>NC_140510.1:6769450-7969450 GCF_964339955.1 Pipistrellus hanaki | reverse complement strand
AATTATTGTACAATAAAGGTGAAATCTCAATTCAGTAAAGAAAAATATACAAACATTACCAGTGCAGAAAGAAGAGAACAAACAATACCTTTGCCTTATATTAATTACTAAACTAAACTTCAGATGAATCAAAGACAAATGTGATAAAGGAAATGGGGAGATGGGAGGTACAGCCTGGGCAGAGGGAGAACTCCTGAGCCTGTCAAAGAAAAGGGCACATGTGGCTGTGTGTAAAGAAACAGGAATACAGATGTGAAAATTATAATAAGCACACAATATGTAATATTGAAAAGGTATTTAAAAATAATGTGTGGTAGATTGTATAAACCTCCACAATTTTCTACCCTCATTTTTGAATGTGAGTTTTATGCTTTCTTATTAATTGAATGAAGAAGTGATCTTATAGGGGTTCTGAGCCAACACAAAAAGACGCTTTGAAGCACAACATTTCCTTTTTTTTTTTTAGATAAATAAAAGCTATAATTTACCATATATAATTATATAGGTACTATTTCTGATAATATGGGAGGCTAGCTATAAACACTAAGTAATACTGGAAACATATTAAAACATCTCTTGATCTTATCTTGAGCTAGAAGAAAAGTGACAAAAATCTGTAGAGGTAAAAAACAACAAAATATTTCAGGTTTGAGTGATGTACTAATTGCTGATAATCAATTTCAGCGCAGGTAGTATGTACCAAAGGCTTAGAGTCCTCAATTTTTTCCCCTTAACTTTCCTGGAGTATAATTGACATATAAAATAATTACACAAACTCAAATTATACAATTTCATATATATATCTTGATGAGTTTGGATGATGCCATCACCACAAATAAGTTAGTAAACATATTCACTGCCTCCTGAAATTTCTTATGTTCCTTTGTGTGTTTATGTTTTAACATTGTATCCTCTGACTGTCTGTGCAGCAGTGCCAGCCAGTCTCCTTGTAAATAATGGCCACCCATATCAAGCAACAGACAAACAATGAATGCCCTCTTAGACCGTTAGTCCCAGCTGCACCATCTGAAGAACAAGCCACACCAGTAACCTTAGATGGATCAACAGAAACAGAACAGCTTAGTGAGTTCATCCCAAATAGCAAACCTTCAGAATCATGAGTACATTTTTATAAAATGAGGGCCTGGTTTATTCTGAAAAAATAAGTATCTTCTACAGAAATTGATATTATATATGGTGAATAAAAGTCTCTACCGTGTAGCATCAACTTCTGGATAGGGTTCAGAAAAGTAGTGATCAAACTGCTCTAGAAAGAAGGACTACGGGTGACTATATAATGGCAGGACAATTGGAAAATTGTCATTTATTATAACTTAGACAATAAAAAGAATATCTAATGAGCTTGCACATCTAGCTAAGGAAGTCTCTAAGCTGAATGTTGAAAGTGTCAGTTGAGTTCTTCCCAGCAGAATGCAGAGGCAGCATAGAAGGCTGAAGACTTACTGGATTTGAAGACATGAAACTGTATTTTCAGTCTATCCAGCTGGCATACAGATTCTGAAAGTAAGAAATAGCCTTATGAAAAATACCAAGTCATGGCTGTGTCTCTTTGATGAGATCTCAGGAAGATTTAAGGCTGAGCATATGCACTCAGTAGACCAAAGAGTTCTGTAAATCTTAAGGGTGACATCTCCATAGCAGCCTGACATGCCTAAAGCAGAGAGAGGACTATCAAGAAGAAATTGTGAGTACACCGTTTTTTTTTTTTTCGTTTTTTTTTTCTAAAGAAATAGAACATAATCTTAGAGGTAGAGGACTTTATAGTTTTTAAGAAGTGTACCAGTTTGAACTAAAAGGAATAGAGGCTGTTCAAAGTATGCCTCTAGCCTCTAAACTTCCAAGATGAAGAAAAGGATAAGAAAACAATGGAAGATAAGGCCTATTTCATATCCAAAAGGAGGCTTTTTAGAAGATGGAATTTAGTGCTATGGAGAATGATGGACTAGGTGATGGCTCTCAGGGAGAAAACTGGACCCCAGTCAAGGAACAGACCCTGTGGCTGGACTAAAGTGACATGTGAGACCGAATTTCAGACATACACGAAGTGGTGACTGCTTGTTCTACCAGTTGCTCACATTTTAGAATGGGAGAGCTTCAGTATGGTTATTCTGTATCTGTCTTGCCTTTTCTGTTTATTGGGGAAATATAGCAAATCCTTTTAGTTCACAGATCTTCTGGGAGTCACTCTGGAGGACTTCCCATAAGGATCCCTATCTACACCCAACCCAGAGAATAATGGTTGCAGCTTTAAGTTACTTAATTTTGGGGTGATTTGTTTTACAGCAAGGGAACTGGTGTACAATGTGTATTACAAATTCATAAGTTTTAAACTTTTTAAAAACTCCTTACCAGAGGATATTTTTTTACTGATTTTAGAGATAAGGGGAGGGAAGAAGAAAAGGAGAGAGAGAGAGAGAGAGAGAGAGAGAGAGAGAGAGAGAGAGAGAGAGAGAGAGAGAGAGAAAGAGAGAGAAGAAAAAGAGAGAGGAGAGAAACATTGATAGGTTGCCTCCCATACATGCCCCCTCCGGGAATTGAACCTGCAACCTGGTATATATCCTGATCGGGAATAGAACTGTGCATGGGACAATACTCTAACCAAGTGAGCCACACTGGCCAGGGATTAACAAACTTTTTTAAATGATAAAGAAAAGATAATTAATTCTATAGAATATTAGGGTACATCTTTGACTAAGCCTAGTTAGTGAAAAGACTAGAATTCATGCACCAGTGGGGTCCCTTGGCCTGACCTGTGGAATCAGGCCAAAACTGGCTCTCTGACATTCCCAGAGGGGTCCTAGATATTGAGAGAGTGCAGAGTAGGCCAAGGGACCCACTGGTGCACGACTGGGGCCAGGGAGGGATGTGGAAGGTTGGCCAGGTGGGGAGGAACCGTGAAAGGGCTCCAGGGTGTGTCCAGTCCATCTCACACAGTCCCAATAGGCTGGACCCCAGCAGCAAGCTAACCTACCAGTTGGAGCATCTGCCCCCTGGTCGTCAGTGCACATCATAGTGAGCAGTTGAATGGCCTTCGCATATCATTAGCATATTATGCTTGGTTGATTGAATGGCTGTCCGGTTGACTGGACACTTAGCATATTAGACTTTTATTATATAGGATACTCAGATTCAGTAGGAACTAGAGAAATGAAAACTAAAGAGTTAGCTATCATTTTTAAACTATCACAGTAGAAAATTTTGATAAAACCTATCCATTATTGATGGACATATGAATCATTACAACCCTTTGGAAAATAGTTTAGAATTTTTTTTTTATTAGCATTAACATTATGTGTGAATTTATTGAGCACTCACTGTTTAAAGATCTCTCTTATGGAAATAAATGTGAGGTTATATTAGGCTATATCAACATATAGCTACATTTATTATAACATTATATTTTTTAATATATTTTATTGATTTTTGACAGAGAGGAAATGAGAGGGATAGAGAGTTAGAAACATCGATGAGAGAGAATCATCGATCAGCTGCCTCTTGCACACCTCCTACTGGGGATGTGCCTGCAACCGAGGTACATGCCCTTGACCGGAATCGAACCGGGGACCTTTCAGTCCACAGGCTGATGCTCTATCCACTAAGCCAAACCGGTTTCTGCTATTATAACATTATTTATAGTATCAAATTACCAGTAATAAAGCCAATGTTCATTAAATGGTTAACTAAATTTTTGATATCTCTAACAAAGCATATTATTCAACTCCTACTATTTTACCAGTTTACTTGGAGAAATTTTAATGTGTATTATTGAATAATAAATATATATAAGAAATAATTTAAAATAAAATTTTATTTTGTAAAAACAGTACTAACCAAAACTGCAGAAGAGCCCTTATATGTCTTTTATAGGCATTTATTTTGGTTGTATATATGTTTACAAGAGCATGGAGAAAAAAGTAGATTGTTAACGTGTACTAACATGAGAGGTGGGTGAGGGTAAGTAGCACAGGTATATATTGGAGGGAGAATGTAAGGAGCAAAAGAAGAAGAAACTGCTTAATTAGGACAGAATAATGCCCAGTATGTATACGTGAACACATGCTGAAGTGAAAATTCAAGTATTCAAAACACAGTTTTCTTTAGATTAAACTCACATTTGTATTTAAATATGGCTTTATACATTTATAAAAAAATTATGATTGAATTCACTCAAAAACAACTAAAATAATTCCTTTTTTTTTTTTTTTAACTTATTCCTTACTTTATTCAGGTTTCCTTAGCTTTTACCAAATATCCTTGTATGGTCCCCAGCTCTGATCCTGGATACCACATTACATTTAGCTTTTGTGTCTCTTTAAGCTACTCTTGAATATAACTGTTTGTCAGACTTTTTATTTGTTTTTGTTTTTGATGACCTTATAATTTGAGAAATACGGGTCATATATTTTGTAGATTATCACTGAATTTGTTTAATGATTTTGATGGTTTTTGGCAGGGTTAGAATAGGGTAATGGTTTTGGGAAGGAAGGTCACAGAGGGGCAGTGCTATTCTATTTTTTTTTCGGGATAAAGTTACTTTTTTTCCTGGTTTTTTTTTTTTTTTTTTTTTTTTTTTTTTTTTTTTAATTTGCTCTGCGGAAGGAACTTCCTTTCTCCAGTCAACATGTAAGTGGTGGAGGAAACAGTAACTGTATAAATTATCTGGAATTTCTCTGTCCAAAATGTTCTCTATTTTCCTCCATTATTATTTGTTTAATCTTTTATTTACATTAGTATAGACATATGAACATATGAATATGGACATATTCAATGATACACTTTTGAAAAATATATATATATTTTTTTTTTCACTGAGAGGAAGAGAGAGGGATAGAGAGAAACATCAATGAGAGAGAAACATCGATCAGCTGCTTCTTGCACACCCCCAACTGGGGAGGTGCCTGCAACTAAGGTTGGAATCGAACCTGGGACCTTCCAATCCACAGGCCAACTCTCTATCCACTGAGCCAAAACAGTTTTGGTCAATCATAAACTTTTTAAATAAATGTATACCTTATACTTTGATGTATAATGCAGCACTATATTATTTATTTGGTTGCTCACATTGTTACAGCTTTGGTGTATATGAGTTCTTTCAAGTCATTTCTGTGTTCTTTAAAAAATATGTTTTGTATTGATCTTAGACATGAAAGGAGAGGGAGAGAGAGAGAAACATGCATGTGAGAGAGACATCTTTTATTGGGTCGGCAACTAAGTAATTGCGGATTTTTAAAAGAAAATCAAAGACAATTTTTTCATGGAACTAAATAACTTTATTCTGTAATGTATTGCCCATTTTGATCAATGACCTTTTGCCATCTTTCAGGCAGCATCATAATCCCACGTTCAAAAAACTTCTGGTTTTTATTAGCAAAAAACTGAATCAGGTACGATTTGACATCATCATCATTATTGAAATTTTTACCATTCAAGGAGTTTTGTAAAGATCGAAACAAAAAGTAATCAGATGGTGCAAGGTCAGGACTATATGGTGGATGTGGCAAAACATCCCAACCAAGCTCCATTAATTTTTGCCGAGTGACCAAAGATGTGTGTGGCCTTGCATTGTCATGATGGAATACAACACCTTTTCGATTTGTCAATTCGGGCCGCTTTTCTTCAACTGCATTGTTTAATTTCGTTAGTTGTTCAATGTAGACATCAGAATTGATCGTTAGGTTGGGTGGTAAGAGTTCAAAGTAGACAATTCCTTTGTAATCCCACCAAACTGATAACAAAACCTTCTTTTGATGAATATCAGCTTTTGATGTTGTTTGAGTTGGTTCACCTGGCCTGCTCCACTATCTTTTCCGCTTGATATTGTTGTAAACAACCCATTTTTTATCGCCAGTTATCAGTCGTTTTAAAAATGGATCATTTTCATTATGTTTCTTTAGCAAATCGCAGCTGCTAATGCGTTGCGTTAACTGTGATTCTTTCAGTTCGTGAGGAACCCATGTATCGAGTTTTTGAACATAGCCAACTTGTTTTAAATGATTTTCAATGCATGTATGTGATACATGAAGCTTCTCTGCAATCTCACGTGTTGTACTGTGACAGTCCGAATTGATTATTGCTTTGATTAGGGCGTCATCAACTTCAACTGGACGACCAGAGCGTTTTTCATCTTTGAGTGAAAAATCACCAGAACGAAATTTGGCAAACCAATTTTGACACTGCCATTCTTTTAAGGCTTAGTCACCATAAACAGCACATAACTTTTTATGAGCTTGCGATGTGTTTTTCCCTTTGCGGAAATAAAAAAGCAAAATATGACGAAAATGTTCCTTTTGATTTTCCATTTTTCAATGAACGCCAAACGAAAACTACAAAACAGATCAAAAAACTTTTTTTACTGATTAACAGCTGAATAGCCAACTATCAAATAACAAAATGTGTTTTACATTTGTACTACGTCTGCAAACCTAAAAATTCAACTGAAGCCATATATATGTGAAACCCGCAATTACTTAGCTGCCGACCCAATAGTTGCCTTCCATAGGTACCCCAACCGACTGTGGACCAAACCCACAAGTGGGGTATGAGCCTTAACTGGGATTGAAAATGGTAACCTCTCAGTACACAGGACAATGACCAACCAACTGAACCACACTGCCCAGAGCTGGTCTTTTAAATTTTTATTGTTGACGCTATTACAGATGTCCCCATTTTTCTCCCCTTTGCCCACCTCCACCCAGCCCATGCAGCCCCTTCCCCTGATCTTCACCACATTGTTGTCTATTTCCTTGGGCTATGCATATATGTTCTTTGTCCAATCTCTTTACCTTATTTTATCCAGACCCTCCCACCTCCTCCCTTCTGACAGCTGCCAGTCTGTGCCTTGTACCCATGCCTCTGGTTCTTGTTTGTTCATCAGTTTATTTTGCTCATTAAACTTATTGTTCTTTGGACATGTTCCCATTGGTTTGTTCTCCTAGCACTTCCTTTCCTTTTAGCATCCAACATGCTCATCCTATTTACTTATTTCCCAGGCGTAGAGTCAGCTATTTCTCCAAGAAAAATGTTTTCGGTGTCCTTTCAATATCTGTTTTTTTAATCCCATAAAAATTCTAACTTTTTTTTAAGTAGTGGGAAGCCATTAAAGATTTGTGAGTAGAGGAACATACACACACACACACACACACACACACACACACACACACGATATTTTAGACTTTAGTGCAAAGTAGGTAAGATGCTAGAAAGGACAGTCTGTAATAGGGAGGCTAATTAGGGTGAAATAGGCAAAGTGCAGCAGTTATAGTTTAACCCAGGTGGGCCTGTAATTGTAAATATTTTTTTTTTTATTTTGCCTGAGGATAGGAACTATGTCTCATTTATTGTTATATTTCAAAGCCTGGCACAGTGATAAAAATAGGGAAAGAAAGAGAGAGAGAGAGATAGTAAAAATATAAAAGCAGGGAAGAGAGAAATAGGTAGGAGGAATAAAGAAGAAAGGAAGGGAAGAAATTGAGGAAGGAAAGGAAAGAAGCCTAGAATAGGATTCTACAGTGTTTTTGAGGTTTGAAATACTGCCATCTATTTATTTTTGCAGGGACAATTATGACATATTAATTACAGCAAATATTTACATTCTGCATTCCAATTTGCAAAGCTTTTTAATACAATTATCACAGTAAACATAATGATGATAAATAATGTAATAAACAAGTCACCAGGCCATAGTGTGCCAGAGGAATGATGATGTACACTGGGGATATATTGTCATTTTAGTGATATAGCACATATTCCCAGAAAACTTTATTTGTAGTCTTTGCCCTTCAAGATAAACCAAACCCACTGATTTATCAACTTACTGAATGTAAAAATGAATTTATAATACTGAATTTACACTTAGAACATCATCTATTTATCTACCTACCTACCTACTTATTTATGTATGTAAGGGCAATAGCTCACTTGGGAATAACGAACTAAATCAAGTTTTCTTTTTTTTTTCCTGTTTTTTTTTAAATTAATTAATTTTGTTGATTATGGTCTCACATAATTGTCCTTATCCCCCCATTCTCATCCCAACCCCCTCCCTACATATACCCCCACCCTCCTGTTGTCCATGGCCACTGGCTAGGCCCATATGCATGCACACAAGTCCTTTGGTTGATCTCTTCCCCTTACCCCCACCCTCCCCTACTTTCCCTCTGAGGTTTGAGAGTCTGATCGCTGCTTCTCTTTCTCTGGGTCTGTTTTTGTTCATCAGTTTATGTTGTTCATTTTTTCCTTTAGGTGTGTGGGATCATGTGATCCAAGAAATACCCTTGTAAGAACCTAAACTGTGACAAGCAATAATCGTTATGCTGAGAGGCAAATGAATCAGTCTGTAGTGAGTTCCTTTCTGGGCCAACAGTTCTTTTGAGCCCCAATTTCAATGCTATTTTAGATCCGGTTGGTGGACAAACGGTGGTAATGCAGGTCCAACAGTCTCTGATTTGGTCCTGGGCATCCTTTAGCAACACGCAGCTGCTGTCTGCTGGTATGCTGAGGCGTCGTCAGCATCTTCCATCTCTGAATTGTGTCTCTTCACTCTTCATGGCTGGAGCACTCTGTCTATTCCTCTTTGTTACAGGATTCCAGATGGTCTCGGAGTCTTTTTCTGAAAATATACAAACATATTCTCGACCAAAAGTTAATAAAGGGATATTTTCTTTAAATTTGATTTGGGATTTTTTTTCATTCCCCCCCCCCAAAAAAAAAAAAATAATTTTCCCCTGGCTTGTTTTGACACCATGTGTGTATTTTCATGGGTATCTTGCTGTTAGCATTTCAAATGAAGGTTAATTTTCTAAAGTACCAATTTTTTAGATGTAAATTATTCTCAGGATATTTTTCCTTACATGATATTCTTCCACGGTCACCCCCTTTTTTACTTTAAATAATAGGAGACTTTTGGAAATTTTATAATGTAGTCTTGATAGCTTTTACATTTTAAATTATTTGTGCTACACTATGACTGCTTTAGGTTCATAACATGTTATACAATTTTACCATGGGACGCTTTGCCAATAAGAATTTTTGTTAACACTTTAGGAACAACTTTTTGTACAGTACAATAAGTTTTTCTAGAATATTCATTTATTTCCATTACCCACATTAATTTCTTATGAGAAATTGGCTACTATTCAACTGTCAAACTCAACACTCTAGCAACAGTCTTATTTACCAGGTGTGTATTAGTGGAATTGATTATTTGCCTTCTTGAGAAGGGCCTGAGCATTCCTGCTACTAGGCTGGACTTGGATATTAAAAACCCACTTGCCCACACCATGGGTATAAGACCTCTCAAACAAGTCTTGTTGCAGTGAGAGGGCAGCTGCTGTCAGCCAAGTCTCTGTTATCTGGGTCCCAATTTGAGCTGTGCATGGGGAGCAAAGCAGCCATGGGGGCAGGAGACCTCCCTCAGAATGGGAGAAGGTTCAGGCACCTGCTATGTTGCAGGGGGGTTTGGTAAGGGTCTGTGCCCCACCTCTGTTGACCCCCAAGTTCTCTCCTGATGGCCCCTCTGCGACTGTGCCTTAGGTTGTTCCTTCTCTGAGGAATCTTACCCGTCTCTGGCTAACCATCCATCCTCTGGGGCCAAGCAGGGTGATGTGAGGTTTAGTTCTGTCTCCTTGGTAACCTGTGCCCCCATGGGCTCCACACCCAGCACCTGCCTCAGGAACTCCTCACCTGCTGGCGAGGCCTGGGCGTTGATCTCATATTTTTGGGAACCCATGTTTCTTCTCTAGAGAGGGTTCAGCTCCCCCCACTGGGCAGGCGAGAGATCCATGGTGCCAGCCACCATGGTGCTTCAGCCTCGGCATGAACTGAAAGGTCAGGCAACAGTTGTGGGCACCTGGACCATGAGAAGAGGTTCATTTTTGGCCAAGATCGGACAATATAGAATGCTCAGGTGCCTTTCCAGCGGGCCCTCTGCACAGTGGGAGGGATGAAGTCCTTTCATGTCGTTTTAAATTGCTGCCAGACATTCAAAGGATTGGTTTGTATGTTTGTTTGGGATAATTTTACAATAAGTTAACAGTAAGAATTGACTTCAATGATGTCCAAAATCAGCTTTGCTCTGCTTACTCTACTGTCCTTTAAAGATGCAAATTAACAGAGGCTAATATTACTGTTTACTTGGAGATAATAGTGTGTCTGGTGACATATATTTACATATAGAAAAATGTGAGCATGTCCTTCATTTCCCTGAGGATGAAAACTTGGTGGAATATCAACAGTAAAAATAGCTTTTTATTTTAAAAAGCAGCACCAATTTCTTCCATCAAATACACACATTTAGAAGGAGTGAGAAATTAATTGTATTCCTTTTTATTGCAATGCATTTAATAACATATTCTGATACACTGATTCTGTCATGTTGAGCTGCGTTGTTTGACCTTGATCCCTCCTCACCCACCTCCACACACATGTACATGAGTTGTTATTAGAAGTCAGATTTTGCAAGTTCTTTGTATTTAAGTTACTATGTTTCTGTTCTTTTAAAATTATGTTGATAGTAGATATTCTAACAGGTATGAGGAAATATCTCATTAAAATTTTTATTTGCATTTTCCTAATAGCTAGTAAAGTTGAGCATATTTTCATTTATCTGGTGGCCATTTGTATGTCTTGTTGGGAGCAGTGTCTATTCGGGTCCTCTGCTCATTTTTTAATTGAATTGTTTGTATGAGTTCTTTATAAATTTTGGATATTAACCTCTTTTCGGAGCTATTGTTTGTGAATATGTTCTCCCATTTAGTTGGTTGCCTTTTTGTTTTGTTGTCAGTTTCTTTTGCTATGCAGAAGCTTTTAGTTTGAAATAGTCTTATTTATTATTATTTTTTACTTTACTTCCCTTTTCTTTGGGGTCAAATTCATAAAATCTTCTCTAAGACCAAGGTCCATAAGTTTTGTACCTGTGTTTCCTTCTACATAACTTATTGTTTCATGTTCAAAATTTAAGTATTTTATCCATTTTGAGTTATTTTTTATATGGGTCAAAGAGGAATACTATTCACCCATAAGAGAACATGAAATAATGCAATCTTTAACAACATGAATGGATCTTGAGAATATTATGCTATGTGAAATAAGTCAGACAGAAAAAGGCAAGAACCATATGATTCATTCATATGTGGGATATAAAACTGAAAAAAACTGAGAGCAATGAATGAACAAACAAGAAGAATAAACCAAGAAAAACACACAGACACAGACAACAGTGTGGTTTGTGGTAGTTGCCAAAGGGCAGGGCTGTTGGTAAAGGGTAAAGGGGCCCAAATATATAGTGATGGAGGATGATTTGACTTTGGGTGGTGGGCACACAATTCAATATACTGAACATGTATTATAGAATTGTACACTTAAAGCCAAAATAATCTTATTAACCAATGGCATACCAATAAATTTAATAAAAATAAATAAAATAAAATTATATAATACATACATTTAATAAAAATAAATAAAATTATGCCATGTATTGGGAGTAGGTGTTTTACATAGACAAAATAAATGCTTTCTGTAATTTGTATACATTTCTCCTTATAAAGCTAAGTGATGTTTATTTGATTATAATCCATGAATTTCTAAAATAATATATATATATATATTTTCATTTTATGTAGTTTCTTTATGCCTCCAAGTTTTTGGCAGTTAAATAAAGTCATCCATAACTCTTAAACTATGTGAAGGCAAAAAGTACACTTGATACAAGTGTGGCCGATGATGGTCCTCATAGATGGTTTTCTCACCCATGTCTGCTTCCCTTCCTGGCAAATGCAATGGCTGAAATACCAACATTTACCTCAAACTTTCCTTCTAACTTCATAGAGTACAATCTCAAATATAAATGCACTTCTTAGAACAATCACACGGTAAATCATTTTTTGTTCTTAGCAGGAAAATTATCAGTGTATGTATATGAGATATATGCAATATAATATTACTTTATATATAATGGTTCATTAATCCTAACAATGTACTTAATTGTATATTACCACCATTTTATCAATAGCAGACTGAAGTTTATGGAAGGGCCATAACACATTTCAGGGTGAGTACATCAGAAGTCCACCCTGTGGTGGTCTCTTAAGATAATTCTCAGCTATTTTAAAACTGACCATGAGTAAAAACATTTACTGGCTCTCCCATTACACACATGTGAGAATTTCTAATTCCCTGACGTGAGATAAATCCTTAGTTGTTTATTATTTCTCTCCTACTCCTCCAACCTAATTTCTCACCATCTACTTCTTCCTAACCCATTTTAAAGTTAACTTCACAGCCTTGCTAAATCAAGTTATATTCAGTAAATCAAAAATAGCAATCAACTTTTTTTCAGAATGTAGGAAAACATCATGGACCCTTGGGTCTACAAGAAGAAAGAGGATGATGCCATCAAGATGACAACATAGGTCATTCCCAACTTCATTCCCCCTCACAAGAAGACCAACTAGAAACTATTGTGACACAGGAGTGAGGTTGAAGCAACACTCCCCCCCACACCTCCCCACACACACACAGAGTAAAAAGGACACATTAGCAGGGTAAAGGCAGAGGAATGGCTATACTCAACCTGCATCACCCCTTTCCCAGGCTGGAAGAGTGCCACACCAAGGGGGCCCCTGGGCCATGGTTTCTCCTGTGGGAAAAAGAGAGCCCACAGTAGACATCAAGCTCTTCAACATTTAAGTCACTTCCTCTGAGGCCCACTCAGGTCTCACCTCATAGGAATTCCAAAAATGGCTCTGCAGGGCTCAATGATATTATAAACATCCAAATGGTTCTTGCCAGAAAAAGTTTCCTCACCCCTGCCCTACACAATGTTATATATCAGTAATAGCTCATTAAAACTAAAAAGTATTTTTGGAAGCATAAAAAAAAATCAAAGAGCACTAGAAATAGCAAATTTGTGAGTAAATATAAAATATGATATTTTCTCTATCCCTTTAAAGATAATTGACTGTTTAAAATAAAAATAACAATACTAAATTCTGGGATTTATAACATGTGTAGAAGTGCAATCTGACATAGACTACAAAGATATCTAGATTGGAAATTGAAATTTCTATTGTACAGGAAAAACATCTTAGAATTGTCTAATATTAATTACATTTAAACTTTGACAAGGTAAGGATTTAAATCACAATTATTAATTCAACTAGTATAAAATACAAAAAGGTATAGCTAATTTCCAATAGGGGATGAATGAAATATATGTAATATTTCAGTTGCGTACATGAGCTTTTCATATCATCGGTTCTTTTTATTGAGGCAAAATTCACATAACATAAAATTAACTGTAAAATTCAGTGGTATTTAGTACATTTACAATGCCATGCAATAATCTTCTCTGTCTTCTTAGAAAACATTTTCATTATTCCCAGAGGAGACTCTGTGCCCATTAAGTCTTCACTCTACATTTCCTCCTCCCCAAGATCTCAGTAACTACTAATCTCTCTGGATTTACCTATTCAGAGTATTTTATGGAATAAAATTTTGTGAATGGAATCAAATATTGCTCACTAGAGTATAAAGTTGTAAAACCATTTTTAAAAACTCTGGAGTATTCTTATGATATTTAACATACCTATCTTTTGACATAATTCTACTCTTAGGTATTTACTCAAAATAAATCAAAATGTATCAATAAGAAAGACTTGTATTAAGTATATAAAAGGATGGAACTGGAGAGCATTATGCTAAGTAAAATAAGTCAGTCAGGGGGAAAAAAAATCACATGATCACACTCATTTATAGTAAATAATTAACAACATAAACTGATGAACAAAAACAGATCCAGAGACAGGGAAGCATCGATCAGGCTGTCAAACCTCAGAGGGAATGTAGGGGAGGATGGGGGTAAGGGGAAGAGATCAACCAAAGTACTTGTATGCATGCATATAAGCCTAACCAATGGACACAGACAACAGTGGGGTGGGGGCATGAGTGGGGGCTGGGTTGGGAAGATAATGGGGAGATGAGGACAAATATGTAATACCTTAATCAAAAAAGAAAAATTTAAGAAGCAATTACTTTTGTATTAAAAATAGGGAAGAAACCAGATCCTAAGATTTGAGAACTTGAAACAAACATTTCTAGTGATAGTCCTTAACTCTTAGACCTAGAAGAAATTTGAAGTTTCTCCAGCCTAACCCCTTTTAATGTTGTTTTAGAAAAGTAGGAATTTGTGGCTAGATTATAATTTTTTCTTTACATTTCTATATATTTGAGATTGTACTTTATTGTAATTATGAGAATAATTTCTTAAAGTAATTAATAAACTAAAGAGAAAATTTTTATCAAACTAGTTCAACTAATTAGACTAATTCACTTATTGGTTTTTTTAAAAAATTTATCTTTATTGTTGAAAGTATTACAGATGTGCCTTAAAGAAAAATATATACATGGGAGTCTAAAATTCATAGCTATCTTTTATAACTAGTATAGAGATCAAGAAATAAAAATATGCCAATTTTCTAAGAGTTCTATTGTTTTGACTTTTATATTCTGAATTATGATAATTATGACACATCTCATTTGGATTTTTATATGTTATGGGTCTATGTTCATTTATTTTTTTGATATTTAGATGGAAATTCCCCAAACACCATAAATTGAAATGATTGTTCTTTCCCTATTATTTTAGTAGCACCATCAGTGTTATAAATGAAATATCTCTATATATGTTCATAAATAGTAAATTTTATGTTATGTCAATTTTAGCACAATTAAGGAAATAGGAGGGGGAACAATAGAACTTTGACTGATTGATTGCTTTTGCTTTCTGTTTTTTGATGAAATTGACACCCAGAACTCAAGAGTCTTATATGAACAAAATGTAAATTATACCAGCATTGGTCTTTTGGAACTTTTCATTCTCTCCATGATGTATTAACATAGTTTTATCTATATCATTTTCAGAAATAGGATATTTTAACCCAACAATTCCATGGCATGTTATTTGAGAAGTTATGGACAACACAATAAAAACTAATGATAAAAGTTATTGTTTTTATCATTATTATTTTATCACTAGAGACTGGTGCATGAAATTCGTGTATGGAGGGGATTCCTCAGCTAGGCCTGCACCCTTTCCAATCTGGGACCCCTCAGGGGATGTCTGACTGCTGCTTTAGGTAAATCTCAGATGGATTTTTATATGCTATGGGTCTACACTCATATCTCAAATGACACATCTCAATTGGATTTTTATACATTATGGGTGATCCCACAGGCAGTCAGTCATCCCTCTCAAAATCTGGGACAACTGGCTCCTAACCACTTGCCTGCATACCTGCCTGCCTGATAGCCACTAACCCCTGTGCCAGCTTGACTGATTGCTCCTAACCCCTCTGCCTGCCTGCCTGATCACCCCTAACCTCTCTACCTGCCATTCTGATAGCTCCTAAATGCCTCTTCCTGCCTGATCACCCCCAACTGCCCTCCCTTGCCAGCCTGTTAAACCCTAAATGTCTTTGCCTCAGCCCCTACCACCATGGCTTTGTCCAGAAGGTAGTCAGACATCTGGAAGATGGCCAGTCGACCTGATCTAATTGGCATATTACCCTTTTATTAGTACAGATAGATTATATAGCATAGGCTTGCTTAAATGGGGGGCAGGCTTTTTCAGAAGGAGGAGGTACTCTTGGCAGATTAAAACACATAATCCCTGTATTTGGATTGATAGCCAGCCATATGCCAAACGAATCATAAATAATTGAAGCACTTTCTTACACCTTACACAAAACAGCTGTTGCCTTCAAAACCTCTCTTCATCCCCACCTTAGGTTCTGCTTTCACAGCCCACTCAGATTTGGTTCTAATTGGTCAGTTTATATACCAGTCAGCATTAAAAGCTCTGAATCCTAGGCAGCCATTGGTTCTTTGCAATTCACCCAGATTTGGTTCTGATTGGTTCTATGCCAGTCAGCATCTCTGGGCCTATCTTCAGGCTTGATCATAGAGGCAGGGCTGATCAGCAGCCACCCCAAACTGCTGGCAAGCAGGCTGAACTGCTGACCTCTGGGAGAAAGAGAGAGGTTGTCTACTGGTGATGCCCAGAGAGAGAAGCAGGGTCTGAACACCCTGCTTCTCTCTCTGGGCCTTGCAAACAACCGCTGCTGCTGCTAATCAGCCACTCCTCTCTCTTTAAGAGGTCAGCAGTTTAACTGAAACCGGTTTGGCTCAGTGGTAGAGCGTTGGTCTGCAGACTGAAAGGTCCCAGGTTCGATTACGGTCAAGGGCATGTACATTGGTTGCCAGCACATCTCCGGTAGGGGGTGTGCAAGAGGCAGCTGGTCGATGTTTCTCTCTCATCAACATTTCTACATTTCTCGTTCTCTATCCCTCTCTCCTCCTCTCAGTAAAAACTCAATAAAAATATATTTTAAAAAAAGACAAAAAAAAAAGAGGTCAGCAGTTTAGCTCACTCCGCTGCTGCATTCACAGCCTGGTAGTCCATGGAGCCTTTGGTCATTTTGGATGTTATGAGCCTGGAAAAAAAAATTATATATATATATATATATATATATATATATATATATATATATATATATAAAATGCAACTACTTTTGAATATAATATGATTCTCTGAATAATTTTTTTTGAGGTAGAGAAGTTACTATAGCTAACATTTTACAAATGAACCTCAGGTAAAGTTATTAATCCATTGACTAAAATGATGTAGCTATTTTGTGTCAGAGTTAAGATTAGATCTCCAAAACTCTCATCTTTTTTATTTTTAAATTATTATTTTTTTATAGCTCATGGCCTTCACTATTTTCCTTCGCAGTCACAGAATCAAAGTATGTATATGACCCCTACAACATATTCTTCCCAAGAAATTTTGGCTAAACATATACATACAGAAATTTCCCCAAAGGTAGCTTTTAAGGAGGTCAATATTTCCTTCATTCCATTCAAGCAATTAATATTGAAGTTGGAGCGTATTTACTATCCTTGTATTTTCTTTCACAGCTTTGGAAAGTTTCTGCTACTTTCCCTTCTTGTCCTCAACTACTTTGCCCAATGTTTTACCCAGTATAAAATGGGGGATATGCCACTTTATAGGATGCTTTAAAAAATTCCTCTAGTTTGCCCTTTGGTTAGAAAAGATAGCTGCTTTAAGGAAACACTCAGGTCTTTGTAAAAGAAGGTAGTATTTCCACCTTTCCCTCATCTTAGACCAGTTTCTCTTCTGATTCTTTTGGCACCTGTCCCTAGTTTCTCCCTTTCTTGTCTTGATGAGTAGTGCTTTTGGGAAGGTGATAAAATTTGGGATGATTGTTTTCTGCCCAGATATTCAGGTAGTACTAGTTTACTTTATCTTCTTTGGAAAGACAAACAAGCAAGCAAACAGAAAATTAAGAGAACACTGACATTTCACAGTTTCCCATGATTAGAGCAGTGTTCATGTTGCAACTTCACTCCACAATTTATGATGACTCAGCACCGCTGGATTTAGAGAGCCTGGTGTCTGAAGCACCATGCGAGTATTCAGGTCACTTAGGGATCATGGTGCCCTGGAGAAGGACTGCATTGTTTGTAACGCGTTTGTGAATCTCATCACCACATACCTGGGAGACATTGCAGGTTTGGATCTAGACCACTGCAATAAAGCAAGTCACTCAAATATTTCTGGTTTTCTATATACTGTATGAGTTCTGTTTACATGATACTGTAGTGTACTAAATGTGCAATAGCATTTACATGAAATTTACATAAAACAGAAGGAAATCTTACTTTTTGTAACAGTATGAATGGACTTGGAGAGCATTATGTTAATTGAAATAAACCAGTTAGAGAAAGACAAGTACCACATGATTTCACTTATATGTGAAATCTAATGAATAAAATAAACTAACAAACAAAATAGAAACAGATTCACATATAGATAGCCTGACAACTGTCAGAGAGGAGGGGCTGTGTCAAACTAAAAATAACAGCAGCAAGCAAAGGCACAGACAAAGAACAATAAGTTGATGACAATAGGGAAAGGGGGGGTGGGTGACGTAGGAGGATATAGAGGAGATAAATGGTGATGGGAGGAGACTTGACTTGGGTTGGTGAGCACACAATACAATATACAGATGATGAATTATAGAATTATACAGCTGAAACCTATATAATTTTGTTAACCAATGTCACCACAATAAATTAAAAAACACACACAATACCTTAATTTTATAGAATGTTTTACTTCTAAACAACACTATCACCAGCTCAATGTAGCATTGCCACAAATCTTCAATTTGTAAAAACAAACAAAAAAAAAACAAAAACCATACTATCTGTATGACACAATAAAGCAAAACACAGTCAAATGAGCTGTGCCTCTATTAAAGGATTTATTTTACCTCCTCTTCCCAACATGCCTTTTCAGGGCCTCAATAGCAGAAAGCATGTGCTTCCTCCCCTCTACTGAGTGTGTTTTTATTATCTCTCTGGACAGTGTCTCTGCTTCCTCAGCTCTGAGGTCTAAAGTCACATGTAGATTTCCCAAGAGATGAAACATTGAACGGAAACTTAAATAAAAATAACTTTACCCAAGTACATACTAAGCTGCCATTGGCTGAGCTCATTTCAGGGTTTTCACATGCTGTCAGCACTAACATGAGCAGGTTCCCCTTTATGAGCAGGAGATCCTGAGACGCAGAGAAGTGAGAATACTCAGCAAGTTGGAAAGCCAGAGGTGCGCTCTGTATTTGATCCGAGGTCCATTTGCACCAAAGCCCCATTCCTCTCTGCCCGGAACACACATGGAAAATAGCATGATGAGACATGGACACGTTGCCAAGTAAAAATATCTTTAATTTAGAAAAAGAAAAACCCAATTTCAAACACAAGTTTTGCCATTACTACCTCAGCCTTCTAGTCATATTCTGTAACCTCTAGGGACCTCAGTGCTGTTGGTTCAAAAAAGGGAGCTAATAATGCTCTCCTAGGAGGGCTGTCACGATGGTAACATGTGAAGGAAAGCAGTTGCGAAGCAGGTCATTCATATTAACTCCTAAGGAATTGCCACTTACTATACATGACCCCATCTACCTCCTGGTCTCCATGATTCTGTATTGATTATGAAACTCTACCATGGATGCCTTTACTGTTGCCTGATTCTCTAGGAGCTTAATTCCTCTTTGTGGGAAGGAAGTTACTTGTGGTGGCATGTGCAGCTACTCTTCAGCCCTCAGAACAAAGGGCAGCCTTACACAATGCCCCCTTGTGTTTTCACTCCTAGCAAATCTGGGGGGTGTACTGTGATAGGTGGTGGTATCTTCTCACCATCCACACCAGTGCCCAAGGTGGCAGGCCATGAGGGTTCATAGCAGCTCTGTGCCAGGTGAGCACCTATGACATCAATACTACAAGGGGTGCCAAAGCAGGCTCTCTATCCATGTCCTGTATGCCACTCTGCCATTGTGTGGCTTTGGGCAACTTCTTTCTGCATGTGGTTGCCCCAACAATGCAGCAGTTTCAACCTGACTGGGTTTTGGCCAAGATTAAGTGAGCCCATAAACATTTGTCACTTAGAAAAATGTCTGGTAAATAATAGATAGTAGATATTTCTCATTTGATTTTCAAATAAATACTATAAGATAGGAATTGCAATAGACAGACTGAGGATAGCAATAGGAACATATTCCCCCCCCTCCCCCCCCCAGATTTCACCTCTTGTAAGAGTTGAATTTAGCATTCAAGACCTGGTTGTCTGCATTTAAAGCCCAGGCCATACCCACTTTACCATAACACCAGCTGGTTCAATGGAATAACCCTGTGTACAAGGTTCTACTCTTGGAAAAGCCAATCTACAGGGAACAGGTATCTGACTTAAAAACATTCTCAAATAAAATGTCAAAAATAAGAAATATAATCACTGAAACCTGGACTTGCTTGAGGATCAATAAATCTTGGGGCAGAACAAAACTGCAGGAAATAATGTCCTAACAAATTTTCTAAATATCACAGAGCAGAATAATATAAATACTTAACTGCTAATGGCAAGGATTATAAAATCAATGGAGTATTTAATGGGACTTAGTGTAATGCATACAATGGGGGTAATGCTTTCTTTCTCAGCTTTTCTTTTTTTGTTTTACATATTCAATAATGTCATTCTAATTTACATAAAATGAAATACTCAAATGCTTTGTTTAAATAAGAAACACAGTGGAGCCCTAGCCAGTTTGGCTCAGTGGATAGAACATTGACCTGTGGACTAAAGGATCCCAGGTTTGATTCAGGTCACGGGCTCATGCCCAAGTTGCAGGCTCAATCCCCAGCCTGGGGCATGCAGGCAGCAACCAATCAGTGGTTCTCTCTCATCATTGATGTTTCTATCTCTCTCTCCTTCTACCTTCCTCTCTGAAATTAATAAAAATATATTTTTAAAAAAGAAACCCAGTAATGAGTTCCTTTATTTTTAATTTTTTTTTATTACAGTTGGCATATAATAGTTTCAGGTGTACAACATCATGTGATCACCACACTAAGTCTAGTAACCATTCATCACTGTGCAAAATTATCACACCATTATTGACTACTAGAGGCCCAGTGTATGAAATTTGGCCTGAACTTGCCTGAACCCTCTCCAATCTGGGACCCTTAGGGGGATGTCTGACTGCTGGTTTAGGCCCGATTGCTGGCTCCAGCCTGCCTACCTGATTGTCCCTAACCTCTTCTACCTGCCAGCCTGATTGCCCCCTAACTGCTCCCCTGCTGGCCTGATTGATGCCTAACTACTACCCACAACTACCCTCCCCTGCCAGCCTGATCACTCCAACTACCCTCCCTGTTGCAACCTGCCTCCTCTGCTGGGACCTGCCTTATCCATGTGAGGTGGCAGAGACACTGGAATCGGTCTCCTCTGTACCATGCAGAGGCGTGGGACTCTCAGGCTTCATCACACAGAGTGGCCACCGGGCCCTGACTCTGTAGTGCATGCAGCCATCTTGTGGTGGCCATCTTGTGACAAAGTCATGTGAGGGCATCTCAGGACGGTGTGACACCACCTAGGCTTTTATTATATAGGATGTCCCCCTTCACCATTTTTTCACCCACTCCTTCATCCATTTTCCATACGGCATAGAATAAATTTGATCTATGACCATTTTTGTTTTTGTTTGTTTGTTTTAAGATTTATTTTCAGTTATATTTGCCATATAATATCATATTTGTTTCAGGTGTACAACATACTGATTAAACATTTATATATATTTTAAAGCAGTAAACCCAATAAGTTCAGTACCTATATGACACCATACATAGCTTTTACAGTGTTATTGATGTCATTCCGTATGATGTGCTTTATAACCCAGTGACTATTTGTATACTGGGAATTTGTACCTCTTAATATCTTTTAGCTTTTTTACCCATCTTCCCACCCTCTAGCCATCTGATGATGATCAGTTTACTCTCAAATTATGTTTATTTCTGTTTTGTTTGCTTATTTTTTTTAAGATTCCACATATAAATTAAATCATACATATTTGTCTTTCTCTGTCTGACTTATTTCACTTAGCATAATACCTTCTAGGTCCATCCATGTTATAGCAAATGGCAAGATTGTACCAATGCCATTGTAATAACCTACTTATTATGTAACAGGAAAGAGAAAACCAAGAAGATGCATGCCCAGTAAAGTCTGAGTGACATGGGAAGGTGCTTGATCCTCAATCACATGTAGAAGTGAGTCAGTGGCCAGAATAGGCGTGAAACTTGAATATTTAAAATGACAAAGGAGCCACACTCTTGGTTTTGTGCTCCCTCCCCCGCTCTCTCTCTTATTGTCTCTCTTTCATACACACACACACACACACACACACACACACACACACACACACATGCACAGCCCTCTTGGGACTCCTATTGCAGGGGTCTACACTTACCTGTGTCCACAGGGTTCAGGCCATGTGGGACACCCACAATGGACAACTGGACTTCCATTAGCTAGGTTACTAGAGTTCTAGAGTACACCTGACTGCAACATGGAATAGAAGCTCTGGACACTGGACCTGCTTTTGGCTTTGCTGAACTCCTAGCTGCCCCTCTTTCTGGTCTGGTTTTGGAGCATGGGACATTGCAAGATGAAGAATGTAACTTCACACAAATAACGTCTTTTTCCACCTCTCGTTCTCCTGTGGGGGATTCTGAAAATTCTTATTTCAACAACACCCCAAGAGCCTCCTTCCTGGTGGTGTCTGGGAGATCTGGACCATCTGTTCCTCCTGCAACAGTACCACATCCTTACTTTTCAAAGTGAGCTAAACACGGATTTGCACATTTCATAATTAAAGATTTTGAGAACCACTACAAATGTTAGTGTTTATCCCCTACATATATTAGCATATTGTGTGCCCAGTGGGTGCAAAAGACAAACAAATTTAGAGGCAGTAAATAATCAAGTAATAGCAATTTTATGGTGGAACCAGTGTCCTCCCCACCCACTTTGTTTTCTCCCAGGCCTCTCTCTGCCCCTCTCTGCCCCTTTCTTCTTCTCTCCATCCTCTTCTTTCCACCTCTCTACATTCATTTAATCACCACTCATTGAGCATATGTAATATGCTGGGACTGAGTCAGTTGTTGTAGATTGAACTGGGGAGTGAGGACCCCCTTGGACTCTTTCAAGGGGAGAGTGACTCTGAAGCTGAAAAGATGAACCCATTACTGTAAATGGTACTCGGAGAAGAAGGAATATGCTCTGTAGTAGAAAAGAATGTTTGGATGCAGAAGACATTCTTAGAAAGTGATACTGTGAATGACATCTGAAAGGTGATAAAACATCCTAGAAAAACAGGCTGATGTTAACCCACATAATGTGACTCCATTTCTGACTTAGAAAAAGACAGAGAACATCGTAAATTATGTGTGCGTGTGTCTGTATAAGTGGACATGTGCCAGACTAACTATATTGATATTGGCTTCTTTGTTGATGAAATTATTGAGAAAACCCCCACTATTTTTTTTCTTTTACTAGTATACATTTATGAATGTCTTAAAATAATACAATATGCATCCTTATTTTTGCAATTAGAAAAAATGTGTTAAGATCAATACAACTGTATATTTGGGTGGAAGAATGTTGTGTTTATAGCAGAGACAGTAGATTTTAAAAATATATGTATATGAGCAGATATGGGGACTTTATAAAGGGTTGCCACTTTCCTGGACTTCCTGAATAACCAGCTCTTGATGTTTTTACAGAGTTTCTAAGTTTCCTTGAATCAGGGTTTGAAAACCACTGCACTATATCAAACCAAAGGCATTTCCATGCCTAATACTATTAAATAGAAACACAAGTCTGTGGGAAGATCTCTGTAGTTTTAGGCTGAAATAACATTGAGGGTGACTGCACTCATCTTCCTTCTACTTGTGACTGCTAAGACACCCCTTATATGAGCCTAAACGGTCCTTTACATTTTTGAAAGTGTAATCTAGGTCAATTTCATCCTTATGGGGTTGGGACCACAGTTATAGGTCCAGGCTATCCACCCTGCCTACATCACTGACCTTGGTGCTCACATTCACCACAGTAGTACTGTACAATCTCCTCCAGCAAGAAAATTACACCCAAGGTTAGATTGGCAGCCAGATTTAGGGACACCTGTCATTCAGCATCTTCCCACTGAGCCTCACAAATTCAGCTGCACATTGCTTAAAAAGAAATATTGATGTGTTTAGAACACTTATTGTGTGCATGTGTCTGTCTACATGTATGCATGTGCACATATATATGTAGTCTCATAATGTGTACTAGTATGTATGCTTTTATACTAGTATATATACTTGAGGCCCAGTGCATGAATCAAGCTGAAACCAGTTCTCTGACATCCCTCGAGGGGTTCCTGATTGCAAGAGGATGCAGGCCAGGCCTAAGGACCCCACAGGTGCATGATCAGGGCTGGTAAAGGATGTGGGAGGTTAGCCAGCTAGGGAGGGACTGTGGGAGGGCTCCAGAGAGCGTTCAGCTAATCTCATTCAGTCCCAATTGGCCAGACTTCAGCAGCAAGCTAACCTACCAGTCGGAGCATCATAGCAATTGGTTGAGCGGTCTTAGCTTGTCATTAGCATATTATGCTTTGATTTGTTGAATGGACAACTGAACACTTAGCATATCAGACTTTTATTATATAGGATGCATACACATATAGACACATATAGATATATGTTATACATATACATTTTTATTAAGAATTTTTTAAAAATATATTTTATTGATTTTTCATAGAGAGGAAGAGAGAGGGATAGAGAGTTAGAAACATTGATGAGAAAGAATCATTGATCAGCTGCCTCTTGCACACCCCCTGCTGGGAATGTGCCCACAACCAAGGCACATGCCCTTGACTGCCATCGAACCCGGGACCCTTCAGTCCACAGGCTGACGCTCTATCCACTGAGCCAAACCAGTTTTGGCTACATATACATTTTTTATATTTATAAAATCTTTTAGATTCTGAAGGCAAATAAAACATAAATCCTTCCTTCCTTCTTTCCTTCCTTCCTTCCTTCCTTCCTTCCTTCCTTCCTTCCTTCCTTCCTTCCTTCCTTGCTATTCTCAAATAAAAATCCATTTTATCTACTTTCATTACTTTCTGGGATGTTGCAAAGGGGGAAAAGATACAAACAAACATACACACAGCAATAGAGGACAATTCTTTATTTTCCCACCTATAACTAAAAACATAATACATTTTTCATTCTGTGACAATATCAACTCTTCTCCAGTCATATTTAATCTCATGACCTTGAAAGGCTTCAGTCATAATAGAAAAAGAGGAGAAGGAATTCAAGGTTTTGGGATGCTGTGAGTGGAAAGAGATTCCTATTCTGAGCTAGAGCTCTTAAAGTGAATTAATCTTTCACTCTGAAGAGGCAGAGGACCCTTGGCTGTCCAAGGGCGCTCTGAAATGAGTTTCTTTCACGGGGGCCAAGCCTGGGCCTCTACAGTGATGCTTGACAATAAAAAAATAATAAAGAAATTATTGGGTAAGTATACAGGAGAATGGTTCAAAATCTTAGAAAAATAGAGTGGAAAATGTGTCCCTTAGCCTGCCTGAGTGGTTCAGCATATAAAGTTTAGCAAATATTGGGAAATTTCAAGTTTGGGCAGAAACCTATTCAAATGTTTTCCCATTAAAGAAATCAGTTTTTAAAAAAATATATTTTATTGATTTTACACAGTGAGGAATTGAGAGGGACAGAGCGTTAGAAACATTGATGAGAGAGAAACATTGACCAGCTGCCTCTTGCACACCCCCAACTGGGGATGTGCCCGCAACCAAGGTACATGCCCTTGACCGGAATCGAACCCGGGACCTTTCAGTCTGCAGGCCGACGTTCTATCCACAGAGCCAAACCAGTCCCGGCAGAAATCAGTTTTTTAATGCTGAGAAAATAAAATGTTAGAAATAATAATAAGAAGAAAATCACCTATAATCCTATTTCCTAGAATCATCATATTAAATGTTTACAGTTATTTTCTTTCAGTATGTCTTTTTGTATGTATTTTATAGAAATTATGATCACCTCACATACCTGGTTTATAACCAGTTTTCACCATTTATTAAGCAAAATCTGTATTAGTCCACTGTATTATGATGGACTTTTGTAACAGTTAGAAGCCATCAGATAAAGAACTAGAGTTTGAATCTGAATCTCCCTCATACACTCTGTGCCTGGCCTTGGCTAAGATTTTTACTAATTTAGATTTTAGTTTTTTCATTTATAATGGTAGAATGAGTGATACATTCTTTATGGGATTATTGGGATGATCAAATGATAAAATATAATCATCACAATTCCTGGTATATAGTAAGTGGTTCTGTTGCCTATGATTTGTTATAGGATTTTTATGTTTTCACAACTTACATTTAAGTATTTTATCCATTTTGAGTTTATTCTTGTGTATGTTGTAAGTTGGTGCTCTAGTTTCTTTCTTCTTCTCTTCCTCTTCCTCCTCCTCTTCCTCCTCATCCTCATCCTCTTTCTCCTCCTCCTCCTCCTCCTTCTCCTCCTTCTTCTCCTCTTCTTTCTTCTTCTTCTTGGCATGTACCTGTCCAATTTCCCCTACATCATTTATTGAATAAACTGTCTTCATTCCGTTGTAAGCTCTTGTCTCCTTTGTCAAATATTAGTTGAGAATAATGGCTTGGGTCAATTTCTTGGGTCTCTGTTCTGTTTCACTGATCTATATGCCTGTTCTTGTGCCAGAACCAGGTTGTGATGATTACAAATGGCTTTGTTGTATAACTGATGTCTGGTATGATGATCCCTCTAACTGTTTCCCCTTGTCAAGATTGTTATGGCTATTCATGTTCTTTTTGGTTCCATATAAGTTTTTGAAGTAGTTTTTCTAAATCTGTGAAATATGCTGTTGGCATTTTAATAGATATTGCATTGAATCTATAGGTTGCTTTGGGTAGTATGGACATTGTAGTGATATTAATTCTACAAATCCATGAACATACTATAGTCTTCCACTTGTTTATATCTTCTTCTATCTCTTTTTTTCAATTTTCTGTAGTTTTCTGAGTACAGGTCTTTTATTTCCTTGGTTAAATTTATTCCTAAGTGTATTATTATTTCTTTAAGATAATTTTCCTGAAGTAAGATTGCTATGTTAGCAATTATTTTCTTTATAATTTATGTTAATGCATATTAATTTTGCTTTCTTTGTAAAAATATTTTTTATTGATTTCAGAAAGGAAGGGAGAGGGAGATACGAACATTAGTGATGAAAGAGAATCATTGATAGGCTGCCTCCTGCACACCCCCTACTGGACATCAAGCCTACAGCTCAGGCATATGTCCTGACCTGGAATGGTTGATAGCTTGAAGCTCAAACACTGAGTCCAACTGACTGGGCTGAATTTTGCTTCTTAAGGAGTTTATCAATCAATTTTCTGCACCGAAAATATATAAATGTGTATTTTTCAAATACGCTCTCAAGTACTGTGAACTATATTTTTCTGATAGCAAACTTACCTCTTCATTGTAAATGAGATCATTATTTTTATTCTAAATCAATCATATTCTATATTTTTTGTTCGGTATAAATTGTCAAATCATTTATGCATTTAAAAATTTTTTTCTCAAACTCTCTCCTCTTATTTCAAAAAATTGATATTCAATTTGAAAACGAATTACCATTTTACACTTACAATTTGTAGCAATAAGTATTAACTGATTGGTACTTCAGGAGCTTTTCAAAAATTTCTTCTGTGTAGAAAGATTCAATGTGGACATATCACTTCTTGCCTAAGGTATGACTTGCTTATAGGGTTAGCAGATATATCCATTAACAGTATCATAAATTATTAATTTTACTTAAATAATAAAGCTTACTTACCAAAAATTTATAATAAACCTAACCAAGTACCATACCTAAACTTTTTATATTAAAACACTTCAATCCAAGGTAGGGTTGGGGCTCTTCAATATTTTCACTCTAATTTTAAAGGCAAAATACTCTAATGTTTATGCTGTTTGCTTTACTTTTTAAATTATTGCAATGTAGTCATCCTGCTTCTCAGTTCTGTACATCTGTTTGTGCATTTTCCTTGCCTGAGTTGTGCTCTCAATAAAATGCTGCTCACCAGCCACAGCACAGCTTCACAGCCCCTTCTCTGTGCCCGGCGCCTTCCAGCAGTCCAAGCCACACCTCACACTGCCAGTGCGCACAGCCCAGAACAGCACTACAACAATTTGGAAATTACTCAATTTGTATTGTCATTCACCCAGAGATGCCAAGAGATTAAAGAGGACATTAATTTACACATTTCTCACATGTCAAATCAATATTTGCATTGTTTTTTTCCCAGTGTAAAGCTAATGTTGTATTTTATTCATGAAGGAAATAAAAACAGTGTGTGTATTTACACTAATAAAAGAAAAAGATGCAAATTGACTGAATCTCCTCTTCGCCTACCAGCCAATCGCAAGCAAGTATGCAAATTAACCCAATAAAGATGGTGGCAGCCACCGAGCTGTAATGAGCTGGAGGCTTAGGTTGCTCCCTGCGATGGAGGAAGTCAAGCTTCCCACCTGGCCTCGCCTGCTCTTGCCTCTGCTCAAGACTACAAAGTTTCAATTATAAAGGATAAATAAATCCCAGATATCTGCTTCCAGCCAGCCCTGGCCTCTGCTCAAGGAGGTGCTGAAAAGAAAAATGAAAAAAGGAAGGGCTTGGAACCTGGGTCACCTGGGTGTGTGGCCAGCCTAAAAATGGCCTTCAGCCCCTCCAGGCTGACCACACCCTCATAGGCTGAGGGTTTGACCAACCTGCAAATAGCCATCAGCCCCTCACCCAGGCTGGTCAGGCACCCCAGTGGGGACCCCCACACTTAAGGGGATGTGGCCAGCCTGAAAATCCCCCTCAGCCCCTTACCAAGTCTGGCCACACTCCTATGGGCTGAGAGTCCCTTCCTGGGGAGCTAGGCAAGCCTGAAAACAGTCCTCAACCCCTCACCGATGCTGGCCACACCCCCATGGGGTGAGGGTCCCCACTGGGGGGCTTGACTAGCCTTCAAACAGCCATCAGCCCCTCACCAGGCACCCCAGCGGAGACCCTCACCCTCAAGGGGGTGTGGCCATCATGAAAACATTCTCAGCCCCTTACCCAGGCTGGCCATGCCCCAATGGAGTAAGAGTCCCTGCTGGGGGGCATGGCCAGCTTGAAAACAGCCCTTAGCTCCTCACCTAGACTGGCCATGCTCCCCCAGTGGGGACCCTCACCCCATGGGGGCATGGCTGGCCTCCAAAGTACCACAGGCCCCTCACTCAGGCCACCCCATACCCTAAGGGAACCCCCACCCTGATCCGGGACACCCTTCATGGAAAACCAGCTCTCCCTCACCCATGCACCAGGCCTCTACCTTTATTATTACCCTAATTAAAGGGAATATGCTAATTAGAGTGGGAGACCTTCCGGGAGACCTACCAGGAGACCTTCCAGACGTTTTTCGGGACAAAAACCATTGTGGCAGGGCCGAGGTAGAGGCAGTTAGAGGCCAAGAGGGGTAGGCAATTGTGGGTGATCAGTCTGGTGAGGGGTGGGGCCATTGGGGGTAAGCAAACCAGTAGGGGGGGCAGTTGGGGGCAAGCAAGCTGTCAGTGGGGGTCAGTTGGAGGTGATCAGGACAGCGGAGGGAGTAGTTTGGAGTGAGCAGATCAGTGGGGAGGAGTGGTGGGGGAAAACAGGCCAGCAGGGTTACAGTTTGAGGTGAGCACACTAGCATGGGGGGCAGTTGGGGGCGAGCAGAATGGCAGGCAGAGTGGTAATGGGCAATCAGGCAGGCAGGCAGGCAGGCAGGTGAGTGGTTAGGAACCAGTAGTCCCAGATTGCAAGAGGGATGTCAGACTGCCAGTTTTGGCCTGATCCCTGTAAACTGTCAGTAGGATATCCTTCCAGGGGTCCCAGATTGGCGAGGGTGCAGGCCAGGTTGAGGGACAGCCCCAAACCTTCCCCCGCCCCCGGCATGAATTTCGTGCACCGGGCCTCTAGTATGTATATATATATATATATATATATATATATATATATATATATATATATATATATGTGTGTGTGTGTGTGTGTGTGTGTGTGTGTGTGTGTGTGTGTATATATATATATATATATATATATATATATATATATAATTGTTTAAAGTATTGCACATATCTCCTTTTCCCAATTGACCCCTCCCCCTTTTCCCAGGATAAGCTCCCACCACCCCAATGTCTGTGTTATGTTAATTTGCATGCATACAAGTCCTTTGGTTGATCCCTTACAACCCCTCCCCCCCTCCCTGATTGGACTGTCTGTTCAGTGTTTCTTAGTCTCTGGTTCTATTTTTGTTAATCAGTTTTTGTTGTGTATTATATCCCACATATGAGTAATATCATGTGATATTTATCTTTCTCCTACTGGCCTATTTTGCTTAGCATAATGCTTTCCAGTTCCATCCATGCTGTTTCAAATGGTAAAAGTTCCTTCTTTTATTTAGCAGTATAGTATTCTATTGCGTAGATGTATCAGCATTTTTTAAAATATATATTTTATTGATTTTTTTTACAGAGAGGAAGGGAGAGGGATAGAGAGTCAGAAACGTCAATGAGAGAGAAACATCAACCAGCTGCCTCCCGCACATCCTCCACCGGGAATGTGCCCGCAACCAATGTACATGCCCTTGACCGGAATCAAACCTGGGACCTTTAAGTCTGCAGACCGATGCTCTATCCACTGAGCCAAACCAGTTTCCACTGTACCAGCATTTTTTAAGCCACTCATCTGCTGACGGGCACTTAAACTGTTTCCAAATCTTAGCTATGGTGAATTGTGCTGCTATGAACTTAGGTGTGCATATGTCCTTTCTGACTGGTGTTTCTGGTTTCTTTGGGTATATTCCCAGAAGTAAGATTACTAAGTCTAATGGGAGTTTAATTTTTAATTTTTTTTTAGGAAACTCCATACTGTTTTCCACAGTGGCTACACCAGTCTGCATTCCCACTAGTAGTGCACAAAGTTTCATTTTTCTCCACATCCTTGCCAGCACTTGTTGTTTGTTGATTTGTTGATGACAGCCGTCCTGACAGATGTGAGATGGCACCTCATTATTGTTTTGATTTGTATCTCTCAGATGATTAGTGACTTTGAGCATATTTTCATAATTCCCTCAGCCTTCTGCATATCCACTTTTGAAAAGTGTCTATTTAGGTCCTTTGCCCATTTTTTTTATCGGATTATTTATCTTCCTTTTGTTACTTTGTATGAGTTCCCTGTAAGTTTTGGAGATTAAACCCTTATCTGAGATAGTATTGGAAAATATGTTCTCCCATGCAGTGGGGTTTCTGTTCTCAAAACTGCCTGGTAGTGGTACAAGAACAGACATATGGACCAATGGAATAGAACAGAGAACCCAGAAATTCACCCAAACCATTATGCTCAGTTAATATTTGACAAAGGAGGCAAGACCATACAATGGAGTCAAGACAGTCTCTTCAATAAATGGTGTTGGGAAATTTGGTCAGATACATGTAAAAAAAAAAAAAAAAAAAAGGAGGAAAAAAAATGAAAGAAAGAAGAAACTAAACCACCAATTTACCAACTTACACCATACACAAAAACAAACTCAAAATGGTTAAAAGACTTAAATGTAAGATGGGAAACTATAAAAATCTTAGATGATTCTATAGGCAGCAAAGTATCAACATATGTCCTAGCAATATCTGTAAGGATACAGCTCCTAGGGCAATGGAAACTAAGGAGAAAATAAACAAATGGGACCACATCAAAATAAAAAGCTCTTCACGGCAAAAGAAACCACCAACAAAATAAGAAATAGGGTTTTTAAAAGGTGTTCTGTATGTACTTACATAGCTTTACTTAGAATTAGGGGAAATATACCAGTCCTTTCAACCACATGACAGTATATGGAGTCCAGTCCCTTGTATCCATATTTTAACAATTGCATTCTCTACAATTAGTTGCTCTCTGCCCTTCTAGGGCCATCTATTATAGATCAGTAAATTCTCACAATGCTATTGCCCACTGTTCTCCTCTGATTGTTATGTAAATGTTTATAGTTTTTGAATTTGTCAATGATGGGTATTATGTATAGCCCAGAGTCATGTGAATACTTTTTACTATCAGAGGGTGGATGCTGGGGGTAAACTGAGAGCCCATAGGAGGATGGCATTATAAGATCTCTGCAGAGGTCAAAGCAGAGGTCAAAGGTTTCATCAGAACTATCCATTGCTCATGTGTCTGCAGGTAAATCCACACCCTTGTCAGCTGTTATAGATGTCAGATGTTCGATCCTGATGAGATGGAAGAATATTAAATGTGTTGCAATTGGACAGCAATTTTAAAGTTATATTAATTTATTTATCTTTTCAGTTAGGCTGGATGCAACTATAAAGTCTCCATGATTCCACTGAAAATTACGTGGCTAATGAAAACTCCTGCACTCTACTAAAGACCTAGAATTGCATTTCTTTTAAATATATATATATATATTATTGATTTTTTACAGAGAGGAAGGGAGAGGGATAGAGAATTATAATCATCAATGAAAGAGAAACATTGATCAGCTGCCTCCTGCACACTCCCTACTGGGGATGTGCCCACAACCAGGGTACAAGCCTTGACCGGAATCGAACCTGGGACCCTTCAGTCTGCAGGCCGACGCTCTTTCCACTGAGCCAAACCGGTTAGGGCTAGCATTGCCTTTTTTACTTACTCCTTGATAAGTCCCTCACTGTCAGGGCTATGCAAATATTATTTTGAGTAAGGTAACAGTTGTGGAATGGATGAAAAAATGAATGTATGAATGATCCAGTAAATTAAAAAAAAACCTGCTAAAATATTAATGTACTGTGCATAAATATGATGTAATGTATTTCCACCTCTCTCCTTGCATTAATGCATTTGGCATGGCAGTTTTGCTTCAGGCAGATACTTGATGGATGTTTTTATGTAAATAATAAAAGCATTTACATTATATCTGTTCACTTTTTAAATCTTTTTCTGTTAAAAGAGATCTCCAAAAGTCAGAAATCCATTATTTTTGCCTTTATTTTCTGGAAGCATCTATTAAAGAGGAGACTCAGTGGGAGGTCAGTTACTTATTGAATGATAGATACTTACATTCAAAAAGTAAACTGGACTCCAGCACAGGAGACCCCAGTACGGTGGGTTCATCAGGGTAAAAGCTGTGCTTGGTTTACTTGCTCAGCTGCTCTAACTGGCCGCCTGCCTGCCACTTTACTAATCTCTCAATTTGCACTGAAGACACTAAAATGATCAGGCTGAGTAGTCAGTGGATTTTGTTGTCTAGATGGAGAGTAATATGGTCCAATTGTTTATCAATGACTATTTATTTATCTGAGTCATTTAGATGATGTTTGCTAATAAGATTCGTGTTGACCTAAAATACTAAATTAAAACTCATTGAATATATCAGTCAAGGTCCAGCCAGGGAAGCAGAACCCGTAAGGCAGGGAGTCTGAAGGGCAGGTTGCAGGCAAGAGCGCACCACAGGTGGATTTGTTCTGTCCCCATAAGCATCCAGGAGGAAAGATCCTGAGCAGGACTGGAAGCCGTGGGCATGGCAGGCAGCTGCCACCAGATGGGATCATTCTCTCTCCCAGAGAACTATATAGCCTTGCTTTGATATCTTTCCTCAGATTCAGTCAGACCCATCCATTACCTCAGGATGATCACCATTACCTAAAGTCAACTGACTTGGGGGGCTTGAATTACATCTGCAAAATTCATTCACATCAACACCTAGGGAGCGTTTGTTTAAATAACTAGAGACCATACCCAAGACAAACTGACACATCACATAAGCCATCAAATCTTCCTCTGCCAGGTCCTAGACTCCCCTCCCAACCCAGACACACTGCAGGGCTGGGGGTACAGGAAAGGGGAATTCTACCAGCCCAAACCTCTTCATTTCACAAAGTACTCCTGCTCTATACAGGCAGAGTTGATTCTACCAATCAGCGCCTAACTCAGGAAGTACTCTGCTCCCACAGACTAGACTTTTTTTTCCAAGTAGAAGAAATAGGCAGATCAACTTAAAGCTGGAGTACAGTGGCCAGTAGGAACCACGGTGGCATGAGAAATTAATGAGATTATTCTAAAATTTATTTGTTTTAAAAATTCTTTATTGTTGAAAGTATTAAATATGTCTCCCTTTCCCCCACTGACCTCTCCCAGCCTGTCCCTGCCCTCCAGCACAAGCCCTCACCCCCCCATTGTCTGTGTGGATTGGTTATCTCTTACCCACCACCCCCACCTCTCCCACACGTTCCACCTTCCCCTGCCTTCCCTCTGAGGTTTGATGGTGTGTTCAATGTTTCTATGTCTCTGGATCTATGTTTGTTCATCAGTTTATGTTGTTCATTATATTCCACAAATGAGTGAAATTTATGATACTTATCTTTCTCTGACTGGCTTATTTTGCTCAGTATAATGATCTCTAGATCTATTAATGCTGTTGCAAATGGTGAGAATTCCTTCTTTTTTATGGCAGCATAGTATTCCATTGTGTAGATGTACCATAGTTTTCTGATCCACTCATCTGCTGAGGGGCACTTAAGCTTTTTCCAAATCTTAGCTATTATAAATTGTGCTGCTATGAACTTAGGGGTACAAATATTCTTTCTGATTGGTGTTTCTGATCTCATTATGAACAACATATTATCTTGATTCCTGTAGCTTAATAGCATTAATATCAGATAGAGTGAATCCTCCCAATTTAGTCTTTGAATGATGATGTTAGTTATTCCAGGAATTTCACCTTTCCATATAAATTTAGGATAGCTAAAATCATCAAAAGAATAAAGTGGGAGGATTCACTCTATCTAACAGTAATGCTATTAAGCTCCAGAGACCAAGACAATGTGTTGTTAGTAATGAGATAAATACATAGATCAATGGAACAGCACTAAGAACCAAAAAATAGAATTACACATCTCTGCTCAACACATTTTGGCAAAGATGCAAAAACAATTCAGTGGGGAAAATGTAGCATTTTTAACAAATGATGCTGGAACAATTAGATATGTGTATTTAAAAAATGAACCTTTTATAAATCTCACACTTTAAACAAAATTTAACTCAAGGTAGATCACAGATTTAAGTGTGAAACTTAACATTACAAAAGTCTTAGAAAAGAAAAGGTAGAAAGCTTTGTGATCTAGGACTAGGGAAAGCTCTCTTCCACTTACTACTGTAAACAATATTCATACAAGGATAAGCTGATAAATTAGAGTATAGAGATAAAAATAAAAAACACTCTTGATCTTTAGATATCTCTCTAAAGAGGGCAAAAATAAGCTGAAAATTCTGATGAAATATTTGTAAATCATATATCTAACAAAGAACTATGGTATCTAGAATAGCTGAAGAATTCAAAACTCAATAGTAAATATAAACAAACAATTCAATAGAAAATGTGCAACAGTCAGATGGAAGTAATTCACCAAAGAGGAATAAGCACGAGAAAAGATGTTCAATTTCATTAGTCATTGGAGAAACTAAAACCATAATAAGATACAACAACTCAAACCCCCAAAATACTAAAAAAGAAATATAAGTGAAAACACAAATACTGTAGAACATTCAGAGAAACTACAGGGGTGGACAAAACTAGACTTACAGTTGTGAGTACACAAAACATGGGGTTAATAAAGCTATTGTAATCATCATAACCTGCATGCTTTTTTCCATATTTTTATGTGGGTTCTTCCAATGGATTCTCCTGCACTGGGATAGTATCATAGAGTGTTACTTCTCAACTGAGTAAATCTCAATTTACACTTCAGAGATCTATTCAAATGCTATTTAACATTTACTCTTTTAAAGTTTTTGTTTTTTTACATTTCAATTACAGTGCATATCTAATATTAAATTAATTACATGTGTACAGCATAGTGTTTATACAGTTATATAATTTATTAAGTGATTCTACCAATTTATCCCTTATTCTGAATAGTATAGCAGCTCCCTCTCATTGTACCCACCTTCTTCATAGCATTTATCAGTTGTAGTCAGACAATTGTATGAGCAGGGATATGATGGTAGAGTCTAACACAAGAAAACAAAAATTCTATTAGAATTCTTGCTCATCTCTCTAATTCAAGAATTTAGTGCAGCACATGGCACGATATTTAATCATGCATTAAATAGTAGTTAAATGTTAAACTAAACCTTTGCATGCTGGTGTGATTTAGATAAATATAGAGAAAAGTTTCCAAGCAGAAACTGAATCATAAGAAAAAATATTAAGTTAGTAATTAATGTGTGACATTGTCCAAAAAATATAGGTTGATCCAACAGGGACTATTTTTCCTGAAAGATTTAAAAGCAGCATGCACAAACTATGGAATCTGGCATAAACACTCATTTTCCCTTTGTATGCTATCTTCCCTTGCACTTCCAGTCTATTTTCACACACACATAAAATACAAAGTCTTCCTTCTTTCAAGCTACAGAATAAATCCCATTACCACTATCATATTGTCATCTTCAGGAAAATCTTATATTAAGTTTCTATTTTATAATTTAGCATTTAAATTTAATAAATGTATTCCAGATTAGATGATACTTCTGTTAGGTACTTCTGGGGTTGAATGAAATGTTTCTTTTCTCTCGTTTATGTATTCTCACAGCCATCTGTGCTTACCCTCCAAGGCTGTCATCATAGTGGCTTGTTACTCTTGATTCACGTGGCTGTTGGACTTTTCTCAACTGTGCAGTCTCTACAGACAAATAGGCAGCATCTTTCTCTTCTTCTCTGGTTTCTACCTTAGTGCCTGGCTCAAATGGGTGTTCATAGGATAGACAAAATAATGAAACCAACATTCAGAGGGAGGTGAAGAATATAGAGCCCCACAGAACAGACTGCAAAGAAATTAACTGCCTAGTCTGATTGGACCCCTTATTTGCAGTGAAAGGAAGTTTGAAAATCGACTCTAAGCTTTTAATTTGGCTCAGAAATGACTGAAAACCTAAATAGGTTGTGTGATTCTGTAAAACCACTAGAAAGAAAGGGAAGAATTAAAATTTGCTATCTGTAGAATGCCAGTAAAGTGTTGTTTTCACTTCATCATTCAAAATATATTGTATTTAAGTAAATGAATTATTAAGAATTCTAATATCATAAACCAAATTTAATAATTACTGTATAATTCAGTATGGCAAAAATGTTGTCAAATAATTCTTTCTAAATTTTATCCAGTCTTCAGAAAAACTAGTTTTTTTTTGTTTTTCCTAACTTAAAATATGCACATACTAGTATATATAAAGATAAAAAAGAAAATTAAGTAAGTTGCTGGCATATGGGGGCATATAACTATAGTGTGTAAGAAAATTATCTGTGCTATTCTTGTTACTTTTCTTTAAGTCTTAAATTACATCAACATAGTTAAAAGACAGGATAAATGAATAGATTTTTATTATTTTATAGTGCATGCTGATTTAAACACTTCTAATATAAAAAGTATATAAAAAGAAAAACACCCATTATCCCATCACCAAAATGTTAATTGTTAACACTTTAGTAATATATTACAATCTTGTTTTTCATGGAAACACATACACATACAAAATTTCAAAACCAAACTCTTATTTAACTTTAAAAAACTCGTTTATCATGTTGTTAAATATTTTTATACATTTTACTGAATGTATAATGGATCTTAAATATTTAGGTTGTTTTCATTTTTACAGTTATATTTAATACTATAACAATAATCTAATTGTTTGTGAAATTTGTGTGCATGTATTATTTCCCTAGAATTAGTTAGTAAGAGAGGAATTTCTAGATGACATTATATAATTATTTTTATTCCCCCCAAACATTAGAAGCTATACTTGTATGGTCAGTTATCATTTCTCCTTTTTCAGAGTCTTCAACTAGGATTCCCTTTGCACTACTCTCAGCAAATGTCCATACCTCCAAACTCCAAAGCTCAGAGAACAGAGGAGGTACATCTTCCATTTTACTCTGACCAACCTATTCTAAGTGAGAGATTGATAGATTAACGCTTTTGTCCATTCTCCTTTTTTTTTCTTTCTTACAATGGAGTAGCTATTCTTCCTCCTGTCCACGGTCAATTCCTCTACAAGGGCATGCATAGCATAACTCCGTATCTTCCCAGGAATCTGAAACATTGGCTACCCCTTCTATGTTCTTTGCTTTCCCTTTAACTATTCAATATTTAAACCTATTTAGTTCTCTCTAATATGACAAATAGAATAGCCTCTAAAGTAAAAATTCATTGGACATTGTTTATACTGTCTTTATTTTATCACCCTCTATTCTTCACCACACTCCAATTTGCTTTTGTCCAGGTTACCAGGAAATAGCTTTTCCAAAGGTCATCAATTTCCACCTTTCCCATAAAGCCAATGCATACTTTCATGTTCCATCTCACTACCTTTGCAATTGCTTTCAGCAATATTAAACACAAATTTATGTCTTTTCACTCTATGTTTTCTTACCAGGCACTTCCATCTGAACACATAATTTCAATTATGATCTACATATTGACAAATGTCAAGCATTATTTCAGCATAATGTCTCCTTTGATCTATACACACTTTATGCATGTAAGATAAAAATGTCTTGAAGGCCCTTTTATGTCCATGTTGAGGTAACAAGCACACTCAGACATCATAGTCACTTAATATTATAAATGTCTATTCATAGCTCAAGTGAAGGTTGATAAAGATTGGCCCGATGTTCTTCAATTAATGTCTTGGGCTTTCAGGCTCCTTCCACAATGGCTCTCTGCTATTCTGGAGTCCTAGGCTCTCAACCATTTCACAATAGAAAGAAAGTAGGAGACCACAAAGGACTTGATAGGCACCAAAACAGAAGTGGGTATATTACAGCTGCTCACATGATGTTGGCCAGAAGAGGTATCTCCAAATTCTAATGTGCTGGAAAAGGTAATTTCCTCAATTGCTCAGGGGTAAAGAATATGTGGTGAATAAATTGTCTCAATATATAAATTAATACATTGATTATCATTCCTCTTTTAGATCTTAGCTCAAATTTGGATTTCCAGGGAATCTTTCCTTGATCTCCCAGTTTAGGAAAGATGCTCTGCTTTGACACTTTTTCAGCTTGGTGGGCTTTGCTTCGTTTTGCACATTATAGTTGTAATCTTATTTATAACTGTGTAGTTACTTGAAATGCTACACATATACATATGTCTTTCATATATAGTAAGAAGATATATAGGGGCAGCTTAGAGCCATGTGCTATGGAATACAAAGTCACTGCAGAAACTAAATAAACATTTAATGAATGAATGAATGACACAATGGATTATGTTCTCTATGTAAAATGTTTTCCAGGAAAGTCTGTGTTAATTTATACTGAAATTTTCAGTGAGCTAGAGCCCCATTCTGTCATGGCATCAGCAATACAAATAACAAAATTAAAGTTACTTTCTTTTGAGGTTTAAACTTTAATTAAATTGTATAAGCTCTTTGTATAGTAAGGATTTTCATAACTGCAATAATTTGAAGTCATATTCTACATAATTATTTTTGTTTTTAACTCAATTTTTCTATTTAAAGTTCCTGAAAAACATGAATTTCAAACTTTTTCCCTTATTTTTCCTAAGAGAGCTGAAACTACAATTTTACTCCACTACAGGCCAAATGGGAAATCATAATTCTTTCTCTCTGCTACCAACAGAAAGCGGAACTGGCTGAATCTGTCTGTTGCTAATTTGGAGGATGGCCTTTCATTTCCAAAGGTCTGCTATACTTTCAGAAGTAATGTGAACTAGCGGAAAGATATTAGCAAGATAGCATACTATTAATCTCCAGCTTTTTGTTCCCATATGGAAGCAACAACACACTAACTGAAATGGCTTCTGTATGAGCACTAAAAACTAGCCATTTTCTGTAACAAACAGATGGAGTCCCAATCAAGAACCCCCACAGACACACATACACATCACAAGCCTGTTCACACATGCACAAAGTAGAAAAGTCTGTGGTGTATTTCTCACCCTTCCCCTCTTCAGTGCAACAGAGCTTGACACTGTTGAAAGGAAGCTGTTCAATTCCCTGTTTCTCCCTCAAGAAAGAAGTGGAATTTGCTGGGAATTTGTCATTTGACTAGTGGCTGCCCAAGGGATTTATTTCTTTTTCAGCTGACTTAGAGCTCAAGCATGGAACAGACCTTGAAACTCAGAGGGAAGGCAGAGGAGAGTGGGTAGGAAGAGATCAACCAATAAATTTATATGCATATGTGCATAACCTGTAGACACAGACAATGGGGTGGTGAGGTCTGGAGAAGGGAGCAGGCACAGGCTGGCAGAAGTCAATGGCAGAAGAAAGGGAACTTATATAATACATTCAATAATAAAGATAAAAAAGAGCTCAAGCAAAATAGAAGCATAGTTTGGATATCAGGTTCACTGAAAGCAGTGGAATGCGTTGCAACATGTGAAAATGCAGGAGATTGGAGATGTGTGGGTACATGAGATTAAGAGATTATAGGCAGAGAAATAGAATACCTCAGGCCCTGAGAAAAAGTAAGAATGAGACTCTTAGAGAAATTAAGACATTTAAAATCATCTGTGTATGAAAATAAATCAGAGAATTGTTTTTTTAATCACACACATAGACCCAGAAAATATGTATGCTAAGAAAGGCCTGGAAAATAACTTAAATCTTCATGATAAACTGGTTAGTGATGCTCTATTACTTGGAACCATTCTGTAAAGATATGGATATTTTTTCAAATACCCAGTTTTCAACAAAAGATCACAAGACATGTAAAAAAAACAAGGAATTATTACTCACTCAGAGGAAAAAATAAATCTCCAGAAATTGACCATAAAGAATCATATGACTACTGAACAAAAGTCAAAACATCAGTCTAAAATATGCTTGAAGGGTTAGAGGAAAACAAGAGTAAGACTTAAAGGAAGTCATGAAAATAATATATGAATAAAAAAAGAATATAAAAAAATAAAAATTATTAAAATACTGCTATTCTGGAGCTTAAAATACACTAACAAAATTGAAATATTCACTAGAGGGACCTAATAACAGATTTGAAAAGGCATAAAAAATAATCAATGAACTTATAGATAGATCATTTGAAATGATTGAGAGTGTAAAGTTTTTTTAATGGAAAAAAGTGATAGGGCCTAAGGAATTTATGAGACAATGTTAAATAGTTCAAACATGTATATTATGGGAATTTGAGAAGAAGAAAGAAAGAATCTGAGAGCTTATCTGAAGAAGTATTAATAAAAAACTCCCCAAATTTGAAGAAATGTTTCATGTGTGGCTTAATAACAGGGATATGTTCTGAGAAATTCATTGTCAGTACAATTTCTTATCATGCACATACATAACTTAGATGGTGCAGCTTACTACACACCAGCACTATAGGCTACAGCCTATTGCTCCAAGGCTAAAAACTTATATAGCTCTAGAGGCCCAGTGCACAAAACTCGTGCAGGGTTAGGGTCCCTTGCAGATGCCGGCTGGGGGCACCTCCCTTCCACTGCTGTCTGCCGCTGCCACTGCCACCAGCACTGCAGCTGCTGCCAACTCTGGCCCCACCCTCTGGTCAAACTCCTGATCGAACTCCCAGTCAAGGGGACAATTTGCATATTGGGATTTTTGCATATAGGATGTTACTGTACTGAATAATGTTATAAGCAATCCATGCTGTCACATATGGTAACAATTTCTTCTTTTTAATTGCTGAGTAATATTCCATTATATATATATATATATATATATATATATATATATATATATATTCACAACTTTTTAATCCACTCATCTATTGAGGGGCACCAGTTGCTTCTGTGTCATGGCTATTGTAAATAATGCAGCAATGAATATGGGGTTCATATGACTGGATTGTTCTGGTGTTGAGTTGTATGATTTCCTTATATCCCTTATTAGATGTATCATTGACAAATATTTTCTTAAATTAAGTAAATTGTATTTTTTACTGATGTTTTCCATTGTTGTACAAACCGTTTTAATTCAATGTAGTCCAATTTGTTTACTATAGAGTATTATGCTAAATAAAATAAGTCAGATAGAGAATGACAAATACCATATGATTTTACTTACATGCAGAATCTAAACAACACAATAAATGAATAAACAAAACAAAAACAGACTCATAGATACAGGGGAAAAATTAATGGTTACCAGAGAGGGTAACATAGAGGGATGAGTGAAAAAGGTCAAGATACCAAATTGGTAGTTACAAAATAGTTATGAGGATGTAAGATAGAGCATAGAGTTTATAGTCAATAATATAACAACTTAGTATGATGCCAGGAGGGTACTGGAAATATTAGAGAGATCATTTTGTAAATTACATAATTGTCTAATCATTATGCTATACACCTGAAACTTATATAAAATAATGCTGAATGTCAACTGTAATTGAAGATTAAAATTTAAATCAAAGGAAGGGAAATAATGTAAGTATATGTGTATCTAAGCATAAATGGTAATGTAAAAATACATTATAAAAGAGAAAATATGTGTTTGTGTACACATATGCAGGTGTTATAGGGACAGAGAGAAAGCTAAAGAGAGAGGCACCATAGGAAATTGATTAGACATCAAGAGGAGAGAAGGGGCTAGAGAGAGAAAGAAAGAAGGAAAAGGGAGAGTAGAGTAAAAAGAGACCCAGAAAAATAAAGTTTAAGATGACAAAAATAAAGGGGATGGGAGAGGAGAAAGAGAAAGTGAGAGAGGAGAGAAAGACAGTGAGGGAGAAAGAGAGAGGAATAGTATGAGGAGAAAAGAGAGATAAAAAAAAAAAACTGAGGTAGGGAAGTGAGTTCCTGTGTATTAGTTTATGTGTACTTGTACAAAGTTTGGTGTACAAGACACATTATAATGAAACTGTCAAATTCAAAGACAAAAGGTGAATCTTGAAAGTAGCAAGAAAAGTGTCTAATCAAGTACAGGAATTCCTCATAAAATTATCTGGATTACTCAGAAGAAACCTTATCAGCTAGAAGGCAGTGGGATTGTATAGTTGAAGTGTAAGAAAACACCTGTCAAACAACAACAACAAAAATCCTTCAAAAAATGAGTAACAAAAGCCCAGGGAGTTCATTACCACTAGACCTGTTCTACAAAAAGTAGTAAAGTTATCTCTTCAAGTTCAAATGAAAGGACAACAGAAAGCAACTCAAAAACATGAAAATGTAAAGGAAAATATATGGACAAGTATAAAATCGGGTATAATTTAGATATGGTTGTAACCCCCCATTAGAATTTAAATGTAATATGTGACAACAGTAATATGAATTAGGTAATATCTAGTTAGGGAGGGTGGGTACCACTTTGTTCCCTGCACCAATGCCTGTAAACTAATTTATAGCTCTTTCAATTATAGGTTGTAAAGTCATTTTTTCTCTAATATTTTTGGTAAGAGTACTTGAATAAATCATTTTGCTGAAAATTATGGTGGGTGGCTCTTAAAGAATTAAAATAGAAATGCTTTATAGTATGTGCTGTAACAATAAAGATATGTTAAAAGCACTTGATCAGGATGACTCACTACACTTTCATAATGTAATTTACCTCTTTTCCACAACATGGAACATTAAGTAGATCTCACCAAAACCCACCAAAAGGAATAAAACATTAAGTAGATCTCACCAAAACCCATGTATTTAATATTTAAATATATATAAAGCAAATATAATAAAGACCTCAAATGATATTGAGATTCAGAGGTGGCACCATTTCTTTTTACATCTAAGGGCGCCCTCAATTCAGCTCTGCATGCTCATCTCAATTTTGAGAAAAGTGACCTCAAAATTTGATAAATACACTATAAGGCTAGGAGCTCCATGTTTTTAACTTTCTCCTAAGGTTTTTCATTTTCTCACTGTACATCTCTGTTTTTCTATGTTCCTCTCTCTTTCTGACTGCTACTTTTTCTTTTAACCACACCTCCCATAGCTGTGATTCTCACTCAACATTTGGTTTCACCTTTCACCTGCCAAGTACACTTATGTACCCTGCCTACTGTTTTATAGTCACATTTTTACAATGTCTCAGCCTTTATTTGTTTGATGAGTATAACTGTAGAGTTCATTATATTTGAGAATCTAAATTATACTACTGATGGCTTCTAAAGAGTTTTATCTAAATGGAGGGCAGAAAGAAGGACTGATTTTGAATGAGCCACAAATCCAGCCATGTAAGTTAAACTCATTTTATTTTATTATTAAAAATATATTCTTAATGATTTTAGAGATGAAGGGAAAGGGAGAGAGAAACATCAATGAAGAGAAAGAATCATGGATTAGCTTCTTCCTACATGCCTCCCACTGGGGATAGAGCCCACAACCCAGAATTGAACCGTTATCTTCTGATTTATAGGCCGATACTCAACTACTGAGCCATGCTGGCCTAGTAAGGAGAAACTGATTTTAGTCATTAGGTTTGATAAAAAGATCAGGCTTGGGAACACATTGTCAATGTATGATTTAATATGAAAAGCCATGGACATTGTAGTACTTGTTATACACCTGAAGAACACACTACTTATTTCTGAATAAATTTCTCTAAAACTGATAAGTCCAAGAATCCCTCTTGCAAACAGTCTTTCCTTGTCTTTTTGTGTCTTCTCTGATAGGCAAAATAATTAATAATCTTCTGTGGAGAGCAGCTACAGAGTTTGGACAGGTTCAAGCTTTGGGCTGACTTGTGGCAAAGCCACATACAAGTCCCAGCTTGGAGGGCAAAGCCCTCCTGGCACATTTATAGCCAAAAAGCTATGGTTGTAAGCTTGATCTAACAGTTTGACCCTGCAGTTCTAGATAGCTAAGGAATGTGGATGCAGGGATGCAACAAGTGCTGCCTAAACAAAGCTTAACAGAGAGCAGAGAATGGCAACAGGAAAGAAGCAGATTTGAAATTCACAGGAACATTGTAAACATCTTTGTTTTGTTTTGTGTGATCAAACTATAAAATAAAGCTTTGGCTTACAGGCTGTGCCACTGTTTCCTCATCCAGGCACAGTGATTCACCTGTTCCCAACTGTATTCTCTTGTCTGCCTTCTTTAATCCTTTACTGCCCCTCCTCAGATTTACCCCTGGCCTTGATGGATTTTTTTTTTTTAAGCAAATGTTAAAGCCAAATCTATGCATATCTTTGAAAAACAATAGAAGTACTTTGGAGGAATGAAAGTGAGATATGTTGAAAGTCAAAGTATGCTGCACAGTTATGATCTTGACAAGCTCAGGTATGTGGAATGCATGATCTTTTGTCAAAGTTGATAAGTGTTATCCTTTCTAAGTCTACCAGTTCAATGACAACTCAACATAAAATGTCCTGCCTAGTTTGACAACCAACTAGAAAGAACTCAACATAAAAGCTGCATAATCAGTGTTGGAAGAATTGGGATTTGTTCTTTCAATCAACACCACAATGGACTCTATTTCAACAAATACAAATATATGTGGGGGGAAATAGAAACAAACACTTTGAAATGATAAAACCAAAAACAGCTGGAACATTGCAGCATAAATGATTTTTTTTTTCTTTTACTTTTTTAATCACAGCAACATAATGTATAATTTTGTTAAATGACTTTTGTTTATTAGAAGAATCAAGATAGATTGCTGTTTTTGTTTCAGTTGTAATAACTATTTCAGCAAACAAATGACCACATAAAGCCATATTTTCATGGAATAGAATTTATTTTCCTCTCTTTCAAAATGCTACCAATTTAAATATGAATAGATTTCCGTGTTTTTCTCACACCTATTCATTGAAGAATATTAAAGAGGACTGATTTATCCTTTTAAAACAATGTACTTTAATTCAGTATTTAGAATGGCCATTCTCAGCTAACTAAAAAAGAGAAGTAAACAAATTTTTTTTGAATGATTAAGCCTACAAGGCTCAGAGAAAACAATATGTGTAGGATCAAGAGGAATTTGGTATAGACTCCTTCTCTACTATTTATACTCTGGAGGGCAGATATCTGGTATCAGCAACCAATATATATGTTAATTCACCCACTCATGTAAAAATTCATTCTGTCAGCATTTATTATAAATATTTAGGTGAAGGTTATCAATCTGCACTCATGGGATGAGGTTAATGAAGATAAATAGTAGGATCCGATAATTATTTTGGAGGTAGAATCATAGGTCTCAACAGCTGATTAGATGTAGAACTCAAAGGCAAGGGTCATGTCAAATAGAATTAAAGTTTTGAGCCACTGAGCCATGGAGTACTCTCTAGTTCTGCCTGAAAGAATCATTAGATAAATGATTGAATGTGTGAGCATGTTTTTGTAAGAAGATGATACATTTATTTCTGGGGGCATTAAGATTGAGAAACCAGTGATATCTCCAACTGATAAATATATCAAGCTTTAAAAGGAATGTCCTACTGCCCTAGTCGGTTTGGCTCAGTGGATAGAGCAGCCCTCAGACTGAGGGTCCCAGGATTGATTCAGGTCAAAGGCACAGCAGGCACGATCCCTGGCCCTAGTTGGGGTGCATGCTAGAGGCAACCAATTGATGTGTCTCTTTCACATCGATGTTTTCCTGTCTCCCCCTCTCTCAAAAAATCAATGGAAAATATCCTCAGGTGAGGATTAATAACAACATAAATAAATGGCCTACTTTAGTCAGAACACAATAATATTTAAAAGGTGTACCTAAAACATAGTGGACATTTTCAGGTCTCTGCATCTTCTTTTTAAGTCTATTTATACAAAGACAAATGACTTTTGAGGTCCTTTCTTTTAGACCAAGCAGGAAACATTCTTAAAAGTTTTGGTGATAAGTGACTTAATTATTTTTTCCCCTCAAAATCCAGGTGTGCAACTACATAACTCTGTTTCTAACTTAATCAGTGCATTTTCTTACTCGATTTTTGTAAAACTGTTACTCTCCACTCTACAAGTCTAGTCCTATGGATGCAGAGAACTGCTTCCTGTTATCTGCATAAAAGGGGACTGCACTAAAGCAGAGTGTGCAATTGTACCAAAGTAGACAAATTAATTCTAAACCTCATTTGTACCTCCCAAAGCCCTTCTTTAAAGATCTGTCTCAAAGCAAATATTTGGAGAGGGGTGACTATCCATTAGACTCTAATCTCCTTGAAGGTACGGGCTTTGCAAAATTTAATTTTCTACCTTCCATGGGGCTTTATTTTTAATGGATATAAATAAGCACATTTCCTGAAGGAACTGTTAAGAGCATGAATTACAAGTAGTAAGCGCAGACTCAGTATTTTAGATATGCAGACCAAGGATACAAAATGACAAGACATTAATACGCATTTCACTCATTCATTTATTCATCCAGCATTTTGTATTTATTTTTAAAAGATGAGTAGAATCCCAAGCAGAAGAACACAAAAGTGAGAACAGGAACTGAATATTCTTCAAGTGCTGACAGTCTGGACTGGCCCGAATGAGATGCAAGATTTGCATTTTACTGTCAGGAGTGAGCATATTGGGAGTTGGTAGAGGGAGATCACATAAGGAAAGAAATGTGGGTCTGATGATGTGGGGCTTGGTCAAAGGACCAGAAACATAACAAGCACCCAAACCACATGCTTTTCTGTCCACTACATTTTAAATTGCAGGTTAATTTTTAGAAAATAGGCATGATCTGAGAGTTATTTTGGCTGTTTTTAAAAGCCACTGTGCAAACTAATAATTACATGGCATAAGAGCAAGAATATTTCAGACCCATTGGTGTGTGTGTGTGTGTGTGTGGGTGTGTATGTGTGTGTGTGTGTTTATATATTTCTATATATGTGTGTGTGTATAACTATGTATATATATATATATATATATATATATATATATATATATATATGCACGCGTGTGTGTGTGTGTGTGTGTGTGTGTGTATTATTTTCCCCCAAAATACAGTTTTCAGAACTCCCAGAGACACTGTCTTTGGAACTCTGAGTGCTGCCTAATGAAAGTTTCTGATTGGCTGCCATTAAAGTCATGCCCTCATCCATGATGTGGCACCGCATGTTTTATGCCTTATTTTTAATTTATATATTCTATTTCAAAATCTTGGTAAAACATGACAGACAGGGCCGTTTACAGAAATTATGACACTTTTCAGGTAGCTAATATTCCTGAGTCTATAGCTACTGTGCCTTGTTGTAGCACCCGAGGCAAGTAATGCTCACTCTGAGTTTTTTATGAGCCATTCTGCCTCATCATTTCAGCATGTAATGTCTGCTTTATTGTATACAGGAAGGTTTATTAAATGGCATGTGGTTGTGAAAAACTGATGGGTAGTTCTTAAACAGTCACATGGGAAATGAACTAATTTACAGTTCTTTTCTGTTTGGGAAATGATTTCATATTTTGTTTGTTAAAAAGAAAAACCCAGGGCAGATATGTTTGAGATTTCTCTACCTGAGAGTTTAAAAGGGTCTCCCTGCCCTGGCTGGTTTGTCTCGGTGGATAGAGTGTCAGCCTGAGGACTAAAGTTTCCTAGGTTTGATTCTGCTCAAGGGCACATGCCTCAGTTGCAGGTTCCATCCCAGGCCTGGTTGGGGTGTGTGCAGGAGGCAACCGATAGATGTGTCTCTCTCACATTGACGTTTCTCTCTGTTTCTCACCATCCCTTCCACTTTCTAAAATTCAATGGGAAAAAAATCCTCAGGTGAGGATTAACAACAACAAAAATAGGATTTCCTAAATTTGGAGTGTTTAGGTGGGAGAAGTGCTGAAGGCACAGATAGTCACTCTCCACTTTAGAGCTTTGGTCTGAGCATGTCACTTGACCTCTTCAAGTCAGCTTTTTCTCATGTAAAAGTTGAGTGATGATACAAAGAGGTAACTAAAAGGCACCCGGGCCACGGTACACCTTCAGTACATGGTACCGACATCCTGGATGTTCTCTTTACTGTTCCTATCAGAGTAATCAATACAAAATATGGCTAGCAGCACAGGCGCTGCTGGGGTCAGTTTAAACATCCTTTCAGGACAGCAACACACAGCCACACTTGCCAAGAAGAGTGATGGGAAGGGAGAGGAGAGCTGTGTTAATATAAGAAACATTGAAACCTGTAAAGAATTTTTGTGAGTTTATCTGAGCCAAACTGTCAGCAATTGCTGGGAAGCAGAATCTCAACATATTGTAAAAGGTGAAAGATTTATGCGGTCTGAAGAGAAACCAGAGCATAGAATCTCAACATATTGTGATTATGCTCCGAGAATGGCAGCTTTTCACCTTGTTTTGTACATCACAATTAAGGAGGAGACACAAATGGCTCACATGGATTCCACTCGGGATAGATTAGGAAAGGGGGAGTAAGCAAAGCGGGTCACTTTGGGATTGGATGAAAAGTAAAATGATAGACACGTGCTTCTTCTTCAAAGGTGGCACAGGCTAGTTAACAGTCAACATGAATGTGACAGTAACCATGAGAAAATGTGCGGTCTCTGTCCTGGCACCCAAGCATTGGCTGTGCTCCGAGGAGCCCAGATAAAGGGAGGTTACAAGCTACCCTGACATTCCAAATGGATGTTATCCTAGATGCAAAAGGACAGTGGGCTCCGTTAAGATCAAAGTTGATATCTGTCAGGGAAGATAGCAGCCTAGGACATGGCTACCCGCTGTAAACTTCTTTTTAATTTAAAAATATTCATTTCAGACCATCTTTTGTGGTTACTTTCTGTCTCTGAGTGTGCAAAGCTGCCATGCAGACCTTCCCTGGGCTGGCCAGATTAGCTGGCTCCTTTCTATCCACAGCTTGAAAGATTTCCTGGAAAAGTGTGTCTTCGGTTTATCTGTGTATGGATATATGATACCGGAGAGAGAAAAGCTAAGCAGCAAAACAATGCCAAGGAGAGAAAAAGAAACTGCTCTAGTTAGGAAATGAAAGAACAAAGTGGGCAGTGGAAGGCACCTAGTGACCACCTCAGGTCTGAGTCCGGAGGCTTCTCTGAAGGACCAACCCACACCCCACTGTGAGCATGTAGAGTCCTGGGCAGGTCTGTCCTCTCTGCTCTTCAGCAGAAACCGAGCCCAGTGGTGCTTTTGTATGTTATCACCTCACTTCCATCTAAGTTTTTATATTATTTTCCAAATTTATTTATTACAGATTAGAGGCCTGATGCACGAAATTCGTGCAAGAGTAGACCTTCCTTTTCCTGGCTGCCAACACCGGCTTCCCTCCGGCACCAGGGACCTGGCTCCCCTCCAGCTACTGGCAGGCACCCTGGACCCAGTCTTCCCTCATAGCCCCGGCTTTGTCTGAAAGGTCATTTGGTAAAACATTCTGTCTAATTAGCATATTTGTTATTATAGATGATTTTATTTCTTTTGCATAGTTAAAACTGTATTTTCATATAGGTGAATTTTACTCTCTCACCCATGTCTTTTTTAAAAAAATATATTTTATTGATTTTTTTACAGAGAGGAAAGGATAGGGATAGAGAGCTAGAAACATCGATGAGAGAGAAACATCGATCAGCTGCCTCCTGGACATCCCCTACTGGGGATGTGCCAGCAACCAATGTAAATGCCCTTGACCGGAATCAAACCTGGGACCTTTCAGTCCACAGGCCAATGATCTATCAACTGAGCCAAACCAGTTTTGGCTCACCCATGTCTTTTAATCTGACTGGGGCTAGTGGGCCATGATCCTTTGCTGCATAAGCTGTTCAGATGTCCTTCTGATTCTTGGTTTAGTCCTCTGGATTCAGATGGCCTTTCCAAGACCAAATCTTTCCACTTCTTGGAAGGTACCTCGACATCGGTATTCTCCACCAAGACAATAAAGCCTGTGTTTTGGCATCCCGGTCTCCGGTCCCTCTGTTTCATCTTTCAGCTGGTTCCTCTCTAGCTAAAACCAGCTTTTTGTTCCAAAGGGAGCTGCTAGAATTCCTATTATCATTTTCCTTCAAGTCAGTGGTAGTAGAGGCAATGGAAGGGGAAGGAAGGAGGGAGAGGAAAGTCCAAGGTCAGACAAGGAAGTTCAGAAAGAAAGGGAGGAAAAGGGGGTGTTGGCATTTATTAGTTTCAGAATAGTTCCGAAACAGTATCTACAATTTCTTATTAATTTTCATTTTTGAAGATTTTTTTTCTATGTATCTCTTTAGAAACTTTCACTTTCCAAATCAAGATATGCTTCCCATATTTGTCATTCCATTTAATTTTAGAGTTGGCATTTGTCTAATTTTTTGCATGCAAACTATTAATTTAGGTACCCAGAGACAACTGCACTTTGGCCATTTTTAAGTTGATATTTTCTAAATAATTCTTCCCATTTTTCTAAAAGCACTTGCAAGTAAAGGCTTTTTATCAGGAGTATTAAATGAGGCCTGGGGTCTGGGAGTTTTTAGCCTGTGAGGCACAATTTCTCATGTTAATTTTTAAATATTTTTTTAAAATTTGTGGATATCTGTAGTCCAAGAAAATTTTCTAGGGATGGGTCCAAGTGTGCTGTTTATGAATTGAGCTCTACGAGGCTCTCACCCCTCTGGTTTTTCATTCATAATGTGCCTCAGTTTCTCTCCTGGCTGTCTACAAAAACCAGAGGGCTCAGGACCCTTGCAGACTAAGCCTTTTGGGAGTCCCCTGGACTAGTCAGTTAGATAATTACAGTTGAGTTGGAAAATCCCTGTGGGGCTTCTGTGCACCTTGAGGAATGACCTCTGACACCTCTACAAATATTCTTAGTCACTACGAACACCCAAGAATTAGATTGGAGGGAAGATCTGTCCCTTTATCTTTGGAGCTGAATGAATTGAATTCTAATGTATATGATGAAGGTTTTTTGCTCAGACTCTCAGAAAGAAATTTCAATTGAAAGTAAAAATCAAAACCAGCCACCCTTTTTTTCCTCCAGTCTTGCCTTAGAGACTGATTTCTATCAATGCTTAAGGATTTAGTTCCACCTCAAAGGCTTAAAAATACAGCTCAAATAAAGTCAGACTCTCTATCAAAAAGCAAGGGAAGGTCCTAGATCTAAGAGACAAACCACCCAAGTTCACCCAATGGGCAATGGACAGGGAACTGGTGAACTCAATAGGCCCTTTGCTGGTTCCTAGTGGCACTGGGTGAGCTTCCTGGAGATCCTGCTGACTGTGCCAATAATTAACCCTTTGTTGTTGCCTCTCAGGGAGACAAAGCTTTGGGTATGCCCACAGGAAACAGTGGCCTCCATAGGTCTCTTCCATTATTTTCTTGGTCACAGCCAGCTGTGAGATTTCATTAACTATGAGCTGATTATTCAATTGTTTTCAACACTGGCTGTGGCATAAATTCCACATACCTTATTGTATTGCCCTTTACTTTATTGGACTTCAAAGGTTTTGCATTTTTTTTTTTTTAACAAACTGAAGGCAAGAGCCTCCTTCACTAAAAATATTACAACTAGTGTTATTGCAATATTTGTCTTATTATGGTGGTCTGAAACCCAAGCCACAGTATGCCTGAGGTTTGACTGTACTTGCTTTATTGTGGTGAGCTGGGACTGAACCTAAAACATTTCTGAGGTAGGTCTATAGTTTTCAGTGTCAGTGGTCCATATAAGGAGCTAACTTATTCCCTGATTATCTCTAATAAACTAGCTGGCCTAGAATTTAGCCTGTCCTTTGAGTCTCTTCCTAATTGTCCTTTTACCACAACAGCCACTGTTTTTAAGTGTAAGGTTTGAGGCTCAGGAAGCTGAAGTCAGAGACCACCAAGACATGTTAAAGTAAAGTTTATTCCCCAGTAATGAGCGGGACTCATTACAGAGGTAGAGAAATCACAATTGAAGGAGTGGGAAGGGGAGAAAGGACCCAGCCGGGCTGCCTCCAGATGGACATGGAGGGAAGGTAACACGTGGCTGGTCTGGGGATCTTTTTATGGGAAGAAACAGGAAAGGGTTGGATCCAGGGTAGAACAGGAAGGGGTGGGCTCCAGGGCACTTTGGCATGCACTGATAGGTGGTTCAATGTCTTGGGGAATGTCTCTGTGGCAGATGCCAGTAATGTCATAACTCCACCCACCAATTGGGAGGAGGGAGAATCTCACAGTAAGGTGCCTTTAGGCTTGAACTTCTTCACTCCCTATTATAATTAAAACCAGCTACTTTCCTTCTAATCTCTTCTCTATCTGTTTTACAACCTACTTCTTCTCCAGCAAAATCACCAAACCAGAGCTGCGGAGAAGGGTATAGGGACAATGGAAGACTACTCTCTGATAGGCACCCCTACTGTAGAAGGTGGTGGGAAAGAGGTTTGCTCAGCTTGCCCCTCTTGGCATGAAACCACTGCCTTATGCACCAGGGCAAGCATCGGTTCCCAATCTTTTCAACAAAGGAAGCTTGCAATACAAGCATCCATTATAGGTCTGGGAACTGGAAGCAGAAGGGACCCTTACCTCTTTACTGCACTCACTCAGGGCTTAGCCTCCACAGCAGACAGCTGGGGACAGGCAGAGAAATGCTGTAATTCTCTTCCTCCTATGAACAAAGGCCTCTGAATGAAAGATTAGAGGAGGCTGCAGCAGCCTCGAATGGAATTTATATGTCACTGAGATGAAAAGGAGAGAAAGTTTTGTTTCAAAAACCACAAACTTTCACATTTCTTACCATATTTTTGTCAATGTTTCTAAAGAGGTGCTTATTCATTGTCAGCATATTCTTAGGAGCTTTTCTTGAGCTCTACATTATAATTTTTAATATAGTTTTTGCTAGAGAATTAGCAGAACCTCCAATACTCAACAGTATCATACTAGATAGAAATAGGTCTCCTATGGCTATAGCTATATAAACCTTAGTTTTTCATACATACAGAAGGAAATATATTTGAAAGAAATAATATGGTGATTGAGATTTAATTCAAAATATTCTAGGGAACTCTTTGGGAATGTCAATTTAATAAATTTAGGAGTTATTAAATTGAGTAAAGGATGAATCAAGTTTAGTAAATTATTCTCTTCATCTCTCCTCCTCTTTCTCCTTTCCTCCGTGTGTGTGTGTGTGTGTGTGTGTGTGTGTGTGTGTGTATGCTCAGTTCCAGACAATATCTAGAGCAGTGTTTTTCAACCTTTTTTGGGCAAAGGCACACTTGTTTCATGAAAAAAATCACGAGGCACACCACCATTAGAAAATGTTAAAAAATTTAACTCTGTGCCTATATTGACTATATATAAAGTAATTCTCTTGAATAGGAATCAAATAAACACAAAGAAAGTATTTTATAATTACTTTATTATGAAATATTAAGTAAACAAAATAGTGAAAAATTATAAAATTCTTGTCTTGTCTGCACCTACGGCACACCAGGCAACATCTCGCGGCACACTAGTGTGCCGCGGAACAGCGGTTGAAAAACGCTGATCTAGAGGATATACAAGAAATCTTTAGCTGTAGCTGCCTTAGTGGCTGGGGTAGTAGAATGTGGGAAGGAGACTTGGATTTTAGAATATGGCTGGAAAGGTTTTTGATGATTCTGATATATGGCCATATTTCCAATTTGGAGTCTATTAATACAATGCAGTTTATTATCTTGTAAAAAGAAGACCTGTTCAGATTGATAAGTCAGCTAATGGCAGAGTTAGGATGTAGCTCTAGATTCTCTAACACGGCATGTCCAACTCATAGGCTAACACAGGCCAAATAAATGACTAAACGAGGCATGTGGCCTGCAGCCTGTGAGTTTGACATGCTTGCCTAACACCTAACTCCTGGTCCAAGCTTCCCTTATTAATGCCATGCTGCCATCCTGCTTTTAGGACAAGTGTATTCTATTCTTCAGATAAGCAGAAAAGGGCCCATTAACAAGTATTTGAAAATATGTGGCTACAAAATAAAAATAACATTTTAGAGGATACAAATTAGTTTGTACCTGCTTCATGCAAAGTTGTAAATAAAGATTGACTTTGATTTAAATTATTTTAGGAGGAAGAAATGTGGTTGAGCAGGGACCCTAAATCATCTTATCCAGATGAGCCTGCATTGTGACATCCATTGATTGCAATCCTTATTTGCCTAGGTGACATCTGTAACTTAATCATCCAGGGTAAAATAAATCTTTTTTGAGGAATGTTTCCAATAATAGCTATATTAATAACATATATTTTCAGAAAAATATAAATGACTTAATCAAGTATTATTTAATCACAGACTGAACAAAAATGGGATATTTAAAAACTTTAATAAATCATAATTATTTTAGAAAAACCTTCATCTCCCATTGCTCCTTAGACATCATAGCAGGGCTGTAATGTTTAAGAATCAATCCTCTAGGTATCAAAAAAAGGTTGTGATTTGTAGTGCTTTTCAAATTTTATGGTATAAAAGCTCTATGTTCAAGTTTAGTCTACCAATGCATTAACATCTAGTCAAAAAAATTCCTCAGCCGAAACCAGTTTGGCTCAGTGGATAGAGTGTCAGTCTGTGGACTGAAAGGTCCCAAGTTCGATTCTGGTCAAGGGCATGTATGTTGGTTGGGGGCACATCCCCAGTAGGGGGTGTGCAGGATGCAGCTGATCGATGTTTCTCTCTCATCGACATTTCTAGCTCTCTATCCCTCTCCCTTCCTCTCTGTGGAAAATCAATAATAATAATAATAAAAATCCTGAAAATTTAACAGTTGGATCTCACATGCTGGTAAGTCCTAGTATGTGCATTAACTACCACTGCCCAATGGGAACATATGCATTTGAAAATTAAACAAAATTTAGCACTTGGTTTTCAAAGACAAGCAGTGACAAACTAAGGTTTTGAAGCTACAATGGCCAATTTTATGTGTCTGCTTGACTGAGCCTTGGAGTCCAGATATTGAGTCCAACATTATTCTGAATGTATCTATGCAGGTTTTTCTGAATGTGGTTGCCATCTGAGTTGGTGGACTTAATAAATCACCTTGTCCTTCCTTATGCAGGCGGTCTTATCTATCTATTGAAGACCTCAATAGAACAACAAGGCTGAATAAGAAAATACCTTCTGCCGGACTGTTTGAGCTGAGACATCAATCTTCTCCTGCCTTTGAACTTGTAGTGAAAAATCAGCTCCTCTGTGTCTTGAGCCTCCCGGATATCAGACAGAAACTTACTCCATAGACTTTCCTAGTCAGGTCTTTGGACTTGGATTAGAGCTATGCTATCAGTCCTGGCTCTCCAGCTTGCCAAACACCTTGGTATTCTTCTTCCATAATTGCATAAGCCAATTCCTTCTTTCTATCTATCTATCTATCTATCTATCTATCTATCTATCTATCTATCTATCTATCATCTATCTATCTATCTATCTATCTATCCCTATCATCTATCCTCTATCATCTTCTATTATCTATCTATCTATCTATCTATCTATCTATCTATCTATCTATCATCAATTTATCTTCATCATCATCATCTATCATCTATCATCTCTATCTATCATCTATCTATATATCTATCTATCATCTATCTATTAATCTATCTATATCTATCATCTATCTATCTTCATCATTATCATCATCTATCATCTCTATCTATCTATCTATAATCTATCTATCATCTATCATCATCTTTCATTTACCTATCTAATCTTATTGGCTCTGTTTCTTTGGAGAACCCTGAATGAGCATTTATAGCTCTCCTGCCTTACTTTATTTCTTACCAACACTGTTTTATTGTTTTGTATCTAGCAAAATGATTTTAAAAGTGCTTAGTTTAAGTTTTGTTTCTGGCACAAAGTCTTTCTGCCTTTGTCATCATAAAATAGTTTTCCTCTTTGCTAAATTTTTGTTATTTTTAATAAAAAATAACCACCACTTGCTGAAAGCCTAACAGAATAACATGTGCAGGCACTCATGGGTTGTTTGCATGATTTACAGTATATTGAAATCTTGGTATGGGTTACAAGTTGAGACAAGTCTGGATCTGTTTTTTGATACAATCCTGATACAAGTCTGGATTCTGTTTTTGAGGCCTCAGCTCCGGAATAATCTTCTGGGACAATAATCTTCTGGGACCTACCATGATATTCTGGGTCCCAGATGTAGATGTGAGCTCCAGGTGAAGGTCTTAGTCATCTGAGGGTAGTTGGAGCCCAGAGGAAAGTCTGAGCCTCAGGAGCGGTCTGGTACCTCAGGTGAGCATCTGCCTTATGGAATAGTTGTTTGGGTTACGCATAGAGATCTTGTCCAGTGATACAACTCTGAGTTCCAGGTTTTTGCCTGGGCCCGGGGTGGGTCTACTAGGTCCTGCCATGAAGGCTTGTAATAGATTCAGAGACTTAGAAGCATGGAACAGACTGCAGAATCTCAGAGGAAATGAAAGGTATTGTGTGCAGATGGGATGAGATTGTCCAAAGAACTTGTGTGTCGATATATGTATAACCCATAGTCACAGGCTATAGGGCAGTGAAGACCTGTGGTGGGGAAGGGAGCAATCTATAAGAAGTCAGTAGGGGTGAAGGGAAGGAACATAAATAATATTTTCAACAATAAAGATTAAAAATCGCACATTCAAGAATGAGAGGACATTAAAGTACACAAAATATATTTTTTCAATAATGTAGCTACTTGGTTGTACAAAATTATATATTCTTTTCTGTTGAAAGCATTTTCAATGGGCTGATGGGAAGTTGGTTTATAAACAAGGCCATCTTAAGCAAATGGCCACCTTAAGTGAAAAAAAACAATCAATGAAAACTAATGGGTCTCACATTTTTATCTCCAGTTCTCATCACTGCAATGGACAAACTGGCACAAGAGTCAAGGTAGACTTTAGCTTAAAAGAAAACACTCTACATTGCTTGGTTAGAAACATGCAATGTTTCATATGTGAACACATGTTTTTATTTAGTTTTGGTATGTAAGGGGGAATGATTTTTGGATCACATGATAAACCTATGTTCAAACAGAATCATTTCAGATTTTCACCACCATTGTATCAGATTTTGATATTATACACATCCTTTCTAGTATTTGTTATTCTATATATTTTTAAAAATCATAGCCATCTTATGGATATGAAATGGCATTTTCTTGTGGTCTTGTTTTGCATTTTCCTAATAACTAATGATATTAAAATTTTTCATAGTTTATTGTCCATTTGTATATGTCTATTCAAATCTTTTGCCCATTTTTAAAATTGTTTTTTAAATACTTTTAAAAAGTATTTATATAAATATTCTATATGTTCTAAATACAAATTTGATATCAAATATACATGACATGCAAATATTTTCTCCAACTATAATATATATGTTATCTGTTAACTTTCCTTATGGTGTCTTTTGGATCACAAATGTTTTTAATTTTGATGACATTTGATTTATCTATTTTTCTTTTTGTTGTTGCTGTGTTTTTGTTGTCAAATATAAGAAACCTTTGCTTAATTTAAAGTCACAAAAATTTAAGCACATTTTTTATCCAAATAATTTAATGTGTTTTGCTCTAAAAATCATGTCTTTGAGCCACATTAACATAGATGTTAATTAAGGGTCATTCTTTTTCATTTGGATCTTCAGTTGCCCTGTACCATTTGTTACAAAAGCTACACATTCCTTATTGACCTTTCTTGTTGCCCATGTGAAAATCCAATTGAATAGAAAGATGAATTGTTTCTTTTCTGAACTATTAGTAAGATTCTATTGATCTATATGTCAATTATTATTCCAGTACCATTATTTCTTGATTAGTGATTATTGTGATTATTGTTTTTTTACATATGGGAATGTGAGTTCCCCAAATTAGTCTTTATCAATATTTTTTGGCTATTCTTTGTCTTTTGCTTTCTTTATCAATTTTGGAATCACATTTTTGTATGTCTACAAAAAAAGACAGCTGGGACTTTATGGGACTTACACTAAATGAGAAGATAAATCTTAGTACTTCTATGTTGCCAATATTAAGTCTTCCAGTGAATGAACACAGTATTTCTTTACAGCTCTTTAGGCCTTTAAATTTTGAATGATAGTTTTAAATTTCAGTGTTCAAATTTAGAGCTTCTTTTGTTATATTTATACATATGTGGGTTTTTTATGTTACTTTAAATATAGTTATTTTTTAATTTTTATTTTCAGCTATAGAAATACGATTGCTTTTTTGAGTATTGATATTTTATGATGCAATCTTGCTGAACTCTTTTATGTTTTTAATTGAATGTCTAATGATTTTCTCTATGCAAGAATAGGTCATTTACCCTTGCAGGTAGATTTACATTTTCCTTTGCTATTTGGATGCCTTTTATTTTCACTTTATTGTCTAATTGCTCTTTGCTAGAACATCCGGTACAATGTTAGATAGAAGTGTCAAACATATCTTATTTTGTTCCTGTTCCTTTTTTCACAATTAAAAATGATGTAGCTTATAATGTATGCTTTTTTTCTTTCTTGTTTGGTTGTTTATGTGTGCTTGTAGATGGACTTTATTAGGAAAATTTACTTTTAATTTTAAATTGTTGAATTTTTTATTATAAAAGGTTGTTGATTTTTGACAATTACCTTTTCTTCTTTCATTGAGATTATCAGTGATGTATATTCTATTGATATGATTGTAATTGATACTGATTTTTTATTTGGTATTAGTTTATTTTTAAATTTAAACCAACTTTATATTATTGGACTAGATCACAATTTGGTAGATGTTATTTTTATATTTGGGTGTTTAATTTTCTTTTACTCATTTTAAGAATTTCATGACAACATTTATAAGATGTATTACTCTTTAGGTATTTTTTTTCTACTTGTAATGGCTTTATTTGATTTATAAGTGTAACATTAACCTTATAAAATGAGTTGCAAAGCATTTCCTCTTTTATTTTTTTAAGTGCTTGTAAATAATTTTATTAAGTTTTAATTAAATGTTTGGTGGAATTAAATGGTGAAGGCTGTTCCAGGTTTTTTTTTCATTATTTTATTTATTACTAATAAAATATTTTTAAATATGTGATTCACACTGTCTATTTTTCCTTGAGTAAGTTTTATGGTTTGTGTGGTTTGTGCTTTTCTAGAAATTTTCCATTTTATTTAAATTGTCTAATGTATTGTTATAGATTGTCCAGAGAATTCCTCTTAGTATTTTTTTTCTATATGATTGGTAATAATGGTACCTCTGTTATCATTGTAATTAAACATTATAAGCATGGTCACCTGGGCAGCTTCTCCAAGAAGCTACAGATTACTCTCCCCAGAGAACCACTGGTTCACTCCATGCAGATCACTGGGGATAGGGATGGAACAAAGGGAGATGCAGGAGCACACACAATGTGGATGGGGGCCACACAGGGTAGGTGCTTGCCTGTTATTCTGCCTGGGAGCAATGGATTGGCTGGCGGGTGGTCCCTATCAGAAGTAAATGAAATCTTGGAAAGTTGAAATCCCCAGAAAGAGGAACTTTCCCTCTCTGGTGCACATGTTCTCCTCCTGTTTGCACTTGTTAGCCCTTGCTCTCCTGCTTGCCTCTCTCTCTGGCTTGCTCTGTGAGGAGCACTTGACCATGCTCTCACCTGCTTTCTATCCATAACATGTGTGGACCCATGCATCTGGGAACACAAGCCAACGTATCCAGATACTAGACTGGCTAGATTGGACTTTACTTTAATATGGAGCAAAAACTATGGGCAGCGGCCTTAATTCTGGCCTGCTGAAGACAAGTTTTAACTTCTTCCCTTGTGAGATGGACCTTGGAGGGGAACCCCCTTAATTTTACATAATCATAAAGCTTCCCATTAAATCCCATCCTCCTATGGGGCCCCAGGAAATTCTTTTCCTCAAGGTACCCCAAGAATTGCCCTTCCACTAATAATTCCTCTTTTTTTTCTGATATAAGTAATTTTAGACTTTTCTTTACTTGGTAATATAACTGCAGGTTTGTTTATTTTGTTCATCTTTTCAAAGAACTTTTAATTTTTTCTCTATAGTATGTCTTAATTTTAACTCATTCAGAGTTTTATAACTTTCCTCTGGTTTATTTTTGATGCATTGAATATTTAGTGTTCAATTTCTACACATTTTGAACATTTCCAAAATGTGTTATCTTATTGATTTCAAACATTACAACTTTGTGATTGAAAACAATACTATACAACATTTCATTTTATAATTTATTGAGCCTTGTTTTATGACCTAGCATATATTCTACTTTCTTTTTTGATCTTTTGTCTAGTTAGTCTATCCATTATTAAGTGTGAGTTATTAAAATCTCCAACTATTATTATTGAAATATCTATTTCTTTAAATGTTTTCAGTTCTTATTTCATGTCTTTTGGGGTGTTTTGTTAGGTATATATTCTATATAATAAAAGGCTAATATGCAAATTGACCAAATGGTGGAATGACCAGTTGCTATGACATGCACTGACCATCAGGGGAAAGATGTTCAATGCAGGAGCTGCCCTCTCTTGGTCAATGCGTTCCCACAGGAGGGAGCACCACTAAGCCAGAAGCTGGGCTCACAAGCTGGCGAGTGCAGTGGCAGTGGTGGGAGCCTCTCCTTCCATGGCAGCACTTAGGATGTCCGAATGAAGCCATCGTAAGACATCCCCTGAGGGCTCCTGGACTGTAAGAGGGTGCAGGCTAGGCTGAGGGATCTCCCTGAATGCACAGATTTCATGCACCAGGCCTCTATTATGCTTATAATTGTTATCTCTTATTCATGGTATATATTTTTTATTATTATAAAATTAGAGGCCTGGTGCAAGAAATTCATTCACGGGGGTAGGTGGTACTCTCAGCCCAGTCTGCACCCTTTCCAATCTGGGACCCTAGTGAGATCAGGCCTAAACGAGCAGTCGGACATACCTCTCACAATGCAGGACTGCTGACTCCCAACTGCTCTCTTGTCTGCCTTCCTGATTGCCCCTAACCACTTCTGCCTGCCAGGCTGCTCATCCCCTAGCCACTCCTCTGCCAGCCAGATTGACACCTAACTGCTCCCCTGTTGGCCCGATTCCCCCTAACTGCCCTCCCACACTGGCCTAGTCATCTCACACAGACTGCTATTCAATTATTTGGTCATCTCTCACTAACCCCCCTGCCAGCCTGGCCTCTTGTGAGGGCATGAGGGTTAATTTGAATATTACCTTTTTATTATATATGACATACATCTTTATCTCTAGAATTTTTGTTTTTAAGTTATTCTTTATATTAATACTAGATACCCAGTGCACAACATTCATGCACTGCAGGGGGGAGTCCCTTAGCCTGGCCTGCACCTTCTTGCAGTCCAGAACCCCTTAGGGGATGTCTGCCTGCCAGCTTTGGCCCGTGCCCTGTGGGAAGTGTGCTTTGCTGGCAGTTGGACATCTCCCAAGGGGATTTTAGTACTGCCTTGGAAGCAGGAGAAGCTCCCACTATTGCTGCTGTGCTTGCCAGCCATGAGCCAGGCTTCTGGCTGAGCTGCGCTCCCTCTGTGGGAGCACACTGACCACTAAGGGGCAGCTTCTGCATTGAGTGTCTGCTCCCAGGTGGTCAGTGAGCATTATAGTGACTGGTTGTTTCACCGTTCGGTAGATTTGCATATTGGGTTTTATTATATAGGATTACTAATTCCAGCATTTCCATGATTGTTGTTTAAAATACTCTTTTCCATTTATTTATTTATTTTTAACTGTTTATACTGTAACGTGGTGTTCAGGGCTTTAGATCTTTATGGAATTATCATGCGTATGTGAATTCCCCATGTTCATGAATTCAACTTTGATTTTCTTCTGATAATCTGTGTTAATTTGATAGCCCAGCAAGAAGAATTCCATAGGTAGAGACACAGTATTATCCTTTCAGCTCACAGAAGTCACCTTCTCCAGAGAGGGTAGATGTGAGGAGATTGTAGAATGCTGAGATGGTCTGCTCCCTTGGCCCTGGGATTTGAACAACCTACTGCCAGGATGGGTGAGTTAGTGTAGAGAGGGCACTACACCACCTTCTCCACCAGCTTTTCCAGCCATTCTAAAGCTTGTTAAGGCTTATGGTGCATTGGATGCGCACTTTGCTGTGGCCACTCAAATAGCCAAGGGATAGTCTCCTGCCTCTCTGTATTTTGATTTGCATTGTTTAAACAACTAACATTTTATTTTATTGAGTTTGATTTATTTCTGCCTTTTTACTTTCCTTCCCAATTTCACGATTTTTGTTTCTCTGTTTTCTTTTCCATTTTCTTTTATATTAAGTGAATATTTCTTCATGTAGTATTTAAACTTCATTAATAATTATTAAATTACTGTATATATCTTAAAATATTAAAATCTAGTTGGGATTTCACTGACTAAATTCTAGTGAATTAGAGAAATGTTGCCCTTACATATCTCTATGCCCTCTTTATTTTTGGGGGGGTATTATTATCACATGTGTATAAGATACAAACCAGTAATACACTGCATGGTTAGTACAATACATACTTTTATATCTACTTAAAATGTCAAGATGAAAAAAATAATTATATATTTGTAGAGTTGTTAAACTCCTTGCTTACCATTACTGTTTTTTTTTCATTTGTTCCTGGGGATTTGATTAAACATCTAGTGTCATTGCATTTCTTCAATATAGCTCTGTTTCTATCCATCAACTTTTGCTGTTATTGTCAAATATGTGACATTTTTATATATTACCTGGTATAAACCAAGCAATATTATCATATACCTATTGCATTATACCAGATTATGCTAAGCAAAATAGCCAAAGAAAGATAAATATTACATGATCTCATGTATATGTGGAATCTAATGAAAACAATAAACTGATAAATAAAATTGTGAGGACTATAGGGCAATACACTCTTTAATTGCCAATTGTAAACTTTCCGCCACAGGAGAACAAAAGACCAGGTAAAATATACTGGACACCAGAAGTCAAACCATGTAAGGAACTGAAGCTGTCCTGAAGACACCTGATCACACACCTGCCTGCATTCCAAGCCCACCACCTCATTCACCAGACCCACTAACAAAAAGTTTCCTTCAGTGACTGAATATATGGATGAAACTCCAGCTCCCAGGGGCTGTCATCATCAACCAATGTCCTCTTGGCTTGGTACTGTGTGGCCCTTACATCCCCATCCCCTTTCCTTAAATAAATTCAATTTTTCTTTACTCACAGTCTGAGATGGCTACTTAGCCTGCCATTGTGCACCACCATGTTCACCTTTCAAAAACAGAATCAGAGGCGGAAACATGGAACTGAGTGACAAATCTAAGAGGGGCTGGGGTAGATGAAAAGAGATTACCCAAAGGACTTATATGCATATATGCATTGCCCATGAACACAGACAATAGGGTGGTGAAGGCCTGGGGCAGGGAGGATCTGGTAGTGGGGTGCAAGGGGAGGACAAAGGGGGAGATCTGTAATATTCTCAACAATAAAGATAAAAAAGTAAAATACCCAAAGTTCAATTTAGCAAGAATACAGCAGAATGTAAACCAATTAAAATCTTAAAATCATGGAAATCATAAGAGGCTTAAATAAAACACAAACAAGCAAAAAACAAAATCCATTTATAATAAAAAATATGCATCCTTACTTTTCATAAGTACATAATTACCTTTATCACTGCTCTTTGTTTTGTTATGTGGATTCACATTATCATCCAGTGTCATTGCTTTCAGCTTCAATAGCATCCTTTATGGTTTCTTAAAAGGCATATCTGCTAGCAATAAATTCTCTGTTTTTGTTGACCTTGGGATGCCCTTGTTGAATTCTAAACTATAGCATTTGAAAATATTATTTCCACTGAACCCCATTTAGCCATCCTCAACAGGGTGCCAAGCACATGAGTGCTACCACAGTCTATCCTCTATATGCACCAATTCACTAATTGAAGATCACAGAGTGACTTTGTCGTGAACAGAAGAATGTCTAGGGAAGTTATTTAATGACTAATCTTTTCTGTTAGTCCATTAAAGTTGCAAAAACAAAATACCAACTGGTGGCTTATAAACAACATAAGTATATTTCTCACATATTAGATCATTCTTCCCTTTTATGTGGGTTCTGCGCTCCTGGTCTCATGACCTTCAATGTTTCTAACTCATAATATCATCATCTCCAGCATTAGATTTTCAAAACATGGATTTTGGAGAAATATAAGCATTCAATCTATATTATCCATTCTCTGAAGGGGAAGAAAAGCTGAAGGGATTTTTATTGGCTGTTGAGGACATGTTTATTCTTTGATATTCTGGCATCTATCTATTATCTATCTATCTATCTATCTATCTATCTATCATCTCATCTTCATCATCATCATCATCATCATCATCATCATCTATCTATCATCTATCACCCTAACTATCTCTTTCTTCTGTTTCTTTACCTCAGTCTGGTTGTTAGTTAGGAACCACTAAGGGATTTTAGGGGTCACCAATGGATTATCCACAATTTGCAAATACTGGCCTTGTGTATTCTAGTCTTTGTTGTTCTGAAGATAATGAGGAGTAAGATATGACCCACTATCATAGTGCTAATAACTTGATAACTGTTTAGTCAATCACTCTGCAAGGGTTCTTAATTAGGAAGAAAAGACTAATATTATCAGCAGGGAAGGACCTCTGATTTACACTTCCCTACAGTTCTAACTTAGGTAGTTTTTTGTTTTTATTTTTGTTTTTTTTAATGAGGAGTTAAGAATAAGATTATGTCTCTAACTGCTTAAACATAATTTTCCATATTTTAATAAATTTAGCATTTCTCTCTGCATAATACTTAATTGCATTTATTTATATCTCACAAGTGGGTTTTTATTAGAGCATCACTTCAGCATAATTTCCAGAGCTGATAGACATAGTACAACTCTTCTGGTGGAAAGAGAAGGCCCTCAGTTCTTTCTTGTGTAACTTCTACACAGTAAAGGTCTGTGTAGACCTTTGCCAACGGAATGAGTAAGCATTGTCTCTTCTGAGAAAAGAAGATAAAGTTTTCTTCCTTCTTTCTTCTTTTTTATTTTAACTAGAGAGGACTACGGGGCATGTCTTGCTTTGAAGCAGAAATGACAGGGTTCATTACTAAATTTCCGGCAGAGAATCAAAAGTGCTCCCTTCCTATAGTACTTCTTTGGCTACCTATTGGCAACCAAGAATAGTGCTTCTTAAAAAGTATCTTAACAGTACAAACACTTTTGGGTGAGGGAGCACTAAATCCTAACCCCATGAGACAATAATAACAACTTTTTATGAATATCTTACTCTTTCAGCTTTCTTATAGAAAGTTTTCCTCATGGACAAGCAGCAAGCAAACCATTACTTGTCTGAGAACACGTACTGAACACCAAGCACATCTTCCTGCAACATTTATAAACTTGAATATTCTATAGCTCTTGCAAAATGGTGACTTTGTCTACATAATAAGGTTTGTGGGGAAGTATAAATGTATCTAAGGAATTTTCATAACTTCAATGGATGTTGCTTTTGAAATATACTGTGTATTTGATATAAGGAAATCAAATTCATAAATTTCACAATGAATTCTCTTTTAGGAAAATAAAAATTCCTCTTTACATAGGCCTTTTTGTATGCCAAAGGGAGAGAGAGCTTTTACTTTTACTGTCTGCGGACAGAGAAAGAAGGAACATTAGAAGTGCTCTGAGCTCATCAACAGAATTAATGATTTTTCCCAGGTACATTTCTGTCAGCATGACCAATATGGACCCTGGATTCTTGATCCCAGATCAGTGATTTTTCTATGAATTGTGTCATACAACTAAAATAAACCTTATTTTCTAAAAAAAAATTTGCCTCAACCAAGAGAAACATTTTTTTGTAAGGTGATTTCTCATACATATTTTATAAACCTCCCATTATGCAAAGCAGAAAACTGACCAAAAAAATGTTAAAAACATTGTCTTAAATTAAACATATAACCCATGACAGAGCTGATGCAAAATATTTAAACTTCATGTTTTGTTGCCTTTTAATATATTAGACAAGAGTGTCTATTATTAGTGATATACAATAATATTTAGTCCATATATAATCCAAACAGAAGTTAGCGCTCTTAATAAAAATGTAATAAAAAACAGTTTGTGAAGCTTTTTATTTTTAGTGTTCTTTTGCCAATTTGTTTGCCAATATTCCCTATCTTTGTTATCTGATCATGTTCCTAATAAGCATAATCAATGCTAGAAATGGTCAGTGTGGAAGAATTAAACATATCCAGATGTTTAGCTACAGAAATACCCTTGCCTTTCTTAATCCATTTCAATACTGTGACAAACTTTTTATTTCTTATGGCATATGGTGGAGAGAACGGGAGCAAAAAAAAATAGTAATAATTTTCTGCCCACCACTAGGCATATTCTTGTGCTCTGTTATGTCCAGATTGGGGCTCTCACCCCTCCTGGCGATTTCCCTGTTATTCTTATCATTAGTTTCATGATTAATGTCCTTCAGTTTCCAGTAAATCACCTCACCCAGTTTCCAGTGGTCTCAATACCTGGCCCCCACCTGCACTTTGTCTGAGACTGGTTCCTCTGATTGACCTTTACAAAGACACATAAATATCCCGCTCCTTTTACTCTGACCCATTGATATCATTTTGGTCTCAGCCCTTCTGTTAGCAAATGTAACAATAAATTTTGGCCTTATTCATTCCTCCTTTGGCGACCCTAACACTTGGTGCTATGGGAAGATTCCACATCACCTGGGCTTCCGTCACCCCAAGTTTGCTACTCAGAGAAGAGGAGGCAGCAGCACTTCGACTTGGGCTTATCTTAATCAAAGGCACTCAGGTGGCTTTGATTAGGCTTCCTTTCATTATTGGCCCTCTTGAACCAGCCAAGTAGGATGCTGGATCAGGAACCTATCCTTCCCATTGCTGATCCCATACTCAATATTTCTTCATTTCATTTCTGGTAAGTAACAATTGGATCACCCTTCTGGATTTCTGATTTGCTGTCTCATACAAAAGACCTAGAATTAGGCCAGAAATCCTCTCTAGTTCAGTCTTCCCCAGGGGCCAGGCCCAACAGTCTTCCTCATTGCAGGGGATGTGCCTGCCATGTGCATCAGACTCTCTTCTTCCCTCCAGAACCTGACTAGATGGTGAGGATACCTTCCTTCTAGTCTAGCTTTCCAGATATCCCTTTGTTGCTTACCTCATCTTCCTAATTTTAACTATGGGGAATTCCTTTCCTGTTCCCCTAAAAAACACTCCTCTTGGATGTCTCCTCAATAATCTTAATACACTCAGCCTTTCCTCCGAGTTCTGGCTAAAGGTCTTATTTTCTATTGTAATACTGCCTCACCATAATTTAAATTAGACAATGATTCACATTAGCCCCAAAAATGGAACTTTTTATTTTAACATTCTCTGAGATTTAGACAATTTCTGTCACCACAATGGGAAGTGGTCAGAGATCCCTTATGACCAGGTCTTCTTTACATTCTCTAATTGTCACCCTTTACTGTGTCAAACTTGCTCTACCTATTAAATCCTACTTCTCCACTCAAAGGCCTCTTCTACCAACCCTGGACCTTCACATCCTGAGGCTTCTGATCCAGCCTCCTCCAACCCATCAGGTCCTTCAGAATCTCCCTTCAGCCCTCAGATCATTCAATTATCCTTTCCCCACCAGATCACCAGAACCCACCTCCTTGTGTCCCTCCTCTGCCCCCTGTCTTTGGACTTCACCTCTTCATCCATCTCTTCATCCTTCTTATCAAGCCCCCTTCTTACTTGTTCCAAGATAGCCCTACCTCCAGTTTCTATCCTTCCCCTCTGAGAGGTGGCTGGGGGCCAAGGTTATTATTGTCCAGGTACACATCCCATTTTTTATGTCTGACCTCACACAGATGGGTCTTTTTCCATCGACCCGATCACTTTTACTAAGAAATTTGAATACCTGACCCAGTTCTATGATCTGAACTGGCACAGCATCTATGCCATCCTGTCCTTCTCTCTATCCCCAGAGAAGAAGAAACATGTCTGGCTAGCAGCTCAGGATCATGCTGATGCTTTTCATAGACAGGGTACAGTGGCCAACCTGGTTGGTGCTGATGCAGTCCCATGAACTGACCCAAGATTGGACTATCCAGTTAATTCTCCAGGGCACTGATCATCTGTCTCATTGCTGAACTCAAAATGGCTGCCCATAAGACAGTCAACTATAAAAACTAATGAAATCACTCAGGTTCCTGAAAAAAATCCAGCTCTCTTCCTCTTCTGCCTCATGGAGGCCTTACAGAAATTTACCACCTTGGACCCCACATCCCCATAGAGAACACTTCTTCTGAACACACATTTTATATCCCAACCAGCCTTCAAAATATGCCATAAACTTAAAAAATAGACACAGGTCCACAAGCTCCTCAAAAAACCTTCATAAATTTGGCCTTTAGGTCTTTAATAATAGAATTGAAGAGACCAAAATCCAAAAACACAGGTGAGATCAGGCCAAGGCTGTGTCCCAAAAGGAAGCCTTTCAACTGCTCTCACGATTCCCTAATGAAGTATCGGTCTTTCAACCTAGGGCAAGTCAGGTGCTATGCCTCTCCAGGCCCATGCTTTAAATGCAAGAAGGAAGGACACTGGGCCAAGACCTGCCCATATCTGAGACCTCCACCTGGGCATTGCTCAAGGTGCAGAAAGGAAGGCCACTGGAAATCAGACTATAATCTAGCCCCTCCAGGTCAGACTTAAGCCAGTCCAGCACATCCTCCCTCTGTATCTGGTTTGGAGCTCCCAGACCACCTGGGATTAACCACTAAAGACTGATGCTGCCCAGGCCCTGACAAGGCGCCACAGACTTACATCACCAGGACAGAGCCTCAGATAACAATTGTGGTGGCAGGTAAGCTGACCTCCTTTGTTAATTGACACTGGGGCCACATATTCTGCCCTCCTCGAATTTGTTTGGAACCCTTGTCCCCTCTTCAGTCTATATTATGGGAGTTGATGGACTAGTCTCACAGCCATAAGCCACTTCACCTCTGCACTGCATCATACTAGACATCCCATTTATTCACTCTTCTTGTCCTACCTCAGTGCAAGACCCCATCTTAGTCTCCATCATCCTTTGTTCCCTTGACCATTCTTCCCACTTGTCAGCCTCAGCCTTTCTCCATCTCCTGACAGCCACCCCCAGTCCTAAAGCAGAACCCTTAAACCCCTCACTGGCCAACCTCCTCATATGGGGCATCTCCACTCTCTCTATCACAACCCATCACCAAGCCATTTCCATCCATCTCAAATACCCAAATACTTTCCCTTGCAAACCTCAATACCTGATCTCATTAGAAGGACAGAAGGGTCTCCAGCCCATCATTAAGAGACTTCAACAGTCCGGTCTCATAAAAGTCACCAATTCTCCTTACAACACCCCCATTCTCCTTGTCCTCAAAGCAGACAGTTCATATTGCCTCTTCCAGGATCTTTGCATCATCAGCTAAGCCATCCTCTCCATAACCCAATAGTCCCCAACCATTACACACTCCTCTCTTTAATCCCTGCTACCACCACCTACTAAACCATTCTAAACCTCAAAGATGCCTTTTTCTCTAGTCCCCTTGCTGAAGACTCTCAACACCTATTTGATTTCACATGGACAGACCTCCAACATCAATTCATCACAGCAACTAACCTGGACTGTCCTGCCACAGGATTTTAGGGACAGTCCTCACTTATTTGGCCAGGCCTTATCCTAGGGACACATGGCTGCTGTGGAGAGAAAATGTTTGAGGGAACAGAGTGAGGCTTGTGTTATTGAGAGATAGAGAGAGAGAGAGAGAGAGAGAGAGAGAGAGAGAGAGAGAGAGAGAGAGAGAGAGCTCTTTGTTAAGCTAGGACTGTACTATCTCAAGTTTTGGAAGGACCTTTCAAACTAATCAATTGACTTCCCAATGTTTCATGGCTGATGTTGGATCCTCCTTCTAAACAACCCATTTCCTACATCTTATTGGGTTCTGTGTCCCTATCCTATCTGATCCTTTTCCTAGGCTAGATAGACAGACCTCTATGCCCAGCAGAAATTTTTTTCTTTATTTTTCTAGCCTTCCCCCAAGTAATCTGTGGGGACCAAAATGGTGGTTCCCTAAGGAGTGTGTGAAGCTGTAGCTTCCTACTGAAGCAAACAGGCTAATTGTCCTATCAATTTCCTGGCTTATTAGGCTTAATAATGGCTGATTCCCTTTGTTCCCACCTTTTATTACTATCTAGCTACTTATCCTAACAATATTAGTAATAAAACTTCATTATATAAGAACTAAAAATATTAATACTTTTCCTCCCACCTTTTAAGTTCTTCTGGCTAGGCAAATAACCTAGTTAACAGAGTCAGGTTGACAGGAGAAAAAGAAAAGTTTAATACATGCACATAGTGAATTCACCTAAACATGTTAAATTCAAGAAAATTCCCAAGACAGCAAGGCAACATTGAGTATTGCTGGGGTTAGTCCCCAAACTCTAACTTCAGGATTGCTTCTGCAGAACCGACAAGTAGCTTTATTCAAATTCATAAGAGCTGTAGCAGGGGAAACTCACATTCATGGGAAAAGCAGTTGCTTGTTTCCAGTGGTGGCTGGCCATGAAGAATCCATACCCCTGCCAAGAAAGAGTTCCCTTTGTAAAAGTGATGAGTAGTAAGGTTAATAGAAAAACCAAATGATGGGTAGTTGTGTAGACCTCTTGAGAGAACAATGTATTACTAAGTTAAAAGATAGTATCAGACAGTTATTACACTCTGTACATTCATTAACTTCCTTCCTGGGGGCATGCCATTAATCTTTGGGCAGCATTTTTGTTATTGGGATAGCCAGCAAAGTATGAGGTCATAAAGAGTTAAAAAGCCACAGAGTTCAGCAGTCACAGAAATGCATCCTCTCCCAGAAGCCTCTGCTGTTGAGACCATATTATATCTAAATCGAGTTTCCTACAGGTAACTAAGACCTTTTCAGACAAAGGAGAAAGGGGGTCTGCAGTATTAGATTTCAGAAGTGAAAATGGGCAATTTACAGGTTGTCCAGGAAAATTGGAAGATGCATGGCAGAACAATTCTTGCAACACTTAAGTAATGCAACACAGGGCCTATGCAGCTGGCAGGAACCTGCCTGAAGCCCTCTTGCTTTACCATACTTAATTTAAGGGAAACTCAGGCAGCATCCTAACGTCTCCATCCTGAAGTAGGATTCTTTGTCTGAATCTCTTGGGCAGAAAGGGAAGAGGGTCAAAGTTTCTTCCTGAGTCTTTTGTTTCTTAATAAGCAGCTTAAAATTAATATTCCATAAAGCAGTTTCAGAGTGGCAGAACTTTAGTTTCTTCAATAATCAGGTGATTGTATTTTATAATGGAAGAAATATCAATCAAGAAAATTATGTAATATATCCAAGGTCATACAACTTTTTAGTATGAACAATCCAAATTCAAAGTTTTTACTATGAGTTCAAGTAATTAAAATTAATGTTAATAAAATATAGTGTGTATATTTAAACATAGACCAGTTAATAACTATATATTTATATTTCTTTTTGTTTTCTTTTGGCTGTTTTCAAATGTAGAATCACACATTTTTTAAAAAAGACTTTTTTGTTTTTATTCTCATTTGGTACAATTGGGTTGGGTTTTGTAAAATATTTTAGTAGGTTCTTAAAACCAGGGACTTGTAAGAAACCAAATATTTTCTTTTATTGATTGTCATCCATTTAAACTTTCTAAAGTAAAGATGTTATCCTCAGATTCAGTTTTGCACTGTGTTCTTTTCTGTGTATTTATATTGTGTGTTTTCCTATCTTTCCTATTTCTTGACAGTCTTCTTGGTCACTTTCTGCTTTGCCCATCTTCAATGAATGCTTTCCTATGACACTCTCTTTGAAAAGTGTTTGCTTTCACTCCACATTTTCCTGGGGATTTTCACTCTTCTTATTTCATAGATAGTCTATGTGCTTTTGATTTTCAAGTGAGCACTTGTTTAAATAGCTCATGTCCATGCTAATTTTTAGAATGAATTTCATGTCAACTTATCAAAATACTCTTCTAAAAATTATATCCATATCAAACCTGCTCCTTCTCCATACTCCTCGCCTTTAAGATGTCATAAGTAGCATTTTATTTATTTATTTATTTATTTATTTATTTATTTATTTATTTATTTATTTATTTATTTCAGAGGGGAAGGAAGAAGGAAAGAGATAGAAACATCAATGATGATAGAGAATCATTGATTGGCTGCCTCCTGCATGCCCCACTGGGGATCAAGCCCACAACCCAGGCATGTGCCCTTTGCCAGAATCAAACCTGGGACCCTTCAGTCTGCAGACTGATGCTCTATCCACCAAGCCAAGCCAGCCAGGGCCATAAGTAGCATTTTAATAACTAATGTGGGAAAAGTGAGAGACATCTTTAACTCTCCCTTTATCACAGACACTCAATCCTTCCCTGTTTTTTCTAACCATGTTCATTTTTTTATCTGTATATTTACACTGATCTGCCCTTGTATTCTATCCTCATGACCTTGTGCTCTCTTACTAGTGTCTCTAGATTTTTCTTTCTTTTATTTCCTCTGGCTTTTATCATCCCTGATTGTATCACACTGTTTGGTATTTAATCACTTGCCTTTAAATCCAGGTTTCCCTATGTAGTTATAAATATGGGAAGGCATGTAGATTAAAGCCTCTACATTTGGGTTAACTGAAAATTCTAAAAATCAAAGAGAGTGTACTTGAGTTCTTGATAATGATGATTTTTAGCCCTTACCACATGGCTCATCATCTTTGATCCCTCTCCTTCTCAGCATATGACTCTGGATGTCTATTCTTGAGACACTAGCACTCTACCTTCAGGCAGAAGCTCCTCAGTCTTATGACCACTCCCTTACAAACCTGCCTGACTCCTTTTATAACTCAGCATTGTACTTTGTCCCTTAAAGGTTCAGATACACAGGTGTGTCAATGTAAGAAATATTTAAAGCTGCAGAGAATTTTTGTGAGTCTATTTGAGTCAAACTGATAACAATTGCCAGAAAGCAAAATCTCAACAAATGGAGAAAATGCTCCTGAACATGGCAGGTTTGCACCTTATTTTGTACATTATAGTCAAAAGAGGAGGCTTAAGGGGTTATATGAAATTCATTGATGATGGATTAGGGAGGTGGAAGAAGGCAAAGTGGAGAAATCTGTGGGAGTGGATAAACAGACACTTTTACATTCTGGGTATAGGGTAGCTAGCAATTAATAATTAACATGATAATCATAATAATTATGAATGTTTTGTGGTCTCTGCTCTGGTGCAGTGAAGGGTTTGAAAGAAAGGAAATTTCAAAGATATGTTAACATAGATGAAAAAATACAGCAGACAGGCTCGTTTAGGTAAGACTGACCTTTGTCAGGGGAGATACTGGCCTAGGACAGGACTACCTGCAATGGACTGCTTTCGGTTAGGAAGGTTTAATTTCAGACCATCCTATGAGTTTACTTTATGTCTCTTGAGTTTTTAAGCTCACTATGCAGACTTTCCCTGAGCTTGCCATATTTAGTATGTGGCCAGTTTTTTGTCCACAGGTTCTAAGCACACAATATGGCTTGTGAAAATTATCATCACATATTTCAAACTAGATTTAAATGCTCATCAGAGTAATTCCTTTTTGTAACTGTTTATTTATTTTTTTTTGAAGCTACTTCCATCATAAGTGGGTAATAGTTTTCATTAATGTTTTATTTCTGCTGAGTGGGAAGCCTCTATGGTAGTGGTACAACATCATTCTGATTAGGAAAATAATTTTAATGCATACATAAAATGTTTGGCTGTTTTATTTACCAAGCACAAAATAATTATAATTATACTAGTGGACCGGTGCACAAAATTCATGCATGGGGGGTAGAAGTATTCCTTAGCTTGGCCTGCAACATCTCCAATCTAGGACCCCTCAAAGGATGTCCTACTCCCAGTTTAAAGGGATTAGGTCTAAACCAGCAGTCACAATCTGGAACTCTCACAATCTGGAACTGCTAGCTCCAGCAGCTCACCTGCTTGCCCGCCTGCCTGATTGACCCTAACCACTCTGTCTGCCGGCCTGCTTGCCTCAAACTGCCCCTCCTCCCCCCACTTGCCTGCTCACCCCCACATTTCTGCCCCAGTGGCCTGCTCATCCCCAACTACTCCCCTGCTGGCCTGCTTGCTCCAAATTTCCCCCCCCCCAAGCTGTCCTGATCACCTTCAACTGACCCTACTGACAGCCTGCTCACCCCCAACTAGTCTACTTACCCCAAACAGCCCCTGCCATTACCCCCTGGTAACCCAAGGTCCCAGCCGCTCCTTTTATTCTTTATCTTTTTAAATTTATTTTTCAGTGCCTCCTTTTGCAGAGGCCAGGGCAGGCTGGAGGCAAATATCCAGGATTTATTTATCTTCTATAATTGAAACTTTATAGCCTTGATCAGAGGTTAGGCCATCCAGGACAGGAAGCCTGGCTTCTTTCATCATCAGGGGCAACCCAAGTCTCCTGCTTGCTACAGCTCCATGGCCAGTGGCCATCTTGCTTGGGTTAATTTGCATACTCACTCCTGATTGGCTGGTGGGCGTGGCTTGTGGGTGTAACAGAAGTATGGTCAATTTGCATGATTCTATTTTATTAGTGTAAATTTGTATTTATATAATAAGTTTAATATTTAACCATAAAATACTCAAAAGGATAATTTTAACAACTTTTCAAAGAATATAATTAGGATAATATTTTTTACAAAATTGCTATATGTAGGCTGACATCTTCTCTGTCTTTTATCCTCCAAGATAAAGTAATAACAAAGATAAATATACCATTTCTTGTTCAGATTTAACTGCCATGCTCCTTCCAGAAAAAGTCAGACTAATACACAAATTTGACTAAGCCATTTCATGCTTAAAACTCTTTTATATTTCCCAAATAACTCAGAATAAATTTTTAACAATTTATATAGAATGACTTTGGTAGTTCTTTAAACTCAGTATTTGCTTCATTGTCAATACCTTGTAGCACTTCCATCTCTTGTCACCCTAAGTGCCTTGCAGTATAGAAATATCTGCACATTTCTTTTTTCTTTTTTCTTTTTGTCTGCACACTTTGGCTTGTTTTCAATAAAGGGGAGTCACACTTTTCCTCCAATAGTTATCTAGTCATCACAAATATTTTAAAGTGAATTAATGAATGATAAATTAGTTTTGTAAACTATTCCTCGGATACTCTGCCTCTACTTTTCTCCTGAATAACACCATTGCTTTAAGTATTCTTCATCAGTTGCATGGATTAATACCCGTCAATCTTTTCCTTTACCTAAACTCTGGCCTTCCCATCTTATTCGACCACCAAAAAATATGTTAATTTAAAACATTAAACTAGTCTCTTTCTGAAAATTATACACTAGATCAGTGTTTCTCAAACTTTTGACATATGTGTAGCCCTTTCTATAATTTTCATAACACTGAGTACCCCTAGTACTCATGAGAATGTAGAATTAGGCGCAGCTAAGCACAGTGCAGTGCATAACCCCACCAAACTCCGGTGCAACGTGTACCCCCACCAAACTCTTCCCGTACCCGTGGGGGTACGAGTACCAAACTTTGGGAAACACTCTACTAGATTATCATTACATAAATAACAGAGCAAAGTTTTTGCACTCCAATCAAAACTCCCACAATATTCAAATTGCCTTACCAGTCCCAACTCCTATATTCCTATGCTACCAAGATAAGTATTCCTCCATAAAATCAAATCAAAAGAAAGCCAAATTACTCACCAATCCCTATACACATTTTCAGTTCTATTGTTGGTTGTTAAAATGTTAGTGTTGTGAGAATGCCATTTATTCTTCACAGTGCATCTCAAATGTTACCTGGTTTCCCAAATGACAAGACTTACATAATCCATCAGATAAGTAGAGACAGTACCCTTTTTGTTTTGTTTTTTAATTACATTCTACTATAAATATTTGTTTTCATATTCGTCTCTGTATTTATAAATTCTTTAAGGGATCTTCAGTTATGACTGCAGACTGTCTCTCTGAAAGAGTGATTACTATATATATCCATTTCTCATTAAATATGGGAAACAAAAATGAGACAGGTAAAAAAGAGATCAAAACTATAAAAAATGAAATAATAAATGTCTACAGGAAGCATCATAGAACAAAACTCCTTAAAATTTACATTACCAAAAAACACTTTTCAAAGGCTTTTAAAACTTAAAATGTACAGCAATATTATTATTATTATATAAAATCAATGTGTGAAGAGATACAAAATGTTTAAAAGTAATTTTTTATTACTGAGAACATTTTTACTTAAAGTCTGGCTCTGAATTGTTTTTTCCCTCAACACTCTGACATCAAATATGTGGGTTTTCTTCACACCAATCAATTATCCAACTCTTCATACACCACATGGCTATCTTATAATTCAACTAGAGGCCCAGTGCATGAAATTTTATGCACTGGAGGGGGGATCCCTCAGCCTGGCCCGCCCCCTCTCACAGTCTGGGAGCCCTTAGGGGTGGGGGGCAACCTGGCAATCAGGGGAAGGTGATGCCCCCATCATATCTCTGCTGCTGCCACTGCTGGCAGTGCAAGCCTCAGCCGGCCCTGGTTACCTGATCCTTGGGCAGCTCTGCGTGGCTGGGCAGCTGACATCCAAAGCTTTTCTACATGTTGGGTATTAGCTGGGCAGCTGCCATTTTTGAGGGCTTAGCATGTTAATTAGTATATTCCCTCTTTATTAGATAGGATTCAAATATGACACAAACTCCCCAGAGTTAGCAGAGACCCCACAGATTAATGGCTAAGTCCCACAAACCTGTCTTTTTCTGTTCACTAATCACCAATCTCTGCCACCTCTACTTGTGACTGGGCAGTTATAAAGTCAGGAGGTTTTCACAATCCCCTCCATAGGTTCAATAATCTGCTAAAAGAGCTCACAGATATTAGGGAAACATTATAGTTACATTTACTGATTTATTTTAAAGAAAAACCAGTTAGGAGCAGTGCATGGAACAGGGTATAGGTGGGAGGGGGCACAGGGAGCAGCACTTATATGCTCTCTCCAGGCGTGCCACTCTCCCAGCATTTTGTTGTGTTTACCAACCTGGATGCTGTTCACCAATCTAGAAGTTCTCCATACCCTATGGTTTAAAGTTTTTATGCAGATTCCATTGCATAGGCATGATTGATTCAATCATTAGTTATTGATGCTTGAACTCAAATTTCACCCCCTCCAGTCCTCTAATTACATTGTTGGTTTATCTGGCAACTGGCCCCATCCTAAAGTTACCTAGGGGCCTACCTTGGGTCACCTTATTAGCATAAACTCAGGTATGGTCAAAAGGGGGCTATTATGAAAAGACTAGAGGTCCAGTGGAAGAAATTCATGCACTGGGAGGGGTGGTGTCCTTCAGCTCAGCCTGCACCCTCTCCAATATGGGACCCCTCGAGGGATATCTGACTGCCGGTTTAGGCCTGATTGGATATCACTCTCACAATCTGGGACTGGTGGCTTCCAACTGCTCATCTAACCTCTTCTGCCTGCCAGCCTGATCACCCCCTAACCACTTCCTTGCCAGCCTGATTGATGCCTAATTGCTCCCCTGCCAGCCTATTTGCCCCTAACTGCCCTCTCCTGCAGGCCTGGTCACCACTAACTGCCCTCCCCTGCAGGCATGGTTGCCCCCAACTTCCTTCCTCTGCCAGCCTAGTCACCCTTAACTGCTCTCCCCTGCAGGCTTGATTGCCCCTTACTGCCCTCCCTTGTAAGCCTGGTCCCTCCCAACTGCCCTCTCCTGCTGGCCTGATTGCCCACAAGTGTCCTCCCTTGCAGACCTAGTCTTTCCCAACTGCCCTCCTCTGTTGGCCGTTTTGTAGCTGCTATCTTGTGTCCACATGGAGGCAGCCATCTTTGACCACACAGGGGCAGCCATCTTGTGTGCTGGAGTGTTCAATTTGCATATTACTCTTTTATTAGGTAGGATGACATAAAAAATTGTGAATTAAACACAGTAATATTTGCCTATTTTAATTAATCATTTTGTTATTAGAGAAATGTGTTGGATGGTCTTTCTCCATTGCTAGCAGGAGTAGGGTTCTTATTATATCTTGGGAAAAACAGTTTTATGAGACTTGCATGGAAGAGTGATTTTTATTTGCATCTTTGGTTTATAAAGTTCCATTTTCCTTAATCCAGTTCTGGAAGATGTGCAGCTAGGGATTCAGTAGAGCTAGAAGCAAATGAAGTGTCTAAAGTTTCCATTCCATGGTGGAGTGGGAGCCAGGTAAGCATCAGGATAGGTGTAGCCCTTTTGTCTATTGGGTGGGATCCACATGGTTGTGGGTGAGGTGGGTGAATGTAGGGGAGCAAGGAGATTGTCCTCCCTGTAACAAGAGTCCCAAGAGAGCCAGAGAGTCAAGAGCTATAGGACAAGAGTGTAAGTGTGGGAACTAAGAGCATAAGAGAGCAAACTCCTTTGTTTGGAAAGTTTATCTCAGCTCTTCCTGCTCTTGCATTGGCCATGTCTAAGTTGAACAATTACCTTTTCCCAGGTGTGACTGATAGGCATGTACCTTCCCTATGTCCCCAAGACTACTGGGCATGTGTCTAAAGTGCAGCTTCCTGGCAAAACTGCACAAATGGCATGCCCATGGTGTTTGGTTTTCCCTTTGCTCCTTTCCTGTTACTCACAACTAGTTTAAATTGAAATGCTATCAGTTTGTCATTCAAGTTAATTTCTAAAATTGTAATTGGGCACAACAACAATAGCAACAGTAGAAGCTCTCCCATGCAGCTCTTGGTGTGGGCCAGCTGTTGGGAGAGTTAAGTCAAGTTTCTACAAGCATAAATTAAACTCTGATGGCCCTAACAGCCACAGTCCGGAAAAGCAGGGCAGCACAGGACTAGAGGAAGGGGCAAGGGGCAAGGAGAATGTCCATGTCTAATATGCTTACAGATCTCAATAAGCACAGAGAACAAGTCATGTTTATAGTAAGTTCATGGTTTTTTGTTTTGTTTTTTTCTTCTTTTTATTTTCACCTTGTGAAGAGAGTCATTTATGTATATTCTTTGAACTCAGAGAACAACAATGTCCTTAAATTCAAAGAACAACAAAGTTCTTTATTATGCAAAATACTGATGAATTCTTATTTTACAGGCTTTTGCCTGCTTTCACAACAGAAGGTTAGATTTTTTTCAAGTTCTATAGGTACTCAAGTGAACACATTTGTGGATAATTTCTATTAGTAACTTTCAAAATGCTTCCAAAATAAACATTTCTCAAATTTATGCAAAAAATTCTTTGTTTTAAATATATTTGTGTATTAATAAGGTACTAAATGAGAAGCTTATACATTGTTCCCAAAAAACCAATGTTTTCTTCATAAGAAGTAACATGTCTAGAAACCCCACTTCTAGGCCACAGGAATGAAAATCCCATGATTTTCCAAGGGAGTATTGAACTTAGGAAAGAACCACAAAGGATGGCCCAACCTCTCAGGGCCTGTGTGAGGTAATTAATTGCTCTTCCTCTTTATCTAAAATCCAGTTCTCCTCTAGGGAAAGTCAGGTGACCTTAGCGACCTTCCTACCCTAAATGCTGGGATCCCATTGTTCCAGTAATAGGGGGAAGGCCAGAATTTTATGTATAGATGTAGCTGGTGGAAGTGGAGTCTTTGCAGTATCATGAAAGAAAGCATTTTGGGGGACCCACAAGGAAGGATGAGGTCTGGAGGTAAGATTTATTTGGATGCTCAATACAAAATCAAAAGAGTACCCCTCCTGGGTTTCATCTGTGTCCATTCCAAAGAGGAAACTCAGAGCCATAAATAGTGCCAATGCCCAGAGATCCTGTGCCATATTAAAGTTAATCCATTCCAGCATCCAGCTAGCTAACCTTGTGTTCCCAGTGGCAATCCATTGCTGAATTTGGTATCTAGGCTCCTGCAGGGATCCTGTTTTTGCAGTCTGCTAAGACCATGCAACAGGACAAGTGTGGGTCATTGAAAGAAAAAGAATGAGAAATAGATTGAGAGAGAGTCTTCGTTATGCAGAGGTAATATTATCTTGGGCTTGGGAAGAACCAAAAGCTTTTTCAAAATAACCAATTAACTTCCCCAGCTGTCACAGATTCTGAGGGGTCCATCCCATAATCATATTTTTCCCAGGTTAAACTGACAGACCTCTATGGTCAACACCTCCCCTGCACCATTTTTTACTTCTGTTGGAGTCTGCATGGCTTCGAAGGCCACATGGCCATGTAGAGAGAACATACTAATGACCAGGACCAATGTGGGCTACCAGCAATCTGGTGATGGAGGGCAGAAGGGAGGGGTAATCATCCTTGGTGGAGCAATTCTGAATAGTAGCTTCCTGGTGAAGCAGTTTCATGCTTCCCAGTTTGAATAGGCTTAATAATGTCGAATTCCCTTTGCTTCCTCTCTTTTTCAATAGCTATCTAGCTACCTATACTAACAGAGACACTTAAGAATAAAGTTGGGCAAGGACCCGAGGTCAACAGAGGAACAATGTTCACAACTCAAGGAAAGAGGTTCACTACGCATGAGCCATGACATTCTGAAGCAAAGCTGCCTTTCGGTTCCTCAGATCCCGCCCTGAGGCAGTGGTTCTGATTATATGGGGTCAGAAATCCGGACTCCTATTCTATGTGTTTTTGAACAAAGTACTTGAAGGTCTTGAAATCTCACATTTATCATCTGAAACTTGAATCCTACTCTTTCCAGGAAGAATAAGCAAGTGATATGACATTATTGTGATGCACAAGTATGTGATTCTAAGAAATGGTTATAGGGAAGGAGCAGGGTTGAGTCTTCTCCACTTTCACTTTGCTGGTTTAAACATGAGAATACCTCAGTTTTCAAAAGAACATACTGGTCACCTCTCATCTGGAATCAGAAACTTTGAAAGTAGTGTCAGACTTTCTCCTTAAGGAAGATTTACAAATGCAGTAATCACGGACATTTGGATTGTATGTAAACGTCCAGGGGGCAGAACAGGAACTGGGCAGATTGAATCTCATAAACAAATGATTGCTCCAAGAGCCAATGTTTCCTGCTTTCTTTCTTGCCAGAAGAGAATCATTTTTGACATTAAAGAGACAGATTATCCTCTGGCAAAAATCATTACCTTTTAGAGTAAATAAAAGCCAAGTGTTTCCAATTAAAAGTTAAATAAGGGAGAAATGAAAGCTTGGCATTTAAAATCCCCCTTGCATTGTTTGTGTTTTATTTTGTCAGCTTAGGCAATTATAAAATCACTGCATCTTCTGCAGCCTGTCAGGTATGCCATTTTCTAAACACTGGCAATGAGATAAACTTGAGGAGCACAAAGAATGGCTTATTGAATATCAGGAACTTTGTGTTGATCAATAGTGAGGAATTCAAAGGAGCATCTAAAAATTATGGACACGTCGATCATCTCTTTTTGTCCCCCTCCATTCACAGGCTGCTTCTGCTACTTCACACCCCTCTTCTCTCTCTCTACAAAATGCTGCTACAAATGTCTGTCTGTCTCCGTTCATCAGTCTCAGCCTGCCCATTTCTCTGTCCTCTTGTTTCTGAATCATTCCATCAGGCCTTTTTCAGTGTCACACATTACCTAAAAAAGTGCAGTGTTTTATAATTTTCTGTCATTTAAGAGGTCATGATGCACAAATAATGTTCACATCTGTCATTCTGCTGGTGATTTAAATATCCAATTGCATCCAGCAAAGACCAGAATGGGGCTGGAGGGAAGTGCAGGCAGCATGCGTTCCAAAGGGCTTGGCTGATGAAGACTTCCTCCAAATGCAAAACAGATTAGGGTGGCATTCAAGCAAAGATAACATGAGGCCTCTAAAAAGAAGGCAGATTTAATGCCCTGCCATTCTGTTTTCTAGGATATTAAATTCCTTCCATTGATTTTAATCCAAAAGAAGGCATTAAGAAGACAAAGCAGCCCTCCCAATAAAACCTCCTAAATTTAGACCTTCTCATTAGAGCTGTTCAATCTTACTTTATCAAACAATTACATTCTTATTCAAGGAGATTATTTTACAGCAACATCCCACTTTGCATCCCCAGCCAAGGAAATCACCTTAACTTGTTCACCCTTTCTACTTTTCTTTATTTGTAAATTCTTATACTAAATGATTGCTTGTTATACACAATGGTTATAATGGACAATTAACTATCCTATAACTGACATTTCCATAGATTTTTACCTAAGACATGTCACTAAGATGAATAATAAAACAAGGTGGTAAACTGAGTTATTCTTTAGGGTTAACTTTCCTGTCATTGTATATCAGAGATACTTTCTAGATGACTCCAAGCTCAACATCAGAGCCCAACTATTTTCCTTCATAAACAGGCAATGGGTCATTCATTAATTCCAGGAACGTGACTTTCCCATCAATTATTATAAATTGATAAGAAAAGCCAGAAATAAAAGTGATTTTTTCCAGAAAGACTAAACTATAACATTGTTTATTTCAAATATTTTAACTTTTAATAGCTCTGAAAAAAGGGAAGAGCAATAGTCAAATGACAAAACAATGATTTTATAGCTTCAGAAATGTGGGTTGTCATGGAAACACCACACTTCATCTTTGTCATCCTGTCACCATTTTCATCAGGCCAGGACTAAACAGCAGTGGCCCTGCTTACATTAGTGTAGCTATTTATTTAATTTCTTGTAGAATGGCCATTTTTGCTCTCACCTGTGTTTATTAAAAGATGTATTGAAATTGGCCTTTGAGATGACCAAGTTTTGAGTCCTTCAACCATAAGCTAAGTTTTGGCCCACATAAAAGCCAAAATCTATGTATCTAATACACATATTAAACAGCAAACCCCTTTATTTCATTATAAGAAGCCTACAATATGAATCAGAAAAAAAATAAATTGAAGTTTTGGAGGTACTAATAGCTAGGGCAACTGTGCAAAACCATGAGGACTCTGGCTGTTCCAAATCATGTGCGATGTGTTTACACATGTAATTTGACATATGTAAATAAGTATATATTAATGAAATGAGCATATACCAACTTCCCTAGCATGAAGGAACAAAACAAGCATTTTATTAAGCTCTTCAAAATTAATGTCTTTGATTACAAAGATTTTGGGAGGATCCAAAGCATATGGAACTTTAAGGATTAAGTAGAATGAGACACTAAGACATACTAAAGACTGAAACGTATTAAAGACTGAGACACCATAAGCTTGGATGCTGGCAAATGATAAGACCTTGAAAATAAATACAACATGTTAAAGGTATCTGTGATTTCAATCAAGAATAAGATCCTGTGACCTAGTTGGTATGGCAAACACTGTAGACTGGCTTCTTCAGCCATATCCCAGCTTTCATTTCTGTGCTAAAGAAACTATTCCCCAGAGTCTGTTGAATCTACAGCTGATGGATTCCACTCTGCATACAGGGGAGTTGATGAAAGTTAATAGTTGGGCTTGGTGTCACAATCAGGGATCTAGGGCAGAAATGATCATTTTCTAGATCAGCTATGGTGGAGTTTCTGCCCATGGTCCCATAGCATCATATGTACTTAGTCAGTGATGGGAGACATTTTTATTAGCACAGTCTCTTGGTGTGGTCAAGTATGTCTGCTAATTGCACTGTTTTCAGATAGGTAGTTTTCAATCTTGGTTCCATGGCTTTAGAAACTTTATAGACTACAAAATAACCTAAAATAAATATATTTTAAACAACCAATCTGCATTTTCTTGTTTACATCTGAGAACCTTTGCAATTATAATTGCCCTATTGAACACTCATGTGTGAGTACATAGAACAGTTGTCCTTAATGAACCAAATAGGTGATTTCAGAATTACCTGACAATTTTTTCAAATGGCCATTTTCCATTCCCTTACCAAACTTTATCTCAACAGTCTATTATTTCTGGTACACCAGAGCCTCCACTGATGACAGCCTTACATAGATTAAAAATGATAAATGCTATACGCCTGATACTAATACAAAGTAATATATATATATATATATATATATATATATATATATATATATATATATATATATAACAGTTTATTCCAACATAACTATGAACCACTGACCTAACTCAGCCATCTGAATCTGGCTCAGACTAAACTTTCACCAGAGCTGGGATCTGTGAAATATACAGAGCCACAGGTATACCCCTGACCTATTGAAATAGATTCCTTGAGGAGCAGACTAGGGATCTATACATGTTTAAACTCCTCATATTACTATAATACTGCCAGATAAGAACTTTTCCAAGACCTGGTATTTAGAAATTACTGGTATAGAAATTAATTATTTATCAGTGGGGTTTATCTTAGATCTGGACTTCATGAAAATTTCCAAAAAAGATGTCTTATGATATCTTTGTAAAGAAAATATAAGTAAAGTAAAGCTGAATGCAAAAATTATTTGGTGGATTATTCAAAGGGGCAATGTCTATACACAAAGGATACTAATTAATGAAATAACTTTCTTCTAACCTACAAGTTTCTTCTGTGAAATGGTCAGTATAGTTTATTTAACTTGTATCACACAGTACAGCACAGTTAAATTTATTTCTCATGCTACACATTCATTGTTATATTTGTTCATTGTGTATTTTGCTATACAACATTATTTTTCCACACTACAGAGTTCTGAAATGAAATCCCTCAAGTCAGCATAGCCCTCGCTTGTTAAGGATTTAGCTCCACAAGACTGTCCTGCACTTCAGATGCCAATCACAAGTCTGTGTCATCTGAAATTCTGACCACTGGGTTATAGTTCACATGTTCCCACAAACCCCTCCTTAAGTTTGACAATTTGCCAAAATGGCTCACAGAACTCAGGAAAACTGCTTACTTGCTATCACAAGTTAATTGTAACCATGACTATAAAGGATACAAATGAATGTTCAAATAAAGAAGTACACAGGGTAAGGTCTGAAAGAATTCCAAGTAGAGAAACTTTCTGTCCCCCTCTGAGTGTGGGGTCTGCCCACCTCCTGGCACAGGGAAGCATGCACCAACCCAGAAGCTCTCAGAATCCTGACCCCTACCATTTAAGTTTTTTTAAAATATGATTTTATTGATTTCAGAGAGGGAGAGGAGAGAGATGGAAACATCAATGATGAGAGAGAAATATTGATCAGCTGCCTCCTGCACATCCCACATTGGGGATTGAGCCTACAAACCGGGCATGTGTCCTGAATGGTAATCAAATCATGACTTCCTGGTTCATAGGTTGATGCTCAACCATTGACCAACACCAGCCAGGCTCATTTAAGATTTTTATGAGGTTTCTTATATGACATGATTGATTAAATTATCAACAATTAGTGATTAGCTCAGTTTTCAGATTATCTCCACTAGTCGTCCCCCAAAGTTAAGGGACTGAGACCGGATATTCCAATTCTCTCATCATATGATGCTAGTTCCCATCTGGAAGCTATCTAGGGGCCCACCAGGAGTCCTCCTCATGAGCATAAACTCACGTATGGTAAAAGAGGTTCATTAGAAAAAAACAAAAATGTTCTTCACAAGTATCACTAATGAAGTGACTAGGATTTTGAAAGCTCTGTCCTAGATAGTGGGAACAGAGACTAAAGATATATATCTTTATTATGTCACACATCAGAAGAAATTTATGTCTTTTAGCTTTCATCCCATTGAATAAAGCAAGAACTAAGGTCACACTTAAATTTGAGGTTCTGGAGGGAAACAATTCTATTATGACTTAACAAAGAGAATTGAAATATGATATCCTTTTATAAAATAAATGGATAGTGTTACTGAATCTTGAAATCTTACCTACTTCATCTGGCACATGGGATCAAATGTGTTGGAGAAAAAAAAGAGTGAATAAAATATCAATTAAAAGAAAGTATTTTGGAGGATTGGTCTGAAGGACAAACCATTTATTTTTCTAGATTAATGTTTACCATATGCACTGCACATTAGAATTGCCTGGGGAGTTTTAAAAATCCAGATGTCCTAACTATACCACAAATCAATTAAATCAAAAGTTCTTGGAATAGGACCAGACGTCATAATTTTTAAAAACTCACTAATTAGATGTGCATCCAAGGTTAAGGACTATTGTTTTAGATCAACAGTTCATAAACCTATGGTCATAAGTGAATTATTTGTAATGTAGACTGCTCCCAGTTATAGGTGCCCAACAGCACCTGTTCTAGGCTCTGTGCAGTAAAGTTATAGAGAAATAGGTTTCAGTTGAATATCAGAAATATTTCCCAATAGAGAATGATCCAAAGATGAAATGAGTTCTCTCTTTATGCAGTAATTAAAGACAGAGTGCAACTTGACAGAGGCACAGTGGAAGTATATTTCAAACACATCTGAGTACTGGCCCTACTATCCTTGGGAAGCTGGTGGATTTTGGCCATGAATTCCTATTAATAAACATCACTTTTCCCATGCCTAGTGAGAAAGCCTGAGTCCCCAAAGAGTTGGGGGAGGCCAGGGGTAAAGAGATGCCCAGACAATCCTCCCCAAATGGCAACTCACTTTCCTCAGGGGTATCTTTAGGAGGTGTGAATCCTCATGGGAATATTGCTATTATGTACTCTTCTTTCTGTAGCTAATTTGCTCATTTTTGTATCCTTTAATTACATTACAGAAAGTTTTATTTACTCTTTGCACAGAAATTTGTTGTCCTTCTGTCAATCACTGCCAATCTTAAGAAAAATAAGTAGATGCTGTGGAGGGAATTCAAGTATTCTGTTCTGCTTGAGGATCTTCAAATCTAATGGTAATTAAACATTTATTTCTAAAATATTGATTCATTAGTATATTGTATAAAGTTTCTGTTTTGATATATAAAGTATTGGAAAATTAACATGTGCTAGCTCTCTCTCTCTCTCTCTCTCTCTCTCTCTCTCTCTCTCTATATATATATATATATATATATATATATATATATATATACATATACATATATATATATATATATTAACCAGCCATATATATATATATGGCTGGTTATAACATATAACAAATGGAAACACCATACCAAATGTAAAAGGTATTTTTATGATCTGTGTTTCAACAGGTTTTACTTCTTTTCATTTTTTGCAAATTTCAATTATAAACAACTCTATGTGAGTCACTTACTAAATCATGAACTTTCTTCCAATTTGTCAAAAAAAGTGCTTTTCAATCTTGTGTTACCTGTGTGGTATCCAAATTGTTTTGAAACATTAAATTTCACTCCTATTCTATCCTCCTTTGTTCAACAGTTATCATCATTCTGAACCTGTTTGACTGACGTGGCACTGTGCATCTACTTGTTACAGGAAAATAATGATGTGGCAGAACGAAGATATAAGAAAGTGTCAAATTGTTTGCTTGTCAAATTACAGAAAGAAGAATTTTTGACGTATTCATCATAAAACAAAGCAAAGCTTTCCCACTACATATGATATCCTGGATGGGGGTAGGGGATAAAACAGAGGAAGAGACAGAAGCATTTAGATACAAACAAGCTGCTGAGAAGAGATACTTTAAACTCACCTTAATCCTATTCATTCTCCCACATTATTTCCAGACAGTTTTAAAAATACTACTACATCTTTGACTCATCTATAAATAGTTGATTCCACTAGAGAACTAAGCCTTAATATCATGTATCAAGAATGGCACTAATAATGTAGTCTTAGAAAAATGATAAAATAATTATTGAAGTCAGTTTTCAGAATGCAGATCAGGTGAAGAATCCTGGTGGAGAAAGGCTGGCCTAAGCAAATTGAGAGAAATAGCCCCTCAGCATTTCTTGTAGCTCCAGAGCGGCATGGGTGAAGAAGAATACCATAAGCTACAAAGGGCAGACATAAACGTTGAGGGAAGAAATCCTGACCGGAGGAGGCTTGACATTGATGTAGGCGGGGCTCAGGAATGGTGCCTCTGAGCCAATCATTGAAGCCTGATGGGAACACTGTCTCAAGAGACCATGAAGGATGAATGCCTAACCAGGTCAAAATTACCCTCCCTCCTGCCAAGCCCCACCCCTGTGCAAGAAGCCTAGCCACTGTTACATTGAATTTTGTATTACTCATAATTGAAGTGAATATTTATTATAGTCTTAATTGAATTGATTGGTATAAAGTATAAAACTGTTTTAGAATCAAGTTTCTCAAATAGTTGGTGTTTTCCTATGTTATACAATCGAAAAATCCTATTCATCTTAAACTTTAAAAATTTTGCCCATAAGGAAATTAACATATAGATATTCAATCTTGGTTAGTGGGAATATAGTATTTATATAACACAGTTTACTTTATAAGTAATAAATTAAAAACAACTTTATTTCTTCATAATGATATTTTCTTTTTTAAAACACTGAAGATGCAAAATAAAAAAAGACTAAAAAGAGTTAATGTTAGAGAAATTATATTTTGATTTGATAAAGAACTCTAATCAATTGATTATAATTTTCTACCTATCTTCCATTGAAATATAAACTTAGAGTAAGAGATTTATTGGAAATTACAGGGATATTAAGCATCCTTTCCTATAAATCATACACATTAATGACTAATGTTTAGCAATATCTTCTCTCGTGTCATATTTGAAGCAGAATTGATTTAAGTGAGGGAAAAGTTATGAAGTATGTGCAATAATTACTGAACTTATTAGAAAAGTAATTCAGCAGTTGGAGAATTGTTTAGAACCTTATTTCAGGTTCTTGTCAGTTTCTTCTTCTGTGAGTAGAAGCATTGAATCATTAGTACATTTTACCATAAAACTGTTTAATTTTGATGGACAGGATACATATGGTTTCCACTTGTGTGACATCTCAAATAAACTATTTCCATTAGAAATCTTGACTGTTGGAAAAATCAACTTCAATGTATTTTCTTTTTCTCCAGCAATTAAGTTCAGGATTCTCAAGCTTCACCATCATTTACATTAAATTACTTTTATTTTTGCTTTCTATCCTTCTGTCTTACTATTTCTTAATTGAGATTCATGACCAGTCTTAATTATTTTTTTCAGTTCAAATTTTCTTCCATTGCCACCTCACAGTATTTTCTGAATTTCTTAAAAGTTTGAATTCAGTAATGTTTTTCAACTCTACACATACACACATACATGCACACGTATGTGCGCACACATGCACACACACATTCTTTTGTTTTCTTTTTTTATTTATTGTATAAAGTTTTACATATGTCTCTTTTTTCCCAGCTTGACACCCCCAGCCATTCCCACCTGGGCAAGCCCCCAGCACTTCAGTGTTGGTGTCCATTGGTTATGCGAATATGCATGCATACAAGTGCTTTGGTTGTTCTCTAAAATCCCCCCCCCCCCGCCCTTTGCCTCAGTATCTATTCTTATTCTTCAAATTATGTTGACCACTATATCCCACATATGAGTGAGATCATGTGTTACTTATCTTTCTCACACACATTCTTATTTACTAACAAATGGCATAAAGTTGTCATAGGAAAAAAAATTAAAATAGTATATATTTGGTTTCTAGCAGAATTATATTTTAGAACTGACTTGGTTAGGATTTGTACTAAACAGCTTAGATGCTGTCCTGAGAGAATTAGGGCAAAGGATAGTTTTAGAGATTAATAAATCTATTTTTAGAGATTACAAAATCTATAAAAAATAATAGATTGTAAAAACATACATATGTTATTTATAAATTTACATATATGCATATATTTTACCCTGAAAAATCTTAGAAAGTAGTAACTTTTTCCATTTTATTAATTGTGTATATATTAACTTTTTCATTACTTGAAAATTAAAAAAAAAGTTGTTTGTTTTTTGAGGATAAAGTTAATTCTCATTTTTATATGTGCCAAGTATTCAGTCATGTTTACTTCTATATACACATAAAACATGCAAAGACTCATAATTAGAAGAAAGCATCCTGATGTCCAAAATGAAGGATGAAAAACTAACTTTATACTTCAAGAAACTAAAATGTTGGAAAACATGTGCCCAAAGTTAGTAGAGAGAATTATAACAAAGATCACAAAGGAAATAAGTAAATAAGAGACCAGAAAACAAAATTTTCAACAAAATTAAGACTGTTTTAAAAAAAATCATAAATAAAACTGAAAATCCTCTGACTACACTACTGAAGAAAAAAGGATAAAATATTCCAATAAATAAAATCATAAATTAAAGAAGAGACATTACAACTCATACTATAGAAATGTATAGAATCACAAGAGACTATTGTATCCCAACACATTATAGAACTGGAATAATTCCTAGAAAGATACAACTTGCAAAGATTAAGTCAGGAAAAACGATAAAATCTGAATAAAATATTAATGAATAAAATACTTATGCAATCAATAATCAAAAACTTCTCATTACAGAGAACCCCAGGACTAGATTATTTTACTGGAAAATTCTACCAAACATTTAAAAATAACTAATGCCAATTCTTCTCAAACTTTTTCTAATTTGAAGATCAGATTATACTTCCAAAGTCATTCTATAAGGCCAGCATTTCCCTGATACTAAAGTCAGATAAACACACTATAAAAAAAAACTACAAACCAATGTCCCTGATGAGTATGGATACAAAAATTTCAACAATATTTTAGCACACTGGATTCAGAAGCACGTTCAAAGAATTGCACATTGTGACAATGTGGGATTTATCTCTGGTGTACCAGGATAATTTAACATAACACAAATTAATAAATGTGATTCACCACATTAATACAAGAAAAAGTAAAATGTATATAATCATCATGGTAGATGCAGAAGAAGCATTTGTCAAAATAAAATGATATTTTTAAATAAATAAAAATCAACAAATTGAGTATAAAACATAAATAAAATTGGAAATAAAAGGAATATATCTAAATATAATAAAGACAATATGTAACTAATGAGCATATGTTAGCATTATGCTCAACTATTTAAAAAATTAAAAGCTTTTTTTGTGAGATTAAGAACAAGACAGGGTTGTCCACTGTCACCACTCTTACTCAACATAGCACTGGAAGCCTGAGATAAAGCAATATTGTAAGACAAGAAATAAGGTCATTAAATCTGAAAGGAAGCAAAACTGTAATTATTTCCTGATGATATAACATGATACACAGAAAATCCTAAATATATTACTAAAAATCTGTTGGGACTAAACAAATAATTCAGCAAAGCTGCAAGATATAAAATTAACATATGGAAATCAGTTAAGTTTTGATGCAATAAAACATCTGAAAACAAAACAAAACACTATTCTGTTCATAATAGAAGAAAACTCAATAAAATACCTTAGAATAAATTTCACCAAGAAAGTAAAAGGTATGTACAATAAAACTGGTAGATCTTAATGAAAGACTATTATTAATATGTTCATACTACCTCAAACCATTTATTGATTTGATGCAATCTCTATCAAAATTCTAATAACTTTTTTTAGAAAGACAAAAGTCCTAAATTTTGTAGAGAATCATAGACTCCAAATAGCCAATTAAATCCTGGGAAAAAACAATAAAGGTAAAGCCATGACAGTTCCTTATTTCAATCTATACTACAAAGCTCTCTCTCTCTCTAAAAGCCGAAGTGATCTAAAGACTGGTTGCTATGACATGCACTGACCACCAGGGGAAGATGCTCAATGCAGGAGCTGCTCCTGGTGGTTAGTGCTCTCCCACAGGGGGAGTGCTGCTCAGCTGACTGACCTATTCCAGTGGCTCACCAGCCAAGCGGCAGCCATTCACTCCCTCAGTAGTCCTATAGGTCTAATCTCTAGAGCACATGTGTCAAACACAAGGCCCGCGGGCCAAATCCAGCCCGCCAGGCCTTGCAATGTGGCCCGCACCGCGCTGTCATCACTGCACTCCACTGTCAGTTTATGACATTGTCAGTTTATGACTGTTCAGTAAACCATTCAGCCCGCGATTTAGGCTGGATTTTAGATTTTGGCCCCTTCTCTGATTGAGTTCGACACCCCTACTCTAGAGAATAGGCCAGGCACTGATGAACCAGTGCCACTGGCACAATTCTAATGGTGCCACTGACCTCCTGGAAGTTGTCCTCAGGCACCATGGCTGCCTCCCCTCCCTAAATGCTCCACAAGGAAGAAACAATGTAAAAGTGGCCACAGGGTGGCTCTTGACAGCTGGCGTGAACATCAGTAGAATGGATCCAGATCCCAGATGGACAAGGGCATCCCATCGCCAGCACAGAGGGCCAATCACATCCTAGACCCTCTCAATCCCCTTTGGACGGGTGCCAATGCAGGGCTCATGGCTGGCAACTGCCGCTGTGGTGGCTCGAGCCTCTCGCGATCAGGACTGACCGGGTACAAGGCCGCAGCAGGTGCAATGGGGCCGGGATGAGTGGGAGCAGCAGGTGGCGTTGGACTGCCAGTTTTCACCCAATCTCCACAGGTCATACCAAGGGACCCCACCCATGCACGAATTTGTGCACCAGTCCTCTAGTCGTAATTAAAATACTATAATAGTGGCTAAAAACCAGACATAACACCATCAGAATAGAATACAACCCCTGAAATAAACTTTCACATATATGGTCAACTAATATTTCACAAAGGAGCCAATGACAATCAATGGGAAAAGACAGTCTTTCACAAATGGCAATGGGAAAAGTGGATAACTACCTACAAAAAGATGAAATTTCACCAGTCACAAAAATTAACTGAAAATGGATTAAACACCAAAACATAAGACTTGATGCCATGAAACTTTTAGAGGAAACAGAAGTTCTTTGACATTGGCCTGATGTTTTTTTTTTTAATATGACACTGAATGAAATCTCCAAATTTGTGAAAACTGTAAGTGTACATATATTAGAATTTCAATAAACTAGAGAATCATAGACTCCAAATAGCCAATTAAACCATCTAATAATAAGGTAATGTGCAAATTGGTCAGGACGCCATCACAGTAATGGCTGATCAGCAGGCTGTATGTGCTGCAGGAGTGGGTGGGTGGGGACTTGCAGCATCCAGGACGCGATGGCGGCTGCCGCTTGCCCAGAGTTGGCCCCAGGCTCAATCAAGCCATTAATGGCAGCTGCTACTTGTCCAAGGCTGTCCCCAGGCTCAGGAAAGCCATAGTTCCTGTGATGTCCATGCTCAGGCACCCTCGTGGCTGGAAATGGCAGCAGCAGAGGCATGTTGGGGGTGTCACCTTCCCCTGACCACAGGGGCCACCTCCAGCAGAGCTCCCTCTGCAGCTTAGGCCTGCTCCCCTAAGTCGCCAGTAGGACATCCCCTGAGGGCTCCCAGACTGTGAGAAAGGGCAGGCCTGGCTGAGGGATGCCCCGCAATGGACAAATTTTGTGCACTGAGCCTCTCGTAATTAATAAGAAGATAAATTAACTAACATTGTATTTCTTAAATGAGTGATAGATTGATTTTTTTTAAGTCTGAGAATAAAAGACATTATTTACAGAGGACCAAATGTGAAGATCCAATAGAGTTACTAGAAACAATGAAAAGTATAAAACAGTAAAAGAGCATATTTTTCAATGAAAGACAAACTTGCAACCTAGAAACACAGGAAAAAAGGTTTTTCAAAAACAAAGTTGAAACAAAAGTATTTTCAGCGCACAAAAGGTGAAAGATCTTATAACCAGATTATATTTATACAAGGAAGTTCATAGGGCATAAGAAAAATGGTAAGGCATTGAACTTGGATGTATACAGCAGAATGAAGAGAGTTAAAAGATAAGTATGTGAATAAATATATCAGATGGTTGTTATAGGCTAAAGATCTTTAAAAGATAAATGATTGTTTAAAGCATACTAATGTTATATAGTGAATATTATAACACGTAAAATAAAACTATTTGTAAAAAGTAGTACAAAGTACAAGGGAGGAAAAATGAAAATATGTTAAAATAAGCCAATTAATAGTATACATGAAGTAGGATAATATAACTTGAAGAAGAATGTGACAAATTAAAAATGTATAACTCTGGAGCAATGACTAAAAAAAGAAAATTATAGATAATAAAAAAGATAAAATGGAGTAAAAATGACCAATTAATTTATAAGAAAGAGAGAGAGAGAGAGAGAGAGAGAGAGAGAGAGAGAGAGAGAGAGAGAACAAATTAAATGGGACAAATAGAAAATAAATAGCAGGATGGAAGTTTTAAATAACCCTAATGATAGTAACATTACTTTTAAATTGTATTCACAAAACAAAGAAAAGGCAGAAATTTCCAGATTAAATTATATATATAATGTCTATATGAAATTAATTTTCAATATGAAGAAATGTATCATGTCATTATCTTCTCAAGAGGTAGGGTATGTTTTCTAACAGTGGAAGAAAAAAACAACGACAAAAAAAAAAACACACAAAAAAAAAACACCTGAGATCATTTGAGGGAGAGGGACTTCTACTTCTTGATTGCCTTCAGGTTTGAGCTGCAACACCAATTTTTCCTTTGCTTTTAAGGCAGTGTTTCCCAACCTTCTCTCATGATGAGAATCACCTGGTGGAGTTGTTAAAACACAGATTCCTGAATCCCAACTAAGAAGTGCTAAACTAGAATTTTTGAGAACATATAGGTAAAATTGCATACCTAACTTAGTGCTCTGTATACCTAACTTAGTGCTCTGTATATAAAATCTGTCTTAGAGCACTAGTTAAGTATACAATTTTTACCTATATGTTCCCAAAAATTCTAGTTTAGCACTTCTTAGTTGGGATTCAGGAATCTGTGTTTTAACAACTCCACCAGGTGATTCTCATCATGAGAGAAGGTTGGGAAACACTGTTTTAAGGCTTGTAGTCTGCCTGCAGATTCTTGATTTTCTAGCATCCCTCTCCCTTTCGCTCCTCTCTCTTTTCCTCACTCATCTCATCTGTCATCCTTCCTGATTAAAACATGGAGGCAAGGGACCCCACTGGTGCATGAATTTGTGCACTGGGCCTCTAATGGTATATAAAAATGCCATCAACTTCTGGGTGTTGATTTTGTATCCTGCTACCTTTCCAAGTTCATTTATTAAGTCTAGTAGTTTCCTGATGGAGTATTTAGGGTTTTCTATGTACAACATTTTGTCATTTGCAATAATGACAGCTTTACTCCCTCTTTTCTAACTTGGATGCCCTTTATCTCTTCTTGTCTCATTGCTGTGGCCAGGACTTCCAGTTCTATGTTGAATAAGAGTGGTGAAAGTGGACATTCTTGTTTTGTTCCTGTTATTAAGGGAAACAGTTTTATTTTTGCCCATTGAATATGATGTTGGCTGTAGGTTTGTCATATATGGCCTTTATTATGTTGAGGTATACCCCCTCTATTACTTGAGCATTTTTATATATATAAAAAAAGGTACTGAGTGTTGTCGAATGTCTTTTCTGAATCTATTGATATGATTATGTGTGTTTTATCTTTTAATTTGTATGTGATATATCACACTTATTGATTTGTGAATTTCATACCAACCTTGAATCCCCTGAATAAGTCCCACTTGATGATGGTGTATGATCTTTTTAATATATTGCTGGATTCAATTTGCTAATATTTTGTTGAGGATTTTAGCATCTATGTTCATCAGGAATATTGACCTGTAATTCTCTTTATTTGTAGTGTTTTTATATGGTTTTTAAATTGGGATAATGTTGGCTTCATAAAAAGAGCTTTGTTATGCAGTCAAATGCATAACCATTATTGCTTGTCTCATTTTTGATTCTTATAAGTATATTTCCAGTATGACATGATCTCACTCATCTAGGGGAAATAGTGAACAACATAGACTGATGAATAAGAACAGACCCAGAGATAAGGAGCCATGGGTCAGACTGTTGGACCTCAAAGGGAGGGTGGGGATAGAAGGAAGAGATCAACCAAAGGATTTGAGTGCATACATATGAGCCTACACAGTGGCCGAGAACAATAGGGAGGTGGGGGCAGGCGTGGAAAGGGGTGGTGGATTGGAATGGGTGGTTGAGGACAAATATGTGATACCTTAATCAATAAAGAAATTTAAAAAAAAAGCTTGGAAGAGTTCCTTTTTCTAGGAAGTATAGGTATTAATTCTTCTTTGAATGTTTGGTAAAATTCATCCAAAAATCCATCTAGTCCCAGTATTTTGTTTGTTGGAAGTTTTGTTTTATTTTTAATTATTGCTTCAATTTAATCAGTTGTTATTGGCCTACTCAAACTTTCAGATTCCTCCTGATTGAGTTTTGGAAAATTGTATATTTCTAGAAATTTGTCGATTTTGCCTGGATTGTCAAGTTTCTTGGCATATAGCTGTTCATAGTATTTGCTTATAATCCTTTGGATTTCTGTAGCATTATATTGCCTTTCATTTCTGATTTTATTTACTTGGGTCATTTCTGCAGGAAGCACTGCTTACCAATACTGTCAATGAGTGTGCACCAAGGAACGTGGGAGGCCGATGGGCCTTGAGCATTAGCAAGGCTGATGTGAGGCACTGATTGTTTGTGTTGAGAAAGCTGTGGCTCGAAGCAGCTTTCTGACCTGACAGCCTCCAAGTAAATGTTTGCTAGACCTTACTGATCTTTACTGACCATTGAGACAGTCTGTCTACTCCCTGTTTGCCATGCTTTACTGAAGGCAAGATGTGTATCTAAAACTGAACGAAAAGCAGACAAGGCCAAAACTCAGTGTGTCTCTTCAAGAAAGAGGCTGGTCCTCACCCCTTAATAATTCATATTTCTTGTCTAGCATTTTTATTTGTGCATCAGCCCCTCCTTCAGATCCTGAACCCAGGTGTGCAGGTTTTGGCACCTTTTTCTTTGTTTTTTGTTGAGTCTGGATAGGGGTTCATCAACCTTGATTATGTTTTCAAAGAACTAGTTCTTGGATATATTGCTTTTTTGTAGTTTATTTTTTTTAATACAAACAAAACAAAACAAAACAAAACACCCCTTCTTTTTTTATTATTTCCTTCCTTCTACTTCTTGGCTTTTCCTGATACTGTCTTACCAATTAATTTAGTTGTAGGGTTACTTTATTAGTCATTTTTCTTATTTCTTGAGGTAGGCCTGTAGTGCTATGAACTTCCCTTTCACTGTGTCCCAGAGGTTTTGGGTGGTTATGTGTTCATTTTCATTTGGTTCCAGCAAGTTTTTAATTTCTTGCTTGATCTCATTGGTAACCTATTCATTGCTTAATAAAATACTATTTAGCCTCCATGTATTTTAGTATTTTTGAGGGTTTTTTTATTATTATTGTAGTTGATTTCTAACTTCATGCCATTGTGACCCTAGAAGGGGTAAAGGGTGTGTGTTCAGGGGGTAGGGGGTGGGGCAAAATGGGAGATATCTATAATACTATCAACAATAAAAATACATTTAAAAAGAAAAAATATATAAAGCCAAAATGTACAATCACTCAGGACACAAGTCTATGTCTGGAGATTTGGTAATATGAAGTGCTAGAAAGATATCCATTCAGATAACATTTGAAAAATAATATTTTTAATAAAATTGTGTTTTTCCTTTTGCAAATTATTTTAAATCATCAGTTAAAAAATTAAATATCAATAATATGGTTTTCACTGAATATAAGAAGAAAGATGGAGTTTAAAAAGGAAAAAAGCAAAAAGGCATAACTGGAATGGAGTTGAAGATGGGAGAAAAGACAGTAATTTCAGGGTTCCCTTGGTTAATCATGTAACTTATTTTGTGTCACATACAGAAGCTATTTACAAGAAATTGTAAACAGAGCACTGTTGATTTGATTTGCAATGAGCATACCTTAGCTTGCTTATTGCTATTTTGGCCTACATTAAGAAATTGTTAGAGAGAAATTATATCTACATCTATATCTATGTATGTATCTATGTCTACATCTCTCTCTCTCTCTCTCTCTCTCTCTCTCTCTCTCTCTCTCTCTCTCTGTGTGTGTGTGTATATATATATATATATATATATATATATATATATATATATATATGTGTGTGTGTGTGTGTGTGTGTGTGTGTGTGTGTGTATGTGTGCATTTATATATATATATATATATATATATATATGCACACATATATATTTGACTGCATAACAAAGCTCTCTTTATGAAGCCAACATTATCCCAATTTCAAAACCATATAAAAACACTCTAATATATATCTTAGAGGCCCGGTGCACAAAATTCATGCATGGGGGGTGTCCCTCAGCCCAGCTTGCACCTTCTCCAATCTGGAACCCCTCAAGGGAATGTCTGACTGCCTATGTTTAGGCCCGATCCCGGTAGGATTGGGCCTAAACAAGCAGTTAGACATCCCTATCACAATCTAGGACTGCTGGCTCCCAACTGCTTGCCTGCCTGACTTCCTGATTGTCCCTAGCTACTTCTGTCTGCTAGCCTGGTCACCCCCTAACCACTCCCCTGCCAGCCTGATTGATGCCTAACTGCTCCCATGCCAGCCTATTTGCTCCTAACTGCCCACCCTGCAGACTTGGTCACCCCTAACTGTCCTCCCTTGCAGGCCTAGTCCCTCCCAACTTCCCTTCCCTGCAGGCCCTGTCACTCTCAACTTCCCTCCTCTGCTGGCCTGGTCACTCTAACTGCCCTCCCTGCAGGCTTGATCGCCCCCAACTGCCCTGCCTTGCAGTCCTGGTCCCTCCCAAATTCCCTCCCCTGTTGGCCATCTTAGGGTGGCCATCTGGTGTCCACATGGAGGCAGTTATCTTTGACCATATGGGGGCAGCCATCTTGTGTGTTGGAGTGACAGTCAATTTGCATATTACTCCTTTATTAGATCGGATAGAGACCTGGTGCATGAGTGGGGGCCAGCTAGTTTGCCCTGAAGGGTGTCCTGGATCAGGATGGGAGTTCCCTTGGGGCATGGAGCGGCCTGGGGGAGGGGCCTGTGGTGGTTTGCAAGTGGGCCATGTCCACTGGCGACCCAAGCAGAGGCCCTGGTATTTGGAATTTATTTATCCTCTATAATTGAAAGTTTGTAGCCATGAGCAGAGCCAAGCCTGCTGTTTGCTCTGTCGCCACAGCCATTTTTGTTGAAATTTATTTATACTCTATAATTGAAACTTTGTATCCTTAAGCAGAGGCCTGGGCTCACCCAGGGTATGTGGAAAGCTTGGTTTCCTTTATTGCCAGGAAAACCCAAGCCTCCTGCTCTCTCCATAGCCACAGTCATATTGGTTTGTGTTAATTTGCATACTCATTCCTGATTGGCTGGTGGGCTTGGCTTGTGGGTATAGCAGAGTGATGATTAATTTGCATATTAATCTTTTATTAGATAGGATATATGGTATATGTTTATATCTATCTATATCATCTAAATGTCTAGAGCCAGAGAGAGAGAGAGAGAGAGAGAGAGAGAGAGAGAGAGAGAGAGAATTTTGATCAAATGCTTAATGTTTGAATCCTAAAGTCAATATTCACACAAGTCCAAAACTGCATTAAACTTCTGGGATACAAGGACAAATCCTATATTTTATTTAATAATTATTATTACAATTTATAAGTCAGGCAATGGAAGTTCACAGCTACTTATCAGTATTGTCAGTGACTAGAAGGCTCCTGCATTGTTTATCTGGCGCATTTGCAAAACTAAGTGGTATTTCTACTAAGTTCAGTGTGGAATCTGAGTATTGAGCCTGCTCTACTGGAATGAGACACCACAGATGGTGACATTGCCACCCAATCATGAAACTTTTCTTCCTAATTTTAGCTAAGTTGAAGACAAATTCATTTTCTACTTTTGGGTTGAAGATTTGGTCAATGGTTGTCATGTGATTTCATTGAGATATTCCTGCAGGGAAGTCTAGTGCTTGCTTTGAAAACATCAGTGTCTGAATATTTACAGAAGCAGAATTAGAGTTTTTATCTCACATTTTTAAATTGATAATATTTGTATATGCAATTGTTGCTTCACAATGGCTTGAAACAAATTTGTCCTGATTCCTTATATCTAGAAATGAGGATGGAACAATGCAATTGGCACCAAAATACTGAATGAATTTTTATTAGCATATCAGCATCCATTGCATAACACCATTCAGCCTCTTCCCAGGAGTGGGATGATTTACATATTTCTACGACAGACTTTGTATAAGGAATGCCTGCACTCTTGACGTACAGTGATTTGATTACTTATTCAGTAAGTTCCAGCAAAAGAACTTCTTTCTCTGCAAGCCCTGCATTACTGTTATCTGCACGGTACAATATTAAGGCTTCCTTTTGTGTAAAGAGCCTTTTAAAAAATGTAATAGCTGCAATTTCATATTGTTAAACATTTTGCATATTATGAAGAAGGTAAAAAATCACGTAGCTCATCTTCGACTAAAGGAAAATGACAAAAATATATATTATGGGCAGTATTTCTTTTACAGTAGCAGAGGTAAACATATGATAAAAAATGTGGTGAAGACACTGTAGCCTTGGGATTCATAAATAAATCAGAACCTGTTCCTTTGTCAATATCATTGCATGGCACCTTTACCTGTCAATTTATCATTTTTAAAAAATTTTTCAAAAGGTTCTATGTTGCTAGTTGCTTGAGAGCCTAAAGTTTTTGGCAAGTAAGTTGGCCAAAACTATAATCATTAATTTGCTACAAGTTTTTTAAAAAAATATTTTTCATTGTTTTTCTTCCAAATATCCTGTTAAAACGAAGCAGCATGCTGAATAAATCAATTGTCTTTTGTGCACAGTATATTGTTTTCTATATTTATAGTAAATAAAAACATTGTTTTACTAGTATATTTTCAAAAAAAAATATTTTACATGAGAGTTACTACTTTAGAACAAAATCCCCCAAAACCATTTTGTCTTTATTGAAAATGGTAACTCTTTAGTAATTATTTAATCAATCTTTTCATTTAAATATTGAGACTCAAAGTATAATATATGATAAGTATTGTTATAAATGAGTTGAAGCTTTTCTAAGTATTGAAATTTTAAGGTGGCACGATTGATATTTTATTCATTATAAATTTCTCAATAACTTTTTAAGATTATTTGATTCCTGGCTTACATGGAATCAAACAATCATAATAGAAATGCATTTTTCATCATTGTTTTGGCAAAACTTGCAGAGTCTAATTCATCATTTAATTTCACAAATGTTAAATTATAAGATTACTTATTTCCTATTTTTCTATCCTATATTATTTTTAAATTTTTACAGAAATATTTGTTGGCTCAAAACAGAGAAAATGTTCTTCCTAATATTATTTGGATAGCATAAACTTTCAATGGTTTTAATAGTTTAATCATTTTAACAGATTAAATAGTTTTAGTAGATATGACTTTCAATCTTTCTTTACTTTGCTTTTATTTTTTTTAAATATATTTTTTATTGATTTCAGAGACTGGAAGGGAGAGGAAGAGAGAAACATCAATGATGAGAGAGGATCATTGATTGGCTGTCTCCTGCACCTCCTACTGGGGATTGAGCCTGCAAACCAGGCATGTGCCCTGGCAGCAATTGAACCCTGAGCTTCTGCTTCATAGGTCTATGCTCAACCCAGAGCACCACAGGCTGGGCTCTGCAGATTGTATTTCAGCCTTATAGCAATGACTCTTGCACATAAATCTAACAGCTTTTACCATAATTATGAATGTTTGAGTTATTTTCTTTTGCAATGATAATTTATTTGAATGAGACTCTCCATATAAATCACATAAAATATTTCATTTAAAGTTATGCTATGCTATTTTCTTCTTAAAATTGAATATAAAGATATCAACAATATATCAGAATCACATGCTTATTTGTAATCCTGGCATTGTCATGGTAATTAGCTATGATGTTACTTGCATGATCACATGAAAGTCATTAAATATGTGGAAGCTTAGGAATGCAGCCAGGTGATAGTGGCATCAGGCTGTTTGGCCTTCTAAAGGCCAGCAGTGAAACTGAGGCTGAAGAGCAGGTAAAACAGTGAAACCACATACCACATTTGTAGTATGAACCCTGTACTCATTTATGGCAAAGAGAAGATGGGGTTTGCATTGATGGGGTCATGTATTTAAGAACATTTTTTAACATATTTTATGTGTCACATGCTAGGTGCTAAAGATGAGTAGCTGGACTTTGGGGTCAAACCCTGTCCTCTCACAGATCCCTGTTGATGGAGAAACTGTGAATGGATCATAGTTAGTCTATGTGCCAAATACAACCAGTAAGGTGTTCACATGGCAGCTGTCGGAGGCCCAGCCTCAGCACCATGGGGATATGTTCAGTTGGGCAAAGATAGATTAAAGGCATTCTTTACAGAGCCGAAGAGTAGGCATCTTCAGGGAGTTGGGACTATTTCAGCATGGATGCAGATATGGTGCAAGGAGCGGAGTGAAGAAAGCCGAAGTGGGAGTCTTACCAGGACCAGGATGTGCAAGGTGCAGAATGCTGTGTTGGGAGATGATATCAGAAATGGTTGCCAACAACGTTGACCTGGGGTGAGATTAATGAACTCTATTTCTAACAGACAACATTGCTGTATGTAATAAACTATGGATATATATTTAATTATAGGGAATCTGTGACCATATTTCTGCTCCTGAAAGATCACTTCTTAGTGAAGAAGGATAAATTTGACAGCTGTGTAAAAGGTTAGAGAGGGTGGGGTCAGTGAAAACTGCTGGACTATGACAGTTATCCAAGCAAGGTCTGAACTGGTGTGGTGATGTCTGGTGATTAGAAGGAGATGTTTCTGAAGTTATCAACAGGATAGAATTGAAAGGAATATTGGAGCAGATTTTATGGGGCAGGGTGAGGGAGGGCTGTGAATTAGAGTCAATGTATGTTCAGGCAACGTTGAAGTTTCTGTTGAAAATTGAAGGGAAACATTAGAGTATAAAATGGCATTTGTGAATCTGGAATTTAGTAGAGAACCCTAGCCACGATTGGATTTTGTGGTTATTGGTTGAATATGATTTGATGTTAGAGAAAAATATCATCTAAAGACAGAGAATGGAATGGAAAGAAAAATGGGATGAGATGGAGGTCTTCACATTTCTACCTTGACACCATTTTTAACATAACTAATGTATTGAGTTGTTAGGGGCACAAGGTCATCGGGCAGGAAGGAGATCAGACCAGCCAATGTAGATCATGTACTCACTAGTCGCCCTCTCTGCCTTCATGACCTATGCTCACTAGGTCTCAGCTGAGGCTGGCTTTCCACTCCCTGCAGCCTCACCTGCTTACATTTCCACGTGTCTCTTGATCTTTCTAGGGGCCTCTACTGCTTGCTTTTATGAGATGAGAAGGGTCTTAGCCCTGGCTGTGTGACTCGGTTGGAGTATCGTCCGTCCATTACAACAAAAAGTTGAGGGCTTACTTTCTGGTCAGGGTTTGATCCCAGGCCAGGGTATATACAGGAGCCAATCAGTGTTTCTATACCCCTCTCTCTCCCCCTTCCTCTCTAAAATAAATAAACATATTCTCAATTGAGGATAAAAAAAGAAAGAAAGAAAGAAAAAGAGTCTCAGGGTAGAATTTCCTTGGCGTGTTTTTCGTCTATGATTATATAAATCTTGTTTTCCCCTCCTGTGAGAGTTGAAAAATAAGCTGTGTTCTGAGGGCAGCAAAGTAATTTGACATTAAATGACTTGCTTTAGGATGATTTCAAAGGCAATTGTGAATAGAGCAGAATAAAGCATGAAACAAAAAAAAGAAAAAAAGAAAAAGCCAGCCTGCGTGTTATATGCCTAACTTTGTTCTTACAAACATGGCCGAGCTGCCTGCAAGCCAGCCTCCATGGGAGGGAAGTCGTGAGAGGCTTGTGTGTGTGCTACCTATCTTTCCTCTCAGCATCCCAAACTGCACACGAGACTTACACCATTCTTTATGGGAATAAATAGATTGAAGCTCACATTCAACCCGACTATTTAAGTTTCCACAGCTCTTCTGTGTAACTCCCCTCACAGAGGCAGCAGCTGGCCCCACCTACTGCTTCTCAGGCCTGTTCTTCCTCTGCCTGGGGCTCCAGGGGCACAGAAGGCCCTCTCTGGCTCTGCGATCCCTGAAGCAGAGGGCGAGCCAGCCCAAGTCAATGGCTATCTGGACAGGTTTCCAAGTTTTGAAATTGGTATTATGTGATGCATAATTGCACTTATGTCTAGGGACCTGAGGGAGAGTAATTTCTAATCAAGAAAAGAAGTAATTAGAGGGCAATGTGAGGTGGGAAGAAATGTCTAAAATTCTTCTGATCCATTTGATACATGTGCTAATAGCTTCATGTCTTCTCATAACAAATCCATTTTTCTAATTAACAAACTTAATTATATAGCACATATGAAGACCACACAAGCACGGTCTATTATCAGATCCAAATGAAGGAAAGAGAGTCAAGAGACATAAACCCAATTTAACAGGGCAAACTTGCTCCTGTTGTGTGAAGCTGCCATGAACAGACTTTCACTCTAGGGTTAAATGAGAGACTTCTCTTCTCATCCCTAATTTTGAAAGCAGCCGTTTTTTCTGACCTACTGCAAATTAAATCATGAATGCTTTAGCATGGAACAGAGGATCTTTATATCAGCTGCATTGTGTTCGTCTCCAGATGAACCTCCCTATTACCACTGCTGGTCATATGCCAAGCTGCCTCAAGTGGGTCTGCAATCCTGCCATCCTTAGGCTGCAAAGCCCTCTCTTTTTTCTCCAGCATCAAACTTGTATTGTTCTTATATGCTGTCTCACTTGATGTGCTCTCCAGTCAGTCATCATCATTGGGATTAAACATCCTTTTCTCTTATATCTTTGCTTAGAAATACATTTTAGCCCAATTTCTTCTGCTATATGTTCCTTATTTGCATATCTCTCTTATAACTAGGATAGTTTCAGCAAAGCTTGAAATCAGAATCAAATAAATCTACACATAGTAAGGCTTCAAAAAGATTTATTGGACTAATTTGAGTAGAATTAAACTAATTCCTGTTTCTGTAATATTAAAAAACATACTACTAAATGGAAATGATAAGGGATACGGATTTCATACAACATATTTAAAACTCCATTCACTAAAAGCATTTTTAAGGAAGTGCTATTTATTTGCCATAGCTATAGGTCCACAGGCTACATCACTAAGCAAAGTATCAATGATGCTTTGCCCTTGTGAAACTTTCAGCCTGGCAATAGAACAGATCAATAAAGAATGAATACTGTAAGTTGAGAATTGGTTAGTACATTAGAAGGTGATGCATGATCAGGAGAAAAAGATAGAACAACAGAATGGTGTTTGGGAATGTTAGATGGGGAGATTCAGTGTAATTTTAAATTATTGGTCAAGGCATGTCTCACCAAGTTGGTGGCATTGGCACAAACACATTAGAGATGCAGTTAGACACAATGATACCTGGGAGAGATCCTTCCAAGTAGAGGCAACACCTTGTGTCAGATATACGAGACACTTTTGAGAAATAGCATGGGAGCCAGTATGGCTGGAGCAGAGTTAAAGTAGAAAAAAAAATTGATATTGAAAATGCACTAGGTGAGGGAGGGGAGTCAAGTAGGGTAGGTTTTTGTGGGGGCCTGTAAATGTTTTGGCTTTGATGGGTAGGGAAATACAGAGCCATTGCAGAATTTTGGAAAGAAAGCAGCATGAATAGTCTTATGCCTTTAAACAATGATTTGTTAAAAATGTACTGTAAGAAGGTAGAAATGCTCATTGGGTGCTGTAGCTGAATCTAAATGAGATGCTGAAGGACCATATTCAGGTGGCAGCAATAAGCATGGTACAACGTGCTCAGATTTTGGATATTTGAAGATAGGGTCAATAGAATACTTAATGTGGAGAGAGATGTAAATAGAAGAACCAAGGATGACTCTGAAAAACTTTTTTTTTATTTTCCTGTGCAACCGGAAGGATGGATTCATCATTACTGAAATGGGAACATCCGTTTCCCTGCATGAAAGAGGAGCAAGAATTCAGTTATGGAATACGAGTTTTGAAATGCCTACCCAGCATCATGTAAAGTGTCAGTGAAACAGTAGAAATATAAGTCTGAGTGCAGGAGAGAGGTCTGTAATGGAAATAGATATTTAAGATAAAGTGGCATGTTCATAGCCTCTTAAACCATGAGATGGGATGGTATCACAAGCAGGGTTCTGAGAAATGAAAAGAATCAAGGTGGTCTGAGGGCTGGAGAACTTGAACATCAAGATGGAAAGAGAAAAGAAAAATCAGGAAGACGAGGCCAATTTGAAAATGAACTAATTTGAAATGAGTCTCCAGGGAAGTCAGTGAACCCAGCAGTGTGTTCAAGGTCTGAGTTGACATGCTGGGAGACAGAACCAAGGGAACTGCTTTTGCCCTCAAGGGATTTATAATCAATTTAGGAATTAAGACAGACAGAAGTGCAGATCAGGTAAATACTTACAGGAAACATTATTAGCAATGTCAGAAGACAATATTGTAGCAGAATGTGGAGTATGTTTATAAAACGACAGAATATCTGCTTTCCCAAATGAAGTAGACTTTGCTTTGGATCTTTGAGGAGGCGTTTGATCCTCAAATAGAGAGGTCATCCCAGGCAATGGAGAAAGCATGAGTGAAGAAGTTGTGCAAGGCCAGGGCAGGTGAGACCTTGGAACAGACAGCATGGGCAGAAAGTATTGATCATGGGGGTAAAGGGGCTGCAAAGGATGTTTACTAATAAAAACCGGATGTTTGGCAATATAACTGATTGTTCCCCAAGGAGCCAATGGCCTTCTGCATTCCTGTCTAACCTTTTATTTTTCATGCAATCATTGGACTGGCCTGAATTATTGCTGTGCTTTCTCATGTCTCCTCCTGTTATAGCTTTTCTTTGTTGACAATAGTGACCAGCAGGGCTGGGCAGGACTTTGACTTGTCTTATGAGGAAGTGAATTTACAAAGACTTTGCTAACGTTTTCCAGGAGATTTTAACCTAAGTTCCCCAAATTAAATTGCACAGCATAAATGGAATGAAACTTTCCATATCAACTGAGTTTAGTTTGAAGAGCCTTTTTAAACATCTACTGTAGGTCTATAGCTGCACTCAATTCATGTGACAGAAAAGTGAATATGCATGATCTCAGCCTTGATTTTTATCTGTCAACTAGTGGCCCAATGCATAAAATGTATGCACATTAAAAGAGAATGAATTAGAGGAAATACTTTAATATTGCACTTTCTCTATAATATGTATCAGAGATGAAAGAAAATTAATAAAAAATATATAAAAATTTCCCTCATGTCAGTGGTGTGCCAAGGGACCCAGAGTCATGCACTTTGAAAATGCAGGCATCCCAGACCTGGCCTGCCCCACCCACATTGGGCAAGACACAGACCCAGCTAGCCCCACTCCACCAAGTCCCTTTGGGTAGGAGGCACAGTCTCAGGTCCCCTGTCAAGACCCGCCAGGCAGGGATGCAGCCTCAGGTCCCCCAGTCTAGCACAGGGGTGGGGGTGCAGCCTGAGGTTCCCATCAAGCCCTGCCAGGTAGGGGTCATGGCCTGAGGTTCCCTGCCCTGACCAAGTACAATGCAGCTTCAGATCCCTGCTGTTAGGTTATTATGTGATGGCATCCTGGCAAATTTGCATATTCCTCTATTATTAGTATAGATATTCTGGAAATCAATTCGGTCACTATATTATTGCATGGGATATGACAAGAGTATGCACAGCTAAAAATGGGAATCCAGAGGAATAAAAAATTTAGGCTGGAGAAAACCTTCATGGTGAAAGTGATACCCATTCACTCTGTTATGAAGATAGCCAGGCAAATGGATAGACACATACTTGTCAGTAATGTCTTTCTATGATGGATGAGATTTTAGGAGCGACGAGCCCTCTTTCTCTGATTTATTTATATAAATTTTAAAGTGTTTTTTAATTTTAATTTTTAAATGAAAAGCTGTCATACTCTCAGAATAAAGGGTGCTAAAATGCTTTGAAATATTCCTTACATACTTTAGAATATTTCTTTTATGACAAGTTCAATGAACTTTGCAATTTTGATTTCTACCTCATACTTAAATAGAGAGAGAGGTCATCCCACAAACAAATCTTGGAAGGGGATTTTTAGGAGCAGCATGAGCAGAGGCCTGGAGGCAGAGAGCAGCATGGCGAGCATGAGGAATTATGAGAGCAGGGGCCAGAGGTACCGGAAACGGTGCCCAGGGAGCAGGGTTACGGATGGGTTATACAGGAGGCCTCTTGACCTCAGAAAAGAAGCACAGCTTTCAGGCCTGATGCTACTCTTCACCACCATACATTTCAGGAATGACTAATTGTTTAATTTTTCTGTCCTCTTATTTTACATGGAGAGCACATGCTTAATAAATACTGACTTATTACTCAGGCATGTTTTCTGTTTGTCTTTTCAGAGCAAAGTAGCCTTTCCATTTGAATAGCAAAATCAAACTATTGTTATGGCAGAAATTAGGCTGGCAGGAAGCAACAAAACATATGCACTTGGAGGTTCAGAAAAGAAGTTTTATTTGCCTTGGTGCTGGCTCAGCGGAGTCCCCTCCAGAGGCTGAGCCCCATGTCCAGGTGCTAATTCTTTTTTATACATGATAAGCTTCTGGGTGTTCAGGGGTCTTTCCACACAGGTGGCCATCTGGGCCGTTGGTTGATGCAAGAAGCAAGTGGGATTACAGATGCCAAGGGCATGGTTATGGTGGAGCAAGTAAGGGGAGGATTATCTACTCTTGGCTTGCCTTCTCACTATTCCAAAAAATTCAAAAGGAAAGAACACTCGCAACCTCTATTTACAAGGCTAACATTATTCTAATTCCAGAACCAGGTAAGGATTATACAAAAAAAGAAAAGTATAGACCAATATCCCCGATGAAAATAGAATCCTCAACAAAATATTAGAAAATCAGGTCCAGCAATACATTAAACAGATCATACCTCAGGACCAAGTGGTATTTATTCCAGGGATGAAAGGTTACTACAATATTCAAAGATAAATAAATAAGTGTGCTACATCACACACAAAAAACAAAAGATAAAAATCACATGATCATATCAATAAATACAGAAAAAAGCATTCAACAAATTCCAGTCCCCAATAATTATAAAAACACTCAGCAAAGTGGGAAAAGAAGTATCATATGTCAACATAATAAAGGCCATATATGACAAACCTACAGCCACCATCATCCTCAATGGGAAAAAACTAAAAGCATTTCCTCTAAGACTTGGAATAAGTCAGGGATATCTGCTTTCACCACTCTTATTTAACATAGTACTGGAAGTCATAGCCAGAGGGATCAGACAAGAAGAAGTAAAAGGCATCCAAATTAGAAAGGAGGAAGTAAAATTGTCATTATTTGCAGATACCATGATATTCTACATAAAAAACCTAAACACTCCAACAAAATATTATTATATCTAATAAATAAATTTGGCAACATAGCAGGATACAAAATTAATATTCAGAGATTTGTGGCATTTTTATACACCGATAATCAATTATTAGACAGAGAAACCAAGAAACAATCCCATTTACCATTCCAGCAAAACTGGGAATAAACTTAACCAAGGGGGTAAACTTCAGAAAACTATAGGACACTCAAGGAAGAAATAGAGGAAAACACAAACAAGTGGAAGCATATATGTACCATGTTCACGGTAGTAGTAATTAACATGATTAAAATGTGGACACTAAGTTAAAAAAAATCTATTGATTCAACTCAATTCCTTTTAAAATACTAATGGCACATTTCATAGGCCTAGAACAAATATTCCAAAAATTTAAATGGAACCAGAAAGATATTGAATAGCCTCAGAAATCTTGAGAAAGAAGAAGGTGAAGCAATCACAACATCAGATATCAAACTATAGTAGAAAACATTATAATCAAAACAGCCTGATACTGGCCCAGCCAGCATGGCTCAGTGGTTGTGTATTGACCTATGAACCAGGTCAGGGTTTGATTCCCTGACAGAGCACATGCCCGGATTGCAGAATGGATTCCCAGTGGGGGAGTGTAGGAGATAGCCAATTAATGATTCTCATCATTGATCTTGCTATCTCCCTCTCCCTTCTTCTCTGAAATCAATAAAAATATATACTGTTTAAAAAAACAGCCTACTACTGGCACAAGAACAGACATATAGACCACTGGTAAGGAATAGACATCTCAGATATCAACCTACTCCTTTTTGACAAAGAAGACAAGAGTACACAATGGAGTTAAGACAGTCTCTTTAAAAATGGTTCTGGAATAACTGGACAGGTACATGCAAACATATGAAACTTACACCATACAAAATAATAAATTCAAAATGGATAAAAGACCTACTGTAAGTTGGGAAACCATAAAAAATCCTAGAAGAAAGCATAAGCAGTAAAATCTCAGATAACTGTCATAGCAATATTTTTGCTCATATATCTCCTAAGGCAAGGGAAATAAATGAAAAAATAAACAAATGGGAAGTCCTGTCCTGGCAGCTCAGGTAGTTAGAACATTATCTGATATACCAAGGTTCTGGGTCAGTCCTCTATCAGGGCACATATAAGAATTCATAAATAATTGGAACAACAAATATCTATCAATCTCTCCCCCTTTCTCTCTCTCTAACATCAATTTTTTAAAATATTTAAAAAATATCTGAAACTGGTTTGGCTCAGTGGATAGAGCGTTGGTCTGCGACTGAAAGGTCCCAGGTTCGATTCCGGTCAATGGCATGTACATTGGTTTCGGGCACATCTCCGGTAGGGGGTGTGCAGGAGGCAGCTGATCAATGTTTCTCTCTCATCAATGTTTCTAGCTTTCTATCCCTTTCCCTTCCTCTCTGTTAAAAAATCAATAACATATATTTAAAAAATAGTTTAAAAATATTTTTAAAATAACAAATGGGACTACAGTGGTGCCTCGCATAAAGAACGCCTCGCACAGCGAACTTTGGACAGGTTTTTCATGAAACCATCGGCCAAAAAGCAGAAAATGGATGAAGATGTGCAAGATTCGGTAGACTCTACTTAGTCTGTCTTAAAATTAAAAAAATGTGTGTGTTTTTTTTAAAAAAATTATGTTTTTAGATGTATCTAAATAAAAATATGTCATCTTAGCATATTTTTTTTATGTCATCTTAGCATATTTTATGCTACAGAACGAATTATTTTTTTAACATGTATTGTTATGGGAAAACGCGTTTCACATAACGAACCTTTCGCATAACAAGCTTGCTCCTGGAATGAATTAAGTTCGTTGTGTGAGGCACCACTGTATATCAAACTGAAAAGCTTCTGCACAGCAAAAGAAATCAGCATCAAAATGAAAAAGAAACTCACTGTGTGGGAGAACATATTTTCCAAAGCTACATCTGATAATGGGCCCTTATCCAATATTTATAAAGAACTTACACAACTCAACAACAGGAAGACAAACAATTCAATTATAAAATGGGCAATGGACATAGAGAGAACATTCACAAATCCAATGGACATATGAAAAAGTTCTCAATGTCACTAATGATCAGAGAGATGCATATTAAAACTGCAATGAGGTATCACCTCACACCTGCTATAATGGCTACCATCAATCAATAAACAAACAACAGGTACTGCCCAGGGTGTGGAGAAAAGGGAACCCTAATACACTGCTGGTGGGAATACAGAATGGTGCAGCCATTGTGGAAAACAATATGGAGTTTCCTTAAAAATTAAAAATGGAACTGCCTTATGACCCAGCAATTCCACTTTTAGGAATATATCCTGAGAATCCAGAAACACCAATCAGAAATAATATATGCACCCCTATTTCATTATAGCATTATTTATAATAGCCAAGATCTGTAAACAGACTAAGTGTCCATTAATAGATGAGTGAACAAAAGAGCTTTGGTACATTTACACAATGAAATACTGTGCAGTAAAGAATAAGGGACTCTTACCCTTTGCAATAGCATGGATGGACCTGGAGATTATTGTGCTAAGAAAAATAAGCCTGTCAAAGACAGAAAAATAGCATATGGTCTCACTATTGTGTGAATTCTAATGAACAAAATAAACTGACATAAAAAATAGAACAGAGGCATGGACACATGGAACAGAATGACAGAGAGCAGTGCTGGGGGACTGGAAAAAGGAGGTGAGGATATTAGCCAAAGTATATATGCTTAGCTCATGGACATAGACAACAGTGTGGTGAAGACAGCCCATCAATGATTCTCTCTCATCATTGATGTTCCTATTTCTTTTTCTTCCTTCTTCTCTGAAATTAATAACAATATACTTAAAAATAAATACTCATGTAGATAATTGGATATTTATTGGACAATAAACCAATCAATTTTGCCATTAATTGCTCTTATTTTTGCCCCTTTCTCCAGTAAGCCCCCCTAGGATCCTTCTCAGGGCCAGTTTTTTGTTTGTTTGTTTGCTTTTAGATTAGGTATGTTCTTTTTTCTTTAACTGACTAAAGTAATCTATACTAATAAAAGAATAATATCCTAATTAGACCAGACTTCTTCCAGATGTCCATCTGGACAAAGTAATAGCACCTGCAGTCCCAGCAGTGCAGAGGCGCCACCACGGGAGCAGGAGTGGAGGCAGCGCCACTGCTGCCACCACTGCCACCACTGCCCCTTCTGCAGAGATGTGGAAAAGACCTTGTCATGGGCAGGTCCAGAGCCACAGCCCCTTCTGCAGAGGCAGCAGGAGAGGGGGCTGCACGATCCAGGTCCCAGTGCTGCCCCTTCCAATGAGGCAGCCACAGAAGCAGCAGCACTGGCCCAGTCCCAGTGCCATGCCTCTGCAGAGGCTGGACAAGGTGTGATGACCTATACCTCAACCTCCCACAGTCCCTCCCCCAGCCGGCCTGGCCCCAGATTGTCTCCCATGCACCAGTTGGTGGGGGGCAGGGCCAGCATTAAGAAGCAGTGGCAGCAGCAGTGGGGTGATGGGGGCAGCGCCTTCCCATGATCGGCCCAGTCACCTCCCACAGATGGAGGTCATCAGTGAGACATCCCCTGAGGGTTTCCGGACTGTGGGAGGAGCAGGGTGGGCTGAAGGACCCCCACCCCCCCAGTGTATGAATTTTCGTGCACCAAGCCTCTACTACAAAATAAAGGTGATTAGTGGACAGCAAGAGTGTTTCTTTGAAATAATGGTCTGTACATGTCCAGAAGTCCAGGGTTTCTTGTATTCATACAGAACATTCTTGCTATTTTTAATTTTTCTATTGATTGATTAGACAGAAAGAGAGAGTTAAATCAATTTATTGTTCCACTTACTGATTTATTCATTGCTTGATTCTTGTATGTGCTCTGACTGGAGATCAAACATGAAACTTTGGTGTACCAGGATGATAGTCTCACCAACTGAGCTGCCTGCAACATACTTGCTATTAAGGCAAGCATTGAAACATGTATTTATATTTTATTTCAGTGATGCATAATTCTCATGAACTCAACACATACATGGGATTTGTAAGCTACAAGATGAGATTGCATATGACATATGCTCTAGTTTAGACTGAGGAAGAACTTATCTCTTAATAACTTGAGGACTTTACATATACATACATATTATGCCATTTCTTCAAAGGGGATGAAAGAAAACTCAGGCAATTATAGACAAAACTTCAGTTACTAGTGACAAAATGCCTACTGGATGATCAACTTTCTCTTTCACTATAAAAAGACAGTGACCTCAGTTTATTTTCCTTAAGATAAACTTGTTTCGAACAGGCTTTCTGTTCACTTTTATATTCTAAATGGAAATCATTTGGCATAAACCTGAGGCCTAAATGTGCAGTGACAGACAACACATTTGATCGATAACTACTGGGAGAGGAGATCAAACATGCATTCTACAAAGCAGTGGTAGCACATCATAAGCATAATAAAATAAAGCAGATGAAAAGTAAGCTCATGCATAATGGATGGGGATTCATTGAACACTATGAAAATATGCAGACTCTGAGTGGCTGATGGATCCCAGATGGAATAGGTCCAAAGGACTGGTAAGTGAAAGTGAAGGCCAAACAAGGGAAGCTGATTACGTGACGGGGGAGAAGCTCCCCAAATGGGAGCTCCAAGGATCAGCTTTTAATTGCACATATCTCACCTAGCCTGCCAGGTGAAGAATATTGCAACATGGGCATGACACTGGTCAGCACATATTAGTGGGAGGGAAGGAGAAAGTAAAATTAGCAAAGGTCAAGGAATACAAAGTGAAGTGGACAGACATTGCACATGCCAATTCTGAGCATCACGAAGGCAAAGCACTTTCCTTTAACGAGGGACAAGGCACAGGAGGAAGCTGGCCAGGAGCTGGTCACTGGAGAACGTATGTTGCGTCTATAATTTGTAAATCCAAAGAAGCAAAAGATATGCTAAGAGCCAAAAATTCCTGTTCAGAGAGTCTAAAGCAAAAATATGTGCTATCCAAGTGAAATAGATTTTTTTCTAAAAGACTTGTTATTCATATTTTAAAGAAAATAATCCCAAACATACTGGGAGTTCTTTACTTGGTATACTGGAGAGATAAACTTTCTCATAAGTAAATCTTCCAGGTTATGGCAATGTTTTCCATTCAAATATCACTTTACAAAATTAAAAAGTATATTTAATTTATTCTATGCTTTTCACCTCTGGGAAATATTATCAACCTTTTTATCTTCATAGGTAAGTTTCACCACAATTTACTTTAGTAACAGTGGGAACAAACCTGATACTATTCCTGTATGCAATATTATAATTACTTTATATTAATTTAGACATTGCCTAAATTACTAATGCTTTATCTATTGATTTAGCAAAGCATCTACAGATTATCTTCAAGGGATGCCCTCCCCACCTGCCACCAGAAATTAAGCCCTTTTAACCTCTGTGCTGTCTCTGCAGGTAAACCACTGGTTTCCCTCGCTCAGACTTGGAGTCAGACTGTTCAGAATCGTTGCCATGATTCTCTCTTACTAATAAATGCTGCTTACATATTAACTCATATGTTTCTAATTTAGTTTGCTGGCGTTTTGAAATTAATACATATAAAATAATAACTTTGGTTCTTAGGTTATTAGGTCAAAATACTAACATATCCTAACATATCTAAAACAAAATCAAACATACACTCCAAGTTAGACCATTCAGGTCTGACGGAGGAAGTAGTTTACCGGTTGAGACAACACAGGGGTTAAAAGACCTTAATTTCTGATGGGGGGTGGGGAGGACATCCCTTGAACATTGTCTGTGGATGTTTTACTAAATCAAGAGATAAAGCATTAGCAATGGAAATACTAATAGCATCTGAATTTCTTATAACTTTCCATTTGTCGCATTTTGTTAAATATTGACAAGCACTATCCAATGTTAAACAGAGATGACATCGCCTGTTTAACATAAATCTGTCTTTATTCCTCCTCTCCCCCACCAGGTGGACATTAGCCAGCTCTCCATGAACACAATTAGCCTGGGAGAGCTCTGGAGTCCACTTAGGAAACTTCAGCTACACTGTGCCACAAAGATCCTAAGGATGGTGACATTGAAAGGGAAGGATGAATGGTGTTATTTTACTTTCATTATCCATCACCCACGCTGACACTGCTCCGTGCTTCATGGAAACTCCTCAGTGAGAAAATATTCACTTCACCAGGAAAGGAAGAGGAGGACTGACAGGCAGCCCAGGCCTCTGCAGGCTGTGTGTGTGCCAGACACCAGCCCAGGTCTCCGCAGCGGACCCGCCCCACTCTGTGAGTGCTTAGGGCTGGGCCCCCAGCTTCACACTTGCTCATCACTGGCCTGAAGCTCATCACCAGCTCCCACTGCTCTGTCCACACTCCAGGGAAGACGGGTGGCCACAGAAGAGCATACATACCAGCCAGAGCCCTCACAGCTGTTTGTGGCCTTGGATCCAGCCCTGTCTTCTTTTGCTAACATGAACCACTTTGCTCAAGTGTAGTTCATTCCTACAGCATTTCCCCTGCACAACTACAACCCCACACCAGCATCCTGTGCTGTGCACCTGAAATGAAACCCAGCAACCATGGGAGTATATATGCTCCTGGTTATATGGTCCTGGTTCCAACAGCCAGGACCCCCACCAGGTGTGGGTCTGCAACCAGCCCCTGCCAATGCAACTAGCCCCCACAGCTGGGTGTGTAGACACCATTGGTTCCAGCCATCACAGATGCCAGCCCTGGTCTGTAGACATTGGACCTAGAGGTGCCACTATGGAACCTAACAGCTCTTACAGCCACTGTGGATGCCATTGCTTGCCATGGACACAGTTGTCAATGCTGCTAACTCCAGAGGCCTGAGTAAAGAAACATCACACACCCCTGGATTTGGTGCCATCACCCCTGCCCCCACTCCCCTGCATCCCGTAGTGTATAGCAATACTAGCCCTGTGGTCAGATCATGCAATAGCATGTCCCACTAGTAGGTAAAACTCTCACCATATCTCCAACATCTTCCAAGGGATCCTGGATATTGAGAGGGCACAGGCCAGGCTGAGGGACCCCACCAGTGCAGGAATCCATGAATCAGGCAGGCTTCTAGTATTTTATAAAAGCCTAATGGAGAAGGAAATTAGAGCATACCACCATTTCAGCGAAAGATCAGGTCAGCACCAGAAGGAAACAGACATGAGGAAACTACAAAAAAATAATAAACTTTATATAATCTTACACAACTTTGTATTATTCTACAAGTAACTGTGGCTCTGTCAACATATTTTTCCATCTTACTTATTTCTGTGAAGCAGGTTCCTTATATCTATTGTTCTACCTTTGAGTCCCTGGAATCTTTTTTTCTTTTCTTTTTTTGCCATCCATGTGCTGTTACGCCAATGCATTGAACTTTTATTTCAGATACTTTAATTCTTAATTTTAGAATTCAAAATTGATCTTTATTACATTTGCTTTATGATGATGTTGTTTGCCATCTGTTTTTTTTTCACTCCACCATCTTTCTAATGTTACTCAGCATAATTATAATAGGTTCTTCAAAGTACTTGTCTGATAATTTTGACATCTGGGTAAACCGTGTATCTATTTCTAATGCCTATTTTTTTCTTAACTATGGTTTGTATTTTAATGCTTTTTTTCCTCGTGTATATTGTTTTGATTGTATGATGGATCTTATATATATCATAGAGCTTCTGCTTCTTATTTTGGTTCTTTGAATCATATTGCTTTTGTTTAAATAAGCAAGTAAATTGCCAACAGACAACCTTGAACTTCTGTATGCTTGGCTTCATATACTGTTTCTGTGGCTATGTTGAAGATTGGACTTTTGGAGAAGACTTTAGGCATCTTCTATAATAATAAAAATTGTAATATGCTAATTAGACCGGATGTCCTTCCTGACAAAGCCAGGGCTGCAAGGGAAGCCCCTGTCCTGGGTTCCAGAGGGAAGTTGGTGCGGCAGCCAGGAGAAGGAAGGCCTACTCTGGCACAAATTTTGTGCACTGGGCCTTTAGTAGTATATATTCTTTGCTCATTAAGTATGTTGTTTCCTGGGTTTTGATAGGAAGCTGGATGAATCACTCCTGTAACTTGGTGGGATTCAAACAATAAGTATTATCTTCTATTTGGTGGATAATAGTCAAAGCCGCTGTGCATGCTTTTCAGTTTTTCAACTACTATTTTCCATCAAGATTTTCTGTTGCTGTCTCCAGCATGCTCAGTCCATGGATCAGACACACATATGATCAGTTTACATGCCAATTTCAGTTCTTTCTTCCTCCTCTTGTGGAACTCCCTCCTCACTTGGAGCTTTCTCACAGCCCCTGAGAAGGCCTCTGTGCTGCAGGCTCAAGAGAATGCTCAGTGTGCAGCTTGTCCATATCGCCTTTGTTTGGCTAGTGATAAAGTCTCTCCATGTCTTTTAATGAATTTGATAGCTAATTTCTTTTTAGCACTGAATAATATTCCATTTTTGGATATGCCAGCTTATTTTTCCACTTGCCTATTGAAGGACATCTTGGCGGCTTCCAACTAATAGCAATGATCAATAAAGCTGCCTGCTATGACATTCAGTTGCTGGTTTTTGTGTGGACATAAATTTTCAATACCTTTGGATTACTGGATTCTGTGGATAAAAGTCCATTACAAAACTATCTTTCTTTTTTATTAAATATATATATATATATATATATATATATATATATATATATATATATATATATATATATATTACAGAGAGGAAGGGAGAGGGATAGAGAGCTAGAAACATCGATGAGAGAGAAACATTGATCAGGCGCCTCCTGCACACCCCCAACAGGGGATATGCCCACAACCAAGGTAAATACCCTTGACCGGAATCAAACCCAGAACCCTTCAGTCTGCAGGCCAACACTCCATCCACTGAGCCACACCGGTTTTGGCACAAAACCATCTTTCAAAGTGGCTATAAATATTGCATTCTAACCAGAATTTTATGATAATCCCTGTTGTTCTACATCCTTGACAGCCTTTGGTATTGTCAGTGTTCTGGATTTTAATAGATTTGTGGTAGTATTTCATGGTTATTTTAATTTGTAATTTTCTAATTACATATGATAAGGAGTATGTTTTCATATTTTTTCTCTATCTATACATCTTTGATGAACTGTCTGATCAGGTCTTTGGCCCACTTTCTAATAGGGTTGTTTGTTTTCTTATCATTGAATTTTAAGGATTCTCCATATATTTTGGATAATAGTACTTTATCAGTTGTGTATCCAAGCTTGTGGCTATACTCTAATTCTCTTTATTTTTATTTCAATTTTTTTTCATGGATTATGTCATTGATGCTCTACTTAAAAAAGTATTCTCATACTCAAAGTCATCTAGGCTTCTATTTTTGTCTCCTAGGATTTCTATTGTTTTATTGTTTTGCATGTTACATTTAGGTCTATGATCCACTTTGAGCTATTTTTGTGAATATGGTAAGTTTTGACTCTAGATTTTCTTTCTTTCTTTCTTTCTTTCTTTCTTTCTTTCTTTCTTTCTTTCTTTCTTTCATCTTTCTTTCTTTATTTATTTCTCTTTCTTTTTTAATATTTGGATGCCCATTTGCTTCAGTAGCTTTCATTGAAGAGACTATTTTTGCTCCATCATATTTCCTTTACTTCTTTGTTGAAGATCCGTTAACTATCGAGGGCTGTTTCTGGGCCTTTATTCTGTTTCATAATCTCTTTGTCTGTTCTTTCTGTCTTAATATCTATTTTATGTATTTTTCCAACTTTTCTGCCTCTCATTTATTTTAGCTTTTGTGTGTCTATTTTCTTGAGAATTTTCAAAGTGTACTTAGATTTATTCATCATTTCAATGCTATTTTGTTTTTATTATTTAAAAAATATTTTTATGTTGAAAGCATTACAGATTACCCTCTTTTCCTCTAATTGCTCCCCTCCACCTGGTTCATGTCTTGCCCCAGGCCTTCACCCCATTATTATCTGTACCCATAAGTAATGTATATATACGCATATCAGATTTTTGATTAATCTCTTCCCTCTGAGATTCGTCAGTCTGTTCCATGTTTCCATGCCTCTGCTTCTATTTTATTCATCATTTTATTTTATTTATTAGATTTCTTATTCATTTATTTTTATTTTTTAGATTTAATTGTTGATCCTTATGCATTTATTGCTATTTTATTGCTCATATTTTTTATATTTTCTTCTTCTTGCTCTTATTAAAGAATACCCTTCAATAATTCATGTAATACTGGTTTGGAGGTGATGAACTCCTTTAGTTTTTTCTTATCTGTGAAGCTTTTTACCTGACCTTCAATTCTAAGAGAGAGCTTTGTTGGGTAAATTAATCTTGGCTGAAGGTCCTTGCTATTCATCACTTTGAATATTTCTTGCCACTCCCTCTGGCCTGCAAAGTTGAGAAATCATCTGACTGTTGTATGGGTGCTCTCTTGGAGGTAACTTACTGCTTTTTCTTGCTGCTTTTAAGATTCTCTCTTTGTCTTTAACCCTTGTGAGGAGTTGACCTTTAGGCCAATTGGTTGTGAGGACCAGCTGAGACTATAGTGGAAGAGCTATTGTGCAGGAGACACTCTTATGGACTAGAACTTGCTTTAGTGGGGCTTTGATGCTCACCTAGTCTGCCCTTTGAGTGGGTTGCTTGTGGATGCAGAGTTATAATTTGGTTGGGTCTGCAGCTGTCCACCTGGTGCACTAGCTCTGGAAGGTACAAAGTCAGCCACTCCCTGGGACCATCTGGCAGGAGCTACAAAGAGATATGCAGGTCACTGTTACTTACATTGGACTATGAAATGCCTAGGCAAGGTCAAGCTATGAAGCAAGGCTGGCTGGTGTCAGTGCTGGATCTTGGAACTCTTATTGATAGGTTTTGGGCATGCGGACTCCAGCTGCTGCTTGTTTAAGGGATTTTAGCAAAGTCTGAAGTCTAAGCCAGGACAGGCCATTCATAAGGAAAAGCACCTGCAAATACCTTGGGTGGGGCTGCAAATTGAATGGGGTAGGGTCTCAGGGAATCACCAGGGCCAAGCTGATGGAAACTAAGTTATGGCTGCCAGCCATCTACGTGATGGGGGAGGTCCCACCATAGGAATAATGACTCCTATGAGCATCCTTGTCTGGGAGAAAGCCGTCCAAGATCAGAGTCCAGTTCCTCCCGGTTTGTCCCTAGATTCCCCCAAAGCTGTTGCCTGAACTGGATCTCAGAGAAAATGAGACCACGTAAGTTTGTGTGCAGACCCTTTAAGAGGAACACATGAACCTACATTAGACTTCCTGTCCCTCAGCCACAATCCACACTTGTTTTTACAGCCAGAAATTACAGGGGCTTCTCTTTCCAGCTCTGGAACCTTGGACTGGGGGATGGATGTGGGGCTGGGACCCCTTGCTTCCCATAGGAGACCTTAGTGATATCCCTCTCAATTAAAAAAAAATGCCACAAATGGATGTCAGCCAGCCCATTTTGCCACTCCTCCCCTACTATCAGTCTCAATGTTCTTTCTTCTGTACTTCTCTAGTTGTAGGGCTTCCATTTAGCCAGATTTTAGGTCGTTTGAATGACAGTTGCTCTGCATTTTAGCTGTAATTTTGAATGTGATTGTGGGAGGTGGCAAGTGCAAACATTTACCCACATGAGGGAACTGGGTACTGCCATCTTGTGGCTGTGGACACTGCCAGCTTGTGAGGGTGTGATGGTCAATTAGCATATTCCCTCTTTATTAGATAGGATACTCAGTTCACATATATTTCAAATTCTATTTTATTTAGCAGTAAGAGAGTTTCAGGATATGGATTATACTAGAGTATAGTTTGGGGCACATCACAAGGTGTTGATATATGTATGCTGTTCTAATTTTAATTTATCTTATCTAATAAAGAGGGAATATGCTAATTGACCATCACACCATCACAAATATAGTGGTGTCCACAGTCAATAAGGAGGGAATATACTAATTGACTACCACACCTTCAAAGCTGGCAGTACCCATAGTCACAAGATGGCTGCAGCCAGTCCCCTTAGACCTGCTGGGGTGGCTCTGTGTGCCTGCCTCCAGAGTGTCCCAGAACCCTCAGCTCCCCAGCTGCCCAGGGCTGGCCCAAGGTGCAGGTAAGCCTCAGATAGTGGCTGCTCAGGTAACCAGGGCCAGCCAAGGCTATGCTGCCGGCTGTGGCAGCAGCAGCGGTTTGATGGGGCAGAGCCTTCCCCTGATTGCCTCCCACCCTTGAGGGCTCCAAGACTAAGAGAGGGGGCATGCTGAGCTCAGAGACCCTCTTCCAGTGCATGAATTCTCATGCACTGGGCCTCTAGTAATTAAATATTCTATAATTGTAAGTATTGTTTCTTATGTAATACAAGAATTATTTAGTGAATCCAAATTTTTAAATGGTTTTATTCTTTTATTTATGCTTTCATTTTAAATACATATTAGATTCATTAAAAGGTAATTAGATGTAATCAACTTCACATTTGTGTATATGCTGATTTTTTTTCTAGTTGTATAGATTTTCAAAGCATTTTTCTTAAAAACCTGTTTATATATTAAGCCATTGTCTTAATTTATTGTCTAAGTACAAGAATAAAATACTTTGAAAATTATTAGCAAGATTCTTGTCTTATTACTCAATTAACTATAGCCCTGGCCAGTGTTGCTCAGCTGCTCTTTACCAAAAGGTGGTGGGTTTGATTCCTGTTTAGGGTATATCACCAGGTTGCAGGTTCTAACCCTGGTTATGTGATTCTTGAAAAAAATCTGTTAGCTATATATATATATAACAATTGAAACAATAATACACAAAGAAAATATAAACGTTTCTCCTCTACCTTAATTCATACCCAATATAGTACAGTTTCAATGTTAATATGTTAAATTCCCAGATGTATCAATTTAATTAAAATTTATGGTATTTTGAGTTAATGAGATTTCTATTATTGTTATTTTCCCTGATACTTTTAAGAATAAAAGTTGATTGCACATTATTGGTCACTCTAAACCTTTATTTTTTATGTAATTAAGTAACACATATTTTTAAAAGTCCATATCCTGTATACCACCAATAACATTGTATGAGTTTCTTTAGTTCTGTATTTATGCCAATATTTACTGTGGACTGACTTTTTATTTTACATATTTTTATTTATTTATTGGTCAGACTGGCATCTAAATTGAATAAGTTTGTTTAATTTGCATTTATAAGACTATAAATTGGGTTTAGCATATTTATATGCTTTTGTGGGACTTCCTGCAACATTTCCTATAAAATACTAGTTAATGGCTTACTGCATTTTACATTGATTTTCTTTCTTTCTTTCTTTCTTTCTTTCTTTCTTTCTTTTCTTCTTCTTCTTCTTCTTCTTCTTCTTCTTCTTCTTCTTCTTCTTCTTCTTTTTTAGAGGTTTGTAAGGATTTCTTTTATATTTTGAATAATAATCCTGTTTGGGGATGCATTTGTAGTATTTTTCTCATTTTGTGGTTTGCATTTTAATTTTGTTCTGTTTATTCTTTAATATGTTTTTAAATTTTAATGGAACCTATTTCTTTTACATAGTTTACATTTATGTTAGTACAATTTTGTTTTGTTTAGGAAATCCTACCCATTTATAGTAATAAAGTTACTTTTCTATAATCTCTTTCAAATCTCTTAAAGTCCTGCTCTCTATATTTATGTCTTTAAACCAATGGCAGTTAACATTTGGAATGACATGAAGTCAGAGCACTATTTTTTTTTATTTTTTCCACATTAATTACTTAATGTCATGACATTATTTTCTTAGTGCTATACATTTTACCATTTGTTTATTTGTTCAATTGATATTTATTAATCACCTATTAAGTAAGGGTCAGTGTTTCAGTATTACATGTACATCATTAAATACATTAAGCTACTCAAACTACCTCAGAGAGCAAAATAGACAGAAGCCTGCTCCTAATGGAGGTTATGTTTTTGTAAAAGGAGACATACAGTAAACAGCGAATAGTAAAGTATTACCCATAGAACAAGTCATAGTGGATAAGTGCTGTGAAAAATAGGAGCAGTTTAAGGAGGATGAGAGAGTTTAGATTGCAATTAAATAGAGTGCTTAGGATAGGCCTCGCTAAAACGTAAAAGTTGGGTAAAAATCTGAAAGATGTAAATATCTAGGCATTATAGCTAGAACACCCAATTCCAAAATCTTAAGAAGAGGGAAAATAAGAGACCAGGGTGTAAGGGTTAAAGGGAGGAGGAGGAGAGAACTAGAAGACAAGGTGAAAGAGGACAGGGAGAAAGGAAGGGCTAAAACATGTGAGTCCTTGGTCCACTGCAAAGATGTTGGCTTTTACTAAGTGAGATGGGAAGTCACTGAGGCTTCTGAGCCAGGAGTGACTTGATCTCCTCTACAATGACTTGTTTCCTCAGTAGTCATGATTGAGAGAGAGGGGCTTCCAGGTATAAAGGTTGATGTATAAATAATGTCCCATCACTTTAAATTGCATAACTATGTGTCAAATAGATAATAACTACAAGTTTCAAAAAGTATATCATAACTATTGATATAAGGTTCAAATATTATCAAGTAGAGAAGTGATTGACATTGGCTCAAATTGTCAATCCACCGTGGAATGAGTTAATAAGACTGTAGGTAGACAGGAAACTAGAAGGTAGAACAGGAAATGTGTTTGTCTGTCTCTGTGACGTGGGTCTCTGTTACCATTATAGATAGAGCAGAGCAGATGTCAAAAGTTGGAAAGTAAGAATAATTTGAATAATGCCCATTTCTTTCAACTGCCACTAGAAAACTATGTAACTACTCCATATTGAAAACATATTTTGAAATATGAAAAGGTGCATATGTTTTGGAAGGATATTCTGCAAGGATAATTTCCATTTTTAGGAGATGTTCAACTGCTCCCGACTCCAACATTTCATATAAAGAGAACCAGGTCAATAGTTAGCAATATCTCTACTCCTCAACTTTGAACTTATTAATTATATGTAGCCTGAAAAATGGTAATGTTAGTGGACATTTCTGTGCTACCATTTTCTGAATTGCCTCCATATTCCTATATTACAAACAAACTCCCTTTCATCTTTTAAGATTTAGATTAGTTAAAATTAGGAAAATATCTTTTGAGCCACTACTGTTTTCTCATGAAGTCATTGATTCTAGTAGTTGTCATATTATTCTTAGAATGTAAACTCCTAAGTAACTCATGGTGCATGCTGAGTAAAAGTTTATAAAATGAATGAAAGAACGAATAGAAAGGAAGATTATGTTAGGTAGTTTGACTCAAGTAATAATTAAATTTAATAGTCAAAAACTGAATTTATTTACATCTTAAAAGGATCGATGAACTAACATTATAAATAGAGTCACTAAAATAAAAAAAATGAACAAACAAAAGCAATGTCAAGTGCTACTTAGCATGCAGAGCTACTGGAACCACTTACACACTGCGGGGGAGAATGCCAAATAGTTTGATCACTTTGGAAAGCACTTTGACCATTTCTTACAAAGTTAAACATCGCCATAAGACTCAGCAATCCCACTAGAAATTTACCCAATAGAAATAAAAAATATATATCTCCATTAAAATGTATAAACAGATGTCTATAGCAGCTTTATTCAAAATAGGTAAAAATTAAAAACAACCTAAATGTTTATTGATTGGTTAATAGAATTATGGTATGTGCATACAGTGTAATATCTATACTAATAAAAGGTTAATATGCTAATTAGACTAGATAGACCTGATGTCATTCAGACATCTTTCCTGACAAAGCCCCAGCCCAGATAAAGTCACCCGGGATCATGAGTGCCTGCAGCCGACCTGGGCAGTGCTGCCTGGGGTCCTGAGAGCCTGCAGCTGGCCTGGGGAGCATAGCCCGGGGTCCTGGGTATCTGCCCAGGTAAAGCCAGCCTGGAGACCTGGGTGCCTGCTCAGGCAAAGCTGGCCCACGTCCCAGGTGCCTGTGGCTGGCCAGAGGGAGGGAATCCCGGGTCCCAGTTGCCAGTGGCTGGCCAGAGGGAGAGAAGCCTGGGTACTAGATATGGGGGCCAAGGTAGAGGCAGTTAGGGGTGATCATGCAGGCAATTTGAGTGGTTAGGTGTAGAGGGCCAAATGGGAAGACACCTGGACATTCTTTAGATTGTTGTTGACTGGCCCAGGATATTGGCAGAATCATGTCAGTTGCACTCTGGCCCTGGGAGTGCAGAGATGTTCTTAGTTCCTGGCTTGTGTTTGTTCAGGAGGAATGAGTGGGTGGGACCTGGGCCCTCCCAGGCTCCTTGTTTTCCTGTGAAACCCCCTTGTTGGATTGGAGTATAAATAGATGTGCTGCATGGCTTAGAAGGTCGTCAGTCTGCCTGTCCAGCAAAGGAGTTCGGTAGCCCTCCCAGCTCCCAGCCTGTAATCCTATATAATAAAGAGGTAATATGCAAATTAACCCTCTCACCCTCACAAGATGGCTGACTATGACCAGGCCAACAGGGGGGTTAGTGAAGGATGACCAAATGACTGAACAAGCAGGCTGCATGGGGGAACCAGACCAGCAGGTGTTTAGTGAGGGATAACCAAACAACTGAACAAGCAGGCTATGTGGGGTGACCAGGCCAGCAGGGAGGGGCAGTTGGGGGTGTCCTGGCCAGCAGTGGGGGCAGTTAAGGTTGACCAGGCTGGCAGAGGGGGGCAGTTGGGAGTGACTAGGCTGTCAGGGGGCAGTAAGAGGCAACCAGGCCAGTGGGGAGGCAGTTAGAGGTGATCAGGCCAGCACACAAAAGGCAGTGAGAGGCAATCTGTCCAGCAGGTGGGGGCAATCAGGGGCAACCAGGCAGGAAGGCAGGTGAGTGATTAGGAGCCAGTGGTCCAGGATTGTGAGAGGAATGTCTGACTGCAAGTTTAGGCCTGATCCTGGGGATCGGATCTAAGCCAGCAAGTGAACATCCCCCAATGGGTCCTGGATTGGAGAGAGTGCAGGCTGGGCTAAGGAGACCCCCCTCCTGTGCACGAATTTCCATGCACCAGTCCTCTCTTTATATAAAAAAGACAGGTGGGATTATAAATTGGTGAAGCCACTATGGAAAACAATATAAAAGATTCTCAAAAGATTAAAAATAGTACTATCCTATGACCCAGCAAATCCAATTCTTAGTATTTATTCAAAGAAAACCAAAACACTAATTTGAAAAGATATTTGCATCTCTATATTCATTGCAGCATTATTTATATTATTTACAATAGCAAATGTATGGAAATAACCTAAGTGTCCATCAATAGATAAATGGATAAAGAAGTGAATGTTACTCAGCCATAAAACATGAAATCTTACAATTTATGAAAACATGGATACTTTTAGAGGGTATTATGCTAAGTGAAATAAGTTGAACAGAAAAACAAATACCATAGGATTTTACTTATATGTTAAATCTATAAAAATAAAATAAACAAAACAGAAAAAGACATATAATACAGAGAACAAATTGATGATTACCAGATGAGAGAGGGTTGGGAGGATGAATGAAAAAGGGAAAGGAATTAAAAAGTACAAATTGGCAGTTGTGAAAACATTCATGGGATATAAAGTACAGTACTTTGGTAAAAAATATTGTAATAACTATGTATGGTGTCAGATAGGTAACAGACTTATTGGTGTCAGATAGGTAACAGACTTATTTTATAAGATACACAGCATGTGACAAAGGTAGGTTTATAGTTGTGAGTATTGCAACAGTTTATCTTGTATAACTTTTATTTATTATTAAATTATTTTCCATATGAATAACTATAAATCTACTTTTGCCCCACTTTGTATAAATCCTATCTAATAAAAGCCTAATATGCAAATTGACTGAATGGCAGAACAACTGGTGGCTATGATGTGCTCTGATCATCAGGGGGCAGACACTCAATGCAGGAGCTGTCCCCAGCCCACGGGCCCAGGGCAGCCAAGGTGGGTGTAAGCAGGGGATACAGATAGCCTTGCCAGTGCCCCACAGATCGGCCCTGATTGCCGACCAGTATCATAATGTGATCTTCACAATGCCCTCAATCATTTAAGAAACACCAAAGGTTATCATTATAGCCCTTCCACAGATAAGTCATCTATAGTAAATAAGTTAAATGCATTATAACATAGATATTGAAACTGGGGATTTCATTTCGAACACTCTGACTCTAAACATTCATGTGAACATATGAGGTAATGACTACTGGACGGGGAAGCTGTCATGCTGAGTATACTTTCTCATATATACTGGTAAATAAAATCAGATTATATCCCTGCCTAAAACTTCTCTATTTCTCTCCTTTGCATATTGGATAAATTCCCACTCCTTGTAAAGTCCTTTTAAGTTCTGCATGTGAGGAGCCCTGTGGCCTCTCCAGCGCTCTCCATCCATTCTCTCTGAGGGCCGCCAGGCTCCACGCAAGCAAGGACACTTACATATGTGGTTGCTACCTCTTGGAAATCCATTTATTCTTTTTTTTTTTTTTTTTTACAAAGGACTGTTTTCATTCTTCAGGCTTCAGTCAAATATCACTTCATCAGAGTTGCTCCTTACCACTGCATAAGAGGTTCCCTCTCTTTTGATATTGTGTATTTATTATCATAGTCTCCTGATAAACAAACCCAATATGTTGATAAATATTCAATTATATTTTTAATAAATGACTGGAATGAAGGTTAGTCTGCTGTAAGCAAGTGCATAGGAAAACCCAGTTATAATCTAGTTCAAAAGAAAAGTTCACAGAAAAGGAGACCTTAGACTTTCAGAGCTGGAATCTGAGGTCTGCATATTTCAGTAAAAGTCAATAAATAACAATAGGCTTGCTAGAAAGACAGAAGCTGGGATTAAATCAATTAAGAATGTTTTCTCTATGTAAATAAGAAACATCAACTAAATTAAACTGCCAAAATGGAAGATTAAAAGAATATTAATGAGCTGATGGAAACGATAAGATTTCCCTTTCGTGTGTGTGTGTGTGTGTGTGTGTGTGTGTGTGTGTGTGTGTTTTCTTTAAGGAGAACCAAAATCTGGGGAAAGGCATTTTGAGAGTGCCCCAGGCCTTCCTAATGTCTCACAGACACACTTGGGTTTGAGAAGAACATCCTAGTTAAAATGAAAGAAGCCCTTTGTTATCTTCTACCCACATCAGGATTCTTTCAAGCTCCTGTACAAATGTTTCATGCTGGGAATATCTGACTTATTTTATTGCCATAGGAACATTAAAATACAGTGCCACCTCCAGCAGAATTTTCCACTTCTCTGGTGGGACTCCATCTCCACACTTCTCTTTACCAGAAATATTTTCTACCAAGAGGATAAACTTAGATCTGACTTCCGCACACAATAGCTTTCCCCCCAACACAAACACATGCACACATACTGACACAGAATCAGAATTAATTCCCTCATGTCTTTCATCTCCTTTGTCAAAATTCACAATAAAACCCTGTGTCCTTATCCTCTGTAGAAGAATGCACACCCCTCTGCCTCTCCCAAGTCCTCTAAATTCTTCTACTATGTTTCTAGATTGCCTGTCAATCAACATTCTCTCTCTCTCTCTCTCTCTCACTTTCTCTCTCTCTCTCTGCCTTCCACTCTCTCTAAAAATCATTAAAATATTTAATAATAGATAAATAACCTTTATTTTATATCCTGAACAGATTTTTTGCTCTATGTAAAATTATATTACCATATTCTTGAAATTTCAGATTTTGTATTGTTATGCGTAAATTGTCTTAAATGTAATGACATTTAGCAGTGTTTTTTCTTTTTAAAAATATGTTCTTATTGAGAGTGGAATGGAAAGGGATAGAAACATAGAGAGAGAAACATCCATTGTGAGAGTGGAAGGGAGAGGGATAGAAACATAGAGAGAGAAACATCCATTGACTGCCCCCTACTGGAGATGAGCCTGCAACCTAAACATGTGCCCTGATTGGAATAGAGCAGGCAACTTCCTGGTACATGGGATGATGCTCCACCACCTGAGCCATACTGGCTGGGCTCCAGTGTTTTCTTTACTATTTTCTGTGTTTCCTCTCTGTCAGAAGGCAGTTTTGTGTCCATTTATTCATTTGCTTCATGTATTCACTTTACAAGTATTTGACATGATGGATGAATGGATAATCACCCAGTTAATTAATTGCTGTGTGCCAAACATTGCCCTAAGTGTTGGAATTAGATGGCGAAAGGCATACCCTCTCTACTTTAAGGAGCTTGGTACCAGTGGTGATGGACAAGACAATTGATGATTAGATTTTTGTGTCCCCTGTTATCCTCTGTACAACCCAAGACTCTTGGGGAAGTATTTTCTTACTGGTCAAATCAAAGATAGATGACTTCCTAGAAGTGAATTACAAATGTATTTAAAATCCTTGGTCCTTAGAGTCACAAAGATCTATGTTTGAATCCTGGCTTCCAAAACAGGTAGTCATAGAACTCTGAGGGTCATTTTCAGTGAACAAGTGTTAATAGCATCTGCTTTAAGGGGATACGGGAAAGAGCATCTGAAATAATTATAGTTAATTTATCCTTTCAACAAATCTTTATGAAATCCCTGAATATGCCAGGTACAACAGTAAACAATGTTTTTGTTCTCACATTCTAATAAGGATGAAAGATAGTTACCCAACAAGTAAATCACATGTAATATAACATTAGGTAACTGAAAGGGTTACAAAGACAATATTGATGGACAAGCTCTTGGAAAAAATAATGCAATTTGAGAAGTGGTAGTCAAAGACTTCAATGATAATATAACATCTGCACAGAGACAGAAGTGACTGCTTTATATAAGAAACACCAGGATTAAGTCATTCTGGATAAGTTCAAAAATCCTTGGATCTTAATGTATTGAGTCTCTTAAAGAAATAGCAGAGTCCAGTGAATCTGAATATAGTAGAAGGAGAGTAGAAGGAAAGAAAAAACATAGATATAAGTAAGAGCACCTGACCTATGACCTTGTGGTGCTGCTTTAAACTCTGTTCTTAGTGTGGTTGGAAACAGTTGTGTGTGCTGAACACGGGAGTGACATGATCTGACTCACATACCTCTCTCACTGTTACAAGGAAGAAACTTCTATAAATGGAAAGCAAAATCAAACAAGATTAGTTAGGAAGCTACTGCACTTCGGCCAGGTGAGAGAGGATTGCATTCTGAAGAAGGGATAGGTGATAGAAAAAGAACAATTCAAAGCATGTTTTAAGATATTTGCTTGACACACTAAGTGTTGGATGTAGTTTGTAAGGAGTGGGGTGCTGGTAAATGTTTAGTAATCAATTCTATGACAATGAAAAATCTCAATCTGCCATATCTGACAATTTTGCTGGTGTGCATTCCCCCAAAGTGACCTCACTGAACACAGAGTTTGAAAGAGATGAACACAATCTGCTCTCCTGAGTCAATGACAACCAGCTACCCACCACTTGTGGTAGGAAGCCTTGAAGATGGCTCTCAATGAACTTCACCTTCTGGTATTCTTGTCCTGATAGAATAATCCCCCTCATTTGAAAAAATGAATAAAATGTGGCAAAAATGGTCCAATGTCAGTGGAGATTAGGTGGCCAACAAATTGTGACTTTCGTCATGAGCATGCACTCTTGTTCTCTCATTGCCCTGACATACTCAGTTCCTCCTTCATATTTTGGATCACTCATACTGGGGAATTCAGCTGTCAGTTTGTAAGGACCCCCACACAGAGGCTCAAAGGACATGGAAAGGATATGAGGCCCTCTGCCTAATAGCCCATGATGAGTGGAAACCTACACAAAACTATGTGAACAAGTCTGGAAGCAAAGTCCTTACTCCCAGCAGAGTCTGGAGCTGACTGCAGCCTGGATGTTAGCTTCACTGTCATTTCATGAAAGACTTTGAGCCAGAAATCCATCCACAATTTAGTTGTGCCCTGACTCCTGACATGGAGAGGTTAGGATAACTCTAAGTTTTAGTACTTCAACATCTGGGTAAGGTGGCTATCATTTAGTGGACAGGGAATACTATGGAAAAAATTAGTTTTGGAATAAAAATACAAAATTTGGTAAGATTAGGACAAGCTTCTGACATTTCATCATAATAGTGGAAAAGTCATGTAGAAGGTTGTTTATATGAATCTGAAGTTCAAGAAAGCTGTTATGAATAAAGATGAATATTTGTTTATTGTCTTTCTTCCTTATTAAAATGTGAGGACAGAAACATTGTTTACAGCTGTGCCTGGCATATTCAGGGATTTCATAAAGATTTGTTGAAAGGATAAATTATAATTGTTTCAGATGCCCTTTCCCGTATCCCCTTAAAGCAGATTCTATTAACACTTTTCACTGAAAATCACCCTCAGAGTTCTATGACTACCTATTTAGGAAGCCAGGATTCATACGTAGATCTTTGTGACTCTAAGGACCAAGGATTTTAAATACATTTGTAATTCACTTCTAGGAAGTCATCTATCTTTGATTTTGACCAGTGAGAAAATACTTCCCCAAGAGTCTTGGGTTGTACAGAGGATAGCAGGGGACACAAAAATCTAATCATCAATTGTCTTGTCCATCACCACTGGTACCAAGCTCCTTAAAGGTGAAGATGATATGCCATCTGCCATATAATTCCAACACTTAGGGCAATGTTTGGCACACAGCAATTAATTAACTGGGTGATTATCCATTCATCCATCATGTCAAATACTTGTAAAGTGAATACATGAAGCAAATGAATAAATGGACACAAAACTGCCTTCTGAGAGAGAGGAAACACAGAAAATAGTAAAGAAAACACTGGAGCCCAGCCAATGTGACTTAGTTGATTGAGCATTATCCTATGCACCAAGAAGTTGCCTCCTCTATTCCAATCAGTGCACATGTCCAGGTTGTAGGCTCCATCTCCAGTAACGGGGCAGTCAATGGATGTTTCTCTCTCATTATTATGTCTGTCTCTCCCTCTATCTTCTTCTCTCTCTAAAGTCAATAAAACTTATTTGAAAAAAAAAAAAAGAAAACACTGGAGATTATTGATCATAGAGTGGCAAAAAGGTATAACTGCTAAATGTCATACAGTGTTTCCAAAACTTTTGACATATGTGTACCCCTTCTATAATTTTCATAACGCTGAGTACCCCATACTCATGTAGAATTAGGCACAGCTAAGCACGGTGCAGTGCATATCCCCACCAAACTCTGGTGCAACGCGAACCTCCACCAAAATTTTCCCCTACCCCTGGGGGTATGCATACCACACTTTGGGAAACACTAATAAGACAATGTACAAGAAAAAATACTGAATCTGAAATTTCAAGAATATCTACATTAATAAAAGAGAAACATGCAAATTGACCATCCCTCCACTATGGCCACCAGCCAATCAGGAGTGGTTATGCAAATTAACCCAACAAAGATGGCAGTTAATTTGCATACACAGGAGCAGAGTGAAGACTGAAGACAGTGTAGAATGAAGCCAAATGCTTCAGAAGGGAGTGAAGCAATAGAGAAGAGAGCAAGGCAGCTGAGAAAGGAGGTAGCAAGGCAGCAGAGAAGGGAGTGAAGCACACCGAGGTAGGCATCTCTCCCTTCTCTGCTTCACTCAGGCTGCAGGAAGCCCTATTCTTGCAGGAATCTTTCTGAAATAGGCCTCTAGTGGTAATATAATTTTACATAGAGTAAAACTCTTTTCTGGTTATAAAATAAAGGCTTATTCATTTATTGTTAAATACTTTTAATGATTTTTAGAGAGAGATGAAGAGAGAGGAAGAGAGAGAAAAAAATATCTACGTGAGAGTGAAACATGGATAGGCTGCTTCCTACACTTGCCTTACCTGGGATCCAGCCTGCAACCCAGGCATGTGCTATGATCGGGATCCAAACGGGCAACCTTTGGGGATAGGGAATGATTCCCAACCAACTGAGCCACACTGCCCAAGGCAAGATGTTGTTTTTTTAAAAACTAATGAAATTGAACCTCAGCATTTTCATTTTATGTTTGAAGATCAGACCTAATTATTTTATGTTTGAAGATCAGACCTAATCTTGTTACCATGAATGAATGGATGCCTGTGTGGATGGGGGGGTGGGGGGGGGGGAGAAGGGGCATGAACATTTTGAGGACCAATTAATAAATAAGTGAAAGTAGACACGGATTATTATGATTACAATTCTTGCACAAAATTGGAATCCCTACCTGCCACTTAATTCTGTTCCAGAGCTCAAAATGAGAAAAATATGGAAGAGGAAGCTGCAGAATTTTTAAGAGGGTTCTGCAACTATACATAAATTTCCCATCAGATATTTGACATGAAGAGTAAAGTACTAGCATTCCTATTAACAAGCTGTTACAGTGCTTGTTAATAAGGTGTTTTTTTTTTTCCAGTTGTTACTCCAAACAAAATTTGTCTTTTATTTCCAAAAGTGGTGAACTGCACAATCTCATCATCACAGTGTGTAAAATAGTTATCTGTGGAAGAATGCAAAGGATGAGATACAAAAGATTCAAAGAGGAGAATGGAGCCTGTCTCTGTGTTTGCAGCAAGATTCACAATTACTGTTGGATGTGCTTATTGGGATAATGGTGTGTATATAACAACCCGTGGCTAAAATATTTTCAGCAAACATGTGTGAATGAACAATAATGAACAAAATATTAATATTCATAAAATCACAAAATAAATACCTATAGGTATTCACTTCTTAAATTTAATGACCAGTGCTTAAATACACATTTCCTTCCGATTCTTTAAGATTTGTGTTTATGAAAGAAAACATAAAGAGCAAAAATTTTCTTTTTTTTGTTTGTTAAGAAATCTTCATTAGGGAAAAATAACTATGACATTGATGAGGTCTAAAAACCTTTTTCCCCACTCTTATGTGATATTTAGTGAAATGAAGTTTCTCAATTCAAAAGCTGAGCAGAAATATTTAATGATAAATGGATGTTGTATTTTATCAAGTGCTTTTTCTGCATCTCTTGATAAGATCATATGATTTGTATCCTTTGTTTTTGTTAACTTGGTATATTACAATGGTTGATTTGCATATGCTGAACCATTCTTGTGCCCCTCAGATGAATCCCAATTGATTGGGCTGTGTTATTTTTTAATCTCTTGTTGCATTCACTTTGCTAGTATTTTATTGAGGATTTTTTCATCCGTATTAATCAGATATTTTCAGTGTTATCCTTGTCAGGTTTAGGTATTATTTTGCCCTCATAAAATGTGTTAGGAAATATTGTCTGTTCTTTATTTTTTGGTAAAGGTTTGAGAGGAATATGCATCAAATCATTTTTTAGTTTTCACTGTTGAAGCCATCTGGTCCTGAACTTTTATATTTTGAGTGGTATTTGATAGTTGTTACAATTTCCTCACTGTTGATTGGTCTATTTAATGTTTTCAGTTCTTTATGATGTAGTCTAGGAAGGTTATATATTTTATGAACTTATACATTTCTTATAGGTTATTGAATTTGGTGGCATATAGTTTTTCATAGTATCCTCGTATAATCCTTAGTATATCTGTGATATTTGTGGTAACTTCTCTTTTATTTCTGTTTTTGTTCATATGAGACTTAGTACTTTAGTGAGTCTAGCCAAGAGTTTGTCAGCAGTAAGTGTACCACCTCCAGGAGCAAATGAAGGTCAGAATGGCAGCTCATTTTCACCTGTCCCATCTTGTGAAAAAGTTGAATCAGCTTCCAAACTATTTGAAATCAAGGTACAAATAAATATATACCTGAAGGGAAACCTCAACTTAAAATAATTCATAAGTATTTGGGTTTTGGAGCCCAATTCTTTGGGTTAAGACCATTCAAGGGCAAATGGATCTTTCCCTTGGGGGTTACTGTCTAATTGTTTTGTTAGGAACATTTTCTTTACTGTAATGCCCTGACTGCCAGTAATAGATGTAGGTTTATTGTTTCTGCCTTTGACCTACAAATTTGCATCTGTATGGAGTCTTCCAGGATGCCAGAGATGACTCAGTTCTTGCATCTTTTCCCCCCAGCAAGGTTTGGAGTACAACTGCAACTCAGAGGCACAAAGCCCAGGCACAACCTCCCAGTGGGGGGAATAGGCAAAATACTTTAGGATGTATAGTGCATTTCAATTTTATAGATACACAAATAAACTGCCATGCAGAATCTTACTAATTTTTATGTTTTATATTTATAATACCTTTTGTTAAAATTTTCTATTTATAGCATATATACATGAGTGTTCCTACTCTAAAGCAAGGCTTTCTTTTCTTTAATTTCCCCTTTTTATCTTTAAACATATTAGTAGTTCACATGTTTCTCTCTAGTGGACCAAATACTTTTAAATCTTTCTCAGAGGAAACAAAAGCAAAGCAAATTTTCTTTTAACTGTATTATATATCTTTTTTATACCCTCATAAAATGCAGGTGTTAAGATGCTCTTTCATTCCAATGTCTGCATTTTATGATTCTCATGATATATTTTATTTGTGACTCCTTAAAGTGAATTGAAATGCAAACACTAGGAAAGGAATTCATTTAAAATGAAAAGCAAGATAGACAATATGTTAATTTGGACTAATATTTTTAAATGTCTAAAAACCTAACAAAAGGTTAATATAAGCGCTAAAACACAAATTTATATACAATTTTATCTGCCATTTATTTGCCTTTTTATTTCTTTCATTATTGTTCAGAATTAGAAAGGCTTGACCAAATTGTGTGTCGATCTTTTAAATTATATGCATTATTATAATATTCAAATCTGAATAATCTCCTCTTAAAAATAACTATGAAATTTCAACTCTTATATAACTCAAGTCCACTGTAATTACACATTCTAGATGATAAAAAGAAAATGCTTCATTGAAATTGTTTGCAATATCTCTCATAATTTTTGAATAATAAAAGAATCATACTTTAAGCTTCAAAATGAGTTTGCATTTTTTTTTCTATTACTGATATAGTGGAGAACCAAGGTCTTAAAGCAGATGCAGAGTTTATAGTCTAGCCTTAGGGCACAGAGCAATACCAAGGAAGAAGATATATGAAAAACAGGGAGTATTTTATCAAACAGTAAGTTTGCCCAAAACTACACTTCTGATTAAATTACAAGACTTTGGGGGGAATTATTCCTTTGACCCACTCTCCCTTTAGGGTAATTAAGGACCAAATAGAGGCACAAGAATGGTGGTCACTGGCCAAGAATCAACTTTAAATATGATGTCTTTACTTTTATGAGTGCAGACATGTAAGAAGGTCATGAAAAGCAACAAAGGTGCTCTATCACCGGACTTTATTGGAAAAACATTCTCCCTTAGAGAACTGAGTTCCCAGGGTTGGTTGGGCTTTTTCAAAACAGTATATAAAGAGAGATCTCTAAAAAAGAAGCTCCACATTTAAACTGGGTTTCACTGTTATTTTAATGGTTGTGTGCCTTTATGCTACAACATCATATCTCAAAAGCTCCGTGAACCCATCTGGAGGATGGACATGAAATAAAAATCTACCTTGTATGGTCAGTTGATGGATAATACTTGATAGATTAAATAGAGAAGGTAGACCGGAGACTGGGATGGCAGGACACACACAGGCTTTATTGGAAGGAAGGGTACCCCTGCCGGCTGCTTCCACGGAGAGGAGCGGAAGAGAGCGAGCAAGGGGCTTACAAGCACCTTTAAGGATAGAGAGCGGGGCTTAGGGCACTGAGCACACACTGATTAGGGACCTAGGGACTGAGGAATGGGGACTTAGATTATTTGGCAGGTGCTGATTGGTGGTTTCTGTTTGTCCATCCACTGAGGGAAGGGAGGATCTATAATTACCTAAATCCTTTATGTAACTTTGTTGTTATGTCCTTTTATAATATCAACCTCCCTCCAAAGAGAACTGGATTGTAATAAAAAATAAAAAGCATTTATGTCAACAAAAGAATTGCAATACAAGAGAAGCAGATTTGGGTAGCAACTGTGCTCTGGGGGAGGGGGGGGGGCGGGGGAAGGCGGGGTTTATAAAGGTAGAAACCATAATCTGGAAAAAACACACACACTTTTCCTGTTTACTTAATATGGTGTGATGACAAGTTCAAAAAAGATTCTGGGGTACATGTTGGCAAGGAAACAAGGGTGGTGGGGGGCAGGTTCCAGGAAAATATAAAGTTCAGACCTCATCTGAGTGCCACTATGTATATTTCTGAGTTCCCTAACGATCTCCTAATTCAATGTTTAGGCCCCCCTTGATACCAATACTCTGCTACAGATATTTTGGCTCACAGTAGAAATAATCCAAGTTTATTGTTTAGCAGATAAGGGGCCCAGGCCACGATGCAAATAGTTTTTATTGCTGACAGCCAGTGGTCTTTCAATTGGCACCATGTTTGTGCAATAGGGACACTAAAATTGGTGCCTTCTTCCTTAATGCTCTGCCATCCCTCTCACCTATGTGTCTGGCATCATCATATCATTGGGCAGAATTTCATCTACTGTGCGTTCTTTGCTGTGGGTCAGCTGCACACAAGTCACTCTTTGTATGCTCTCTTGCCAATGCAGATTGCCTCTCTTAGCACTGCCTGCTAAAATAGGTGGAAAAAAAGGTGGGGAAAGAATGAAACTCCTAAGTTCACTGATGGAGATAGAGTGCAAAAAATGGGGAGGCAAGGAGAAATGCCTACTTTTAGAAGAAGATAGAAGAAGGATAGAAGAGAAATGCCTACTTTTAAGTCTGTGCTCCATCCTTTACAAACTCTGTGATATTAGACAAGTCACTTAACACTCTATGGCTTAGTTTCTTAAAGTGCAAAATAGATAATAATTTAGGAGTGCTATAGCAAATGGGCTGGGGGGCATTAAATGAGTTAATATTCATAAACACTTAGAGCAGTATCTATAAGTATTAAATAAAAAGATGTGAAGTTAACAATTGGATTATCTTTATTATGCAAGCCCATTGCCCCTATTCAAATTTACCTTGAGTTTATGAATTAGGAATTATTTTCCTTAATTAACCATTTAAAATAGATTTGATTACTACCAGCTTTATTGCAATGAGCACAGAATGGCTGCCACAATTCTGTCCCTTTAATGACCTCAGTAGAAAGGGAAAAGGCAGCAATGACAAATAAGCTGTCCTCACACTCTCAGTCATTAAGAGGGACCCCTTGGACTGCCCAATTGAAATGCAATCCCTGTGGGTGGAGGTGTGATACACATTGTCATGGAGACACATCCAGGGCTCCACACAGGTGGGCACCAGCTGTGGGCATCACTCAGGCTGAGGGTGAACAACACAGCACTGGGAGGAAACCCACTGGACATTCAGCAGCCACAAGGGAAGACATGGCCATTTCAGGACAGGAAGCCTCAAGATGACATAACACGTTATGTGTTAAACTAGCAGAATATCACTTTTAAATATTGTTTTCAAGAGCTTGTTCCAGCCCCACCCACTGCAAGCAAAACTGAAAATGGTATTTGCAGTCTTTATTTCCTGACTTCCTTTAAACAATGCCAAAAGTTAGGTTTCAGTTTATTATTTTTATCTACTTTTAAACAATGTGTTTAGTCAAATGTATGTTTTATTTGCAGAATTTCAGCAGTAGCTCCAGTTTTGTGAAATATATTATGACAGCAGGTTACAAAGGAACATGAGCCGCAGCCATGGAGAGGAATCCCTTTGGAATTCCCTTCAGGAGGCTGATGCATGGCCTTTCCCCTCTGTGGACCTCTGCCTGCTTGCTTGCAACATCGAAGCACATTGAGCTGTCACGCACATTAAGCAAAGTGTCTCATGGAAAGCTGCCCATGATTATATCTGACATTTAGTAGGTACTTAATAATATGTATTCCCTTCCCTTTATTACCATAAAAGGTAAGCTGAATATAAGAGTGAGTTCTAGCTACTAAGAAAAGCTTCATAATTGCTTGTTAAAATTAACTGTTCGTGCTTAGGTTTGCATACATCTTTGACATTTTCATATGATGATAGATAGGCAGTTATGTCACCCTCTCTTCCTCTCCCGACGTGCTACAGAAAATTTCCTTAAAAATACTAAAAACAGAATTTTGGATTGAGTGAACTATTTGATTTTCAACTTTCCTTATTAATATATCTGAAGTGCATCAAATACTTTTTTTCTTTTATCTCTATACTTTCATACTTCATAAGGCATAAAAGCATGCTATGGTATTTAGAAGAAATCATACAACTTTTAGAAATACCTCATTTTTATATTTGTACATATACCAGGTAATTAAAGCTAATAGAAAAATCTGCTTTAAAACTGCCAAATTATTTTAAAAAATGAGAAGACCCAAAGACAGACATTTGTATTCTGTGACCAACTTCACAGAAAACCTGCTGAATGGAAGAGGCCCACTGCCTCTGGATGGCCTATTCTAGTCACTGCCTAGAAGGCAAGCAACAGTTTTCTTGCAGGAGTATGTGATCATGATGGCAGTTCATGAAATCTCAACAAGTCATCCTCACCGACAACCTGTGCGCTTTCTTTCTTCTCATTATTCCTTGATACCTAACTGCAACCCCAAATGGGGACCTTGCCAATTCTGCTTCCCTTATTTCCTTTCTTTTTGGAGAAGGTGACAGATGAAGTGTCCTCGCTCCTTGACTATTCAACAGTCCTGCTTCACACCCACATCCCAGCCCACTTTCTCCAGTTCAGTCCACACGAGGAATCCAGCACGGCTGTAGTCTGCCGGGAAAAGACCTTAGTGGATGGCTGTTGATATGGTATGAAGTCTGAGCTCCTAAATAGTACTCAGTGCCTTTATCTGGAGACTTCCTTCTAGACACTTCTCTCCTGACTTTTTTCCCCCCTCACTTTCTAAGCTCTATTGTTTTCATTACATAGCTGTGTCATCCCTCTTCACCTTACCTGTTACCTGTCCAGAATGCTCATTCCTTCCTTTCTTCTTTCTTTGATAAACACATACACCATCTCCTCCCCAACAAAAAATAAGCCAAGTACTGCCCCTTTATAAAGCCATTCTGTTGGCATTTGATCCTACCAACAATATTTCGCTTTAGTCACTCATGGTTTCTACCATAAAGCACTAGTCACACTGACATATGTTTGTTCCTTCAATAGACCATAAGTCCTTTGAATGTAAAAATGGTATTAGTTCACCTTTAATGGTTAAGCAGATGCAGTTAGACATGGGAGTTTTCAAATATAAGTTCTTCCAGAATTGTGCCAGCTTGGGGGAAGGGAACAAAGCTTTGCACCCCAGGGAGATGCACTAGCTGAGGTTTGCCCGTGTGTAGGGTAGGATGGTGAGAAAGGGAGAGCTGTGAATTATAATGGGACACCAACCAGTAGAGCTTTTTAATAATATGAGAATCTTTAGCCATTTAATGAGACAATGGGACACAGCTACTGAGATTCATGGGCATTCTTCCAGAACAAACTCTACTAAAAGCTGCCTGCTGTTGTGCCTAGGAGGTACCAGGTCTAGTTTGAATGTTTTGCTTCCCAGATTAAAACACCATGCATTTGTGTGAAGAAAACATGTTGTCCCTGTCCCTTTTGTATTACTAAATATGCCATTATTTGTGACTGGTAACCATGAAATTTACAGAATTCCAAGTGTAACATCAGTGACCTGAATCAAAGAGACCACTAAGCTTTAAAAATAATGTTAATTAAACAATAAGCATCCTAATGATATAAAATTCTGTTAATTGGTCATTCTCTTAAGTGAAAACAAAGCCTTCTAATGTAGAAGAAAGTCGTTAAGTGTTAATATTTTAATCACTCAATTGAGCATGTAATACTTCCATGTGAAAGAAAATCTGATCAGCATTGCTTTCTTCATTCTTCATTTGCAAATTATCTGGAGACCCTTTATCTGTCAATATATGCAGCACCAACTCCTTGGGTAATGTATTACTCAGCATGGCGGAGCTATAATTCACAGCTTTATAATCTTATGCAATCTCTATCTAGAGCTAACCAGACATTAAACCACAAAACAAACTTGAAAATTGACACGATATAAGCATGCATGCTGTGATGAAGTGGTTCTATAAATCTATTTATATACTAAATTATCATTTAAAATATTAGCTGATAATACCTGAAGACATATTTTAATTGGCTCTTTTCTTTCTCATTAACCAGCTTTGAGGTCCATCTTTCTAGGGGATTTTAATGAAGGATGATAATAGAAATGTGAGATGTTGGTGACTTTTAGCCTTTTTTTTTTTTTTTTTTTTTTTTTTGAGAATCATATGCAAAGCAATTCTGGAGAAATGGTCACTGCATAATAAAGAAGGATGAGTGATGACATTTTAAATACTGACATTTAGGTTTTATAGTTTATTTTTCTCGGAATCTGGCCCCAGAAACTTTAGAGTATGAAATTTAAAATTTTGATACAGCTTCTGATTTATTTTTGTAAAGGTACTTTTGTCTGTAGACATAATTCTTGCATTCCCTTAGAAGAAGGATCTATGTCACACCCTTTGGTTTCCAGTGCACCTCTCCAATGCATTGCACCTAGTGAGACCAAACATTTTTGGAGAGTTGAAATGAAGGCACGACACTATGGCTAGAAGCCACTCATGGAATGAGAGCTCTTGCAAGATGCACTGTGAGTGGAAGTAAGTTTTTGGATCTTCTAGGGATTACGGATTGGACTTAGGCTTGGGTACTGCTCTAGAACCCACAGGGATAGACCTCATATACCCTCCACATGCAGAATAGAACAAAATTCTGGAAAATAAGTGAAAATAAAAGTCAGGGAAATATCCTTTGGCAGCTGCTTCCCTTTTCTCTTTCTGTAGGTGGGAATGTCATGCAAATGATTTCAGTATGAGAAAGAAAGAGAAAACTGAAAATATTTTTGAAGAATAGGACACCAATTTTCTGAAAAGTTTGAGAAATATTTAACTATACTATTTAATTCATTCATTTATTCATTAATTATTTTATTTATTTTAATTTCAGGTAAGACTTATTGGGGAGGGCTATATCATCATTCTAAAGAAAAATTTGGCAACACATAAATATGTTTAAATTTCTTTATTGATTTAGGTATCACCTATTTGTCTTCATTCCCCCATTCCCCTCCCAAACCCATCCCCACTCATACCCCACCTCCCTGTTGTCTGTGACCACTGGTTAGGCTCATATGGATGCACACAAGTCCTTTGGTTGATCTTTCCCCCTTATCCCTCCCCTCCCCTACCTTCACTCAGAGGTCAGACAGTTTGATCTATGCTTCCTTATCTCTGGATCTATTCTTGTTCATCAGTCTATATTGTTCATCATTTCCCCTAGATGAGCGATATCATGTGCTACTAGAAATACACTTATAAGAACCAAAAATGAGACAATCAATAATGGTTATGCTGAGAGGCAAATGAATCAGTCTGTAGTGAGTTTCCTTCTGGGCCAACAGTTCTTTTGAGTCCAGATTTCAATGTCAAACTGTTCCTTCCTTATGTGTACATGTCAGCCATGGTATTTCAGACCTGGTTGGTGAACAAATGGTGGTGATGCAGGTCCAACCCTCTCTGGTTTGGTCCCGGGCAACCTGCAGTGACACACAGTTGCTAACTGCTAGTATGGCAAGACGTCATCAGTGTCTTCCATCTTTGGACTGTTTCTCTTCTGTATTCATGGCTAGAGTAGTCCTGTCAATTCCTTTCTGTTGCAGGAATCCACATGGTCTTGGAGTTGTTTTTTGAAAATATACAAACATATTCTTGAACAAAAGTTAATAAAGGAATCTTTTCTATAAATTTGACTTGCAATCCTTTTACATTTTTTGCCCAAACGATTTTCTTTTGGCTTGCTTTTACTGATTTCAGAGAGGAAGGGGAGAGGGAGAGAGAGAGACAGAAACATCAATGATGAGAGAGAATCATAGATCGGCTGCCTCCTGCACACCCTCCTCTTGGGATCAAGCTCCCAACACTGGCATGTGTCCTTGACTGGAATTGAACCCAAGACCCTTCGTGAGGTGGTGACAGTCTCAGAGTTAATAAGTCCAATAGGTCTTAATAGGAGACATAGTGACAGCATTAAAGGAGGACACACAACTTGTTCTCCTTGTGATTACTTCTCAGTCTAATTGCTTCTGGGCAATTCTCTACCAAGTTTTTTCATTAGATGAGATTGTGAACAATACAGTACAGACGTCAGCAAAACACAACTGGTGGATCAAATTCAGCCCATGCCTGTTTTTGTACAGCCCCTAAGCTAATAATTATTTCTATATCCTTAAATGGTTGGGGGGGAAAGTCAAAAGAAGAATAATTTCACAACACAAAAATTATATGGTAGTCAAATTTCAGTGTTAATTAGGTTTCATTGCAATTTAGCTATGCTTAGTTATTTATGTGTGATCTATGGCTGTTTTTGCACTAAAATGATGGAGTTTAGTAATTGTATGGGCTCTCTCACCTGCAATGATAAAAACACTTTGTATCAGGCCCTTACTAAAATGTTTAACTGTTTCTGATAGAGAATAATTGCTGGGAACCAATTCCAGCATGTCATAATTACAAGAGTTTCACCAAAATGTTGGTGAAGTTTGCAGGCCTCAACAAGGGCTGAGTCACATCTGTAATTACCTGTTGGAAAATAGTTTCAAGACATTTCCCCAAACCTAAAGATTTGTATATATTATTGCTTGCTGCCAGACAGCTCAGGGCATCTTAAATTTGTATGTTATGGGCTCTTGTTGGCCAAAGAACTGAACAGCTGTAGGCTATTCCCCAAACTGACAATGCTTCTGTAAACCCTACCCTTTGAAGTGTATTATCTCCACCTTGCCTAGGACAAATTGTGTTAATAAATAGCATGGGGTCCTTGGACAAGGGGTAGTCTTTAGTTCCTTTAGCTGAGCTCCTCTAACCCCCAATGCCTTTCAAAATTAACTTTTGTTCTTGGACTCCTTCTTAATCTAGGCATCAGCTCCTTTCTCTGGATTGCTGCACCCCATTGTAATGCTGGGACAAAAACCCTGACAAATAATCATCAACTAGCTAGGCCAGCCTGAAGTTTTGGGGGTGGCTGTGTCCAGAGAGGGTTAGGGTTGAGACACTGCCTCTAAGCCTCCATGTTACTTGTACTCAAGGCACTGGAATATCCACTTGGGTCCCAGCTCTAGCTGCTACTCTTTGCTCACTCAGACTAAAGCCCAGGCTCTTGTAGTCCTGTGGAAGTGACTTTCCCATTTAAAGATAAGATAAAATCTGCCGGTTTGTCTCAGTGGATAGAGCGTTGGCCTGTGGACTGAAAGGTCCCAGGTTCGATTCTGGTCAAGGGCATGTACATTGGTTGCGGGCACATCCCCAGTGGGGTGTGTGCAGGAGGCAGCTGGTGGATGTTTCTCTCTCATCGACATTTCTAGCTCTCTATCCCTCTCCCTTCCTCTCTGTGGAAAATCAATAAAATATATTTTAAAAAAAAGATAAAATCTTACCTATATGTTAAAAGCATGTCCTTAAAAGGGGATTTACACTTAAACACTGCAAGTAGAAGAAAAGGGGTGTTTAGATTTGGTGTTCCAGGTGTGCACAGTTCCTTTGGCCTCAGTGTACTTACATAGGCCAGTAATAGAGTGACTGTAGGGGGATGAGGATGCAAAATCCCACCATTCTCTTCCAGAGCCACCGAAGGCCTTTCAAATCCTATGTCCTGTTTATGAATTTAGAGCATCATTCTGAACTCTTTCTTTTATCCGGATAATTTCTCCCTCAAATTGGACCCTTTCTGCAACTGTTCTATTGTCAGTGGGGATCCCTGGCCTCAGTTCTGTTCACCCATTGCCAGTGGCTGTTTCTATGTGCACAGCCTGGGTTGCTCTCTTGAGGGAATCCTGAGCCTTCCAGTCACTCACCAAATAAACATAAATACAGGGGAGCTAAGGTCTCCTAAATTCATTCATCAGTGACAGGTGAATTTTCTTTTCATATTCTGAAAATTAAAAAGATTAACTGCATTTCCTTTAAAAAGTAAAAATTAAAACTTCCTGTTCAAAAGTAGAAGAAAATTAAGTGTGATTATCATAAGAAAGAAGAGAGGAACATGTTTTTTGAAAAGAATTTTCTTCTATAAAGGTCAAGATGACCTATAGCTAGACTGTTCCTTGCAGTAGGAATTTCTTTTTTTAAATACCCTTAATAATAGTAACCTTTTTAAAATAGATACAATTGTGATAAGCAAATTTTAGTCAAGCTCTGGCTGAACAAATACGGCTTGATATCAATAATAAATTGCATCATTTCCTGGGACCAATGTCATTCCTATTTTCTATGAAATGTCATCCCCTGACGGAGGTGTGAATGGATGGTAGAAGATGATGGATAGTGTGGATGGTCTGCTCACTTGGAGTGTTTGGGAAGGAACATCTCACTCCTTCGGTTGGGCTTTGAAATTATGCCTTCCCACTGCTTAAAAGGCATGTGGCCAAGATGCCTGGGATTTCATTATCCTGCCCATTTGTTCTTGTTTGGAATCTGTGTATTCCAGAGTAAAGAGTCACTTCCACCCAGTGCTACTGCTATTTCTTTCTCTTTCTCTTTCCCATTACCCACTATTACATTTCAAATCAAAGTGAAGTTTTGACTGTTTGAAACACTGGTCTCTCAAGGATGTATCATTGTGAGGGGGAAATGATCTTACAGAAGTTGAAGCCATACTTCACCTCTGCTGTCAGATCTGAAGGAAAGGGATGTTTTAAAATGTTGTCCCTTTTAAGCAGTGCCTCTGCAGTAAGAGAAGAAAGGAGGCAGTGCCCTGCCTCTCACTCCCTGGTGAATCAAGCTTGAAAAGGTTTCTGGGATCACTGGAGAAATGAGCTGCTGGGGAGTACAGAGAGGCACTCAACAATGCTGGCGTGTGATAGACACATTGTGGGCTCACAGGCATTGTCTCTGCGTGTTTAATCCACCTGAACTGAAACAAGAGACTGCTCATTTCACTTAATTTACATCTGATTATCAGACGGGGTGGTGTAGCTTTAGAAACATGACCTGGAGTTTGTCTGACCTCAAAGTCAGTGTGTTTCTCCCCATCCTCATCCTTCTAGTCCCTATATCTCTCCTGGAAGCCCAGTGAAGATGAGCAGTGCCTCTCTCTCGGCCCTAATTGAAAGCTTCAGTACTAGCACTGACTCCACCCTACACCCACTCTTGAACAGACATGCTGAGGGTCAGTGGCCTTCCCAAACCAAAAGCCAAGGACAGTCCCATTAGAGCCGCTTCTGCATCCTGCTTTCTGCAGAGTCCACAGCTCAGTAGAGCTAAGGTATCATGTCTGATAGCCACTGGTAATTTACCTATTTCCTAGCACTTTCCAATTTTTTATTCTACTGTAGGTTCACACCTAAGTTTCTATACCATTGTAGCAGGTGTATTTTTTGTTTCTGCGTGGTCCATGAGGAAACAAAGCTTAGAAAAGTTTGTATAGTTTACTCAGTATACTAGTAATAAAGCATCTTAAATGCATCACTATTATCATATCTAGATTCATTCATAAATGACTAAGTTTCATAAGTGACTAAATTCTCAGTGTTAATAGTGGTGTGAGCCAGGGTACTGGAGACATGAGTGTATGGAATGAGGACCTGGTCCACTCACATCTACTTCAGATCTACTAGTAGTCACTAAGCATTTGCCATGCTTTGCTATGTAACAAGTTAATAGAAGGCAGTCGAGGTTAAGATTTGATCTCTGTCCTCCTAGTCTCTACAATGAGAATAATAAACCATCCTATAATATCTTTTGTGGAATTTAAGTAAGGTAATGCATAGTAAATTCCTAGATCAGCCCATGACATGTTGACAGAATTTTAAATAAACTTCAGGGTTCATTTCACCTTGGGGATACATGCAAGTGAGTCTTCCCCATCTCTGATCTAAGTGGTGGCTCCTTGTGAACTCATGACGATTGTTATGAACATTAATTATTTATTTATAGGCTGCCTAGTCACTTGGACACTGGCCTCTCCCACAGGAGAGAGCCTCAGCCTCCAGGTTTTGTTCCCAGTCTTCTCCTTGAACTTCATCACCTCATTTCTATCAAATTCCCAGACAGAAATAGTGAAGCTCTCAAATTAAGCTTTTTAAAGATGATTTAATTACAAAGGATCAATTTACAAAGATAGGCATAGAATGTCTGTAACCACACACACACACACACACACACACACACAAATGATGCAGTAATTCAAGGCTAAACACAGCAGAGAGGAAACAATTATTGGGGCCTGGAAGGATAGTTGGGTGGTAGTTGAAGCTGCCTTGACAAAAGCCATGATATTAGGCACAGTCAGACCAAAATAACCTCAAAGGTGAAAGCGGGAGGGATGAATGTCCTGACTTCATTTGCCTTCCTTCTCTGATCAATTTATGAGATGCTGGAGTTTTAACCCCCAGGAACACTTGGATACCATCTGCACAATCTGCCTCTGTGGACAGAGCAGGAAGAAGAAGGGTGAGCTGGAGAGAAAATTAGGAGATAACTTGGTGTGAATCAATTTCCTTTTATACTCTCATCTTGCCTTGATGACCCCATCAACCACACACACAAACTTCAGCTCCCCTTTTACTCTTTGTTCATGAAGATTGATTTTGCTCTATTGTTTCTGACCTTTAACTCGATTGCTTGGATCTGCTTCCTGATCTCACTCAGCCCGTCTTCTACATGCATTGGGCCCTTTCCCAGGACCCATGGTCCTGTCCCATACACACCCATGTCAGCAAAGATGAAGCCGCTCTCTGACTCACAATATTCCACAATTACCCCTGACTTTAATATACACAAGTATTTTCTGAACCTGACTGTTAAGTGATAGCTGGGATAATTATCATCTTTGTAGATAAATATAAAGTGGCTGATCTCAAATAATTTTTATTTTGAAAGGGGAAACAATACAACATGAGCTATCCTATTATTAGCAATGCTATATATAGATGTAATTTATCATTCACTCTATGCAGATGAGATATATTGTTTCTTAATTATTTAAATAACATTGTGATATAACTAGGAACACTTTCATTTTCTAGAAGAAAAAATATCACTGATAAGCAAAAGCAAACCACCAAAAACTTCACATCAGTTAATGGCAAAAGTGAAATTTGAATTTATGGCTATTTGAGGCCAGCATTTTTCTTCAGTTACAAGATGTGCATACAGTAGTCTAATTCAGAGTGTCCTATATAATAAAGAGATAATATGCAACTTGACCCTCACACCATAATGCCATCATAAGATGGTGGCACACACAGCGGAGGCTGGCAAGCAATCAGCAGGGACCTGAGGCTGTGTGGTGCCAGGCTGGGGTGGGGAACCTGATGCTGTGCTCCCCTCTGGCCACATCCCCTGCCTGGCAGGTCTTAATGGAGAACCTGAGGCTTGATATGGGTGGGGCCGGCTGGGTCTGGCTCTTGCCCAATGGGGGAGGGGCCAGTTGGGTCTAGGATCAATTTTGAGGTGTGTGCAGGTCGTTGGGACTTGATTCTGGATCCGCAGCACACCCCAGACTTTGACAGGAGAAAGATTTTCATATATATTTTACTAATTTTCTTTCATCTCTGACACTTGTATAATCGAGAACGGGCAAATAGCAATAAAAATTAATATATCTAATTAATTCCCTTTTAATGTGCACAGATTTCATGCATTGGGCCACTAGTAATAATAAAAAAAAGGAAAATGTGTTTGGTGGTGAAGAGCAGAATATGTATTGAGTTTGAGAAATTCTACAGACTGAATGTCCGTGTCCACCCCCAATAAATTCTTATGTTTGAGCCCTACCTGCAATGTGATGGCATTTGGATATGGGGCCTTGGAAGGTAATTGAAATTAGATGATGCATTGAGGGCAGGTCCTTGACTGATAGAATTAGTGACCTTATAAAAGAGGCACTAAGATGTTTGCTCTCTCTTTCTCTGCCATATGAGAAGGCAATGAGAAGGTGATATTTACAATCCAGGATCTTGGACTCCTAAGCATTCAAAACTTTGAAAAAAATAGAATTTATTTTGTGTAAGTATTCCAGTCTATGTTATTTTATTATGGCAGCCAGCTGATTAAAGCATATTTTGGTGCAGAGAAGTGGGGGTGCTACTATAACAGATGCCTGAACATGTGGAAATAGCTTTGGAACTGGATAATGAGTAGACACTGGGAGAATTTTGAGGTTCATGCTAAAAATGTAGACATCATTTTACAAGAAAGTCTGATGGTATATCAGATGTAAATGTTACTGAAAATGGGAGGAAAGGCAATTCTTGTTAGAAAGGACATGACTGAACCATGGCCCAGTGTTTTGTGGAAGGTAGAATTTGTGAGCAAACAAATTGAATATTTAACTGAAGATATTTTTAAGCAAAGTACTAAATGAGTTAGATTTGACCCTCCTGACTACTTATAGCAAAATGGGAAAGGAGATGAATTGAAGAAAAATGTGTTGAGCAAACAAGAACGAAAACATAGAAATTCAGAAAATTTCTAAAGAAAACATTAAGGGTGCCAAAAATAATTTGGCTCAGTGGATAGAACATTGGCCTCTGGACTGAAGGGTCCCAGGTTCGATTCTAGTCAAAGGAATGTACCTTGGTTGCAGGCACATCCCCAGTATGAGGTGTGCAGAGGGCAGCTGGTCGATGTTTCTCTTTCATTGATGTTTCTAATTCTCTATCCCTCTCCCTTCCTCTCTGTAAAAAGTCAATAAAATATATATTTTAAAAAACATTAAAGGTTAAAAGTCATCATTGAAAAATCCTTTAATAGACTTTAAACTTAATTATCTATCTCAACAGAAACCAGGAATTGAGAAGTGATCATACCAGCAGAGACACTGCCAGTTTGAACTAAATGGTGGGATGGAATAACTATTGGTGAACTTCTTGCATTTTACTGGATGGGACCATAGAGCTATTGGCCTGTGAGAGTATATATATTTCAAGAATAAGAAAGAGGGACCCCAAAGGCAATTTAGAACTCGTCAGAAGATCAGAGACCCGAGGTATACTGGCCTGGGGTGGCTGGTTCATCTTGCTTTTAAAGGGTGCAATCACCAAACAGCAGAGCTACTAAGGTGGGGCACCGATTATGGACTTTATAGATGCCTATCACAAGTTACTACTCTACTTCAAAATTACTTGTTTAGAGGATTATGGAACACTTGGGAACATTTACGAATTCATCTATTAGCATGTGCTGGGGTAGAGGAGATCCTCTGGGCATCAATTCTCTGATTAGGGAGTGGAGATGGTTTGAGAATATTGAAGTCAACTGATTTTGAACAAAACTGAGAAGACCACACCTACAGGGAGCCTGTATTATAACTAGTGAAGAAAAAAATAAACAAGTACACAAACCAAAAGATTACATTGTCAGTAAATAATACCTCCAGTCTTGTGGGAAGGAAGGAGGAGGAGACTGGTGAGCACTGCTTAGGCATCTCTATGAGCAAGTGAATGTCATTTAAATTGAAGCTTGAATGGTCAAAGTGCTGGGGGGAGTGCCAATGAGACTTAGGCAACCGCAAGTAGGAGGGAGAATTGTTTTTTCAGATGTGAGAAAGAAGGAGGAATATGTACTGTTAGTGAGACAAGCATCAGGTAAGAATAATAAAATCGAGACAGAAAAAATATTAAAAACTAAAAAAAAAAAAAAAAAAAAACTAAAGGGAGGGCCTTTTACTTTTTTTTATGTGGTGTGTGTGTGTGTGTGTGTGTGTGTGTGTGTGTGTGTGTGTGTGTGTGAAAGAGAGAGAAAGAGATAAATGGAAAAAACAAGATTATATTTCATTTTATATGCTGCCAAGGTTTTGTTTTATTTGTTTTTATCCAACAATATTTTCTGTTATTTTTAGGTGTACAGCCCAGCAGTTAGACATTCATATACTTTATTTTTTCCTCATTCTTAGAGCACTCACTACGGGAAACCAACATCTCACTACACTTGCTCCGTTGCTCCTCTGCACATAGTCTCAAGTACACTGAGCTGGAGTAAACTGAAGCAGCAAGAATTGTCTGCAACTTGAAGCCCTGGGGTTGACCTCCATGCTGGTCAGTTCTACATGCAACACGGCCTTCTAATCTCATCGGAGAGCAGGCATTTATTCAATCTGCTATTCAATTGGGTTTCTCTGTGCCTTTACTAATTATCTCTCCATGAAATAATTTCTTCATACTCCACAGTAAACATTCTACTTAGCCCTTGGCTGCAATGCCAGCAATGCTCTTGTAAAATTTGCAAGATTGAGATTCTACAATAAATATTCCTTTTATCTCACTACTAGAGGCCCAGTACATGAATTCATGCATGGCTGGGGTCCCTCTAGGGGACTTGCAGGGATTAGGTTGAAATCTACAGTCCAATGCTGCCTGCACCTTCTACCTGCTGCTCTGGCTCATCCTGGCCACACTGTGCCTGCTGCAGGCTCACAATCAATCAGTTCAGATTGGGAGAGGCTCACACTGCCACAGCAGCATTCATTAGCCATGAGCCCTGCATCTAGCACCCTCCCAAGGGGAGTGGCCTGTGGAATGGGACCTCTCTGACAGCCCAGGCTGAGGGACCCCACCAGTGCATGATCAGGCTGGGGAGGGGCCTTGGGAGGGCTCCAGGGCATGTCCGACCCAATTTGTTCAGGACCCCAGCAGCAAGCTAACCTATTGGTCAGAGTGTCTGTCCCCTGATGGTCAGTGCACATCATAGTGAGCAGTTGAGCAGTCTTAGCATATCATTTGTATATTTTGCTTTGATTGATTGAACAGTCGACAGGTCACCAGACAACCAGAAACTTAGTACATTAGGCTTTTATTATATAGGATATTATCTAGAATAGTATTACTGTACTTATTTTCTTCTTTTTTTAGTATATATTATTGATTTTTTTATAGACAGGAAGGGAGAGGGATAGAGAGTTAGAAACATCAATGAGAGAGAAGCATCAATCAGCTTCCTCCTACACACTCCCCACTGGGTATGTGCCCACAACCAAGGTACATGCCCTTGACCAGAATCGAACTTGGGACCCCTGAGTCCGCAGACCAATGCTCTATCCACTGAGCCAAACCAGTTAGGGTTTATTCTTCTTATTGTTAGTTACTTCCTTTACCTTTGTTTCATTTTCATTAAGAAATCCAGGAAACTTTATGGATAATTTTCCTTAAATAAATTTCCTATTAAATTTTCTTTAATTCCTTCAAAATGCCTCTGTTGAAGTTTTACAATAGCAAGAATACCAACATTTGACATATGATAGGTACTTGACATATGATAGGTACTGTGTTCTTCTACCATTTACTCATCTAAGAGAACTGAACACAAAACCCATGTCTTATTCATAGTTATGACCCTAACACCAAAATGAATTCCTTAAACCAGGTAAATGTTCACTAAATCCTATCTAATAAAAGAGTAATATGCAAATTGACCATCACTTCATCACAAAAGATGGCTGCCCCCATGTGGTCAAAGATGGCTGCCCCATGTGAACACAAGATGGCTGTCACAAGATGGCCATCAGGGGAGGGTAGTTGGAAGGAAACAGGCCTGCAAGGGAGGGCAGTTATGGGTGATCAAACCTGCAAGGGAGGGTAGTTAGGGGTGATCAGGCTGGCAGAGGAGAGAAGTTGGGGGCAAATGGGCCTGCAGGGGAGGGGAGTTGGGGGAACCAGGCTGCAGGGGAGGGCAGTTAGGGGTGACCAGGCCTGTGATGGAGGGCAATTAGGGGCAAACAGTCTGTCAGAGGAGCAGTAAGGCATTAATCAGGTTGGCAGGGGAGTGGTTAGGGATAATCAGGCAGAAGTGGTTAGGGGCTATCAGGAATGCAGATAGGCAAGCCTGATCACCCCCTAGCCACTCCCCTGCCAGCCTGATTGATGCCTAACTGTTCCCCTGGTGGCCCAATTGCCCCTAACTGCCCTCCCGTGCTGGCCTGGTTACCCACAACTGCCCTCCCCTGCCAGCCATCTTTGGTGGCAATCTTGTGTCCACATGAGTGGCCATCTTTGACCACATGGGGGCAGCCATCTTGTGTGTTGGAGTGATAGTCAATTTGCATATTACCTCTTTATTATATAGGATTATTATATAGGATATATATATATATATATATATATATATATTAAAGAAAATCTGTAAACTATTCAATTATAAGGGTAGAACAGTCATATACATGCGCATGTTAAATGCAATATCATAAACTATTCTCAGAATTACCTTCTTTCTGTTAATTTTTTAAAAAATTGTTGGAACCTCTTTGTTGTTGACTTTGATGTGGGAATGGAAAATAATTTAAATGACAGTGTGTTCTGCAAAAGTACCTCTTTATCTCGGTGACTTCATTTATGAAAACTCCTCATTCTAACTGCTAACTACACTTAATTTTCACCCTTTCTACCTCAAACGCCACTGGGAAATTTTCAAGATAAGCATTGCTGCAGTCCAGTATCAGCAGGTTTCTTAGTGATACCTTGAACAGGTTAGCAAAATTTTTGGATATTTTCTGCAGCTTTGAATCTCTGGTTTTGTAATTGGGAAGTATGTTATATATCTAGCAACAGCCTTTCAGATCAGGATTAAAAGAACTGGCACAGATTTTCAGTGACTTAGTCAAGTTTGCTCAACAATTCAAGGGCAGCTTGTGCTAAACCTCCATCTATATGGTCTTCCCCATCCCAGTTCTAAGCCATATTTATATGGCCTCTCTGAACCCTAAGATCTGTGGCCCATTCTTGTATAAAAATAATTCTGACTTTATTATTTAGTAAACCAAAGTTCTAGTCTTCTATATATACCTAGATGGAGCCTGAAATGTAAGATGTGCTTTTATTCAGGTGATTTGGTTTTAGTTACTACTCTGGATAGGTATTCTTCTGAGAGTTGTGGGACTAACTACAAATGTTTTTAAGAGACTGATGGGAGAAGAAAATGGAATTTTATTTGAAAATTTCATGGGATAAAGTTGATAATAGAAGAGAGGGTCACACTGTAAGAAAAATGTAGCAAAGTCCCACATTACCATAATACTCCACCATGAATGCAAGCTCCCAAACCATGTCTGGCTAAATTTTAGCGTTATTGACTCTAACATTTTTACTATGCAATTATATGCCCAAAACTATAAATAAATAGATTAAGGAAACATATTACTCCTTAGGGAATCTCTTTAGTATCAACTTTGAGAACTCCATCTCAAAATGTCAAATCTCTTTCTACTCGGTATGAAAGTATGATCCATACCCCATTATATAACTGTGTTATACTATAACTGGATTGGTTTTCTATGTGGCTTTTCTGAGCTGTGAGATGATCTAAAAAGACTTTTAAATCTGCTCTAAAATGTATTTTCTGTAAAGAAAGGCAAAGAAAACACCTTATCTTTTGTAGGGAAAACATAAATACTTTATTATTCATTGTGAGCTGGATATCTAAAAGAATAGAAGCACATTTACAAATGCATATCTTTCAGTAATCTTCCAAGGGGAAATACAGGAAAAGGAGAAACATTGACTAATGCTGACAGTACTAATACCAAGTAACTTCCAGAAGTGTCCCATGCAGCCTGCTGAGGTTCCAGTGTGGCCTCTCTACTTCTTCCTGGAGAGAATTTGGGTAAGGTGGCTAAAAGGACTGATATGAAATGCCTTGAGGATAAATGTGATTGTAAAGCAAACATGTATTCTGTTCTTTGGCAAAACATCAAAAATAACCATTTTCAATGACTTAAAACAGGGAGGCAGAGGGAGGAGAGTGATCATTATCTGAGGAATAATGCTGAGGCAAACAAAGACATATCCAATCCATCATCACACTTCATGAAATAATGCATAGCACCACTTTCACCTGCTGTGATGTAGTTATGTGTGGACAAACGCATCCCAGCTGTCAGTGTGGAATCACTTACCTTAATAACCTCCCCCAAACTGTTAGCTATATTCTCCAGTTCTGAGAGATCATGTTAAACTGAAAATTACTTCAAAAATTAACCAAAGGTTTTATTATAGGCCTGGAATAATTTTATTTTTTATAAAAGTAAATCACCCAATACTCTTAATATTATAAATACTCATATTTAACATAGTTTATCTATAAAGTCATTTTATTGAACAAAAATACAAATTATAATACATTTCATAATCATACCAATGAGGAGAATATATTTTATTAACAGTTTTGAGCAACTTTTCAGAAAAATAGAAATGTGTAGTATAAATTCTACACTTATATAATTGTACACTTATATAATAATTATTATACACTTATATAATAATAATAACAATAACAATAGATATTTCAGTGCTATCTATTTTATTTTAATTAAAAATTTTGTTGTAAAAATAAAATCTAGACAATACTTTTATATAGCCAGGCTACAACTCATTTTATTGGTAGGATCAACCCTAATAACATTCTTAATTTTGGGAGCTTTTGGAGAATTGATAGTATAATTTTTCACAATAATCTATTCCAGAAAGTTAGAGAATGCTAATGATTTATAGTAGGGGTGTCGAACTCAATCAGAGAAGGGGCCAAAATCTAAAATCCAGCCTAAATCGCGGGCCGAATGGTTTACTGAACAGTCATAAACTGACAATGTTAACCAGAAATGTGAATTTAAAATGAGTGGAACAATCTTTTCCTTAACAGTGCTGTTAACCAACTCACATGCTATCAAGCAAAACAGTAATATTGGTATCAAGCAAAACAGTAATATTGGAATGTACCTAAAATGCTCATTGTTTTGTTTTCTGGCTAGATGTCTGACACCGTTTTCCCCGGATCAATGAGTCAATGTTCGGTTTTATTTCTTGGGCTGTAGCAACCCGCAAAACAGCATGGAGGTTGTCATCGGTAATGCGTGATCTGTGCTTGTTTTTGTTCAGATTCATTATTGAAAACATCTGTTCACAAAGATAGGTGCTCCCGAACATGGATAGAATACGGGCAGCATGAAGTCGGAGCTCTGGCATTGCGTCAGGGGGCAGTAGAGGGTAGAAGTCCTCAATTTCAACATCCTGAAACCTTGATTTCAGGCCACTGTCAGACTGAAGCTCGATTATCTCCATCTGAAGGTGATGGGGCACATTGTTGACATCAACTGTAAAAGGATTGGCAAAGATGTTAAAGCCTGAGTGCTGTGTTCTAAAGTCAGAGAAGCGCCGCTCAAATTCACTTAGTAAACGGCTAACTTTGGTAGCCAGCCGACTGCAAGGAAAAGTACCAGAAATAGTGGTTGAGATACTCAAACAAACGGGAAAGTGGGCAAGATTGTCCTGTTCCAGTTGGGACTTCCATAGTTGAAGTTTATGCTGGAATGCTGTGATCATGTCAGACATCTTCGTGATGACTTGTTTGCGTCCCTGCAGCTTCAGATTCAGTTGGGCGAGATGCTCGCATATGTCACACATCATAGCAAAATCACATAGCCAGGCGGGATCCGACAGTTCAGGCAAGGGCTTTCCTTTACTTTCCATGAAAAGAGCAATTTTTTCTCTGAGCTCAAAAAATCTTTTGAGGACTGCGCTCTTGCTCAGCCATCTTACTTCTGTGTGGTATGGCACGTCTCCATGCTCTGCACCCACCTCCTGTAAAAACTGCTGGAACTGGCAATGATTCAGGCCACGTGCCCGTATAAAGTTAATAGTTTTAATGACTGTGGTCATTATGTCATTCATGTCCAGAACTTTTCCACACATAGCCTCTTGGTGGATAATGCAATGATAAGTAATCAAAGGTGTGTGGCAGTGACTTTTTTGCATTCTTTCCTTCATTAGTCCAACCAAGCCTTTCTTTTCTCCGCACATTGAAGGTGCGCCATCGGTAGTTAGCCCCACCAACTTTTCCCAGGGTAATTTAAAATTATTTATAGATTTCTCCACAGCCTCAAATATATCTCTACCAGTCGTCGTCCCATGTATGGCAGCTACATCCAAAAGTTCCTCAGTGACAGAGAGGTCGGTCTTTGTAGCACGTATAAAGATGGACAGCTGCGCTGTATCAGTGTTGTCTGTGCTTTCATCGATAGCAAGTGAAAAAGCGAGATAACTGCATGCCTATTCGGCCAGCTGTGATGATAGATTTCCTGAGAGTTCTTGAACTCTATCTGCAATGGTGTTTCTTGACAAACTGACATTTTGAAAACTCTGTATCTGGTCTGGGCATACTTGCTCACACACTTTTAGCATGCATTGCTTCAAAAAGGCACCCTCTGAAAAACACCTTGAAGTACGGGCAATTTCTTCAGCCACTATAAAGCTTGCTTTCACTGCAGCATCATTTTTCGCTGTAGCCTTTGTAAACATTTGCTGCTGTGATTGTAGTTTGCCTTTTAGTTCTTTAACAATTTTATGCTTTTCTTCCAAAGTATATTTGCCATACTTAACATTATGTTTGGTGTCAAAATGACGACGTATATTGTACTCTTTCATCACCGACACTGTCTCATAACACAATATACACACTGGTTTGCCCTCTCTAAGCACAAACATGTATTCATTTTCCCATTTGTCATTAAATTGTCTGCCTTCACCGTCAACTTTTCTTTTCCTGGACATTTTGGGATCAATATTGGCAGTAAAAGATGTAGTTTATTGGAAATCTGCGTTAGAAGGAAAAAGTTGAAAACTGCACAGGGATAGCTTGAGAAAAATAAAGTCAGTCAATAAATGCCTGGCTGGGTACAGATAGCAGATTCTGTTGCGATTTTTATGCCTGCACTTTATGCCAGGAACTGGCAGCTTCTGCTGTGTATTTTTTATGCCCGCACACTCACTCTCTCCTCTGCTCTGCCACCCGCACAACCACATCGGATGCCGGACTATAGGTCACGCCTCCTGATTCTCGCGTGACTTGTTATCTATGCGCATGTGTAATAGATAGCAAGTACGGAGGCCGGCGAGGCGGCCAGCGAGATCACAAGCCTCCTATGTCACCGCGCGTCATTGTGATGGAACGCAGTGGAGTGCAGTGATGACAGCGCGGTGCGGGCCACATTGCAAGGCCTGGCGGGCCGGATTTGGCACGCGGGCCTTGTGTTTGACATGTGTGATTTATAGTGTTCAGTACTTGGTAAAATTTTTTTCTGCAAACTGTATTCAAAAATTATTCTTGACTATAACTGAATTTCTAAACTAAATTTGGTCAATGAAGTTTAATTAAACCTGTACCTCTATTCACTTATGTTTATCATTACTAGAGGCCTGGTGCATAAAATTTGTGCGGGGTGTGGGGGACATTGTCTCTCAGCTCAGTCTGCAATCTCTCCAATCTGGGACCCCTTGAGGAATGTCTCACTGTCTGTTTAGGCCCCAGATTGGACAAGTTGCAGGCTGAGGTGAGGGATACACACACACACATACCCTATGCATGAATTTTGTGCACCGGGCCTCTAATATATATATTTGATAGTACTACAGATGTCTTCTATTTCCCTACCTCCTTTACTGCTCCCCTAGCCCTGAACCACCCCAGCATGTCTTCGCCATCCTGTTGCCAATGTCCATGGGCTATGCATATAAGATCTTTGATTTATCTCTTCTGTTCATTCCCCATGCCCCACATCAAGGTATGTCAGTCTGTTCCATGTCTCCATGCTTTGGGTCTTATTTTGTTGGTCAATTCATTTGTTTTATTAGATTTCACAGACAAGTGAGACAAGGTGATATTTTCTTTCTTGGATTTGACTTAGCATAATATTCTCCAGGTCCATCCATGCTGTCCCAAAGTGTAAGAGATTCCTGTTTTATAGTAAATAGTATTCAATTATCTAAATGTTCCACAGCTTTGTTAAGCCGTTCATCTACTGACTGTTTCCAAATCTTTCTGACTGGTGTTTGGGAGTTTTTAGGATATATTCCCAGAAGTGGGATCACTGGGTCAAATGGAAGTTTCATTTTAAAATTTGATGTGAGGAGATATCTCATTGTGGTTTTAATTTGCATTTCTCTGATGATTAATGATGGAGCATTTTTTCATGTATCTCTTGGTGATTGTATGTCCTCTTTGGAGAAATATCTATTGAGGTCATTTGCCCATTTTTTCATTGAATTATCTTACTTTTTTTTTTCTTTTTTTTTTTTTAATTAAGGTATTATATGTGTACATCTCTTTCCATTGCCCCCCCACACACACACTTACATGCCCTCCTCCCCCCAGAGTTTTTCATCCATTGGTTTTGCTTATATGCATGCATACAAGTCCTTAGGTTGATCTCTTATCTCCCCCATATCTCCATATCCTCCCCACGGTAATTTTACAGTCTATTTGTTGTTTTACTGTCTCTGTATCTATCTTTTTATTCATTAGTTTATAATGTTCTTTATTATCCATAAATGAGTGAGGTCATGTGGTATTTCTCTTTCATTGACTGGCTTATTTCACTCAGCATGATGTTCTCCAATTCCATCTAGGTTGCGTAAATGATGAGAATTCCTTCTTTTTTATGGCAGCATAGTATTCCATGTGTTCATGTACCATAGATTTTTGATCCAATCATCTGCTGACGGGCACCTAGGCCGTTTCCAAATCATAGCTATTGTAAATTGTGCTGCTATGAACATAGGGGTGCATATATCCTTTCTGATCGGTGTTTCTAGTTTCTTGGGATATATTCCTAGGAGTGGGATTACTGGGTTGAATGGGAGTTCCATTTTCAGTTTGTTGAAGAAACTCCATACTGTTCTCCACAGTGGTTGCACCAGTCTGCATTCATTCCCACCAGCAGTGCACTAGGGCTCCTTTTTCTCCACATCCTCGCCAGCACTTGTCCTTTGTTGATTTGTTGATGTTGGCCATTCTGACAGGTGTGAGATGGTACCGCATTGTTGTTTTGATTTGCATCTCTCGGATAATTAGTGACTTTGAGCATGTTTTCATGTGCCTTTTGGCCTTCCTTTGTCTTCTTTTGAAAATATTCTATTTAGGTCCATTGCCCATTTTTTAATTGGATCATTCATTTTCCTTTTATTTAGTTTTATAAGCTGTTTGTAGATGTTGGAGATTAAACCTGTATCAGTGGTAACATTTGCAAATATGTTCTCCCACACATGGGCTTTCTTGTTGTTTTGTTGATGGTTTCTTTTGCTGTAAAAGAGCTTTATATGCAACAAACTTCTTGGTACTGAAAAAAAGAGATTAAGGAAGATGTAAACAGATGGAAGAACATACCATGTTCATGATTGGTAGAATCAACATCATCAAAATGTCCATACTTCCCAAAGCAATTTATAAGTTCAGTGCACTCCCCATTAAAATACCAACGGCATACTTCACAAGCCTAGAAAGAACTCTCCAAAAATTCATCTGGAACAAAAAAAGACCCTGAATAGCCACAGCAATCCTGAGAAAGAAGAATAAAGTAGGAGGGATCTCAATACCAGATTTCAAGCTGTATTACAAAGCCACTGTTCTCAAAACAGCCTGGTATTGGCACAAAAATAGACATATAGATCAATGGAATAGAATTTATGTCTTTTTTTTTTTCATTTCCCACATTAGCAGACTGGGGGTAGATGAGGGCAGGGCAGCAGCCATGGATAGTGCTCCTTGATAGAGACATCAAGGAATAATGATTTATTTGAAGCTTTGTATTTATTTATTTTTTAATTTTAGAAATAGTACATAAGAGAAAAGATAAAACAAACCCTCTATTTATTAAAAAATAACAACAATACTTGCAGATCATCCCACTATTATGAGAGGAAACTCAGAGCCACTGATGAAAATATTCATTAATCACTCTGGTTGTGAGGAATCCTTGATGACATAGGTTAAACAAGAGCAAGGGTTTTTTATTGGGAGAAAGTCCATTTTTAGAAGAGTTGGAGTGCCCATGTGATGCTAAAATGGAGTAAAGTCTTCTAGGAGAGAAATGACACTCAAGACTTGGAGGACACCTAAGTGTTTCGTGTGCTCACCCAATATGCCAGTTAGTATCAATAAATAAGCCCACCAAGCTTTGCTAAATTAATATTCTTTATTACTCTCCCCTACCCATTATTCAGTTTGTTCAATTAAAAAGCATGAAATAATAAAACATAACTTAAAACATAAAAATAAGCATATAAATGTTGCATCTTTCCCTTCAATTAATATATTTAGTTGAACATATACTATAATTAATCTGTGTATCTCGTCTTATTGCTAAGTGATATAATTACAAGACTTTCTTTTAAAATTCGATGTTTTTAAGACCCAAAGCACTCTCTATAAGACTGTTTTTCATCCCTCACTGCAATTCTCACTTTGCTATTAAATGGCCTTTGGGATGTCAATCAAAGGATTCAGCCCTGGTCACCAGGCCTGGGAAAGGAGGGGGTAAGGACTTTCTTTGACCCCATGGCTGAGCCTTCCAGGTTGCAGTTGTTCTCCCTGTCACAACATGTCCTTGTAAAATATAGGGTGTGCATCCCAGGGGTCTTTGTCACCTCTTGTGTGGTCAAACATTTCTCCACATGCAGGTTTACCTGGGCAGCATGCACCTCCCCGTCATGAGTGCTTTTCTGCAGATTGAAGACAGCTATCACCTTACAGAAAGAGATGATCTCTCTTCTCAGGATGCTTCTAAGCAGGGGCCTGTATAGGAGCTTTAAATAGTTAATTAGTTCACTAATTACTAAAAATTGCTATTATAACTAGTTATTATATAACTAGAGGTCTGGTGCATGAAATTCTTGCCTTCACCCTTCCCAATCTGGGATCCTTCTCACATTCCAGGACTGCTGGCTCCCAACCACTCACCTGTCTGCCAACCTTATCACCCCCTAACAATTCCCCTGCCAGCCTGATGGATGCCTAACTATTCCCCTGCCAGCCCAATTGCCCCTAACTGCCCTCCCCTGCTGGCCTGGTCACCCCTAACTGCCCTCCCCTGAAGGCCTGGTTCCCCCCAACTACCCTCCCCTGCTGGCCTGCTCACCCCTCACTGCTATCCCCTGCTGGCTTGGTTGCTTCCAACTGCCCTCCTCTGATGACCTGGTCACCCCTAATTGCTCTCCCCTGCCAGCCTGGTAACCCCTAACTGTCCTCCCCTGCACGTCTGGTCCCCCCAACTGCCCTCCCTTGCAGGCCTGATCCCTCCCAACTGCCATCACCTGCTGGCCTGATCACCCAAAACTGCCCTCCCCTGCTGGGCATCTTGTGGTAGCCATCTTGTGTCCACATGGTGGTGGCCATCTTGTGTGTTGAAGTGATGGTCAATTTGCATATTACCTCTCTATTAGATAGGAAGTTTACTATGTACTACAGTGTGTTCCATACAGTTCACATTTATTACCCTGACTCTCACAGCCCCTAATCTCACGTCCCTCACTGTACAGATAAGGTCCCTAAGGCATAGAGAGGCATATGATATGCCCGCAGCTGCCACAAGAGCTGGGATTCAAGGTCAGACACTAGAGGCCACACACTTACCCATCCAAGCCACTCCACTGTGGTGTGCAGGCATCCCCCATGGCTGGTTGGGTGGGGAAGGGTTTCCTTTCTCCAACATCCTCCATGGGGCCCTGCTGTGGAGAAAGCCCTGTCTCAGTCCCCAGGCATACCTCTAATTCTAATCCAAAGTCAAAGGGGAATGCAGGTGGGACAGGCCACCTTTGAACAGAGACTTCTGCTGCTCACCATATCTATTCCTGTTCTCTTTCCAGGACTTTGAGAGTCAGTGCCCCATCCCTCTGACTTACGCAGGCTCAGTGACTGGTCCTGACTGGTGTGGAAGTCACTGTTGTTAGTTCAGGGTTAAGTATCTGCAAGTGATGACCCTGTAACATTCTCTTCCCCACATGAACCTTGAGGATGTAATGATCCAGGCAATGGAGCCCAGAATTGGTGTGGTCTCATCACCAAATCTGGGCTCCAGATTTGCTGCTAAGTGGCTGAGTGGAACCCAGTCTCCCACCCCCACCCCACCTCATGGACAAGGGACCTAAACATAAATACATGTGTATTGTGTTAAGGGATATTCACTTTAACACTTTCCAACTTAGCCTATCTTAATTCACACAGGTATCTCGATGTGCATGGCCCCAACAGGTGTTAGCAATGTCCCATTCATTGTCAGTGACCACCTTCAGTAAAACCTGGCAGACTCAGAAGGAATTTCACTATCATTGCCAGCTGAGGAGATGAGAAAGGTGGTATTTCGGACTATGGCTGAGGAAAGTAAGACAGTGGAAAGCCTTTCTTAGCCGAAGTGGGCCAGGGAGCAAATACAGTGCTCAGAAGCCACTCTGAGCGGGCCACGTCCTGGTCTCTTGGTCACAGAGACAATCATGTTATTTAGAGCCAAGACCACTTGGATGGGCACTGACGTGATGCCTGCTTGTGATGGTGAGCCCCAGTGACAGGTGGACTCCAGTCACAGGCCGCAGAGCCCACTCCCCGTGCCAGCTGATCGCATGTGAGCAGGAGGTGCTTGCCTTCTCACGTGCCCTCAGATCCAGGGCTTTCCTTTCCCTGTTAAATCCAGTTCTTAGATTTGTCAATATGGGGGAAATTATACAGTTCTATGTTTTTTTAAAATTTTATTTATTTATCTATGAGCTCTTGTATAGTGTCAAAATTGGAACAGCGTAATAATATTTCATTGTATTTCTATAATAACTTCAGGAGCCTCCTTATTCCCTGGTTATGGTGTGCAGGTGCATGCTATTGCACAAATGCTGTAATAGGGGGGCTTGAAAAACTGCATTCCTGGCTGCTGGGTCAAAGATATGTGCATTTTTATATTAAAAATCATTGCCAATTTGGTCTCTGGAAATTTTGCGCCAATTTACACTCTCATCAGCTTTTATGAGAGGCCTTGTCTCCCCAAGGTACTGGGAATTATTAAGCTTTTTTATTTTTACTTTTTTGATAGGAGAAAAATCTTTATTTTATTGCTGTTCTGATTTGCATTTCTTTGGTGGCTCTTTTCAAATACTTATCGGCCATTATTCTGTAAATGAAAAACTGCTTACATCTTTGTCCACATTTTATCTTGGATTGTTTATATTTTTTCTTATTGATTTATGTAAGTTATATTAAGATAATGAAATTAGCCTTTTATCTACTACTGTGTTGTGATTACAATTTCTCACTTATGTTCAGTCATTAGATTTTGTTTATATATGATTGTTTTGTGCCATAAAACTATTTGACACATAATATAGTGTTCCCAGTCAGATCATCTAGATTTGAATTACAAGGCCGTTGTTTCACTAGCATTATGATCTTAAGCAAGTTATTTAATTTCTCTGTACTTCCATTTTCTCATCTTTGAAATGGGTATAGTAAAAGAAGTAACTCAACCCTGGCAGATGGCTCAGTTGATATGAGCATCAATCTATACACCAAAAGGTTATGGTTTGATTCCTGGTTAGGGGATAAACCTAGTTTGCAGGTTTAATCCCCAGTCTTAATGCTTATGGAAGGCATCTGATCAACATTTCTCTTTCATATTATCTCTCCCTCCCTCTCTCTCCCTCTCTCTCTCTTACTCCCCCTTCTCTCTGTCTCTCTCTCTTTTTGTCTCTCTCTTTCTTCTTTCCTCCATTCCTTCTACTCTTTCTCTAAAAAAAATTAATTGATGAAAAAAAAACAATAAAAATCAATAAAATCATACCCTTGTATGAGGATTAAAATAAAGTATAACCAATTCATAGGGTTCAATGAGAATAGATAAGTTTATTAGAATGAAACTGTAGCATAATAATTTATAAATTATAGTAGTTGTATATTAACTTTCATTTTATTCCTCTCTGGTCAAATTTATCAAACATTTTCTTTATAGATTCTGAGTAATGAATCTTGATTGAATATCAGAGATTCTTTAGATATAAACTACAAATTTTTTGAAAGGCACATATCAGGAACAAATAATAATTCAAATAACAATTCTCAGATGTATTTGGTCATAGATTTTACCCAATACTAATTAATTAAAAGTCTGAGTGCATGCCTGGGACTCTATGATGTACCAGCAACTTAAATTGTTTCCAACTTCACACTCATAATTTTTTTAAAAAGTGCATATCTCCAGTGATTTTGTTCTGAGGAGGCTAACATTTTCTTAATTGGGCTGGAGATTTTAAGGGACTTTCTTGTCCATGAAGTTCTTCCCATGACTGGACTGAACAGCAGGTGGAAAAGTGGCACCTACAGCCCACACATGCCCTAGATCTTTCCCACATGGACGTATCTGATGCTGGAGCTCTCTCGTGCACTTCGGGTGAGTGTATAAGATACACAGTAGAAGGAAAGAAGAGCCTGTGTTGTACATAGGGTGCAAACTCTGCCTGGCAGGGAACTGAATGAGAAAGTCCGGTGTCCATGGGGACCAATGCATCAGGAACAATGGCATGGCCTGGTTCCCAGTCTTTCTATGCAAATTATGATTGGTTCAAGAAAAGGTCAAGACTGAATATAGAGATGGTCCCTGATTTACGATGGTTCACCTTATGATTCCCCCCACCCCCCATGGTGTGAAAGCTTTAAGCACGCAGTAGAAACTGTATTTGGAATTTTACATTTTGGTAATTTTCGGGGCTGGGAATAGATGGTATGATATTCTTTTGCAATGCTGGGTAGCAGCAGCAAAATGATTTTGCCCAGCTATAGGCTGTTCGTGTTCTGAGCACGTTTAAGGTACAGTAGGCTAAATTGGATGCTCAGTAGATTGTGTATTCAATGCATTTTTGACTTACAATATTTTCAGTTTACCATGTGTTTATTGAGACATAACCTTGCCATAAATTGATGCATTTCTATACTGTCAATGCAGCCGGACAGGCTTTTACATTCTGTAAAAGTTCCAATGGGGAAGCACACCCCCTTGCTCTCCTTCACCTCAGCCCAATGGGTTTCTCTCAGTAGCATGGACTTGAGAGTGGACATGGAGCCCTAGCTGGTTTGGCTCAGTGGATAAAGCACCAGCCTGCAGACTGAAGGGTCCCAGTTTCAATTCTGGTGAAAGGCATGTATCTCAGTGTAGGCTTCTCCTTGACCCAGGCCCTAGTGAAGGAGCAACTAATTGATGTGTTTCTCTCACATTAATGTTTCTCTCTGTCTTTTCCTCTCTCTCTAAAAATCAATTGGAAAATATCCCTTGGTGGGGATTTTTTTTTTAAAAAAAGTGAACATAGGACTAGACTCAGCTTCCAGTTCCATCACTAACCCTAAATTGCCTTCCAATTAAAAGTAGATGTTAGCCCTAACCAGTTTGGCTCAGTTGGTAGAGTGTCTGCCTGTGGACTGAAGGGTCCCAGGTTTGAGTCTGGTCAAGGGCATGCACGTTGGTTGCAGGCACATCCCCAGGCGTGAGTGCTCTGGGGTGGCAGCAATGCAGGCACAGGGTATGGAGTGTGTGCCCTGCCTGGGCGGAAGGGCCCATAGTGTGGAAGTGCCAGCTGCGGTGCAATCACGGGGTACACTCCATTGAAGGGAGACCCAAAGTTTTTCAGGTTGTCGTCTGGGCAGGGTTGGAGCCCTTCCCTGTGTAACCCCAGCTTGGGCTTTTCTGGTTGCCCAGAGGGTGGGGGCCACACCCCGCTGCTTAGAGCTTTTGTGGAATCCCAGTTGTCACCATGGAAGGGACCTAGAAATCCAGTGATTTTAGCCACCATTTTACACTTGGGGCAACTGAGGTCCAGAAAGAAGGAGGGCCTCCCTAGAAGTCAGTCATTAAAGGCCAAACTATAATGGAAATAAATGGCTCCCAATTCCTAATTTCCACTCTCCAGCACCCACAGGCTGGTGGGGGGAGGGGTAGTTGGGGGCAATGAGGCCAGCAGTTGGGGGCATTCAGGCTGGTAGGCAGATTGTTAGACAGGGGTGATTAGGAAGGCAGGCAGGTGAGAAGTTAGGAGCCAATGATCCCGAATTTGGAAAGGGATATCCGACTGCCAGTGCAGGATCAGGCCTAAACTGGCATTCTGACATCCCCCGAGGTGCAAGATTAGAAAGGGTGCAGGCCAGGCTGAGGGACCTCCTCCCATGCATGAATTTTGTGCACCAGGCCACTAGTAAAATATATTTTAAAGAAAAATTATTGATAGATGTTGGTATGAAACAATTGGATTATTAATGGGAGTAAGTCACAGAAGTAACATATGTGAGTGACTGGGGCCCATTTAATACTTACTGGTGTTCTTGTTGCTAATCACTCTCTTCAGATCAAAAGTAATAACAGCATAGATGTAAAAAAGAAGAGCTCATCTTCAAAGGGTCTCAGCAGGTCTCAATCATCATACAGGGATTCTACACGCCACTGTCAGCCTTCTCCAGCATGGAGGGAGAGCAGTAGTGAGGTTAATAAGTGTTTCTGTGCATCCTCATCCTGACTGACTTTGCACCACAGCCACATCTACAACAGGAAATCAAATCTTTGTAAGCCATGTGCCCTGAAGCTGTTATGCTCAACTTTTGCAGCAGTACCTTTAGAAAGTATTCCTTAGGATGTTTTCTAACAGTACACTGTAAGAATAAAAAAAATGGAGATAGCAGTCTTTAGATAAAATCCCAGCACCTTCAGTATTTGATTTAGTGATTATTTATTGAGCATGTAATGTGTTTGTGGTTCTGTGCTAATAAGCTCTGTCACAGACAATGTGCTGCTGAGCAAATTAAAGATTTACCTACACATAGAATTATCACAGTTACAATAAATAATATAGTATGTTAAACACTAGTGCCTTGCATAGAATAAGTACTTATTAAATGTCTAGCAGATGCCATCAGTACCATCTGCAATAAAACATAGATAATACCTTTTAGAGTAGTTAGTATTGAGTTGAACTGCCCGTTAGGCCTTTAAATACAAAGGAATCTCCCTTGTAGCATGACAGGTACTTAAAAGTCCTAGCAAATTGTTATTCTAAACCCACTTTTACCCACCATATTAGATGCTACAGTGTTGAGAGAGCAGGTGAGAAAAGGATTTTGTTTTTAATCATCACCCAAGGATATGTGATTTGTTGTTGTTGTTGTTTATATTTAAAATTTATTTTAGAGAGAGAAAAGGAGATAAGGAGGATGAGGATGGGGAGAAAGAGGGAGGGGGATTTGAGAAAGAAACATCAGTGTGAGAGAAACATTGATCAACTTGGAATAGAATCTGCAACTTGCCTTGGTATGTACCCTGACCAGGAATTGAGCCTGCCACCTTTTGGTGTACAGGATGACACTTGAACCTACTAAAACACACTGGCCAGGACAACCAAGGAACAGGGGCCAGGACAACCAAGGAACAGAATAAAAGACCCAGAAATAAATCATTGCCTTTGTAGTCAATTAATATTTGACAAAGGAGGCAAAACCATATAATGGGGTAAAGATAAATTCAATAAATTGTGTTGGGAAAATTGGCTGGGACCGGTTTGGCTCAATGGATAGAGCGTCGGCTTGGGGACTGAGAGGTCCCGGGTTCAATTCCAGTCAAGGGCATGTGCCTTGGTTGCAGGCATATCCCCAGTAGGGGGTGTGCAAGAGGCAGCTGATCGATGATTCTCTCTCATTGATGTTTCTAACTCTCTATCTCTCTCCCTTCCTCTCTGTACAAAATCAATAACATATATTTAAAAAAATTGTGTTGGGAAAATTGGACAGATAGATGTAAAAAATGAAACTAGACCACTTTTTACACCATACACAAGATTAAACTAAATATAGATTAAATATTTAAATGTTAGGCTGGAAACCATAAAAATTCTAGGGGAAAATGTAGGCAGTAAATCTCAGACATTTCTCAAAGCAATTTTTTATGATGTATTGTCTCAGAAAAGGGAAACAAAAGAAAAAATAAATGAAAGGAACTACATCAAACTAAAAAGCTCTGCACAGCAATGGAAACCATGAAGACAATGAAAAGACAACATACTGAATGGGAAAACATATCCATCCAGACAGCTGATAGGGACTTTATATCCAAAATTTATAAAGAACTTATCAAGCTCAACACACCAACACACATACACACATACACACACACACACACACACACACACACACCCACACACACCAACTAAGCAATGAGCAAAGAACCTGAATAGACTCTTCTCTAAAGAGGACATGCAGATGGCCAATGGACATATGAAAGGATGCTCATCATGAGATAGACACAAATTAAAACCACAATGAGGCAACATTTCACATCTGCCAGAATGGCTGTTATCAATATATACACAAACAACAAGTGTTGATGAGGATGTGAAAAAAGGGACTCGTGGTGCAGTGTTGGTGGGAATACAAGTTGGTGTAGCCACTGTGGAAAATAGTATGGAGTTACCTCAAAAAAATTAACAGTGGAAATGCCTTTTGACCCAGCAATTCCATTTCTGGGAATAAATCTCAAGAAACCAGAAACACTAATTCAAAAGAATATATGTACTCCTATGTTCATTGTAGCAATTGCCAAGATCTGGAAACAGCAGATGAGTGGAACAAAAAGCTGTGGTATATTTACACAATAAAATACTGCTTGTCCATAAAAAAAGAAGGAAATCTTACCTTTTGATAGCCTTGATGGAACTGGAGAGTATTATAATAAGTGAAATAAGCTAGTCAGAGAAGGCAGAGTAGCATAAGATTTCATTTACATATGTAATATAATGAGCAAAATAAATAAACAAAAAACAAAGTGAAGACATACTCATGGATTCAGATAACAGACTGACAACTGTCAGAGGGGAAGGGATTGAGGGCTGGGCGACAAGGGTGAGGGATTAAGAAAAGAAAAAATGAAAGACTATGGTGCTTGCTAGAGGGAAAGTGGGGTGGGGGGAGAACGTAAAAGAAGGTAAAGGGAGATAAATGGTGATGGAAGGAGACTTGACTTGGGGTGGTGAACACACAACACAATATACAGATGATGAATTATAGAATTGTATCCCTAAAACCTATATAAGTATATTAATGAATGTCACCCCAATAAATTCAATAAAAAAGGAAAATGTTAGAAATTTAAATTCTATAGGATAAAAGCAAATACAGAGGAACTACTATATTTAAAATAACTTTCCCAGGGAACTTATTGGAGATGCATATTTAACTTATAAAATGACTAATATCTTCATTTTCCACAAGAAAAAATGAGTCTTGGATATGTTACATACATGATACAAGATTGCCCACCTAATGAAAAGCACTGGTGGAATCTGAAATCAGTTTGTTAATTTAAATAACAACAAATTTATATGTGACTGAAGATGAAGAAAAATCATAACTTTGTCGAAATATATGAGTACAAAAGAGGAAATAAAAAACAAGCACAAAACACACTCAATGCTGTCTATTGTGAGAGAGGATGGTAATTGGATGGTGAGAATGTGTAGGGTGTTTTCTGTTTTGAGAATGCTCTGATATAAAAGGGTTTATAAATATTTATTATAGAATCAGAGCTTCCCAGAAGTATGTCATTCACAAAAGTAATTGATGAGATAAAGGTCAATGGTAAAAATAACAAATAAGGCATAAAAAACAGTGGAGCCGAAACCGTTTGGCTCAGTGGATAGAGCGTTGGCCTGGGGACTGAAAGGTCCCGGGTTCGATTCCAGTCAAGGACATGTACCTTGGTTGCGGGCACATCCCCAGTAGGGAGTGCGCAAGAGGCAGCTGATCAATGATTCTCTCTCATCGATGTTTCTAACTGTCTATCCTTCTCTCTTCCTCTCTGTAAAAAATCAATAATTATTTTTTAAAAATAGTGGAAAAGGGAAAACTAGTAAAAGAAAGACAATTATATTAGGAGCTGGGGCAATTCACTACAGCTTGGTGACTTCAAATCCTTTAATATAAGAAGTCTAGTTGGAAGTCACTCTTCCCAACAGAAGCCAATATTTAGGAACACTGTTTGGGGGCTAAAGCTGTCTGACTTGGGGTACACTTGGTATATAACATATTGAGCATGTTTCCTGGAGGTTCTCTGAAGAGCAGAGCAGGCCTATGGGTTATCCGTGGTGCTGCTACCAATGAGGATGCGCATACGGCAGTGAAGGGTTGAGGAGAACTGGATGCATTCCATCCTGCACGTTCTACAGGAAACTGTAAAAAAGAGAGGTCAGGATGGGGATAGAGGCAGATTTTATGCTAAAAGTTTAAGGGTTTGAAAATTATGCTCACACAGAAACCTGGACATTAATATTTAGTTCAGCTTTATTCATAATCTCCAAACACTGGAAGCAATCAATATATCTCTCAATTGGTGAGTGGATAAACAAATAGTTATATCCATAAAATAGAATGTTTCCAGTAATAAATAATTCGACATCAAGCCATGAGAAGGCACAGATGAATCTTAAATGCTTATGTTAAGTAAAAGAAGCAAGTATGAAAAGACTGCACACTGTATAATTTCAATTATATAATGTCCTGGAAAAAAAGTAAAACTTTAGTGATAATTTTAAAGACAAACCTCTAGTGGTTTCCAGGAGTTTGAGAGGAGAGAAGTGGGCTGATTAGATAAAACATAGGATATTTTTAGAGTGGTGTTCTGTATGACACTGTGGATGTATAACATATGTGTTTGTCAAAACTGATAGAACTTGATAGCAAAAAAAAATACCTTAAAAGAACTTTAATGTTTGCAACTTGAAAAAATGTAGGCAGCAAGGAGATCCAGGGATAAAATCCAGAATGTGACAAAATAATCTAATTTTATTACAAATATATGAAACACCTCATTGAATGAGCAAAGATGGAAAAGTGCTCACCTAAGTAACTTTGGATATAAGCAGAGTTCTAAGTATAAAGCATTGTATCAAGTTGGTGAAATTGTTTCCCAAGAGGTTACTGGTTAATAATTCTGATACTGCTATACAAGTGTATTGGAATTGAGCAGTTAAGATGGATGGTAGGATCCAGGTTCTCCACTGTTGAAATACAGTTTTTAGTAAGCAAGTGAAGGAGGCCAGAATGTGGTGTACTGATACAAATATATCCTTGGGTTAATATGCATACCTCTTGGCTCTGTCAACTGAAAGGCTCTAGAAGTGGCTACACCCCAGGAGCACTGATGATACTCTGACGTTAGCTTCTAATACCATTCTTCAATTAGAACGAGGTGTTCTTGGATAAATGACTGATTCTAAGTTTGAGAAGGAAGAATACAGGATGAACCTGGAACAGCTTGTAGTGCAATAAAATATGTGGTTGAGTTTGAAAAAGTCTGAGCAAAGAAACAAATTGAGTCATGTTGAATTATAATCCAAAGTCTGGAATAAATTTCTATGAGTCCAAACTAATTTTAAAACCATTGAGTAAGTAAGTAAATGAGGGAGAAGAACAACTCTCTCATGAAGAATTCCAAATGACTCATGAATTCATGGAGATGCTTACCCTTGAGGAGCTGAAGCACAGCAAACTTTTCATTCCTTGCATGTGGTCTGTACAGCTGTCTTTTTAAAAAATAAAACAGTATGAAAAGGGGGAAAAGGAGTAAATTCACAATGGAGGAAACTGATGAGTACTCACTTAGCCCATTGATCAAGGTTAACATCAATAGTGATGAGTCATGGTAACAGTATGACGATGATGTCATGGAATAGCACCTTACCTTTGTGGTCTTCCTCCCCCACAAAACACCACCACAGTCTAGCAATGAGAAAAACAAACAAACAAACAAAAAACACACAAACAAACAAAAACCCCAGATGAATCCTGATTGAGACATTGTATAAAATACTTGACCAGTGCTCTTCAAAAGTCTCATGGTCATAAAAACAAGGAAAGTTCTCAGACTTCATAAACAAGAGGAGCCTAAAGAATATAATTACTAAATATAATATGTTATCTTGCATGTGATCCTGGAATAAAGCAAAGTTTTTATATGGAAACTGGGAGAATATGAATAAAGTATGGACTTTAGTTAATAATAATAAATCAATATTAGTTTATTAATTATAGCAGATGTACCATGCTGATAGAGGCTGAACATAGGGTATATAGACTTTTAGTGCTATCATTGAAATTTTTCTACAAATCTAAAGCTGTTCTATGAAAAAAAAATTATAATTTTTAAAGGCAGAATAATAGCTCTTTCGATAAATTTTTCCATGTATTGCAATATTTTTAAAGTAAACCCTCACTAATTTCAATGAGGGCTTCTTAAAGCCCAGTGAATAATAATTTGCTGATTCAAAGATTTATCCTATGAGAAATATAATGAATAAGAAAAAATAGAGAGGTGAGCAATATTTCTGCTTCATGGAGTTCGGCCATATTTATTTAGGAAGGGCAATCCAAAAGCACAAATTATTGTCCTTTAAAACACAAAGTTTGCACATGTACACACATACTTGGCTCAGCACAAGCGAGACTATTTATATGTCACTGGTTTCCAAATTCCAACTTCAGCTTTTATGATTTAGCAATCTTGCAATACACGGGATGCATTCTTTATTCAGCTCCTTTAAGGAGAAAGTAAACTGGAAAAGCTATGCAAATCAGAAGTTCCTCCTTTGTAGGAAAGATGAAATTTTGTAAAAGCACAGACATAGGAATCAGCATTATGTTTTTAAAGAAACTCCAAAAAACATGGTATGATGCAAGAAAGATGGTAATACAAAAACAAAGGGAAGTCAAGACTGTGTGAGATTAAATGTTTTTATCCTGTATTTTCAGCTAGCCCCTTCCTCACCTTTAGTAGATAAGCTTGCCTTCTTCCTAGAGAAAAGATTATTTGAAACTTTGAATTCATTTATCACCACATGCTGTTGTCCCACAAATTCAATAAGTTAGTAATATATAAAGCTACCAGAATAGAACGTATAAACTTATTGTTATATTATAGTTCATAATTTTTAGTGTATAATTGTCAGCATATAAAGTGAATATCCATATATTATATCTATAATAATAAAAGTATAATGGTAATTAGACTGACTGTCCTTCTGGATGACCTTCCAGAAAAAGCCAGGGCTGTGAGGGAAGCCTGGGTCCTGAGTGTCAGAGGGAAGCCAGTGCTGGCAGCGGGGGAAGGAAGGCCCACTCTTGCATGAATTGCATGCACTAGGCCTCTAGTGATCCTGGAATAAAGCAAGGTTTTTTAGATAGAAACTGGGAGAATATGAATAAAGTATGGACTTCAGTTAATAATAATAAATCAATGTATATAATATCTATATACATACCCATCTATCTACATATCTTTACATCTAACTACGTTAGATCTAGATAGGTGCAGATATAGACTATAGATGTAACGTAGGCTTGTGTAACTTTCTACAGGTATCCCAAAGTCACTGTCCTAAAGTAAAACTGTCTTGTTTTCCTCCAACCCTGTTTCTCCACTGAGGTCCTTGACTCTGACTGATGCCATCATTCCAAATTTCAGAAGCCAATGAGTTGTCTATTCTTTTTACATTCTACAACCTGTCTAATGACTTCAGGCTACCCACTGCTACTGCTTTGGTTCATCGCCCTGGACTGACCCACAGTCTTGAGCCTAGGTCTTTCACATCTGTCTTTCCTTGAATGGTAGACAAAGGGACCTCTCTGATATATGCATCCTGACTATTCTTCTTCATGGCCAGGCTCCTGGCCAGCCCTCTCCATGCTGTCTCTTTTTATACTTTATGTTATACTAGTTCTTAATGCGATCTGAGTTATTTCAATTTTCTTATTGGTCCCTGCTTTTACTGTGTACATTCCATTTCCTGGGATGTTATGTTGCACCCACTAGGTTCAGGATTCATTTTTGATATCATCTCCCCTAAGCTCTCCTAACACCACCAAATTGTGATGATATAGACTCTCTTCTTCCACAGCCCATCTGTTTATAGAAATCATAGTGTTTAGAACACTTTATATTTTATTAAATTATACTTGACATAAAATACTATATTAGTTTCAGGTGTATAACAGTGATTCAACATTATATATCTTTTTTTATATTTTATTAATTTTTTACAGAGAGGAGGAGAGAGGGAAAGAGAGCTAGAAACGTCGATGAGAGAGAAGCATCGACCAGCTGCCTCTTGCACACCCCCTACTGGGGATGTGCCCGCAACCAAGGTACATGCCCTTGACCGGAATCAAACCTGGGACCTTTCAGTCTGCAGACCGACGCTCTACCACTGAGCCAAACCAGTTTCGGCAACATTATATATCTTAATGTGTGATCACCACAATAAATCTAGTAACCACCTGACACCATACAAAGTTATCACAATATCATTGTATATATTACCTGTGCTGTAATTACATCCTTGTGAAGTATTTAGTGGAAGTTTATTCTTTAACTGCTTTCACCCATCCCACACACCTCTCCCCTCTGGCAATTATCAGTTTGTTCTCTGTGTCCATACGTTTGTTCCTATTTTGTATTTTTGTATTTTTATTTTCACTTATAAGTGGAATCCTATGTTGTATTTTTTCTGTCTGACTTATTTAACTTGTCATAATAGTTTCTAGGTCCATTTATTTTGTTGCAAATAGCAAGATTTCATTCTTTTTATGACTAATATTCAATTCCATATATATGCCACACATTCTTTACCTATTTATGTATTGATGCACACTTAGGGTGATTCCATATCTTGGCTATTGTGAATAATGCTGCAATAAATGTAAGGGTATACATAGTCTTTCAAATTAATGTTTTCGTTTCTTCAGATAAATACTCAGAAGTGGAATTGCTGGGTCATATTTTAGTTCCATTTTTAATTTTTTAGGAACATCCATATTGGTTCCATAGTGACTGTACCAATTTATAATTCTTCCAATTGTACACAAGGTTTCTCCTTTCTTCCTATCATCTTTACCACCTGTTATTTCTTGTCTTTTTGATAATAATAGCCCCTCTGAAAGTGTGAGGTGATATCTCCCTGTGGCTTTGTTTGCATTTCCCTTAAAATGAGTGATACTGAACATCTCTTTCTATTTTTGTTGGCAAACTGTATGTCTTCTTTGAAGAAATGTCTTCTGCCCATTTTTTAGTCAGATTTTTTAAGTTGAATTGTATATAATAAGTTGACTTCCTTATATATTTTATATATAAACCCCTTATTAGACATATCATCTGCAAATATTTTTTTCTCAATAAGTAGGTAGTATTTTTACTTTATTGATAGTTTTCTTTACTGTTCAAAATGTTTTCATTTTCTGTAGCCCCATTTGTTTAATTTTGTTTTTGTTGCCATTGCCTGGGGAGAAATATAACAAAATTTGCTAAGACTGATGTCAAGGTGATTGGTGTCAATGTTTTTAGGTATTCTATGGTTTTAGGTTTTATATTTTAAATCAGTGGCTCTCAAGCTTTAGTGGCCATAGTTCATATCTTTAGAATCCCCTGGAGGGTTTATTAAGATATAAGTTACTTGACCCAGTCGTGGAGTTTTTGAATTAATATCGCTGGAATGGGACTTGAGCATTTGCATTTCTAGCATGCTCTCAGTTGGTATTGTACTGCTGTTTTAAGCAGTCTGTACCCTAAGGATTCACCCTGAATAAGGCATTAAGTTTATTTACTTAGCTTGACCCAGGGTAAGAAAAGAAAAGAAAAAAAAACTTTGAAGATGTAAAGATCTGAGAAGGCACCAAGTCCTAAGGACCAGATAAGGCCAATTCTGATGTGCATTAAAGATAAGAGTCACATTTTCTCAGAAGTAAAGAAGAGGTGTGGTCATTTCAATAAATAAAGACTCCCTTTGAATACCATTATGAATTATTATAATGTTTCTTGGATGATCTATTAAAAATGCTAAATTTTACATTTAAGGATACTTCTCTGGAACTTAAGTTCTGAGGGGAGACCTATTAAAATTGGTAATCAATCAGTGGAGAGCTGCCTCAACCCCCAGAACTCAGATTCAGTAAATGGGTGTGTTCTTGAAAAGGGATGCTGAGCAGGCAGTACCTGCAGGAGTACCAGACATGTGAAACCCTGAGGCTCTCAGGAACTAAGATCAAGTTTATATGTTTTAGGAATTCTAAACTTGGAGAAAGAAAAACAGCAAAGTTAAGAGATAATCCAAACCCAGAAAGAAGGAGCTGTGTTGGCGACTATGAGATATATTTGGGCAGACAGAGACAGGATGTGTACAGAGTTGCTTTGGGAAATTGTGAAGGGATTGAGCAAAAAGTAAAAAAAAAAAAAAAAAAAAAAAAAGATAAAAAAAAAACCTCATGGTCAACACTGTGGTGATTGTGGGGTGGAGAGAGGGGGTGGGTGGAGGTGGAAGAGGGTATAGAAGGGATAAATGGTGATGGAAAGTAATAAAGATAAATAAATAAATAAACAAATCCAGATATGCTGCATATCATCTATGTAGTCTTCTATGAACCTCTGTTTTCTCTAATGTAAAATGAGAATTAAGAAATAGGCACCAAACTTGTTGGGAATAGAAACAAAATTTTGACATGATGGAATAATAGTAAGTCATAGTAATGACCACTACTATAAAGTGGACACTTAATATAAGGATCCAGCTGCACTTAGGAGGAGCTGTGGTCATATGCTTCAGGAAAGAACTCATTATCAGTTCTGAGCTAGAGGATCTGAGATAGCTCTCCCCAAAGCTTTCTTAGGAAATAAATAGGTTCTTTTAGAGTCCTTTTTCCGCTAACCCCTTCACCTTTGTTCCTCAGAATTATCAAGCTACTCAATCTTAAGAGCGATTGACAGAGTCACCATTTCCCCAGGGAGACTTATGTGGTCCATCTGAGCTTGGGGAAGTATCTGTCTCCCGGGCTTCAGTGTACAGTATCGTGATAAGATCTCTCTATGTGTCAGATGCTACTCCATCAAACCCACAACTACATTGATTCTTTTTCTGTTTCCAAGCATTTACCACAGCCCCTGACAGAGAGAAGAAACACACTTTATGCTTGTTGAAGGGAATTACATATCCTTTGACTTGGGAAAAATGGGCCTAGTGTTTTTGTAAGATAGCAGCTCATTGCACCATGTAGATCAGGCCAAAGTCAGAGCTGGATACAGACCAAGGTCTTTTGACTTGGTCAAGTGTTCATTTCACGACTCTATGTTGCATTCATGCATGGTGCCATGCATATTTCAAAACACTTTCTCATTATTAATGATAATGTAGAAGAAATAACAAAATTAAAGAAAGCTGAATCGTGACATGGAGAGAGGAGAGACAGGCATCTCTTTCAGTCTATCATCATTATCTCTCTTCATGCATTCTCCATTTCTATCTATCTATCTATCTATCTATCTACCTACCTACCTATCTACCTATCTATCTCTATCTATCTACCTATCTATCTATCTATCTATCCATCTATCTATCATCTATCTGTCATTTTATCTCTGTGTATTCATCTTGTTTTGTTCCACCCATCTTGTTTTGTTCTGTGGCTTTTTATGTTTTGTTTTGTTTTTCAGAGAACTTAACATACTGTGTATAATTAGGCTGTTCATGTGTCTGATTCATTTGGGTCTGTTCCTTCCAAAGGAACATGTTGGACTATGTTGAGTTTTCTTATAAATAATTTCACAATGGTTAGCATGTTTCCAAGCTTACTCAATAAAGGAACAATTGAAAAAGAATAAAAAAGTTAGAGATTTAATATAAAAATTTTAAAAAATTGAACTGTTAAGGCTGAAAAAAAGTTTCCTGTTTTTCACAGGAAAAGGTCAATAACAATCCAGTTTTTTTTTTTTAACTCTAGTTACCAACTGGCATGCTTATTTATCTTTGAAAGACAAGTAATATGATCATTTCTTATTAGACATAATACTCTAGGTGACACGACTAATACAATGTATAATAGCTTCTCATTTAAAACCCTAGCCATCTGGTTGAGATAAAGTCACATGTTCATCACAACACCTGAGCTAGATTCACAGTGAGCAGGGACTATCCAGAAAGCACTTTGTCAGACAAATGTAGCAGGTGAGTTAAAAAAAGTGCATCCTTTGGAAAGAGTTGAGCAGCAACAGAGAAACCTATGCAGATTAGTTAGTAGATGAGTTTGAGCAAAACTCTTTTGGTTGGAAGATTGAAGACTTTTCTAGGGACATAGAAGAGCAATAGAGGAGGATGATTTTATATACAAAATATTCTGAGATAAGACTAGAAAGATATATGGGCATCAGATTAAGAATGGTCTTGACATGACAATAATTTTATTTGCCATTATAGAGATGCTATTGCAAATTGTATTTCTTCCCAGTAAACAATCATCATTACAAATGCCACCACTCACTTGCTACTGCATCCATATTATTACTATCTTTTAGGACCTCCTGTGTACCATTCACTGTGATAGACATGTCATATACACCATGTTAGAAAACATCATAACAAGCCCAAAGATAAAGATTATTTACCAACATTACACAGGTCAAATAGGTAATAAAGAACTGAAAAAATAATTCTAACTGAATTTTAGAACTCAAAAAAAACACAACACACAAAGAAACACACACACACACACACACAAACACACACACACACACACACACACAAAACTCAAAACATTGTCTGCTACTCTATGTGATTACAAAAAAGGTTTAGTCTTTCCAACACCCTTTAAGCACTGAAAAATCCTCCATGCCCGAGTATTGTGACAAGATGTGGTAAACTGAGCTTTCATCCACCATCCATTCCCAATCACACTCAGGTTAATGATTGTGATCGTGAAGAAGATGCTTGCTGTGTTGGAGGCCACCTTTCCCCAAGAGCAGTGTCCATGCCTAACAGAAGAGGATCTGAGACAACTTTGAGGAAAAAATTTACTATGTGGTTGGGGACCAATGCTTCTGAGAGTTTTGCTTCTTAAACTGTTTGAAAGTCCCCAAGAAATAGAAGGCTCCTCTCACAGCTCCCGCCTGATACCACACTATCTGGAAAGAAAGATTGTGCTTGAAGAAGAATTTTGGGTTATAGGATCCATAGATAATTTTTTACATACCATTTTATGAAATTTTAAAAGTTCCTAACAACCCAAATGACAAAGTAAAGGAGGATGTACATTCTTAACTCCATATGGTTTCTCCCTATACATAGCAGGAGTATTTCTGGTATTACAGACAGAAATCACTTTTTAATGATCTTTTTCATGCAGACATTTGGTCTCCTAAAGAGCTGTGGAGTGTATTCAGTGATATTTAATGGACAATAGCTGAGCAAAATAAAAAGGAGAGAATAAATGGTCCAGTGGCTGGCTCAGGCACCATTCAAATATCTTAAAACTTAATATTTTACTTTAACTGGCATTCTTTGAAGTTATCTTTGTGTGATTTGTAGGACAAACAGGAGCCCGTGCTCACTGGTTAGAAAAGCTTTGTCAGCTGTGTTGGCATTAAAGTCCTCAGAGAGTAGACCCTGCCAGTGACTGGAGGTGACCAAGCACAGCAGGTTAAGCTTTCCTTGGAGAACTGTTCTAAGGAGAGGAGATAAAGAAACAAACACCATCACAAAATTATGTGTGTTCTGACAGAAGACTGGGGAGAGGAAAGTCATCCTCCTGGTGAGTGGTCCTTACTTCTCACTGAGAAGACATTCTTCTGGAAAGATGTTTTTTAGCATTTGTCTCTGCTATTGCTTCTTCCATTCTCTTTTTCCAAACAGTATATCACCATTTCAAAGGCATGCATTTAGTGTCTGTGTATGCCTCCTTTACACTGGCCACTATAAATTTAAACAGGCATGAAACATGTTTGGGTTCATGTAACAGGTCTCTGGGGTTTTCCAGCAAAACACTAACATCTTCAAGATGCACCTATTAGATTGAGCCCAAGGAAGACAAAACATTTATTCCACAAATCTAGCAGGTACCCTGCATGGCCCTGGTGTTTCCAAGATGCTGCCCTTTATAACTCATTGTGGGGATTGAAGGCCCCAAGTTCTTTGCAAATATTTTAAAAATATTTTGGAGTTATTAGTGTGTGTGTGTGTATGTGTGTGTGTGTGTGTGTGTGTGTGTGTGTGTGTATGCTACTTTCTCAATTAAATGCTGTTTCTTGATTACAAAAATCTGCTCTGTGAATCTTATTTATCATGATATCCACATGACATTCTAGATTTTGTAAATTAAATTTATTGGGGTTACATTGGTCAATAAAGTCATGTAGGTTTCAAGTGCACATTTCTATTTCACATGATCCGTATGTTGCACTGTGTGCTAATCACCCAAAGTCAAATCCTCATCTATCACCATATATTTGGCCACCTTTTAACCTTTACTACCTCCCTTACCCCTTCCCTCAACCACCATACTGTTGTCTAAGAGTTTCAGTTTTATATCCCACATATGAGTGAAATCATATGGTTCTTAGCTTTTCCTGAATGACTTATTTCACTTAGCATGATATTCTCAAGGTTCATCCATGTTGTTGCAAATTATAGTATTTTGTCTTTTCTTATGGTTGAGTAGTATTCCATTGTGTTGATGTACCACATTGCTTTGGTTGTTTCCATGTCTTGGCCATCATGAATAATATTGCAGTGAACATAATGGTGTATATATCTTTGAAAATACAAGTTTTCAAGTATTTCTGGGTAGATACCCAGAAGAAAGATTACTAAGTCATATGGTAACTCTATTCTTAATTTTTTGAGGAACCATCATATTGTTTGCCACAGGATTGTATCAGTTTACATTCCTGCCAGCAGTGATGAGGGTTTGCTTTTCTCCACATTCTTTCCAATATTTAAATTCTGTCTGGTTGATAAGTGCCAATGTGAGATAGTATGTCCTTTGCATTTTCCTAATAGTTAATGTAGTTGAGCATTTTTTCATGTGTATAGTGAACCTTTGTTTGTCTTCTTGGGAGAGGTGTCTGTCCAGGTGCTTTGCCTATTTTCAATTGGATTGTCTGTTTGTTTGGTGTTGAGTTGTATGAGTTCTTTATGTATTTTGGATATTAACCCCTTGTCAGAGCTGCTGTTCACAAATATCTCCCATTCCATTGGTTGCCTTTTTGTTTTGCTGTAGGTTTCTTTTTCTGTGAAGAAGCTTTTAATTTGATATAGTTCTGTTCATTTATTTCTCCCTTTACTTCTTTTGCTTTTGGTATCAAATTCATAAAATGGTATCTAAGACCAAGGCCCATAAGTTAGTAATTATGTTTTTTTTCTATGTAATTTATTGTTTCAGATCTTATATATAGGTCTTTGACCCATTCTGAATTAATTTTTTTACATGGGGAGAAACTATAATCTAGTTTAATTATTTTGTGTGTGGCTTTCCAGTTGTCTTATTCTTTCTAAATTTGCTTTCATACATATCATATCTTAGTCTATTCTACTACAATACATTCTAAAGAAAACTGCTTTGATTCATTTTCCAACTTAATAACTAACTCTTCAGTTATATCCATTCTACTCATCCTCACATCTGTTAAGTTTTCTAAATCTTAATTTTGGAAACATATTCTCAAATTCTAATGGCTTTTTATGATAATTTGTATACCAGATGTGATATTGTCTATATATCTTTTAAGATATGAATTCCTCAGCTATTATATATCTTTTCTTATGTTTTTGTTGTTCCTTTCATATTGTTGGTTAAATTTCAAATTCTAGTAAGTTTTAATTATTCTGTTTTTGAAAATTTCTACTTAACTACTTGTGTTATGCATTAATTCGTGCCTGCTGAATGGTGGTGGCCAGGCCTATGCTGCAGGAGACAGACAAGTTTTCCTCTGGATGTTGGGCTCTCTTCCAACTTTGAGGCACTAGATGAGTGAGCGATTCTCCCTGATATGACTTCTGTGCAAATGCCCTTGCAGCCAGCAACTTTGTCTGAGTAAGGTGAGAACAACAGGCAGGTTTTTCTTCTCTGAGTACCAACCCTTTAGATCTTGTAATGGTGAGAAGTTCCCCAGCACTTCTCTTTACATAAATTTCAGGCTATGGCTTTCCTGAATTTATCTGTTTATGTATATAGCTCTTATGAATTTCTAAATTTTAAAATTTTTCAATATGTACCAACATTTATGGCCTGCTAGTGGATACTTTTTCTAATGGAGTATCTATTTGATAGTGACTTAGTTATTTTCTGCTATGTAGCAACACTATTCTAGAGTTGTTCTTGGGGATTCAACAGTGAACCAAAAAGAGAAAGGCCTTATTCTTATATGGACCAAGTTGGAGAATAAGAAAAGGAAAAAAATATATAAACATATATGTGTATATTCTGACAAAGTTTAAATGCTAGCAAAATTGAAAAAAAAAATAAAGGAGGAGAGAAAAAGGATTGAAGGAAAGAAGGAAGGAAAAATCAAGGCAGGGAAGTGACGAAGAGTAACTGTGGTTGCCATCTCATACTGTGTGGAGACCTGGAGAGTGAAACATCTCTGAAGATATGCCATTGGAGCACATGGATGACATAACAGAAGGAAAAGGACACATATGAAAGAGGAAGAACCAGCAAGTTCAAGCTGTGAGGAATGGTCTACTGGGCATGAGTATGGGGTGGATGGAGTTGGGAGGCTGAGGTAAATGGAATTTTGTGAGCAACAGGGATAAGAATAGTAAGTTGATTTGAACAGATGCTCAGGCTGGGCTGAGGAAGCCCCCAAGTGCACAAATTTTTGTGCACTAAGGCTTTAGTTGTAAATATCATTGCTATGAACTTTGGGTTGCATCTATTCATTCTGATTGGGGTTTCTGATTTCTTAGTATATATTCCTAGAAGTGGGACCCCTAGGTCAAATGGAAGTTCCATTTTTAACTTTTTGAGGACTCCTGATACTGTTTTCCACAGTAGCTGCAGCAGTCTGCATCCCCACTAGCAGTGTATTGAGGTTCCCTTTTCTCCATATCCTGGCCAGCACTTGTCATTTGTTGATTTACTGATGACAGCCATTCTGGCAGGTGTGAGATAATACCTCTTTGTAATTTTAATTTGCATATTTCTGATTATCAGTGAGTTTGAGCATTTCTTCATATGTCTATTGGGCATTGGTATGTCCTCTTTGGAAAAGTGTCTATTCAGGTCCTTTGCCCATTTTTAATTGTATTGTTTGTCTTAATTTTGTTGAGTTGTATGAGTTCTTTATATATTTTAGAAATTATTGCCTTATCAGATGTATCATTGGTGAATATGTTCTTTCATACAGTGGGTTCTCTTTGCATTTTAAGGATGATTTATTTTGCTCTGCAAAAACATTTTAGTTTCATGTAGTCCCATTTACTTACTTATTTTTGATATTTTGTTTCTTTTGCACTAGGACAGTGGTTGGCAAATTTATTAGTCAACAGAGCCGAATATCAACAAAACAACTACTGAAAATTCTTTTGAGAGCCAAATTTTTAAAACTTAAACTTCTTCTAACACTACTTCTTCAAAATATACTTCCGTGGCCATGGTATTTTGTGGAAGAGTCACACTCAAGGGGCCAAAGAGCCGCATGTGGCTCGCAAGCCACAGTTTGCCAACCACTGCCTTAGGAGAAGTATTGGTGAAAATTCTGCTACATGAGATTTTACTGACTATGTTGTCTTTTAGGGTCTTTTAAAAAGCATCTACCATTGCCATTTTCCAAGTATAACATTTACTAATATTATAAGGAATTAGTGCTTTGTAGAACCATATTTCTTGAGAATTTTGCAATAGGAACAATTTTTACGACATGCTTATGATATCCTGATGTGACTCAAAAGGCAGACCTACATTTCCCAAGTTCTAATTAAAATGTCTTTCTGTCATTTCAAATTTTGACCCAATCAAGTATATTTCATTGTTAGATCATTCCCCTAAAGATTGCAAAACAATAATGTTTGTTCTTGTGAGATCCTCCCTCCCCCCCACTGGTGGGCAGAGTTATGACATTGCTGGCATCTGCTACAGAGACATTCCCAAGACATTGAACCACCAATCAGCATGTGCCGAAGGCCCTGGGGCCCACCCCTTCCTGTTCCGCCCTGGGACCAACCCTCTCCTGTTCCTCCCCTCAAAAGGCTCCCCCACCCCTCCACATGCTGCTCTCTCCATCTCTATCTGTGGATGCAGCCCTGCTGGGTCCTTCCTCCTCTCTCCACTCCTTCAATTCTTATTTCTCTACCTCTATAATGCATCCCGCTCATTACTGGGAAATAAACTTTCCTTTAATATGTCTTGGTGGTCTCTGACTTATTTTCTACACTTCAAACCTTACAGTCCTTAGTGCATAATTTAAGAAATAGAAAAGGAGAAACTTCTTTGAGAACTAGTCTATAGTGAATGTCATCCATGTCATTCAAAGGGCAAAGGCATTGTGAACACCCAGGTGATAGATAAGAATCGGGGCTTTATGTGGATTTTTAAATATTGTATATTCTATATTGGTTCTACTCAGAGATAAAAATTAAATTGCCACTTTTTACCTTTAATCTTTTTTTTTAATATAGCACATTTTAAATACTCTTATTTCCATAGTAATAAATGTATCTTAAGCCAATACAATTTAAGAAAATATAAGAAATATATTCTTTCAAAATATCACTACCATGTACTAGACACTTGATCCTGTTCATACATGAGTTTCATTTCCTGCTTATTTTATGCCTGTAATGTAGGTGTTTTTACTTCCATTTTTAGAATATAACAAAGCTAAAAATATGTTCTGCCTTGCTTAGAAAACTGTAGCAGAGAGATAAGAGAATGAAATTTTGAACATGTTTCCTAATGCCAATGAAGCAGGAATTTTAGGGGTGAAATAGGACAGGTTTAGGAAATTTTAGAAATTTTGGGAATCGGGGGGGACCATGGAGGAAGCACAGGGCTGCAGAGTAGCAGAAGGTATATTTCCATAGAATGAGGAAGCTGGGAACAACAGAAGGTCTATATTTATAAAATAAAGGGAAGGAAACCCTTCATCCAGAAGAAGAAAGCCCAGAGGGAATAGGAAAACAATAAGGAAGAGGAGGGGAAGAAAACCTCACTTGTCCCATGTGAGGTTCCACTTTTCAGCCCAGGAGTTACCATAATAACCAGTCTAAGGGAATAGTGACCAATCAGAGGAGACATCAAGGCACCAGGATCTGCAGCCTTGATAAGCCATAGGGAAAAGGAACTCAGTGGGACTTTTCCCCCTCCCCCATGGGAGTCAGTTCTGGGGGACTCTTTCCTCTCCTTACGTGAGAATCTGTACTTGTTCTTCAATAAAACTCCATCCTTGATACCAATTTCTGTCCATGAATTCATTCTTTGATTCCAGGTTACAGTCCAAAAATTTGGTATCACCAATATCAATAATAAATTATATTCATCAACTGATGTTTATATTTAAATGATACAAAAATAATTATAGAGTCATTAGATTCAATAAGTGTGTTTAATTTAAATGAGTATAAGTTAATTTAAAATAAGCTTAATGTCTAGAATTATATCTGTACAATACTGACAATTTAAGACAGTTTTGTATACATTATTGGGTGTTATACTTAATATTCATTAAGCCCTAAATTTGCAGATAAGGCATCTGAGGCTCTGATGGACTAAATGGTTTGCCGATGTCTCACCATTGCCACGTGGCAGAGCTGAAACTCCAATTCAGCCTCACTGTAGCAGTCAGCTGCCCAGGGGCTCCTGCTGGCTCCCTGTACTTCACCTCCACTGTGCACTGTGCATGACAACTCAGCACAGCTTCCTCTGGGGTGACTTACTATTACTAGATATAAACCTATGGTTGTTAAAGAAGTGAACACATTCATGATTTTTTAAGATATATGTTAGCTACTTATCCTGCCTGATCAATATATGAATGCAGTGAATGTGGTGGGTAGGGGAGGTGTGCGAGACCAAGACTGAAAGAAAATAGTATTATGCAAAATGAAGCAGAGGCAGTGACAAGATCTGCTTGATTTAAGAGCAGAGAAAAATGATTGGTCTGATTTTCTTCAGGATGAACTCTTGGTCTGTTCTCATTTCACAAGGGAAAAGCGTATCTCAGAAAATGAATGCATTTTTAGATTTTAATGCCATCACCATGGAAGTCACTGAAAGGTGTTGCTGTGACCTTCCTCACACTGGAGGATTTCATGATGTATGTTCTGTTGATGAAAATTCAGAAGACCAGCGGAGCGGGTAAAATATAGCTAAGTGATTCAGAGAGTAAATATTAGGTTCGGTGCTTGATTGCCTCGTATTTTAAATATCTCAATGCTCCCTGCATGACTGGATGGGGGTAAAGTACTCAATATTTAGCAACCTCAGCCACAAAAACACCTTAATAGCATCATTCAAAATATGTCTCGTCTATTTTAGAGTAATGGGCTTTTGATGATAGTAATCACAGAATGCTACCTTTTGTAGGTTGGAGGCATAGCCACAGTGAGAAATGAGGACTGCTCAGGGCATTGGCTTGTCAGTAATTGTGTCTTTGCTCAACCTCTTTCTCTGATTAAAGTCGGTGACAGCAGGGTTGGAGGGGGCAGGGTTACTTCCTCTTGACAGAATGGGAGGCAGATATTGATGGCAGAGAAAGGTAAAGACCGGGATCTGTAACGAGATGCACTCTGAGAAAAAAACAATGGGAACCATCAGAGACTAGAAGGTGATGGGCTGCATACTGGCACATCTGAGATCAGCAGGCCTGCGCTGTTAACTTGGAAAAGAGGATTCAGATGGCAGATGGGGGAGGGGGAGGTAGGCTGGGAAAGAATGCATAATGCTTGGGGTTGGGACAGGATTCTTCTAGTCATCTTGGCTTTAATGAAGAAAGGGGACCAGCCTCAGGAGATTGGGAACTGGAACACTTAGATGCAGAAAGGGTTCCTGTTCTCTGGGCAGTGAGTCAAGTTCAGTCTTCTGTGTCACGTGCCCTGAGGGATAAGCATCTCCACAGAAATGGAACAATGAGGGTGGAAAAAGCAAACCAAACCAAATTTGTTAACTCTAGCATTCTGGTACTATAACATACTAGAGGCCCTATGCATGAAATCTGTGCAAGGGGCTCGGCATCACAGCCCCGCCTGCCCGGGGCCAGCCAGCCCTTGCAGCCCCAGCTTCAGAAGGATGTCCGGATGGATGTCTGATCTAGTTAGCATATTACACTTTTATTATTATAGATGGGGCTTTTACTTATGGTAAGAGTTCCCTCGTGTCAAAATAAGACATCTGGAAATTCAAAATAAGAGATGCCCAAACCATTAGAGAATTTTTACAAGTTTATTTGAGCCAAACTGAGGACATATGCTAGGGAGCAAGTTCTCAAATGCTCCAGGGAATTATGTTTTGCAGCTTATTTGATGCATTTGAAAGTGAGGGCACATAAGGAAGATTACATAAAGGTGGGACAAAGCAAGGCAGGATTTGGGCTACAAAATAGTTAAGATTATTTGCTCTCTTGAGAGTGGCTAAGTCTTAGAAGGAAGGGTCGAAATGGGGGCACTTCAATGGCATGTTTGCCTAGCTATCCAGCAACAATGGAAAGGCTTGATTAAGGTAAAGAAGGTATATGGCTAGGGCATGACTCCTCACCATGCTTTACCCAGTTAGGAATGTATGATCAGATAACCCTGTGAGGTTACTTTTTTAAAACCCATTTTTTTTGTGTGTGTCAACAAACAGGCACCATGTAAAATATAAATAATTTAATAACTCAGGAGGGTGTTGAAATGGATGCTGGAGGAATGATTTTTATCTTTGGTGTGTCACTTATGGTCACTGTGGTCATTGCCAAGGTAGTTCATGAAAGGAGTTTTTAGGGGTGAAATAGGCAGGTTTAGGGAATTTGAGGAATTAAGGGGTCCATGGAAAAAGCAGAGGGTTTCAGAGCTGCATTTCCATAGACTGAGGGAGCTAGAAAAAGCAGAAAGCACATTTTCATAGAGTAAGGGGACTGGGGGCTGCAGAAGGGTGTGCATTTACAGAATAAAGGGGAGGGAGCCTCTCATTCAAAGCAAGTAGAGGAAAGCCCAGAGAAAAGAGGGAAACAATAAGGGAGAAGAAGGAGGGACCTTTTAGCTCTGGAGTTGCTATAGTGACCAAGTCAGAAGGGGATAGTGACCAACCAGAGGGGATAACTAGGCACAAAGTTCTGTAGCCTTTATAAACCATAGCACAAAGGGACTCAGAGGGACTCTTCCCCGCCCCACGTGGGAGTTTGTGCTTGTTTCTCAATAAATCTCCATCTTTGCTATACCACCTTTCCTCCATGGTTTCATTCTTTGACTCCACTGGACAAGAGCCCAGGAACCATCCTGCCAGGGGATCACTGTGCATTTCAATGATACTAGAATTCCCATATCACTAACTTCTTTGAGATGCTGCTTCCTGCATTGTAGACATCACATATTTATAGATGCATGTAAACCATTTGTTGGCTAATTATATGCCCATAGTATTATTTAACCCTTGTAAAAATCCATGTATTATTATTCAGGTACTAAAGGCTCAATGCATGAAATTCATGCATGGGAGGGGTGTCCCTCAGCCCAGCCTGCAACCTCTCCAATCTGCAACCCATCCAGGGATGTGGGACATCCCTCTCACAATTCAGGATGGCTGCCTCCCAATCTTGCTCGCCTGCCTGCCTACCTGACTGATTGACCTAACTGCTTCTGCCTGCCAGCATGGTTGCCCCTAACGCCCTCTTCTGCTGGTCCAATTGCCACTAACTGCCCTCCCCTGCCAGCCTGGTCATCCCTAACTGCCCTCCTATGCTAGCCTGTTCACCCCTAACTGTCCTCCCCTGCCAGCCTGGTTGCCCCCAACAGCCTCCCCTACCAGGCTGGTCTCCCCCAACTTCCCTCCCCTATAGGTCTGATTACACCCAACTGCCCTCCCTTGCAGGCCTGGTCTCTCCCAACTTCCCTTTCCTGCAGGCCTGATTGCCCACCACAGCTCGGCCCTCCCAACTTGCCAGCCATTTTGTGTTCACATGAAGGCAGCCATCTTGTGCATTGGAGTGATGGTCAATTTGCATATTATCTCTTTATTATATAGGATTGTACTTACTCTGGAGATAATAAAACTGAGGCCTAAAAGTTTAAGTGACTTTTCACCAAGTGCTGTTCCACATTCTATGGAGCCATGATGAACTGGGAACTGCCCTCATCAGGCTGTGACCAGAGCATGAGAGTCAGATGGTGGCTTCGTCCATCTATCCTCATAAGCATACTTGTTAGGAATCTGTTTGTGGAAATTCTGCAAAATAAATGGAATTGTTTCATGGTGTTTTACTTTATGAGACATGACAAAAGGAACAAAAAAAAGTGAAAAAATGCATCTTAAGAACATGGCACCAACATGACTGGACAGTATTTACAAAGGGATCTACCACTAATAATTACAGTTTTGCACAGATTCATTACTATCTTTTTCAACCATTACATCTGATAGGTGCAAATGATTTGCTAGTGACTTTGTCTCAGGTGATCAGCATTTGTCATATTTCTATAACCCTTTACATAGTTACCACTCTTGTTCCCATCTTGCAGAAGAGATGCCTGAGAAATGAACTGCACTGGAAGTCAGTCTGTTCCTCTGTACATCCCATTATGGAGGTTCTGAGAGACTAACCAGGCTGGGGATGCCTTTTGGAAATGATCAAAAACTGAGATGTTGGGTCAGAATACTACTACTAAACTGTAAGGATTATTGTTGTCAAAATATAGAGCATTGCTATGTTACACTAGAAGGAAATCTTTCTTATGACTAAATTCAAATAATTTTGTCATAAAAAGTGCTTTCATTTTGCAAAAAGCTACCTTGGCCCCCAAGTTCACACAACACATTGTTTATATGGCCGGGACTGGAACTTGTTCCTGTCTGATTCACTGAGCTTCTCTCTACCTTTAGCATCCCCACAGGAGCATACAGGGGTTTGTAAAGTAAGGCCAATATGGGGTTTAGCTGAATGAAAACACGGAACCCATCTTGAACTATTTTAACTTAAGTTATTTCCATCTCCATTTATCCCCCTATTCCATTTCACTTCCACCCACACCCTCCCCATCCACCATCACCACACTGTTGTCCCTGTCCATGGGTTCTTTCTCTTTATTTTCTTTTTTCTTAATTTCTCCAATCCCTCCAATATCCTCCTTCAGCCAGAGCTGTCTGCCTGCTCTCTATCTGAGTCTGTCTCTATTTTGCTTATTAGTTCATTTTGTTCATTAAATTCCACAGATGAATGAAATCATATAGTACTTGTCTTTCTCTGATTGACTTCATCTTGGCATGAGGTATTTTTAAATCAAAGAAACTGAACTGCGTGGCTGCTCCTGCACTCATGGCGGACATCACTGTGTGGCCTCTTATTTTTCTCCATGCAGCAGTCCCAGCTGCCATCTCCAGTCCATCTGGGCCGGCGGTTGGATTTCCACTGTGCAGAGAAGAACTCCAAAACGGACCTCCCTGTCAGCCTCTGCCCGGGAAGGCTGGATACTGACTCTCATCCTACTGGCTCTGTGACCTCCAGCAAGTTACTCTCTACAAGCTTCAGTTTTCTCAGAATACAGAATGAAGCTTCAACATTTTCTGCCTCCAAGAGCAGAACTCTTTAAACTTTCGCATGCAACACGTAATATGGAGAGCTGATTACATAATGGCTGAGGCTCATCGAAGTACAGCTTTCCCATCTGACTCTGATATAAACCTGTTTAAGAACCATTGCCCTAGCATATAACATGATGCTGATGGTGAATGCAACACTGACACAAAAATAAAATCCCATCCATTATCATTATTCTCTCCTATAGTAGATGATTTTATGGTCATTCTAATTTTAATTGTTTATGATTCTATGATTCTGTAAGACAGCTGCTTTAGCAATATATAAAAGAGTTAACCAACAGAAAGAAATTCTCATTTTACTCAAACAAAATTAATATGAATACAGAAATTGTTAAACATAAGTATAGTAATTATTCATTGTAATAGGTTTTAACTACCCATGAAAAATGCCTATTTATTAGCAATCTAGAATGGTGGGATTGTTACTCTGAGAAGATTAACATTCTGTATTCTATGTCAGTAACTTGTCAGTAATGAAAGTAAAGTAAAAAAATTCTGTTACTTTAAGTGTCTTGTGAAATGTGCCTGAAGTTACAGCTTCAAGACAGATGTTAATTCCTTCTAAGTGACAGTTTTCAAGGATCTGTTTTCTGTAAGGCCTTCTATCTGTAGTTGAGTGAAATGCAGGCAACTGTTTAATGAAAAAATACAACAACAACTATGTTTTGTGCAAATTTCCCTGGAAAGCAAAATTCATGAAATTTTATTTAAAGATAATAAGACACAATCTGCTCTTGTGATTCCACACATCCCCAACTACCTACATTGTTAGATACTTGATGTCATATTTGGTACCTCCCTTTGAAACAAATTATATTGCCGTGGGAGTTCATGTGATTCAGTATGAGAAAAACATCTGAGAATCAGGCACTAATTAAGCTTATGATAATGAAATATTAAAGTAGTATAGTCTCTTAGGGAACAGGATGGGACATATGTCTTTGCAAATAAAACTTATAGCCTATGCTGTTATATTTTTTGTGTTAGCAAATATGCGTATGGAAAATAGAAATTAAAAAAAAAAAACATGATCGGTCACTATAATGTTAGACATTATCTTACTTGTTTATACTTCCTTTTAATCTAAAACTTTCACAAGAAAGAAGATAGTGTTTCTATGTAGAATTTCCACAAAGAATGATTTTGAAAAACATAATAATTACATAAGAAGGCACCTTGTAAACTATTTACTATCTTTTCCAGCTCATTGCATTTATATAAGGAAATTTGTTCCCTGGCTCTAAGAGGGCAACTTCAGCTTGACCCTTAGCTATGGCCCTCCTGTTAGTTTGATATTTGCTGCCTTTCCATTTCATGTGGCAATTTCTGAGAACATACACTGAACCTTCTGTCCCAGTTGTGCTTCACTCTGGATAGCAAGAGCAATCTAGTGGGCAGGAGATCACATCATTCATATATTTGCAAATGGAACTGAAAACACTATTTTGAATGATGAGCTCTATGATTATCTTGATATTTGGTGTTTTATAGATGGAACATTTGTAGAGTCTCCAAAACATTTTAGGAAGCACAGAATCTAATACAATATTAGATTCTCTCTATGAAACATTTTTTAAAGTTACATTTAGGCTCCCTATATGATGCAAACAAAAATATTCTTAATGACTATGCAGTATGATAATTATTTATACTCTCAAATCCAAACAACACACTAACATAAAAATAGAACGCTGATTTTATTAATTATATTACCCTTAGATAATATTATTAATATGTGCTGAGTTATCCTATATAATAAAAGTTTAGTATGCTAACTGCCTGGTCCTTTGGTCATCCATTCAACCAATCAAAGCATAATATGCTAATGATATGCTAAGGCTTCTCAACCACTTGCTATGACATGCACTGACCACCAGGGGGCAGACCCTCAGACAGGTAGGTTAGCTTGCTGCTGGGGTCTCATCAATTGGGTGTTAGCCAGATGGGCTGGACACACCCAGGAGCCCTCCCAGGATCCCTCCCCAGCTGGCGAACCTCCCACGTCCCTCCCTACTCCAATCATGTACTGGTGGGGTCCCTCGGCCTGGCCTGTGCCTCTTGCAATCCCTTCAGGGGATGTTGGAGAGCCAATTTTGGCCTGATCCCACAGGCCAGGCCGAGGGACCCCACTTGTGCACAAATTTATACACTAGGCCTCTAGTCATCTAACCACGCTATACTGACACAATTAATAGAATTCAGGGTGTTGACATTTTTTCTTCATCATCACATTTCTTTATTCTTACCTGAAGGTTAATAAGTCACTTTTTGTATATTTTATATATCCATTTGCTTTATCTGTGGTTGAGATAGAAGCCTTCTTCTTTTGTCAAGGATATTTGCAGAGCTCTCCCCCTGAATTTCTTTTCGTTCTCTGATCCCTCTAGTTCTCTCTCCTTACTACAACAAAAACCATTTTTTAATTTGCAAAGGTGATCACGCTACCTGCCTATAAGCCTTTTGATGGTCCAAGGTTAATAAGATCTGAAGTGAAGAGTGGTAAGGGACCACGAAGTTTAAAAGTGTTGATAAATAGTGGATGGCTTCAATGAATACTGGTTGAGTTGGCATCACTTGCAGATGTGCCATTGTGTGCCTGAAAACATATCTGGGTGGACTAGAACCATCTATTTAAAAGTTCATGGATGCTTGGGAGAGGAGGCTCTGGATTCTATTAATACATTGTCTTTTTTCTTTTGTCACCTAGTTATAACCATATAGAAGTCTTAGAGGAAAAGTCTTAATCTATAAAATATCTATACACATGTATTAACATCAGTGATTATTGGATCCACGTTCACTGAACTTTTGTCTTCTTATTTGACACTCCTTTGGTTTCTTATCAAAATAGTAACTGTGCTTGTGTCAACTACATCAAATCTCATAAGGAAACTATGCACTCCTTCAGAGCGTTTCTTAGTCAATGTCTCTACTTAGAGGCCCTGAGTCCACTTTTACTGACCTGGAAAAGCAAAGCCTTCATCAATGTGCATCACCACCCCTTTTACAGTGCAGGACAAGAACTTCTCTGTTTTTCCATTTGGTTTTATCCATATGTTTCTCTTGGTCAGTATGTTCTACTTCCAGTTGTGCCTCCCCTACCTTCTATCTGCATTTTGGTTTCAACCTTGAGCTTCTCAGGCACCTGGAGCCTTTGTGTTGGACTGGGGTTATCCCAAACTCAGTGAAAAGAACACCAGCATTCCCTTACTACAACAATGTTCTCATTTGGCAAAGGTGAAGCAGAAAAATATCAGAATCTAATGGCCCCTCATACGGACCTCTATTTCTCTTTGTCATAAGTTCTGATTTGAAAGCAAGGATATTCACCATGTTTTCAAACATGCAAATTTAATAATTACTTTGACTAATAATTACTAAAAAATTAAAGTAACATTTCAGTAATTTTATTCAAACATGTATTTGTTTTAGGGCCATACTAGCTTTCTTAAAGAACTATTTGTGATTTTATTCTCCCAAGAGAGAGAATAAAATTCCTCCTGTGAAGTCAGGAGGAATGAAAAGGAAAAATAAAGCAATTTAATTTTTAACCCTATTGCTAGCAAATAAAATTATGTCATTGAAAAAGTGCATTAATAACTGCAAAACAATAAAGAAAAGCCAACCAAATAGTCTAAAAAATTGGCAATGAATAGAAACAGGCAAATTAGGGCAGGGGGGGGGGAAGTCACAAAAAATTGTAATACTACATTGAATAAGATTTTATATATTACCCTCAATAAGAGAAGTGAGATTAAACAATACCATTTTTATGTATCAGAATGCAGACATTAAAATGTTTGCTATCATCTAGCCTTGGTGAGTTTGTTGGGAAACTGAAATTCCTATACATTGCTGGGGGAAAATAAATTGACACAGAGAAATTGAATGAAAATTTGGAATTGCTATCAAAATACAAAGTACAAATACTATATGATCCAGTAATTTTTTAAGGTATATTTCTTAGAAAAGTATTTCCACATATATAAAGTGTGAAAAATGATTTTTTTTGAAGAGAAAAAGAACAAAATCAAATTACTAAGAAGGTAATTGTTAAGCTGACATATCAATATTTGTACTTTGGAATAATGTATATAGTATTTTATATGGTTGAAATAGAAATCTATTATTGAGTAATAAAAGCATGTGAGAAATGATATATCTGGATAATATGGTTTATGAAATTAAATAGTATGTGTTTTATATATGTGTAAATATAATATAAATGTCTGCATTATAAAGTGTTGAGAGGATTAACTATGTGCTGATAACACTGAGGTCTTGGGGAGGCAGAGGGGAGGAGGGCAATATGTTTGAGGGCTGCAGGAACAGGAAACTGTTGCTTCTCTGTATGTTTTTATTTTTAGTAAAAGGAATATATTCATATGTTTCCCATGTAATTAAAATTTTATGTCAGTTTGTAATATAAATAAAAGAAATAGAGAAGTTCTGTGAAGGATAGCAGGCATTACAATTTTCAGTGCCTGTTGAGGCTGTGTGGCTTTTGTCACTGCAAAGCCAGAGCAGATCTGGCTCCCAGGTTCTCCTGAAGCACCTTGGTCATGCGGAGGCTGAAGCCATGGCTCAGAAGTGTGCTCTGTGATCATGTCTGATTTTTGGGATCACCACTTGCAGTTCAATTGTATCAAATTGCTTAACCATCCTATACTACAGTCCCGTGCGTTCAACAGAGTGTTCAATGGGACCAATAAAACAAAATGAAAAAGCAAATCAAGCAAAAACTATTACCTATGACAGTGGTGAGAATAAATGAGATCAAGAGCTTTAGAACAAGGTGCGACAGTGAGTGAGCCTCTCCAAAGGCCATGCCAGCTCTCTGCTGTGCGGAAGCCTCCTGCACGCACAGACACACATACAAACACACAAACACACCACACTTTTCACAAGGGAAATCACAAAAAACAATACTGAAATAACGACAACAAAATGGGAGTGGGGTACTTAAAAGAACCATAACAAAGTAGTATTTTTAATATTTACTTTCTTTTAAATTCATTCTCACATTTATATAAAGTGAAAGCTAAAAATGTTCATTCTTTTCTCAGCACTTACCACAAAATTTGAATAAATAAACCATCACTTTATCATAGATTGAATGACATAAAGCACCAAGACACTGAATTGAGTTGATTTAAAATTGCCTCCAATGATTTAATGTTTCAAGTACTTCATCTTTTTTGGTTTAAGTTTAGATTTATCATATTCTGACATTTTTATATGTTACCAAATGTCACCATACTTGGGAAAAAGAAGCTATTATATCAAGTGCCCTTGAAATGCTCCAACTCCAAGTCATATATATATATATATATATATATATATATATATATATATATATCATCACTGTATAAGCCACTTCCATATATATATATGGAAGTGGCTTATACAGAGGAGTGACATTTTTTCATAGAGCTCAGACGGTAATGTTGTTTGAGGAGCCAAAGTTTTATGGGGCAAAGGACTTATTTTAATCTGATCTCTTCCATTTATCCTCACTGAATCTTTTTTTTTTTTTTAAACAGGTGTAATTGTGTAATTTTCTTGCTCTCTCTTTTTTAATTAAGTTCATTGGGATAACATTGGTTAGCAAAAGCTTATAGGTTTCAAGTATGCAACACAACAAAACATTATCTCCATCTCCGTACTACATTGTGGGCCCATTGCCCAAAATAATGTCTCCTTCCATCCCCATTTGCTCTCTGCCCTCAACATCATACCCCTGCCCCACTTTGCTCTTCTACTTCTCCCCACCCCTTTTCCCTCTGGCCATCAGCATACTCTTATCTGTGTCTTTTTTTTTTTCTTTCTTAATTCCTTCACCTCATTGAATCTTAAGAAATGCATGTACACACATGTATAGACACATACACGCACATCATTTTTCTGTTTGAAAATCGACTTCCACAGCAATCATGTCTATTTGGAGTGGCTGTTGGTATAAATCAAAAAATATTTTGGTCTTCAAAATTTTCAATGGCAGCCTAATTCACATGAAAAATAAATTACTTTCCTAGGTTTAAGGTTTTGAATAATATATTTGATTTCATTTTCCTCATGCAACCTTACTTCACCTGACTTCTCTACCAGTATCCTCTTATTCTGTCTTGATAACCTCCCTCTCTGCGAAAACATGACTGTAATCTTTTTCTTTACCTTCTTGTTCAGCTGAGACTGACTCTCCTCTTTTTCAACACTTGAAATCTTTGATCATCCCTAGAGAGCCAATTCACACTCACTCGCTGATGATTCCAGCCTCACTAGTTCCCTCTCTGTACTTACACAGCCCACACTCTTCATGCAGAGCAGCTGAGGCCTGTTTATATTTTGTTTAATTTATTAAAGACCATGTCTCATTCTTACCTGGATAAATTCAATGTAAAATCTTGAGAACCAAGATTTGGAAACCATTCTGCATGAAGACAACTTTGTTCCACAGGGGTGAAAGAAGAGTTATTATCAAAAGAATATTTCAACTTCATTATGTAAAAGAGCCTCTGGCTACAACTCATTATTCATCACACACTTATTGTGAGTTTACTAAACCCGAGCCTTCTGTTAGGACCCAGGAACATGCCTATGTATAAATCAGACTTTTCACGAATGCCCTCAAAATTCTTATAGTTACTAGTGTTGGAAAACAATTGGGTATATGTCGCAAGAGCATAGTCATTGAGACCATATGCAAATATCCCTTGAAGTTCTGGTGCCAACTTGGTCTAGAGCACATGTGTCAAACACAAGGCCCGCCAGGCCTTGCAATGTGGCCCGCACCGCACTGTCATCACTGCACTCCGCTGTCAGTTTATGACATTGTCAGTTTATGACTGTTCAGTAAACCATTCGGCCCACGATTTAGGCTGGATTTTAGATTTTGGCCCCTTCTCTGATTGAGTTCGACACCCCTAGTCTAGAGGATCAGATCTAACATCAGTGAAGGAAATGTGGGAATGCAAAGGACACTGAGGAGAAATTAGGGCACACATTTCTTCGTGAGGCCATATTTGTCTATGTTGTTACATACATCTAATCTCGGCACATTAATTAAGCTCCTAGACTATTAATCAAGTCTTCTATAATGAATTATATTCAAATGAAGACCATTTTATTAATAGTGAACAATTTACATTTTACTCTCTGCAGTGTTTGGAAGTAGAACATATAAGAAAATAAAACAATCCCCTTCCTACTCTGCAGAAGGTCATGAGAGGCCCTCAGAGCTCTTCTTGCCAAGCTTCAGAGCGTAACTCCTACTAACCATGCCCTCTGTCTGAAGGTGCAGTCTTGTTAAAACACAAACTTCAACAAACTGAGCGATACTCTTAGTTTGTTTTCTTAGAGGACTGTGGCATCATCCAATTAAAAAGGAATAACAAGCCAAAACCGGTATGGCTCAGTGGATAGAGCGTCATTCGATTCCAGTCAAGGGCATGTACCTTGGTTGTGGGCACATTCCCAGTAGGGCTGTGTAAGAGGCAGCTGATCAATGATTCTCTCTCATCAATGTTTCTAACTTTCTGTCCCTCTCTCTTCCTCTCTGTAAAAACTCAATAAAATATATTTAAAAAAAAACTAAAAAAAAAAAAAAAAAGGAATAACAAGCACTGACAGGTGTCTTTAAAATATAATGGAAACTACCATATAAGTGATGTGCATTATATGCATTAGATGATGTCATTAATTTAAAATATTTTCAGAAATAATAATCTGTAATACTGTTAACAATAAATAAAATACAAAGAAAAATAAATATTAATGCTGTATTTGATTAAGTCGCAAAATCATAGCTTTTAAATTTTAATGCAATTTTAAAAATTAAAAGTTTATTTTTAAGAATATTGAACATATTTTAACTTTCTATTAGCTTTATTTGTAACATTTAACTGTTTGAACATATAGAAAATGCATCTTGACTTGTATTATTGATACAGCCATGAGAACATGGGGTGATGTTGCAGAGTATTGATCTTCAGCCTCATTCAGAGGAGAATGGGATTCCCAAAGAAGGTGAGATGGTGAGGTGGAGTAGGCAAGTGAAGAAAGAGAGGAAACAAATGAAGTTTCTTTTAGACTTAATTCTTAGGCTCTATGAAGCCATGACAGAGTCTCAAACCGCTGGATATGGGGTCACCAGCATTACTGACCCCAGGGATGGAGCCCCCCGAAAATAAGGCTCTGATATGAGGTGAGTTTCATCCTGCAAGACTCAGCACTATTTTCCCAAGAGGAATCACACAGGAAGCTGAGTAATTTTGAGGGGGTAATATGAATATAACCAATCATTGTTTCGCCACAAATCAGGCAAGTGAATTAAATGATTCAGGGCTGATTAGATTTCAAAAGCCATACATTAATTGGGCTCTTCTATGGCAGTGAAGTGGAAAGTGGAAGCAAGTTCAAATTACTGTTGGGCATCTGTAAGTGTACTTCCGAATTCCAGACAAAGAAAGCTGCTTTTCATAAAGGAATTTTTCACTTAGATACAGTATACTTTAAATAAAATTCCAGGACATGAGACATGGATTAGTTAATTCAATACATACTTCAGCAGACAAGACACAGTTTTTACATTTTAATTAATCCTAGATTTAAAGCCCTTTGCAAACAAATAATTTTCAATTTCTCTAGCACATATGCATAGTAATTACAATATTAATGTAAATGCTTTTAGAAACTATCATTGATGTAGACAGCCCAGGTTAGTGCTGGGTATCATTCCAAGTCTTTTTCTTAAAACAAAGATTACACAGTGAAGTGTGTTGTGACCTAGTAGAGCACTTGAACTGGGCACAATCCAGCTCTGTCCTCACAATAGGCTGGGATCCGCTGTCCCATTAAGCATCAACTCTACATACATACATACATACATACATAATATACACATATATATGTACACACACACACACACACACACACACACACACACACACACACATATTCCGGGGGCAAGGAGAGAGAGGTAGAGAGAGAGAGAGAGAGAGATCAATCTTTTGTTCCTCTTATTTATGCTTTCATGGTTTGATTCTTGCATGTGCCCTGGCTGCGAATTGTACCTGCAGCTTTGGCATACCAGGAGGACACTCAACCAACTGTGCTACTCGGCCAGGGCCAAACATCAGCTCTTTATTCTCTTTCTAAGACGTGGCATCTGCTGAGCATCACTTTTCTTTTCAGCTCCCTTGTTTTTTTTTCAATCTCCCTTGGTTCTGTCACAAGCTCATCATCTTTTCTGGAGGGAATCTTCCCTGGTGAAGCAATGGATTCAGACTACAATGTAATCTGCAGACCACAGGTCAGATACTCATGGGTATGTTTCTGGGTCCTGGTCAGCCTAGTCTGTCATGTGTAGATGAAGATAATAAATTTATGCAAAACATTCAGGTAAATATAGGACCCACTTTATAAGGTTTTTACAAAATTATAAATGAGTGAACTTATTTAAAGTGTTTATCCTAGTGCATGGAGCACAGTAGGTGTTGTAAATCTATAGTTATTATCCTCATCATTACTTAGGAACATGTATATGTTTGGCATGTAGCAACTTCCCTCAGTGACACCTAATGGTGCTCTCATTTGACAATGTCTCTTCTTAGCCGATATGACAAGGACAGGTAGCAAGTAGGGTATTCAGTCAAATTCAAGAATTCTGCCCCCCCCCCTTTTTTTTTTCTCTTAGCTTTAAGAAACCTATATGTAACCGTCAATATTGATTTTTATCAAGCATTTAGTTCTGGACTCATTCATTCAATAAATATTTATTGAATAGTTGCTCTATTTCAGTTCTGGGCTGGGTTCTTACCAATACACGTTAGCTTATATGATTCTAAGAAGAATTGGCCAATTAGAAATTATAGCATTTACCTTAGTGAAGAGAAAAGCTAAAGAAGCCAAGAAATCTGGAGAGATCCTCTCAGAGGTTAGCCCACACAATCCCAAATCAATTCCTCCCACTTCCTTCTGCAGCATTTGTCTGCCTGGCTGTGCCAACCCAGTGCAGAACAGAGTCAATTACACTTTACAAATAAGGAAGTGAAACCCGAGAAAGATGATTAGTCTCTGTAACTTCTATGTACAGGAAAGCTTTATGATTTCCCCGAATTACAGTTCCATGCTTCTAAGAATCCAGTCTCTCAAAGTTATGTTGTCATAGACTGACTCGACAGTCATAGGCAGCCTCTGAAGTGACTATTTTTCTTTGGAAATGGTCTTTCCAGTCTATTAATGGCCACTCTCTGCACAATTGATCAGCTCAGCCAGGTGGTTGATGCAACTTGGTCATCAGCAAGGCCAGGGAGATGGATCATTTTTTCCCCAATCGAATCCTGTTGCTGCTCCACAAACACAGCCATAAAATTACATCCTTGTTACCAACAGCTGCATGAGCTCCAGGGAGACAAGGCTGATGGGAGGGCACTGCTCCATTGGCTCACTTGCCAGTGTCTGAGAGTCTGGGAGGGAGGTGGGGCTATGCATATGTTTATGTTCTCACAGTTTGCTAGTTCTCCTTGCAGGAGAAAAAAGAAAAAAAAAAGAAAGAAAGAAATTTAGAATTTTTCTAAATTAGAACTTGAAAAATGCTCAGAATTCCATTTATTTTCAAATATTTTTTCTTAATGTGTGAGAGAGGAAAATGTGTGCCTGAATGAGACATTGGAAACATAAGATAATAGAAAAATTGTATTACCTCTGTTTCTGTTCCACAAAAGCAGTTGGTATTTAGATGAGACTCCAATTTTTGCCTGTTGTTTCTAAAATGATTTTTAAATTGGTTTATCAGAATTTTAGGCAAGAAAAATTTTGTCAGTTTTTTAGGTGTTATTTTTTTCACAATTTACCATGTTTTTAAAAAAATTCTATGTATTCATTATTATTAAAATTTTGAATTGACCTTGACATATTCAGATGAATAAGAGCCTTATGACTTTGGCTCTTGAGCATGAGCTTTCTGACATTTCTCCTGAATCTTCCTATTCATCACAAAAGATGTTTTCTTCAAAACAATGAAAGCAAGGGAGAAAAACAAGTAAGAACAATAATCATACCATTAACCAATAAGGGATTTCTTTTCTAATCTTTAGGACATTGTTATTTTATCATCATTGTTAACAGAAAAAAAAAACACAATTGAAACCTGTAAAGAATTTTAGTGACTTTATTTGAACCAAACTGTCGACATATGCTGGGAAGCAGAACCTCAACGGATTGAGATAATGCTCTGGAGAATGGCGGGTTACATTTATATATTTATACATTGCAATCAAAGGAAAGAAACGTAGGTGAATTACATGGAATTCATTTGTGATAGATTAGGGAGGTGGGACAGAGCAAAGCGGGGAAACCTCTGGGATAGGGTAAAAGGTGAAATGATGGACATGAGCTTCTTTTACAGAGACAGATACAGGATACTCTAATGTAACTAACAGATGACAATTAACTTGATAACAATAATGATATGGGAATGTCTCGAGGGCATTTGTTGTGCCCTGAAGGGTCAGGGGTAAAAAGGAAGTTAAAAGTTACCCAGACATCTCACAGTTAAGTTATCTTAGAGGCAGGAAGGCAGATGGGCTCAGTAAAGAGATTGAAGTTGATCTTTGTCAGGTGAGATATCTGGAACATGACTACCCACTATAACCTGTTTGTAGTTAGATATTAAATTTTCAAACCATCTTTTGTGGTTATTTTAGGTCTCTGAGTTTGCAAGACTGCCACACAGGCCTTCCCTGAGATTGTCAGGTTAGCATGTGGCTCTTTTCTTTCACATCATCATTGTCCTCATCATTATGATGTATAATCCATAGGAACAGTAACACTCAAACACAGCATTCTCCTTTCTTCCTCATCACCCTCCCCAGCTGGTGTGCAATGACTTCACTTCATCCTCCTCTAGGATTTCTAATGTCCCTTCACACCTAATACTCACAGCCACTTGATGTCACTTAACAGAGTCAGACTTTCCTGATTTTCATGCATATGTGATGCGCATTTTTCTCCAGGCCATTCTCCTGGACTTGTAAACAGCTTTATAAATGAAGCAGTGCTGCATAGCCACAAGGCATACTTGCTTTTTTGCCATTTTACCACATACAGATATTTCCTGCATTTGTATTGATTGCTACACATTGTTTTTCTTTAAGTAAATATTCTGCTCAGGGTCAGACTGTGTGCCCTAAGATTTATAATGGTCACGCTCCCCACCCCAGGAAAACCCGCTCCACTGGCAGTAGGTTTCACCTTAGCATCCTTTTGTTCAAAGTCATGTTCCAAGAAGAAGTATTCTAATGAGAGATACTGTGAAAGGTCAGTCCACTGTCTGGCTTCCTTTTCTCCCAAGTGCTTATGAATTAGATAAATATTGGTTAGATGTCTGAAGATGCTGGGGAAGCTAGAACCTCCACTCATTCATTATCACATCCTTTGCCTTCTGCAATCTACCCTTTGTCTATTTTCTTGGAATAAAAACCTTTTGTTTCCCCAAATTTTTAGGTAAGTAGAGCATCATATTTGGGTGTATAGTTTTGACCTTGTGTTTATAAAACTCACACTACTCACTGGCCTTCTCTCTGTTTCATTTTATTATAAAACCTATATTTTTTCCTAGAAAACTTTAGCCATTTAAAATCACTATCAAAATCAGATGCAATTGCCTTCCTGGGAAGCAAGATAACAAAATGTGTCAGGACCCTTAATAATGTTTCTAAATTTATCCAGTAAATTTTAAATTAATGATTGTGTGTGTGTGTATATATATATTAGAGGCCTGGTGCAAGAAATTCGTGCACAGGAGGCTGGGGGTGTACCTGGGATCAGATTTAAACTGGCAGTCAGACATCTCTCTCACAATCCAGGACTGCTGGCTCCCAACTGCTTGCCTGCCTGCCTTCCTGATTGCCCCTAACAGCTTCTGCCTGCCAGCCTAATAACCTCCTAACCACTCCCCTGCCAGCCTGATTGATGTCTAATTGCTCCCCTGCTAGCCTGTTTGCCCCTAACTGCCCTCTCGTGCAGTCCTGGTCACCTCTAACTGCCTTCCCCTGCAGGGATGGTCGCCCCCAACTTCCTTCCTCTGCCAGCCTAGTCACCCCTAACTGCTCTCCCCTGCAGGCTTGATTGCCCCTTACTGCCCTCCCTTGCAGGCCTGGTCCCTCCCAACTGCCCTCCCCTGCTGGCCATCTTGTGGTGGCCATCCTATGTCCACATAGGGGCAGGATCTTTGACCACATGGGGGCAGCTATATTGTGTGTTGGAGTGATGGTCAATCTAAATATTAGTCTTTTATTAGATAGGATAGAAGCCTGGGTGTACAGATGCGGGCCAGCTAGTTTGCCCTGAAGGATATCCCAGATTAGGGTGAGGGTCCCCTTGGGGTGTGAGGTGGCCTGGGTGAGGGGCTTGTGGTGGTTTGCAGGCCAGCCACGCCCCCTGATGACCCAAGTGGAGGCCCTGGTATCTGATATTTATTTACCTTCTACAATTTAAATTTTGTATCCTTGATTGGAGGCTTAGGCTGGCAAGAGCAGGCAGAAAGTTTGGCTTCCTCCATTGCCTGGGAAACCCAAGCCTCCTCCTACTCTCTGTGGCTGTTGCCATCTTGGTTGGGTTTATTTGCATACTCGCTCTGATTGGCTGGTGGATGTGGCTTGTGGGTGCAGTGGAGTAATGGATAATTTGCATATTGCCCTTTTATTAGGTAGAATATATATATATATATGTGTGTGTGTGTATATATATATATATATATATATATATATATATATATGATACAATATTATTGTCATTTATTTGTTTCTACTAGAGAATTTTAAATAATTTGGAAAATGCTTAGGAAGTATTGATATTCAACAAATATGTATTGAGAGCTCTATTATATGCCTGACACCATTTCACTTGTAAGCAAAAATTTAATTAAAAATTGTATGACAGTATTGTCATAATTATTTGCAATTAAATATAAATAATCTATATCAAAATACAACAATAAAGATATTTGTAAAAAAAACTATGAGTATGTTTTATCTTTCTTTATAATATGTTCTATGTTTTATAATAAGTATGTATTATCCTTATAGTTTAAAAAAGCTCACCTACTTGTTTTAAAAGTACAATGCTTAGCATGGAACACCCTTTCCTCCATGTGCTTGATGGCGAAGTGGAGTAAAAGAGATAACGACAGGTAGAATGACAATACTAAGATAGAGTGGACCTCAGGTATAGGTAAAACCAAGCTAAGATAAACCTGGAGGGAACTGTGTGCTAATTCTTAAATACCTACTGATGGAATAACTGCTTCAGAATCAAGAGGATGATTATATTAAATATATATTGAAAGTTTCTCCTCATCAAAACCAGTTTGGTTTGGTATTTAAAATATACAATAGCCCTAATCGGTTTGGCTCAGTGGATAGAGCATTGGGCTGCAGACTGAAGGGTCCCAGGTTTGATTCTGGTTAAGGGCATGTACCTTGGTTGCGGGCACATCCCCAGTGGGGGGTGTGCAGGAGGCAGCTGATCAATGTTTCTCTCCCATTGATGTTTCTAGCTTTCTATCCCTCTCCCTTCCTCTCTGTAAAAAATCAATAAAATATATTGTAAAAAATTTTCTCCTCAAGCCCAATGAGTCAGAGACTCCAGTTAGCATTAGTTACTGTTAGTATAAACTTTTTTGCTATGTAACAAATTGCACCAGTACTTAGCTATTTATAATAATACATTTTATTATCTTGTTGCAGAAGACCAAAAAACAAACAAACAAACAAAAAAAAACCCAAGGACGATTCAAAGAAAAGGAGGGACACTGTTTAATTCTCGGGCGGACTCAGGGAACAGCTCTCCAAATCTGAGTGAAGGAACATGCATGGGGCCCTCCCCTACAGCTCCCTATGGTTCTTATCCTCCAAACATGGATTATGCTTCCAGTCCTTTTCTCCTGCAAGAAGGCCCCCAGGTGTTGGGGGTCTCCAGGCCATATCTGATGGTCTGGCTTGGTGCCAGGGTTAATAACCCTCCCTCTGGGGCAGTGCACGGTTCACAGTAACAGGTTCTGCAAGACCAGTTTCTGGGAAGGAGGCAGGGACTTAATTATAGGTTATCAGGAATGTACACTGAGCTTGCTGCCATGGATTCAGATCACTAGCCCCGAATATCAGTGTTACATTGGAATTAGCCCTTTTTAGCCTTCTCAATCTCACATAGTTTCTGAGGCTCAGGAATTAGGGACAAGTTTAGCTGGGTGTTTCTGGGTCAGGATCTGTCATGAGACTCAGTCAAATAGTTAGCTTGGGCTACAGTTATCTAAAGGTGTGGTTTAGACTGGATGACACACTTCCAAGGGGCTCAATCACATGGCTATTTACTGAAAATCTCACTTTTTGTATCCTTTCAAAGAAAGATACAACTCCTCACACATAGCCATAGAGTGTTTGAGTGTCTTCATGACTGGACAGCTGACTACCCTCAAAGCAAGTAGTCCCAGAGACAGAACACAGATGAAACCACACACACACACACAGTCTCCCAGTCACACACCATCATTCTACTCCTTAGAAGTGGGTTATTCAGTCTACTGCACACTCAAGGAGAAGGGAATCAAGGTTCAACTCTTGAAGGTAAGCATCTTAAAATAATTTCTGGATTACTTTAAACCACCCAGAACCTCAAGATCCGTGACTATAATGTAAACCCTTCCCGCATTAACTCTAATGCACGAGTAAATTTATAAACTAATATGCCATCCTTCTTTATCCCAGTGCAGGAGTCTTGGCTGACAAAGAAAGCCTGAGCAGTGGTTATTCACATCTCAGTTAAGACCTCAGTTTATTAGAGGGAGGACTCTAACGGGTTACATGGTGGCCCATTCTCTCTTTGAATAGATTGAACTTACCAAAATTACTTTTGTTTCTGTTAAGTCAGTGCTTATACTGGATAACCTCCTTATATAAATTCTAATTTCTTACTTATAGACTAGATTTAAAATACATTGTATGCTCATATTTAGGGAATTTGACTCCATAAGATTGTAGGTATAGTTCTAAAGTCATCTTTAGTAAATATTCTCAAAAGGAAAATGTGGAATTCTCTGGAAAACTGCTCAAAGTGACATGGAATAGACAAAGATACAGGGAAATAAAGCCCAGAACTTGCAGTGAGTGGAATGCTGACAGAAGAGCTCTATTTTTAATATTGTAAAGAGTATGTATTTCAAAACACATCTCCATGACTTTGTCAAGATATTTTAATTGTGTATATATGAAGCATGGCAACAGAAAGTGTTGTCAACAGTTAGAGCTAAGAAAAAAAAAAAAAAAAAACACCTGTGTTTTTCTGAAAGTTTTGGCAAGTGAAGTCATTAAAGAAAAAAAAAAGAACAAAACACACACACAACTTATAACAGCCAGTATCTTGTTGTCTATACACAAAGAGTTGAGAGAAGATAGTTACTTGTGGGCATAACAGAGCCCTGATACTCTCCCTCCTCCTGAAGGGGGTGGTGGTAGGAATACAGCTCATTTATTTCCCTCAAGTCTGGTAGAGAAAAAAGTTGTTCATAAAATCAGCATGCGTACAGGAAGGAGGTGGCTGCATCTGCATCTCTGCATGACATGGGCTGAGCTGCAGTGATGTGTCTCCCCCTCGCTGCCACCAAAGTCCTCAGAGGACAGAGGAACTGAGGAGAGAAAGAAGGGCAGAGCCACTAAGAAAAGGGAGGCTGTTTTTCCTCAGGTAAGCATGAGAGATGCAAGCTGAGTCTCCAGGGGTCCTATGAGCCCAGAATAAACCTTGAGGGGAGCTGCAGGCAGTTGCTGACTGGCTAGTGTTCCAGGGGCATGTGGACAGCTGTCATTAGAGAGATTGTGGGGGGGGCCACAATCATATCTCACATGATCATATTCACGTCCATGCAATAGACCACCCGGGAAAATTAGCATCTGGAGTCCACAGCAGATGGACTGTGTCTCAGTTGCTTAACTTCCTTTCCCACCAACGGGCCTTTTACTCACCTCGGTAAGCATACTTTCCTGATCCCCACCGTGTGCTCACCTCTCTGCAGTGGAGGAAAGAGGGAGGGAGGTTTCAGAACTCCCTGCCCCCGCCCCACCCCTTCTAGGACCACCACAGCTAGTGTGTGTTCCATGTGATCTTTTGGAGGGAAGTGTACAAACTAGGGAGGAACTGACGTTTTTGTAGTTCTGAAACGACTGCCACAATGTTGGCAATGGGTAAAAATGATCATCAAGACACTAAGATGACATATAATGGCAACTTCAATTTTTTCTCTTCTCCCCTTCTTTCACCAAGTATATTTTGTGTCTTTGGGGGTTTTACACTAAGAATTCTAAATAACGCAATTTAAAAAAAAAACTTTTACAAAAAATTCAACTCTTTCATACATTGCTGAGTGGAGATGCTAATTTAAATCTGTTAGAAGTCTGAGGATAAACCTGTGTGATATAAAGCTTAACTTGCTGCCTTCCTTACAGCACATGGAGTTCAAACGAAATGCCAGCTAGTACATTGTGATTATTACAGTGTGCCAGCACTGGGCCAGGCACATTGCAAGTATTATTTTATTTGAGGTTAATAACATTTCTATGAGAAAATTATCTATCATCTATCTATATATCTACCATCTATCTATCTATCTATCTATCTATTTATCATCTATCTATCTATCTGTAATAGAAAGTAAGGTACAAAGAGAATTATGGCAAGAAAAGTCACAAAGGAATTAGATGTACAACGTGGATTTTAACGTAGGCTCTCTGATTTCACAGCACAGCATTCCTCTTTGCTATTGTCTATTCTTTGACTGAAACTCTGGAAATGAAACCAACACAATTTCCTGTCCTTCAAATGACCTACTCTTGATTAATCTCATGCTCTGCTTATTTTGTGTAATGTTAGTCAGTGTTGCTTTCAGACTAGAAGGCATTGGCACACTAATCTTCGAAGTTGAACCACTGATCAAAAGAAGTGGCTGCACTGCTCAACATTTCCTTTTGGAAACAGATGACGGATGCTACATGACAGGAACTCAGTATGGCCCTATGACACAGAAAGCTTGCATTCTTTTCCTATGCTCCATTAACATAACACATTTCATGATTAAACTTCTCAAATCTCATTTTACTCATTCACTCATTTATTTAATTAATTCACTTACTCATCAAATACTTATAGATTTATGAATTATCTGTAATCAACAAAACACTATTCCTGTTGATAAGAAAACCAAAAAGAATAAATGTCTGATAAGATTACATTTATTGATAAATTGATCCCTAAGCTATTGGAAGGATGAATAGGTATCAGCAGGGGAAAAGGGAAGAACTTTCCATTCAAAGGGAAACTAATAAAAAGATAGGATTCTCAGGGTATGTAGATTTTTCAGTTATTTTAGTAGGACTCATTTACAGGAATCAGTGTGAGAGCCTGGGAAGGCGCATGAACTTTGAACACTAATGTACATTATAAACCAGTGTTTGAGTTCTATTTTAAAAGAAATGGGAGCCTTTGAACCATTTCAAGTTTAGATGTGATGTGAAAATGTTGTGTTTTAGAAAGGTGGTTCTCTCCTTCAGTGGGTTCAAATTGATTATTGAGGAAGAAAATAAATCCATTAGAACAATGAAAATTCAAGAAAGAAATTATGAAAATTCTGCTTTAGTCCAAGATGGAGTTACAAGAATAAGATTTACACCTCTCATTGAAACAACATGAAAATGAACAAAATGCATGAAACTGCATTATTTAAAATACATGGATATTCAATGAAGGACACTGATCAGTAAGAGAGGGGAGACAATGAGGTAAACTCTGTGATTGTCCCAGATAATTGACTTGAACCTTTCCAGTCTACAACACAGAAATGGGAGCCCAGGAAGAGCCCAGCAGACTCCCTGAGTTGAGACTATGGATCTCAGAGTCTGGGGAGACCAAAAGAGTAAGGTTTTTCAGAACAGAGTACTGAGAAGAGTTTTATAGAGAAAAATCTCTAGATGTCTATAGAATACCCTCATTGCATATTTATCTGAGTAAAGCTTAGAGCATGCATCTGAGACTATCTGAGGCCAGAACAAGATACAACTGAATGGATTAGAGAAAAAATTATCCCATGTGGCCCAGGAGCAGTGCCAGTTTCCGCACTAGAGTGATCCCTAGGGCAATGAGGGGAGCACACAGAACAGTATTATCTCAGTCATGGCTAATAAATATTGAACACTGCTCTAGTCCCAATGGGTGCAGGAAGGGGTGGAAAAACAGCTCCATGAGAAATAACAGGTCAATGTTTCAATCTCTCTCCTTTCTTATCTCTAAAATTAATAAATAGCCCTGGCCTGTGTAATTCAGTTGGTTGGAGCATCATCCCATATACTGAAAGGTTTAAGGTTCAATTAATTCTCAGTCAGGGCACATATCTAGGTTGAGGTTTTGGTATCAGGTCAGAGCATATACAGGAGGTAATCAATTAGTGTTCTTTCTCACATCAGTCTCTCTCTCTCTCTTTCTCCATTCTCTTCTTTCTGAAATTAATAAATATATCCTCAGATGAAGATGAAAAATATATAAAAAATTAAAAAGATAAATCAATAAATAAATGCAATTTTTAAAAATATACAAAAAGTGAAGAGAAATGTTTTTCTCTACATGAAAACTAAAAGAATTCATGGTTACCAGACCATAACTATGAAAAGAAAATGTTGCAGAATATATTTTAGGCAAATGAAAAAATAAAACCAAATTGAAAGCTGAATCTACACACACACACACACACACACACACACACACACACACACAAAGGACAGTGATTACACATGTCATCGATGACACTGTGGCTTCTGTGTTGCTCTATTGAATTACTATCACTTAAGAATCCAGCTGATGCAGTCCATGTAGCCCATGTGGGATTAAGAGTGATCACCTACCAACAGCCATATGAGCAAATTGTATCAAAATCAGATATTCTAGTCTTAGCCAAGCTGTCAGATTACCACATCTAGGGCCAAGGTCATTACTACAGCTTCATGTGAATTCCTGAACTAGATACATTCCAAATGCCTGTCCTACAGAAATTTTGAGAAAATAAATATGTGTTGCTCTAAGAAAAGCATAAATAAAATAAAACACACAAACAGAACACAAATTTACATACACTTTACTCAACATCTCCCTTTTACAAATGTGTTCAACAGAAACGCTAGCACTTGTTTGCAAATATACATGGGTAAAGATGTTGACTGGTAGTTCAGCATTGTCTATAAGAGCAAAACACTGCAAATAACTGAAACATGGATTCATTAAGTAAATTATGGTGAATTAAAAAAAATAATGAGATGTTAACCAAGAAAGTAGCAGGCCAAATCTGTGCTTCCCTTCAATGTCAATTTCAACCAAAGGGCCTTTCAAAAGGGAGGTTGAATTGCATCAGTCTTCTACTTAAACCCTCCAATGACTCAACTTCTCTGCCTCAGGTTGTCTTCTGGTCTTCTCTGTAACTTTACTTCTCTCACCTATGCCTCAGCTCATTTTATTCTTGCCATACTGCTCTTCTTGTTCCTCACACAACGAGGAGGCTCCTATCTTTGTGTGTTTGTCTTGCCTGTTTCTCTGCCTGAAATGTTCTTTCCCCACCTGCAAGTATCTATTTAGATACGATTTTCTAAGACAGACCAATCTTGACAACCTGCCCCCTTTCTATCACTCAGAATTTACAATCCTCCTTACCCTGCTTTATATATATATTTTTTCTTTCATAGGCTTACAAGGAGAGAATGTGATTTACTTACTTATGTGTTTATTTATTCTTACTGATGTATCTCATGTTTCCTGAATAATGTATGGCAAAGAGAAAATTGTTCAATGCATATTTTGTATAAATAAATAAACTTACTGAGTTTCAGTGTGATTAAAGAACTTCACAGTGGTGGTATATCCTCTCACATTGTACTAGTAAATATCAAATTCCCATTAATTCAGTTAATATTTATTTGGACTTTGCAATAGTCATCTATTTACTCATTATGAAATTATTTTTCTTAGTAATATTATAAAAGAATAATTGGGAATCATTGAGGAAAGAACTGAAGTTGTGTTACATATTGTAGTAAAAAATGCTCTTAAATTTTAATGTTTCAAAGGGGAGTTAAATAATGGCGAACAGTTAAAATTTTTAAAAGAACAAAGAATAGTTAGCTGTTAATCAAAATAATCAACTTCAAAAGTTGCTTTGGATTTTAGACCAAGTGTCTGAAACCCACCTAATTAATATGGCCCTAAAAAGAGTGTTGCTTCACACAGTAGTCACAGATCCTTTCAGTGCTGTCCTAGGGGAATGGGGGTGTGGAAAGGAAGTGGAGTGGCCCTCTTACTGAAAGTGTCCATTTACTGAGGAATGTCTTACAAGGAGGTTTCACGTGAGAAAGGTGAAACGTGACCTAAAAACTGGCTCAGCAATCAAAGAGGAGCAAAGGTTTTGAGGAAACAATGCTTTTCTTTGCTTCCCATAGGAATGTTAAAAGGAGTAATTGGGAATCATTTACTCCTATACTCATACCTGAATCCTGTGTAGGGTGATTGGACACAAAGTAAAAATTTAAAGCACTATTTTGCTAACATCAATATTATTTAAAGAGAAGGCTGGCAGGGGAGGGCAGTTCAGGGATAGCAGACAGGCAGGCAGAGGCAGTTAGGCGTGATCAGGCAGGCAGTTAGGAGCCAGTAGTCCCAGATTGTGAGAGGAATGTTCTACTTGTGGTTTAGGCATGACTCCTATGGGATTGGGCCTAAACTGGCAGTCGGACATCCCCAAGGGGTCCCATATTCAAGATGGTGCAGGCTGGGCTGAGGATCACCCCTCAGTGAACAAATTTCATGTACTTGGCCACTAGTTCTATATAAGTGATCTTAAATTGCAGTTAGAGTGGATTTGGGACTTTTTTTGTTAATGGTTTTAAGTTATAACAATGTAAAGATGATAGGGAAATGGTCATAGAAAAAGTCTATGAAAAGATAGAGATGTATCTTTGAAATTGACGTTGAAGGGAAGCACAGATTTGGCCTGCTACTTTCTTGGTTAACATCTCATTATTTTTTTTAAATTCACCAGGAATTAACTGGTAACAATAGGATAGTACTTCAAATTAGATGTTGTGGAGAGAAATATAAAACAGAAGTTATTAGCTGATTTTAATCTTCTTCATAGTAGGAAACCCACAGAATATAGCCTTTTCCTCTTAAAAATAAACAAACAACAACAAACAACAACAACAACAACAAAAACTATGGCCATTCAATAGTAATGTATATTAAGTGACCAAGAGCACAAAATAAAAATAAAACAACAATTTGAATACGAAGTGTTGGATCAAAATGACCATACACAGATGAACTACTTAGTGGAAAACTATATAAATAACATACACACATCCCACATCACATAAAAACTTTGGAAGAATCCAAGCTAGAATAATGTAGTTTCAACTCACTTACAGGGTGGATCAAAAATATATTTTATAGTTGTTCTTATGGAAAATAATATAATAATTAAATAATAATATAAGATTAAACTGTTTTGCATAGCCATGACTGTAAACCTACTTTTGCCTAACCCTACATAATAGCAAAACAAACATTATTTGACTAACAAATAAACAAAAACAAAACAAAATAAAAACAACAACAACAAAAAACAACAACAACAACATCCAATAATATGAAGTGAGGGAGAAAGTAAAAAAATTCATAAGGTAAAAAAAAAAAACTTAAGACAATGTAACAGTTAAACACAGAAAAGAAAGCCAGGAGGAGCAATATCGATACCAGTATTAATATCATAGAAATAAGAACAGAGAGAATTCAAAAGGAAGACGAATGTTCCATAATGCTTAAGTGTCAGGGCAGAATTTAATCCTTTATCTATTTTAATGTATACTGCATGCTCTCTCTTTCACTTGACATTCTTGCAGGTTTTTTAATTAGCTGTTTGTCATTTATCATGGAGTAATAATACCCATTATTCATATTATTTATATTTATGAATCCAATTAACACAGCAACACCTTTTATAAAGCAAAAAATTTTAGAGAACAACTAGAAATCAAAACTCAATAGAACACTTCAAACCATTCTTCTCAATCTAAGACCAATTCAATGGCCAGAAGTGAGGAGAATTATAGAAAATCTAAACCAATTAGATGGCTTTTATAGATTTAGAAACTCTGATAACATCAAATACACCACTTTTCTGGCTGTGATAAATTCACATACTCACTGTCTCCTGTAAACATTAGATCTCCTATTTAAAGTGGATGCTATTCAGAACAATAAGACACTGCTGGTGCTGTTATTACTTAGCACTTAGAGTGCTATTTATATTTAAACATACTTTTCAAGCTTCAATTGGAATAATATTTGATCCTGAGAAACTCTTATCCTTTGTAGAAAGTAGTCACCCAGAGATGTGATAAAGAAAACAGTTTCTTAACTACTATTGGCTCATTTTGTAAATGTCTATTTTAATTCAAATATGTTGTTTTCATTGTACAAAAGAGAGAAGTAAATTTTTTAAGTACTCCATTATGCCAGGCTATTAATGCTGATTGAAGCCAACCAGGGTTTGAACCCAAATCAGTCTGACTCTCCTACAATTCCACAGCAGCATATTACCTTTGCATTCTTTTAATATTAATCCAATCTCAAACAGTTTAGACCTCATATACATAAGGTTTTGGCAATGCAACTGGTATGTGCGATGATATAGGTAAGAACAGTGTCTAAATTACTGCTGCCATTTATTCAGGGCCTTTTACGTGTCAGGTACTGTATGAGTCCTACTGCTTTCTATGGATGAACCTAGGCCACATCCTAAACCTGACAAACTCAGGGGAGGCCTGCACAGCAGGCCTAAGACACCCAGAGACCAAAGGTAACTACATAGGAGGGTCTGAGCATAAATACTCCTAACTGAAAGCGGCCCATGGTGAGTAGTAATGTCCGTGGCCTATAGGTTCCTTGACAAAGGTAGATCTTTACATTAAGTGAGCCTGTCCATTGTCTTCTTGCATCTACCATAACATATTTTGGAAGTGTCAGATCTACCAGGACACAATCTCCCATCATACCACAGAACCCCTTGAGCACATACTATCTCTACATGATGTGAAAGTTAACTACCATGAACCCACCAACATAAAAGAGTTGTCTCTCCATTTTATTTTTTATCCAATCCCAGAGATTTCCGCACTTTGTTTTCTCCCTCCCCCTTAATCTACCACCAGTGAATTTCATAGACCACCCCTTCCCATCTTTTCTTTTGATTCTAATGTATAAAATAAGGTGCAAAACTATTGTTCTCTGGAGCATTTTCTCAATCCCTCAATCTGCTGAGATTTTACTTCCTGATAATTGTCATTATTTTGGCTCAAATAACTCTTTAATAGCCTTTTTTTTTTTTTTTTTTTTTTTTTTGGCTAGAAGTTCTTTCATTGACATTTCTATAATATTTAACACTTTGAAAAACTCAGCAAGATATTGGCATAGGATCCTTTTATTGGGAGCAAACAAAATAAAAAGTATTAAATCATGTATGAATGTATATCTTTAAACCTGACACTTCATTGGTTTTGGATGAAAAATACATGGATATTGAGTGTCAGGGCAGAATTTAATCCTTTATCTATTTTAATGTATACAGCATGCTCTCTCTTTCACTTGACATTCTTGCAGGTTTTTTAATTAGCTGTTTGTCATATGCTCACTTTTGATCATCCTGAGTAAAGACATTCCTACCTGGTGCAATGTGGTTGTACTTTCCAAAGTTGGTGACCATATTCCTCTCATCCCACCTCCTTTTCAGCCTAGAGTCCATTCCTTTCATTGTGTGGCCTTTGTTTCCGTAGGATGCAGAGAAAGTGGCACTAAGCGACCCTAGGACAGCTTATGCAATGCAATCAGATTTACCCTCCCTGGCTGGAACTCAAGTGAGCATCCCTGTGATGGCATGGAGGCCATTAAATGCTCCAGTGCTGCATTGGCATGATGAAGCCCACCTGACCCCTTCCAATCGGCAGCTGCTAAAAGCAACATCCCCAGCACCAGTGTCATCTGACTATAATTACAGATAAAACTTGCCAGAAAAGTCCTCTCCAACTTCCTTGCCAACACAAACTTGAAACCTGAATGTTTTGTGTGGATATGTTGTGCAGCAATAATTACTGGACTAGGCAATAATAGCCAGGAGAGGAGAACCCTAATATACAGGCAAAATTTGGCAACTCACTTGCTTTTTTAAATGTTTAATTTGAACATAGGCATACCCATTTGTTTATATATTGTCTGATTTCATCAATGCTTCAATAGTGCTTTAACAGTAATTTCAACAGACCTGGTCTGCAAACCTAACAAATTTCCCAATTGGCCTTTTATAGAAAACTAGAGGCCTAACGTATGAAATTCGTGCGTGAGGGATGTTCCCTCAGTCCAGCCTGCACCCTCCCCAATAGGGAACCCCTTGGGGGATATCCGACTGCCAGTTTAGGTGTGACCTGGAATCACGCCTAAACCAGCAGTTGAATATCCCTCTCACAATCTGGGAACTCTGGCTCCTAACTGCTCACCTGCCTGCATGCCTGATTGCCCCTAACCTCTCTGCCTGCCTGATCACTCCTAACTGCCTCTGCCTGCCTGCCTGGTTGCCCCTAAACACCTCTGCCTGCCTGCCTGCCTGAATACCCCTAACTGCTCCCCTGCCAGCATGATTGTCCCCAATTGCTCTCCCCTGCCAGCCTGATCTCCCCTAATTGCTCTCCCCTGCTGTCCTGATTGCCCTTAAGCCTCTGCTGGCCTGATCTCACCCCAAAATCCCCTCCCTTGCTGCTTGATTGCTCCTAACTGCCTCTGCCTTGGCCCCTACCACACTGGCTTTGTCCGGAAGGAAGTTGGACATCTGGAAGATAGTCAGTTGACTTGCCTAATTAGTATGTTATCCTTTAATTAGTATAGATGTTTGCCAGTTCCTCATAAATGGGCATCTTCCTTTTCTCATGTACCTGGGCATGCACATAACAGGAGATAGTCCTAAGTCTTAATTGTCTCACCTATTGTGGTGGATTATTTTTAAAATAGATTCTTTATTTCTCTCCTTGTATCCTTGCCTTTGTGAGGATCTCTTTTACACTGACTTTGAACTTATCGATGTGCCCAGTGGGACAGTAGCAAATGTGATGCCGGCAAAAACTCGAGGAATGATTGCACATTGGCACTTGTGCTCTCTTGCTGCTGGGAGCCCCTCTAGTACCATCTGCAGAAGCCTGAGCTCACCTCCTGGAGGACCAGTGACCATGTATGAGCTGCAGTGGGCATTCAAATGTGCCCATGTTTCTATGCCCCACACCTCTCGCTGAACACTCATACCTATCTGTGTGGGCGAGGTAGATCACTCAACCCTGCTGAGCAACCCAGAATCATCAGTCATGTCATAGCCATTGCTTCCAGCTATTATGTTTGAGGTTCTTTGATATATAACAAAAGCTAACAGACACATCTACAAGTCAGCTTTGATGTTTTCTGCTTATATTCACATACAGAAGGGGGCAAATTTGGGGAAATCATTAGCCTCAAGAAATAACATAGATTAAAAGTATGTAAGGATCAAAGAAAATTCTTTAAACTATCTTTAAGACAGAAGCCGGGATTAGGAGTTTGAGGTAGAGAAGGATGAGGTTTATTTTCCCAATCTTTTGAGTTTGATTTTCAATTACAAATTCATGGAAAAAGTGGGCTTTGGTCTGATTTAAGGTGATCTAATTTAAGTTTTCATGGATTTCAGGAGACATCAAAATCTTATGTGAAGAATCAGGAAGAGATAGAGATTTTAAGATTAATTGGGTGAGCAAAAAAACCACATTTAGGATCAAATTTTAAGGAACAGACACTTTAAAAATCTTCTGAGTTCATTCAGTCAAGGATAGGTCAGTTAGCAGATGGATCTGGGGCAGACAGATATGTCTGTGGCTTGTTGAAAAGTTTCCTAAGTGCCCATATCTTTTTTTTTCAGAAAAATGTATTTATATATGCTGTTACCACATGCCTGAATTAAATAATCTCTCAGCACATTTCATTTCTAGCATTTCATTTCCTAGTGGTAACACTAAATAAAGTGTAGATACAAACATTAAGTGTAGCTACCCGATGCGTGAGCACTGGGCAAGGCTCCATCTACCGGCATCCTAATGAGCGCAAATGAATGCTTCTCGTGCTGCTGTGCATCACAGGGTAATTTAGGACAAAAAGTAAAGACCAGGACTTTAATGCTGCTATGAGTGACCTTTTCCTTCCTCCTCTGTTACTGTATCTGCATTAGCAGTGTCTGTGCATCTTTGAGAAGCTGTGCAGCTCCCTCCAGGAACCACGTTTCTGCTTCAAAACGGGAATGGAGCTCTGCTGAAGGAGAAGCAAAGCCCTGTGTCCTCTGAGTGGCCATGGGGAAACTCAGCACCAGAGCCAGCGATGTCCAGGCTGATGCTAATGCTGAGCACCAGGCACTGTGATAGTGAGAATCTAGCAAGAGCGTCTCCACTCTTCTCTTTGGGTAGAATGAGGGGTCTGCCAAGTCAGCTATCCTATGAGCCTTTGGTTCATAAGACACTTACAGGCTGTTATGCTTCTGTTATTAAACCACCTTCAGCAACAGAATGGGACTCTCTCTTTAACTCAAATTACCAAGGTCTTATGAAATAAAAATAACATCATATAACAGTGGTTAGAAGAGTGTTTTTTCCATAATAAATATTATTTAAATTACATAATTACTTATTTTATTTTAGAAAAGAACATGTGAAAGTAATGTGTGAAACTGGAATACAGATCAGTTCAACAAATGGTATTGAACACCCGCTGTGGCTATTCAGAACACTCAGAACAGTCCCTAGTTCTCAGCACTCTGCAGAGCTAACCCACGGCATACAATGTCCCAAATGCTCCTATCCTATCTTGAAAGAGTAATATGCAAATTGACCATCACACCAACACACAAGATGGCTGCCCCCATGTGGTCAAAGACGGAGACCCCCATGTGAACACCAATATCACCACCATAAGATGTCCAGCAGGGGAGGGCAGTGGTGGGTGATCAGGCCAACAGGGGAAGGCAGTTAGGGGTGACTGGGCTGGCAGAGGAGGGCAGTTGGGAGGGACCAGGCCTGCAAGTGAGGGCAGTTGGAGGCAATCACGCCTGCAGGACAGGGCAGTTAGGGGTAACTGGGCCAGCAAGGAGGGCAGTTGGGAGGGACCAGGCCCGAAGGAAGGCTGTTGTGGGGGGTTCCAGGCCTGCAGGGGAGGACAGATGGGGGGAACAGGCCTAAAAGGGAGGGCAGTTGGGGGCAATTAGGCCTACAGGGCAGGGCAGTTAGGGGCAATCAGACTGGCAGCGGTACCATTAGGCATCTATGAAGCAGGTAGGGGAGTGATTAGGGGTGATCAGCCTGGCAGGCAGAAGCAGTTAGTGGCTATCGGGCAGGCAGGCAAGTGATTGCTGGTTGTGAGCCAGCAATCCTGGATTGTGAGAGGGATGTCCATTGGACATCCTTCAAGGCATCCCAGATTGGAGAGGGAGCAGTCTGAGCTGAGGAACAGCCCCCCACCCCACCCCACACAACGCACAAAACTCATGCACTGGGCCTCTAGTCTACACTAATAAAAGGATAATATGCTAATTAAGGCAGGTATCTTCTGGATGTCCTTCTGGACAAAGCTGCAGTGGCTGTGAGGGCCAAGGCTCAGGCTGGCAGTGGCAGTAACAGCAGGGTAATGGAGGCAGCACCTTCCCTTGATCTGCCATGTCATCTCCCACAGAGCAATGCCAGACTGTGACTTAGGCTGAATGCTGAGGCAGAGGCAGTTAGGGGCATTCAGGCTGATAGGGGATCAAGTTAGGGTCAACCAGGCCAGCAGGGTATCAAAGTAAGGGTGATCAGGCCAGCACGGGGGGCAAGATAGGGATGATCAGGCTGTCAGGAAGGCAAGTTAGGGGAGATCCAGTTGATAGGCAGAGGCAGTTAGCCTAAACTGGAAGTCAGACATCCCCCAAAGTGTGCCAGATTTGAGAGAGTACAGGCTGGGCTAGGGCTCCCTCTGCACAAATTTTGTGCACCAGGCCTCTAGTTTAGCAATAAAACAGCAGTTCTCTACCATTCTTATTTTCTATTTCTTAATTAATTTTTTAAATTTATTTTTAGTTTAGGGAAAGAGAGACATCAATTTGTTGCTCTACTTATGTATGCATTCACTGGTTGATTCTTTTGTTTTTCCAGACCCAGGACCAAACTTGCAACCAGAACATATCTAGATGATGAACTAAACAATTGACATAACTGGCCAGGGCCGACTTAAAAAAATAATTTTTGCTTCTGTAAGGCTCATCAAAGACTTCTGTATTCCATATCCGAAGAACATAATTGTATTTTCAATTGACCCCATGTTTCAGTATCTTTCAATATTACTGAGATTTCATTTCAGGAAACACCCACATCCTATGTTAGTGGCTCTCCTGCTGTGCCTTGACATCTGGCTTGTCCCAGGGCCAGGAAAGCCCCCTGTATTCACTGCACCAGTTTTCTGGGTGATCTTGTAGACTTTCATGCTTATTACCTCAGAGTTTATATTCTCCTATCTACAAGTCTCCTCTGGTACATACTTGTACCTTCACTCATTGGCTCACTCAGTCACTGGTTCATAAACTGTGAAGAAACTAGGTATTTCCCCAGATGCTAAATTAAGAAGCAAAAGGGCTTTCAGAGTTTGTAAAAGGGAACTGCTGGAAAGAGTTAAAAGCAGAAAGAGTTGAAAGGTGAGGCAGTGAATCTTTCTTTTCATTATGAACTCCTCTGTTCTTAGGGATTATAGAAATGCACTCACTGACCTCATTTCCAAGGTTTTGTGTTTGTTTGTTTGTATAAATTTTTTGCTTTACTTCAATAGTTTGTATATCTAGTCTTTAATTTGAATTTTACTTTTGTCATTGAATTAGCATTTATTTGTTTCATTTTTAGCTGTATATTTTTGATATTTTTATTGTTTTAAGTGTTTAGATTTATGTAGTATCTGAGACATTTTTACAATTTTATTTTAAGAGACTGAAGTTTATTGTATTTTAAATATTTAATATGTTAAATATTTTTAAATAATGTTTTTTTTCCCTGTTTGGCATATATTATATTATATTATGCTTATTATAATTTAAGAGTTTTTATTCCTTTGTAAGCTCATGTAGTATTTCTCTATTAAAAGCATTAAAAATATGAGAAAAGTATATTATATATTTTTTTGCTGCAAGTGAATATGATTTTTTTCAATCTTACCTTAGAGTTCTAAAAGGGTTTTCCTTACATATTTTACTATCGTGGTCTTGAGTATAAAAGGCTCATGACTATTATATCAGTTTTTGAAACTTTACCTTTCATAATTCTATATAATAAAGAAGTAATATGCAAATTGACCATCACTCCAGCACACAAGATGGCTGCCCTCATGTGGTCAAAGATGGTCGCACCCTTGTGGATACAAGATGGTCAGCAGGAGAGGGAAGTTGGGAGGAATCATGCCTGCAAGGGAGGGCAGTTAGAGAAACCAGGCCTGTAGTGGAGGGCATTTGGGGGTGACCAGCTTGCAGGGGAGGGCAGTGGGGGGAACCAGGCCTATAGGGGATGGCAGTTAGGGGTGACCAGGCCTGCAGGGGAGGGAAGTTAGGAGCAATCAGGCTCGCAGGGGAGCAGTTAGATGTTGATCAGGCTGTCACGAGAGTAGTTAGGGGGTGATAAGGCTGGCAGGCAGAAGCGGTTAAGGGTAATCAGGCAGGAGGTCAGGTGAGCGGTTGGGAGCCAACAGTCCTGGATTGTGAAAGGGCAGTTGGACATCTCTTGAGGGGTCCCAGATTGAAGAGGGTGCAGGCTGGGCTGAGGAACCCCCCACTCCCCTGTACACACACACACACACACACACACACACACACACATACACAAATTTCATTCAATGGGTCTCTAGTTTAAAAATTTTTTTTTTCTTTTTTCATAATCTTTACACCCAAAGCTACTTTTATGTTATAAATATTATAACATCTGCTTTCTTTTTCTTTCTTACTTTGAGTTTTCATTAGCCTGAAAGTTTTTATCTAAGTATCTGCTTAGTTCAAGCTTTATGGGCTATTTTGCTTCCACTCCATTAGTTATAATTTGCATGCAGATACTTATTAAAATTAAAAGAATCTAAGAGTCTAGGTTATTAAATTTTAGGGAATTTGTTGTTCTTGTTCTTTAACCAGTGATGTATTTGTTCAATTTTCATTCAAGTTCTGTTGCCTTTTTTTGTTTGATTAATAATATTTCTTGATGGCTTTTCCTTTATTTTTTAGTCTGATAATAATTGGTTTCATTATGTATTATTTTGTCTTGTTTTTATTTTATTTACTTATAATTTTTATATTTTGTTACATTGATAATGAAATTTGTGAATTAAACAATAACATATACCCTTATGAAAGTTATAATCGGGATACTTTTAATTTATATTCCCCCCTCTGCTCCATATCACTCTCCTTCATACACCGAATGTATTTTGGAGGAGATTGGTTTGCTGTTGTATTTTATCTTGATTTTATTTATCTTTATTAATGAATCTCAAAATGATCATCTATTTTCACATGGCATTCACCCTACTCTAATATGACCTCATTTTTACTTAACAATTTATACCTGCAGTGGATTATTTTCAAATAAGTTTGCATCCAGAGGTACTGTTATAAAACTGAGTTTGTCCACCAGGTGCTAGCAGAGTCAAAACCTTAACAATGAGAACTGCAGTGGAGAAATATTGGTTATTTTATATGAACTTAGAGGCCTGGTGCATGGCATTCGTGCACTGGGGAAGAGTCCCTCAGCTGGGCCTGCGACCTCTTACAGTCCAGGACCCCTTTTGGGATGTCCACCTAAGCCAGAAGACAGACATCCCTCTCACAGTTTGGGACCCCTCGCTCCTTATTGCGTGCCTGCAGCAGAGGCAGGAGAGGCTTCTGGCACCGCTGTTGTGCTCACCGGCCTTGAGCCCATCTTCTGGCTGAGCAGCACTTCCCCTGTAAGAGTACACTGACTACCAGGGAACAGTTCTTGCAATGAGCATCTGCCCCCGGTGGTCAGTGCATGTCATAGTGATCAGTTGTTTTGCATATTAGGGTTTTATTATATAGAACTAGTTGTCCAGTGCACAAAATTCATGCACAGGGGAGAATGGTGGCCCTCATCATGACTTGCACCCTCTCCAATCTTAGATCCCTCGGAGGATGCCCGGCTGCTGGTTCAGGGACAGTCTGACATCCCTCTCACAATCCAGGACTGCTGGCTTCTAACAGATCTCCTCCCTGCCTGCCTGATCACCCCTAACCACTCTGCCTGCCAGTCTGATCAATCCCAACTGCCTCCCCTTCTAGCCTGATCACCCCTAACTGCTGCCCCTGCTGGACTGATTGCCCCCAACTACCCACCCCTGCTGGCCTGCTCGCCCCCACCTGTCAACCCCCACTGGCCAGCTTGTCTCCAACTCCCTTCCTTCCCCTGCCTGTTCATCCCCGACTGCTCCCCAGCCTGTTCGCACCCTCTGCTGCCCCTACCAGCCTGCTTACCCCCAATTGCACCCACAGCTGCTTGCCCCTCCTGCTGCCCCCACCAGCCTGCTCACCCCCAACTGCCCCCCCACCCCCCTTGCTGGCCTGCTCATCCTCAAATGCCTTTCCCTGCTGACCTGATTGCTCCTAACAGCCACTGCCTTGGCCCCACCACCATGGCTTTGTCTGGAAAGACATCCGGAAGGTCTCCCAGAAAGTCTCTCAGTCTAATTAGCATATTTCCCTTTTTTTTTTTTTAGTATATGGTACCATCCAGGAGAACAGGAAGCTCATGCTCAGAAGCCCCAACTTCCCAATGGCATGTAAGTTACAGATTATAAGGAAAAAGCACAAGACACTGTGGGTTCAGGATGCTAGACACTGTGGGTTCAGGATGCTGCTAGAAACTGATTGCTCAGAGGTATGGCACGGGTAATAAATTATTTCTTCTGATCTTGAGGAAGTTTGAGGTCTTTCCTGGCATCCGTTTGCTCAGGTCTCATAGGAAAGTAGCCAGGGATCATTCCACCATAGGGCTCAGGAACTGGAAGGTCACTTAGGTCAAGATTTTATCTTTAGCTTAATAGAAACCTATACTCTGAGACCCTTAGTCAAGGGCTGGCCACTGTTTCCAGGTTCCTCTGTGGGTTATTGACCAGGAATGAAAGGGTTAAGTCTTGCAGGTCATGATGTGAAGAAACAACATAAAGTGCTGGGGCTACATATTAAATCAAGAATAAGCAAGAAAAACAGAAAAACCCATGGACATGAGCAATAGTATGCATCATAAGGTTTAGACACTGATTAGTTTGAAAAAAAAAAAAATGATCCCAAACTTGTCAGGACGGAACACAGATTTAAAGAAATTGCACAGATGAGACTATCTAAGGAACTGTGACTCCAGGTTTTTCTTCACATATCCTTCTTGCCATAGGCCTCTGAGTAAACCCTGCACCCTCACCCCAACTCCCTTGGTCCTTGCACTCCTTCAAGTTCCATAGTCAGGGTTCTCATGGAAGGGTTTTGTTGACACATTTATCCATGATCTGCATTACAAAAGATGATGCATATTATGTGTCTTTGGTCTTTAACATATTGAGCCTGTACCCAATTTTAGGCTGTCACCTCTGGCATTTGTTCTTGAATTCCCTATCAGAATCCATCCATGAGGTGAAAAATGGTTTTCCAAATCAATCTCTCTCTCTCTCTGGAACATTGATCTCCCCAAACCATTGGGCTCATGTGTTGGTATTCAAACTTATACCAGCAGCACTTCTTGTTCTGGAACCTTCACACTCCAACTGAACTACTTCACTGGTCTCTTGCTGCCCAACTGCAGAACTAAGGCCCAGAAGTTCTCTAACAGAATCATTTTCATTCCATTGTGTTTTCTTTCAATAACCTATGTTCCTATATTATAGTTTTCTTTTGTTATAGTTAAAATGTACAACTTTGTGGGTGCTTTTCACTAATTACATATATTTAAATTTTTTAGGTTGAATTTTAATTGTATATTCATCATTTTAATGACCACATGATAACATCTTGATTTAATACAGGGCATTTATTTTGTCCTATATTAAGTCCTATGTGTGATACTCTAGCTTTACTGATTTCTCTCATTATGTGCTTGCCCTTAAAAATGACACTGCTGTAAAAAAAAAAATCTATAAACATACAAGTTATTTCACTTTGTTGGATTTTGTTCTTAGAATACAATTTCAAGAGTGACTATGATGTTCAGGTGGAAGAACATTGTCTTTTTAAAAAATATTAAATTTATTGGTGTGACATCGTTTAGCAAAACTTTGTAAGTTTCAGGTGTATGATTGCATAATACATTGTCTGTATATTTTACTGTGTTCACCACCCCAAGTCACATCTCCTTCCATCACCATTTATTCCTCCTTACCCTCTTCTACCTCCCCCATACTCCATTCCTTCTGTTAATAACCACACTGTTGTATGTGTCTTTCTTACTTAACCATTTTACCTTTTTACCCAGTCCCCACTCCTTCCCTCTGTGAAATAAAAGCTGAAGGAAATGAAGAAGCAACTCAATTATTTACCCACCCTCCGAACAGGAAGCACTAAATAAGGAAAATGCTGCTCAAAGGGAGTCCTTTGCTCTGTCTTTCCCTTCAAAGAATAAAGAAAGACAGGTGCTGGAATATTTCATGGAAACCCTCACCATAGTCCTGCAATATTAACTATGCCTTGGTTTCTTCACTTTTAAAGAAGTTGGATATCTTCTCTTACAAATGTGATGCATTGTTATAAGCCTGAGCAGTAGATAAGGTATGAGGTGTAAATATCCCTGGAAAACATAGGTCATTTAGAAATGTAAGAGGTTGTATTCTGTCTATGCTGAATTTGGGGCCAATTAAGTTATTGACAAAGAAACTGTTTCGATCACCATAAAATTTCTACAAAATTTTTATTTTCCACATATTCAGTGAATTTTGAAAATAAGGGACAAATATTGCTTCTTAGTTGCCATGGAAATGTTATTCTTCACACCCTGAGCAGGAAGCTAGAAGGTTCTACCCCAAAGAGACAACCCAGCCAAATGATCCATTGACAGAATGGGATGGAGATTGGATGAACCAAACCTTTTATGCCAAAGATAATGTAACCCTCCTGTAGACTCTAAAGTGTTTCTCATTTTCAAGGGATCCTTGCGTTTGTGAAACTGTCTCTAAAAGTTCATTAATTTCATCATGAGCTAAATGTCAGCTTAAAACTAAAAGTTACCTAAATGCCGTGGTACCCTATAAGCATTAGAATAAAGAGTGCTCAGAAATTAATGAGCCCAATGGACACTCATTCTGCATGCAGAACAAGAGACCACGGCTCATTGCAACCTCATCCACAGGCTCCATGACCCCAGAACTCCTCAGCCACCAGGGCAGTGTGTGAGCGAGGAGTCATAAGGTTATGAGTTACCAAATAAGTTGACATTATTTTAAATGTTAATCATCCACATCAAAAGCACTTGGACCACTTTCCAAAATAATATAATTCTAGCCCAATGGGTAGCAGTGCATGGGTACACAGAGCACAGGAATGGGAATGGGAACACTGGGCCTCCTGTATCACTTGTGGTGCTAATTCATTACATTGCCAGCACAGACAATGTAACTGAACTCCCCAATGGTTCCCAACCCCTTTTTCTCCCACCCTGCTCCCAAAAAACTGACAAAAAAATAAATACTCATCTTATTTTTATCAAAGTTATATGTTAACTATTAAAAATAAGTTGGAGGGAATTTAAAATTCAAATCAAGAATCCCTCATTTCAAATCTTTCTTTATCCATAACCCCAGGATATCAGGATAAGCCTCCACCCCACCCTTCCTACCCCACCCTCCACCCCACCCCACCCCCCCCCCAAAAAAAAGAAAAAAAGAACAAGCTATTATTTGTCTTGCATTTAGGCTTGACAAAGAAACTGTTTCAATCACCATAAAATTTCTACAAAAATTTTATTTTCCACATATTCAGTGAATTTTAAAAATAAGGGACAGATATTGCTTTTTAGTTGCCATGGAAATGTTTTTCTTCACACCCTGAGCAGGAAGCTAGAGGGTTCTACCCAAAGAGACAACCCAGCCAAATGATCCTTTGACAGGATGCTACTTACTCAATGGGATAGAGATTGGATGAACCAAACCTTTTATGCCAAAGATAATGTTCCTTCTTTCTTCCTTCCTTTCTTCCTTCCTTCATTGCTTCCTTCCTTTTTTCCCTCTTCCCTGCCAGTCTTCCTCCCTCCTCCCACTATACCTCCCAACCTCTTGATCTATGTTTATCTACTTACCTCTAAATAAAGTGCCTATACCTTTATTTTAATAGTAGAGGCCCAGTGCACAAAATTTGTGCAGAGGGCAATCCCTTCAGTCCAGCCTGAACCCTCTCCAATCTGGGACGCCTCAGGGGATGTTTTATTGCCAATCCAGGGTCTGCTGGCTCTTAACTGTTCGACTGCCTGCCTGCCTGATCACTCTAACTGCCCTCCTGCCAGCCTGATCACCCCTAACCACCTCTGCCTGCTGGCCTGTTTGCCCCTAACTGCCCCCTCACTGGCTTGTCCATCTCCAACTGCTCCCCACACTGACCTGGTCGCCCCCAACTGCTCCCCCCTCCACCAGTATGGTCACCCTTAACTACTCCCCCTGCCAGCCTGATTGCCCCATACAGCCTGCTGTTCAGTCATTTGGTTGTCCCTCACTAACTCTCTGCCAGCCTTGTCATCCCATGCAGCCTGTGTTCATCCATCCAGTTATTTCAGTTGTGATGGCCCCTGGCTTTTTATGTATTGAATTGGTCAACTTTGAGTGCTACAGTCATCTTCTGCAAATGACAGTGCCACATTTACCTCATTTAGACAGCACTCCTCCTCTTTACTTTGCTAAACTTTTTTTAATGGACATCATATATTTGCTGTGATTTACTAATTAATTAAATTTGTTTTATAGTGCTAATCTTATGATGATTATAACCTGCTATAAACTAAAGGTTTGTAATGGAAGCAAAACTGGAGGTGGAATAGTATAGATATGTAGTGAAAGAGATACTAAGTGTATGGGTTAATAATGCAGATTTTGTAATCAAAGAAACACGATAATTTTAAGAGAAACATCAAAAGTGCTTTATTCAAAGTAATGTCCATTGCTAGCTATACATTTCCTCCATTTTTAGGTAATTTGTGGAATTACCTAATAGAACTTTTCTTGTTTTGAGGAAAACCACCAGAGACCCAATTTTCCACTTCTTCGTATGTTTTGAAGTGTTGCTCAAAAAGTGTGTGTGCCATAGATCGGAACAAATGGTAATCTGAAAGAGCAAGAACTAATAAATATGGCAGATTTGTTATGACTTCCCAGGCAAGATCTTTAACATGTCTTTAACTGGTTTTGAAGTTTGTGATGGTGCATCATCATGAAGCAAAATTATTTTGCAGTGTCTTCTGGCACATTCTGGTCATTTCACAATCATAGCATGGTTCAAATTGATTATTTGTTGTCAGTACTGATCAATATCAACAGTTTCACCTGGTTTTAGAAGCTCATAATGCACCATACCTTTCTGATCCCACCAAACACAGAGCATTGTCTTCTTTCTGAAGCTATTTGGCTTTGCAGCCAATGTTGATGGTTGACCTGGATCAATGCATGATTTTGTGCACTTGGGATTCTCAAAATAAATCCACTTTCATTGCCAGTCATAATTCAATGCAAAAAAATACTTTCTTTTATGCTGTTGGAGCAACATTTTACTGATGACTTTTTGATTTTCCATTCGTTCAATTGATGTGGCACCCATTTTCCTTCCTTTAAAATCTTTCTCATTGCTTGTAAATAATCAGTAATTGTTTCTTAAGCAACATTTCATCTTTCTGCAAGCTGTTTTTGAGTTTGAGACACATCTTCATCTAATAATGCTTGTAATTGTTGGTCTTCACACTTTTTTGGTTGACCTGGATGTTCTTTGTCTTTTACATAGAAATTATCACTTTTAAAGCATTTAAACCAGCGTTCACAATTATCTTGAGATAGAGTATAGTCACTGTAAGCTTCCCAAAGTATAGGACAACTGTTTATTCAAAATAAAGTAATGCATTATAACTTCATGCAAATGCTCTTTTTTTTGGCATGAGATTCAACATTTTTAAGTGTAAAAATATCTATTATTTTAACACCTTCAGAAAATTTGACATATGAAGTTTTAAAGTGTGCTGTCAATACAACAAAATAGCTACATATCAAATCACATATATATTAACATTTGTGTAAATCCATCTATTGAAAAAATCTGCATTATTAACTGGTACACCTAGTAATTCTTTTCTTTTTTACATTATACTGTCTTCAAATACTTTTTTTACTCCTACTGATTATAAGACACTATTCAAAGACCTGAAGATATAGCAGTGAATAAAGTCCCTGCTGTCATGGTTCTCATATTTTACTAGAGGCCTGGTGCATGAAATTCATGCACTGGGTGGGTGTCCCTCATCCCAGCCTGCCCCCTCTCACATTCTGGGAGCCCTCAGGGGATGTCCCATGGGGAGCAGGTCTAAGCAACAGTCTGGCAGCGGTGGCTCAGAGCATGTCCGCCTGGGCATGTCTGAGGGTCTGCTGGGGTCCTTGGTCCTGGCCGTGGCACAGCTGGAGGTACGTCCCCTTGGGCAGGTCCACTGGGGGTCTTGGTCCCAGCTGTGTTGTGGCACAGCTCAAGGCACTCTCTGCTGGGAGGGTCTGTGGGTCCACTGGGGACCTTGCTCCCAGGGCAGGTGGCGAGGCATGCATGCCCTGGCAGGAGTGGCCTCAGAGCTGGGAGGCACCAGGGTGAGGGTGGGCTCCAAACCATACTGCGGCTGCTCAGATCCTGCCCCAGCCCTGGTGTGTGGTGTGTCTCCACTGGGGCTGGGGTTCGTGCTCTGAGCTGGTCGTAACACAGCCTCCTGAGCTGGTTGTGATGTCCCAGCCTAATCTGCATATTTCTCTCTTAATATATAAGATTGGGGGAAACTCATACTAAACAAAGAAATATGTCAGTAGATAAGTTCTATAGTGAAAAATAAAGCAAGGGAGAAAAGGGGATACTGTTTTCTAAGAAGGGCCAGGGAATGCTTCATGGATGTCTTAGTCTTTGGGGTTGCTGTAAAAATGAGCAGACTGGATCATTTTGAAACAGAAATCAATATGCACAGTTCTGAAGCCTGGAAGTCCAAGGTCAGAGTGCTAGCATGGTTATAGGAGTGCCCTCTTCCAGCTCCCAGACGTCTACTTGTGTGCTCATGGGGCAAAGAGGGTCGGGGAACTCTGTGAGATGTGTTTTATAAAAGCACTAATCCCACTCATGACCCAAGTGGCTTTCAAAGTCCTCACCTCCTTATACCATCATCTTGGGGTTTAAGATGTCAATATATGAAATTCGAAGTACACAAACCTACAGACTGCAAGAATGGACAAGGGACCTGGAGCAGAGACTTGAAGACTATGTGTGGGCCCCAGGGAAATGAGCATTTCAGGGACCGGGGCCGTTTATGTAAAATCCCTGAGACAGCGCTGTGCTTTGTGAATGAATCAGTGGAGCAGCAAGGAAGCCCTGTGTCCGGAGGGAAACAAGGAAAGGTCGGGTATTGGAGACCTTAGAGAAGGCAGTGAAGGAGGAAACACACGTCCTCCCTGGCTGTGCTAAGTAGGATAGGTAACCTTTGGAGAAGGATATCAGAGGAGTGGCTTCTTATTTCTAGTTCTCAGCCAAACTTCAGGTCTCTGGACCCTAGAAGTGCCAGGGCAGGACCCCAGCACCTGGGTGTGTCCTACATGCCCTGGCCAGGCCAGGGTGGAGGGAAGAGACACTGCTGTGTCTTCCCAAAGGCAGAGCACAATTTCTCCTTTTATTTTAATTAGCTGTTTAACTTTGAGTAATTACAGCCACCTCAGTATTCTCTTCCTGCAACACCCACGCCTCCACTTTTGAGTGGGTGGAGTGAAACCAGCTTCTGCCAGTCTCCCTTTTGCTCCCTGACCCTCTCCCTCGTGTTTCTCAGTTGTGCCTTAGCATTAAATATGTGGATAAGATCACGGTGTATGAAGGAGAAGTCAAACATTCTCATTCTGTTCTTTAGTGATTAAGTGGCCCAGGCTTTCATCTAAACACTTATCCTAAACATATTCCAATACACATTCATATCATTTTGGTTTCACAGACATTATGTGTTGCTAAGCTAGAGGTTGTTGTTTCTCTACCTACAGGCCTAATGGGGTTGCCATTATATCATTTGTATAGGGATCATGCTCTGGTGATGTCTTCTCCAGACACTCTTCATTTCTCAAAATTCTGCCGCCTTTCAGTTTGATTCATGTTTAGAATATGAATTCCCCAGAAAAAAGTCTGATTTTCCAACTTTCCCCTGATGGGAGAAGAAACAAATGTCAGCTTCATCTTAGAGGGAGCAGAGCTTGCCACCCCACAGCGTGCTCTGTGGCTCTTGCCTGTTTCAAGTTGGTTATTTTAAAGAAAAGACTTGGCAAAACCTTTGACCTTCCCCATAACGGGCTAAAAGGAATGAAGACAGAGGACCTGCTCCAGGAAGGACTGTGGTTGAATACACAGGGGAGGAACTAGTGAGGCCCATTTGACCAAAGTCCCTCTGTGCCCATTGCTAAAGATGGCCCAGGAAACCATTATTTACCAAAGATTTGCTTTCTCATCTCCCTGTGCATAGCCTTCCTGCTCTTTGAAGTCTTAAACCACAGCCCTCCCCACTTGTCTTAGCTCAAAATGCCATATAAATCTCTGCTGCATGGCTTGTCCTCTGATTCTGTATCATAGGGAACCCTGTATGCACACACATAAATGCACGTGCTCATTTTCTCCTGGTAATCTGTGTCAGCAAATCTGATTGTTAGGCCAACCAGGAGAATTTTAAAAACTAAGGAAAAAAATTTTTTTTCTTCCCCACAATCATAACATCTTTGTCTTATTGCTCATTTTCTCTATGAAGCTCCTCCACTCTGCTCTAGGATATGTCTCTTTGGGTCATTCTCATTCCTTGTGCTACTTTAACCACCCGCATTTTAAACATATCACCCTGTTATTTTCCTGAGATTCAGTTTCAGTGTTCCTGGGTTAGATATACTTTCTCTTATCTATACACTAAAGCCAATGCACAAATTCATGTACAGGTAGGGTCCCTAAGCCTGGCCAGTGATCAGGGCTGATGTGTAGGGTGACTGGCATGGTGATCGGGGGGCCCTGCTGGCACCCGCCTTGACTGGGCTGGAGCCTGCAGACTTGGGGCAGCTCCTGTGTTGGGCATCTGCCCTTTGGTGGTCAGTGTGCATCATAGTGACTGGTTGTTCCACTGTTCAGTCAATTTACATATTAAGCTTTTATTATAGAGGATATAAAAGTTAAGTGACCATTTGACTGTCTGACTGTGATGTGCACTGACCACCAGGGGCTAGACGGTCAACTCAGGAGCTGCCAAGCTGCAGTGACTTCTCAGGGGCAGTTCTTGGGAGATGCACCTGGAACCAGACAGGAGGGAGCCTGATTCCAGATTGTGCCACCCGAGAACTGCCTTCTTGCAATCTGGGACCCCTCGGGGGATGTGAGAGAGCCAGTTTCAGTCCAACCCCCACACATCAGGCCAAGGGACCCCCCACCCCAGGCCAAATGGACCCCACTTACTCCTTAGAAGACCTTCAAGCCATGGTGCTGCCCCAAGTGCGGCCAGCTGGGGAGGGACCACAGGAGGTTGGCGTCAGGGTGTGTCAGGCCCATCTTGTTCAGTCCTGTCCTGCCAGCCACCTTCTAATTAATTTTCTTTTCAATGTGCATGAATCTGTGCACAGGGCCCTAGTATTTTATATTTTCCTCTCTTTTAGTGTTGTTCTGCTTAATTTTATTTTTCAATTGATTTTGTCAGAAAGTGAACCTAAATTTCTGTGTTTTTCATGTGTGACCAGTCCTCACCTGAGATTGGCTTTGCTGCTGGTTGCCATATTGCTGGACACCTCGGTGATTGCCATGGCCTCTGTTTCCTCCCTCCTCACATCATTCTGCTAAAGAGAGGTGGAATGCCAGTCTCATTTGTGTTGCTTTCTTTTCAGATCCTTTTTTACTTGGTATTCTGAAATTTCAAAAAAAAAAATTGTTTTTCTTTAAAAAAATTCCTCATGTTAAATGTTTGCTCTATCAGTTCACCCTAAAGCCGCATATCTGTGTTCAGATCTTGAAGAATTTCTTCTTCCATTCCACTAATAATTTTACTCTCCTCACAAATTTATTTCTAACTTTTCTATTTCTCAGCAATTTCACTTGGTTATAGTGAAGATTCATATTGTTGATCCTTTCCTTCAATCCTAATCCTGTTCCTTCATATTTGACCTTGATTTTACCTACTAGGCCTGGGACTTAGTTCTGCTTTAATGGTGTACATTATTTGAATTACAGAAACAGCTTATCTCCCTAATAGAACATTAGATTTTAGATGCTTTTCACAAACCTCAGCCTTTAATATCAACAAACATGGAAAGGACTGCTATTAATTGCTGGCACCTTCCTACTTCTTCCTGTTAATGTAACTGGAACATCAGTCCTTAGACACATTTTTCCTTCATTTTTTTGTTTTGTTTCTAGACTTAATCCAAATCCCTAATGAATGTTAGGTTCTCTTATGAGGACTTGATATAATGCATTCACCTCACCTGCCTGTCACTTAATCTATTCTGCCTTTTGTTGCACAACCTTGTACTATTTCTCCATTTCACCTATGGTCTTGTTTTCAATCTTCATCTGTCTTTATGGATCTAAACTTGTCTCCTTTTCTTGGCTTTCTCCCAGCAACAATCTCTATGGCAGATTTCAATCTCTTTTCAATTTCTGTTGCTACAAGGGCATGTTCTGGTGGTGGCTATTAGTGCATTAACCTCCCCTGGGCCTCATCTCATCCCTGGGGAGGAGGAAGGCACTGTGAAGGACAGAAAAAAGGCTGACTTTCAAGCTGATCTATGTAATTATTTGAGGACTGAGAACCCAACCAGTAAATTGACTTAAGCTTTTTATCCTCCACCCCTTTTTTAATATTTAGACTATTAAAATGAATTTAACTTGTCTTCCTGGATTTGGTAATATCCATGTTAATTCCCAAGCCAACTGACACAAGAATTATTGTTTAAAACAGGAAACCAATTATGCTTTGCCTGCTTTCTTATAACAAACTTGTGAAACAGCTTCAGCCTCTGAATAAGAGATACTTTTGTATAAAGAGGTAAATACTATTTTTCCCAGATTTCAAGGGGTCTAAAGAATATAGACCAGTTCAGCTAGCTAGTTTTATAAGAGAAAGGGAAGAATGGAGATGGACTGAACTGAACTGAAATTCCAAAGAGGTGTAGGAGAGGCATGAAGCGACAGGTGATATGGAAAAGAGTGTGCAGACAATGGCTACCTCGTGGTCTAAAGCTAGTGAACAGCACATTCTGACTAGGTTTTGATGTGATGTGCTTTGGGAAACAAAGAGCAGGGAGATATTTGTGTCTTGTCTGATGTGATTCAGAAACCAGAGGGTCACATAGTGTCAGGAACAGAAACTAAGGAGTCACGGATCTAAGGCATAAATGTGAAATGAGCAAGGAGGCTCTGAGATTATGTGGAAATTGGAACTGAAGGTTAGGATAATTTACATCCTACATCACTAAAGAGCAGGGGCCCAGTTAGTCACACATGTCCTTGTCCGATCTCCGTCTAATTCAGAACTCCTATCTGCAGCGCCTCTGTGCAGTGGGGTAAAAACAGGTGTGGAAGTCTGACAGAGCTGGCCTCAAATACAATGCCCTTTTCTTGGAGAAAATAATTTCACCACTCTGCACCGCAGGTGGCTCAGCTATAAACTAAGAATAATATTATCTACCACCAGAGTGTGTGTGGCATTTACTTGAGATGGATTTAAAACCTGTGATATACTTTTACCTGATATTTATTTTGATTTAGTAAATTTACCCAACTTGTATCTTTGTAATGATTAATAATATCTTTATTTCCTGAGGTGCAAATCTCAATGATCAGCAATTATCTTCATCAGGGACTCATTCCTTATATCCAGGCAAAATATGTTTCCCTGTGGCTTTCACTCACTAGCACTATAGTAACTTATGTTACAATAGAACAGGGATAGCAATAGAGAGTCAGATCTTTGAACGAGGTCACAAGTATGTGGACAAGAGGAGACACTGAACTTGAAACTCACGGATTTCTATTCTCTAAGGGACAATTTCCTCTCTGAGTAAATAGAAATCTTTTTCTTGTACCCTTCAGAAATGAGTATAGCAATAACTATATCCTACTGTTAGAGAGTGTTTATTGGATCGTTCTTCCTAAAAGCAAACACACACTGCCCGCCATGAGCTATACAAACAACTCCATATCCTCTGAAAAATCAGCTCTGACCCAACAACCTTTTTGGAAACTCTAAGGCCTTCTCCAAACCTGGACTATAGCGGGGTGAGCTTTACCCCAAAGAGCCTGTGAGCTTTACCCCAAAGAGTGTGTCAAGGCTCTCAGTGTGCACAGGTGGCAGCTGTGTCCTCTTTGTTAAGCCTCCTTTCTAGGCAGCCATATTTGACAGTTTGATGTCTCAAGATGGATGTGTTTTTGTAAGTGCTTTAAGCCTTGGGCATTCAAGATCACTCTGATTCCAGAGGAAAGCATGCATTACAGCAGTCATTTTACACTTGCCATGCTTAATAATCTTTAATAGTGTACAATCACATTTGTTCTTACTTTCATATCAGCAGACTGGCTATGGGGAATACTAAGTAGTTAGACTTATCATTATTACTGCAATCCATCTGATTCTTTTTCTCATAAGTGAATTTTTAATTAGCCAAATTATCACTGCGCTCCTGTTAATACAGCCTGGCCCTTAAAATTCCTGAAATTTAACAGAGATAGTAATCTCTGGCTTGCTTCTGCCTCCCTGTAATAAAATAGAGGTGAACCTTGAATGTTGCAAATATTGCTTTTGGCCTTGATGAGCACGCATTTAACTTTCTATCACATCAAACAGGTGAATGTCACACAGTGCTTTCGGTTCAGTAATCTTAGAGCACATTGAGTCCAGTAGTGGTAAATCCCAAGAAGCATTCCTGATCTGTCCTTTCAGGTGTCAAATCTTTGTGTTTCTATGCATTCTAGTACAATGCCTCTAACTAGGCAGAAATGAATTCAGAATGAGCACAGGTGGCAGCTGTAATTCTAGCTTTAAGATAATGGATATTTGCATGACCTTCCATGGAAACAGAATTACAGGGCCTCTCATCAACTCACTAATTGAGTGTTGTCTCCTACAACAAAGAATATTATGGGTTCAATTCCTGGTCAGAATGGAAACAGGAGCTGGCTGATCCATAATTCTCTCTCAAATGAAACTTTCTCTCTCCCTCTTTCTCTGAAAACAATAAGCATATCTTCAGGTGCACCCTTTCTAATCCGGGACCCCTCAGGAGATGTCAGACTGCCAGTTTAGACCCCATTCCTATGGGATGGCTCCTAAACTGGCAGCCTGACATTCCTCTCATAATCCAAGACCACCGGCTCCTATCTGCTCATCTGCCCACCTGCCTGATTGTCCTAACCTCTCTGCCTGCCTACCTGATCACCCCTAACTGTTCTCCTCTGCTGGCCTGATGATCCCTAGCCACCTTTGCCTTGGCCCCCACCACCATGGCTTTGTCCAGAGGATGTCTAGAAGACATCCAATCTATCCCGTCTAATTAGCATATTAGTCTTTCATTAGTATAGACAATGGATGAACAAGGAAAAGACATGACAGAGGAATCTGTTGGTTTGTCTAAGGAGAGACCATAAACTAGACATCGGAAATTCATGGGCAAGAGGACAGGTGAAGCAGCAGAAAGAGCATAGAGCTTGAGAAGTTTGCACATTAGCCCTCAGCACGTCAATGTCTTCCTTCCTTTCTTCGGAGAGAAAGAGGAAGATGATGATTATTATGATGAAGGTGATAGTAAAATAGTAACAAAAATAATAACTCCCATGATATAAGCCTAGATAAATGAGTTAAATCTCCTAAGGTAAAATCTAGACAGAAGAGTATTTGGGGGTTAAAATCTAGGCACTCTAAATGCAGAAATTAGTGCTTTATCAAAATTTGATTTCCAGGTACTAAAATTCCAGGGAGATTCTGCAAAATTATACTTTCTAAATAAAGAGTTTCAAAAACAAATATGTATGTGTTAGCTACTAAATTCAGCAAAGTAAAAAATGACCAATCCTATATGATAAAGAGCTAATATGGAAATGACTGTCATACCCTCATGCCCTCATGCTGGGGTGGGGGGGACCAGGCCATACACCCCCTCCCCAGTACTGGGGCCAGGGGACCTGAGGCTGAAACACCAGTTTGATGAGACTTGACGGGGGTGGGGCCAGCCGGGTCTGGGTCTCATGTGATTTTGAGGCACTGTGGATGGAGGGGGACTTGACTCTGGGTCCCATGGCATGCCCCAGACTCTGACAGGAAGGAGATTTTCATATACATTTTACAAATTTTCTTTCATCTCTGACTCTTTTAATATAAAGAAAAGGTAAATAGCAATATTAAAATATTTCCTTTAATTAATTCCCTCTTAATGTGCATGAATTTCATGCACTGGGCCACTAGTAGACATATAGAAAGATGCTCAATATCACTAATCATTAATTAATCACTAATTAATCTTAAAACTGCAATGAGTTATCACCTTACAGTAGTCACAATGTTTTCCTATATTGGAAACTTAATCCCTTTACCTTTCCCCAATCCTCTCCAATCCCCTCTTCCATTTTGCAACTATTGATATATTCTCTATATTTAGGAGTCTGTGTTCTGTGTGTGTGTGTGCACATGTGTGTGTGTTTGTTGTTTACTCTCCACATATAAGTGAAATAATATGGCATTTGTCTTTATCTGTCTGAATTATTCACTTATCATAATACACAGTGGGTCCATCCATGTTGTCACAAATAGTAAGATTTACCTTTTTCGGCTGAGTAATATTCCATTCTGGATAGGCACCACTTCTTCTTTATCCAACCAATGGACATTTAGTTTGCTTCCATATCTTGCTTATTGTAAATAATGCTGCAATGAACATAGGCATGCATATAACTTTGTGAATTACTATTTTGGTATAAAGAAATGCCAAATATAGTTAGAAAATAGTCACAAGGATGTAAATTATAGCATATCAAATATAGTCAACAATATTGTATGATGCCAGGTGGGTAGTAGACTTATCAGGGGATTACTTCATACATTATACAGATGTCTAACCACTATGCTATACACATGAAAATGATATAAAATAATATTGAGTGTCAACTCTCTTTGACAAATAAAAAATTAAAAAGATTTTTTCATGGCCTCTTCTGGGCCTTTTGTTCCTCCATATAAACTTTGGAATTAGTTTATTAATGTCTATAGAATAAGTTGTTAATATTTTAATAAAGATTGTTTTGAATCTATATGAACCAAATTGGAAAAAACTGAAAACTGACAATGTTGTATCTTATTATCCACTAGAGCCACAATGCACAAAATTCATGCAAGGGGCTTGGCCCTTGCAGCCCTGGCTTCGTCCAAAAGGTGGTCTAGAAAGTCATTCGGCTGTCAGGTCTAATTAGCATATTACGTTTTTATTATTATAGATGAACATTGAATATCTCTTCTCTTAGTTCTTTTATTTTTATTCATCAAAGTTTTCTAGTTTTCCTCATATAGATCTTGAATTTTTTTTTAGATTTATGCTTAATTATTTCATTTTTGGTGGTGCTAATACAAATGGTAGTGTGTGTGCCATTTCAAATTCCACTTGCTTATTGCTGCTGTACAGGAAAGCAATTGACTTTTATATGTCAACCTTTGTATCTTGCAACCTTGTTATCATCACTTATTAGTTCCAGGAGGTTTTTTGGATTTTTCTGTATAAACAATTACATCTGATAAGTCTAGTACCCACATGACTTTACATTTCAAAGTAAAATAAAAAATGGTCAGTAGAAATATAAAAATATGCTTAACATCACTATTAATTAATCAGTAATTAATTTTAAAACTGCAATGAGATATCACCTTACACTTGTCATAATGTTTTCCAATATTGGAAAATTAGAGGCTTATTTTGGATATTCTGCTTTTCTAATATATACCCACAATGATATAAATTTCAGAGTACTGTGGTTCTGCTTCCACACATTTTTTCTAATTATTTTTACATATTTATCTTTATTTTTTATTGTTAATATTATTACAGAAGTGCTAATTCCCCCATTAGCCCACAAAATTTGGATAATTTCTATTTTTACTTTCATTTAGTTAAACATTTTTTAAATTTTCTCTTGAGATTTCATGTTTAACCCATGTGGTTTTTAGAAATGTTATTTAATCCACACAAATCAGTATTTTTAACTTATTTTTACTTTATTGATATTTAGTTTAATTCCATTGTGTTCTGACAGTAGAGATTGATTTCTTATTCTTTTTTTTTCCTTCTTCAATTTGTTAAGGTGTGGGTATTGGCCCAGAATGTGGTCTATCTTCCTTCATTCTATATAAGCTTGAGAAAAATATGTATCATGCCTCTGTTATATTAAGCAGTATATTGATACTGATTACATCCAGCTGACTTATGGTATTGCTGATCTTTATTATGTCTTTAGTGATTTCTGTCAACTAAATCTATTTATTTCTAAGAGAGTGGTATTGAAGTCTTCAAATATGATAGTGGATTCCTGTATTCTGGTTGCCCTCGTAGGAGCTTACGCCACTGGCTGTTTTCAGGCTTATGTGTTAAGGCTCATGTCTTTTGGAACACTGACCTTTCCATACTTATATAATGCCCTTCCCTTATTCATTTTTGCATTCTTTACTTTAAAGTATGCTTTACCTAAAATAACGATAGATATTTCAGCTTTTTATATCTTGATTAATGTTAGTAGAGTATAATATATTTCTCTTTATTCACTAACTTTTAAATATGCCTTTTTACTTACATATAAAACAAAAAACAAACAAACAAAAAAACATTGGTCCCTTTTTTATTAACTCTGACAATCTCTGATATTTATGTATTTATTTATTTATTTATTTTAATATCAATATATTTTATTGATTTTTTTACAGAGAGGAAGGGAGAGAGAGAAAGTCAGCAACATTTATGAGAGAAAAACATTGATCAGCTGCCTGCTACACACCTTTCACTGGGGATATGCCCATAACCAAGGTATGTGCTTTTGACCAGAATTGAACCTGGGACCCCTCAGTCTACAGGCTGATGCTCTATCCCCTGAGCCAAACTGATTTGGCAAGTCTCTGATTTTTAATTGATGTATTTAGACCATTGTCATCCAAAGTGATTATTAATATAATTAGACCAATATCTTCCATAATTTGTCATTGTTTGTTTCTATTTATTGGCTTCATTCTTTGTTTCTATTCTTATCTCCCACTATTTTGCTGCCTCTTGCTGTTTTAGTTAAGCATTTTGTGTGATTTTATTTTCTCTTCTTTCTTAGCATATCGATTATACATTTTAAAATACTTTTTACTGGTTGTCCTTGAGTTTGTAATATACATTTACAACTAATTCAAGTCAACTTCTAAGTTATACTATACATCATTTTATGGGTAGCATGACTAACATATAAGAAAAAAAAACTTTACTATTTCATTTCTTCTGTAACTTCTGCTATTTCTTTTATTTATTTCAGTAATATATAGTCATATATATACATATATATATATATATATATGAATGACATATTCATAAACATGCATTATTTTGAATAGTCTCTATCTGTTTCTGTTAGATTAACTAAGAATAAGAAAAACCTAAATTTTTATTTTTACCTTACATTATTTCTCTTCAACATGTTTCCTTATTTCATGTAAATCTAAAATTGTGACATATGTCTATTATTTTCTTTTTTCTAAAGTAACGCTTTTAACAATATTTGCAAGGCAGGTCTGCTGGCAACAAATTCCCTTAACTTCTGTGAGTATGAGAATGTCTATTTCTTCTTCCTTTTTTTTTTTTTAATTTTGTTCGTTTTTATTAATACAGTACTAATAGAAAGTTATCTTTTAACATAACCAAGGTTACAAATAAACTTACTAGTCAATAAATAATATTCATTTGACTCTCCTCTTGGTTGAATAATTCTCTACTTGATAATACTTACTACCAACTTATCTTTAAACTGCCTTTTTCTGTATTATTTCAATGACATTTCTTAGTCTTCTTCCTTTTGACAAATACTTTTTGAGGATAGAGAATTCTAGGTTGGAGAGTTATTTTTAGCTATTCATTTACACATTGTTTATTTAGGACTTTAAATATTCTGTTCACTGCCTTCTGTCTTGCATAGATTATGAGAAAACAGATGTAATTATTTTCTATGTTCCTGTATGTATAATGGACCTTTATTCATAATTTTATTTTATCTTGGATTTTCTGTAGTTTGAAAATGATATACTCATTAGCAGGGTTTTTTTTTGTTTGTTTGTTTGTTTGTTTGTTTGTTTTCTTTTCTTTTCTTTTGTTTTTGCACTTTTCCTGCTAAAATTCAAGAAAGTGGTGTGGTATGGACCTATGACAATTGTGTAACATGAAACAGAAAACATGATGAGGTCAACCTTCTACATGTGAGAGAATAAAATGAAAAGAGCAGGCTTTAAGTTTTTAATAATTCAAGGAAAGAAACACACCATGCTTAACATTAGGGATTTATTATATTTATTATACATTTATTTAAAATATAAAGAAAAGAAAATACTTTCACCTTTATTGCAAATAGTTTAAATCACTACCCAGCCAGTAGTAATTAGAGTCCACAATACCAGTAGCTTTAGTCTCCCTATCATTGCTCTATCCATTCCAACAGTTGGTCTCCTCCGCTTCTGTTTTCTTGTTGGGTTCTTATTCTAAAACTACAGGCCTGGTGCACAAAATTCATGCACTTAGAAGGGGGAGTCCCTTAACCTGATCTGCACCCTTTTGTAGTCTGGGAGCCCTTGGCGAATGTCCAACTGACAGCTCAGGCACATGAGGAGCAGGAGCGGGCTAAGCAAGCAGTCAGACATCCTTAGCACTGCCATAGAGGCAAGAGAGCTTCCTGCCACCACAGCTTCATTCAGCAGTCATGAGCTTGGCTTCTGGCTGAGGGGCGCTCCCCCTGTGAAAACACAGTGACCATCAGGAGGCAGCTCCTGTGTTGAGCATCTTCCCCCTGGTGGTCAGTGTGTGTCTTAGCAACGGGTCACTCCACCATTTGGATGATTTGCATATTAGCCTTCTATTATATAAGATAGGTTAGTTTGGTTTTTGGTATTTGTTTCTGCTGAATCTATAACTGCCTACTCTCTGATTTTGTGACTCAGGTTCAAACTCCTGAGAGAGAATATGACTGGTGTGACCAATTATACCCTGAGCTTTCAGTGTTGATGGCATTTTTCTAATGACTAGCAAGCCCCTACAGTTGAATATCCGCTCCTCCCAAGTAGTTGTCCTTCAGTTAAGTTCTGCTTCTTGGACCAGTCTTTTGTGACAACATTACCTGCTCTGGCTATTGTTGGCCTTGAATTCATTGGGTTCATCCATAGATCCACTATCACTTCATAGTTGCAGTGTGAATACACTTGTGTGGTTGACAGCTTGTATTTGCTGCATAACCTGTGGTCAATGTGAAAAATTGGTTCTGGTGGAAAGGGAAAAGAAAAACAGAGTTTACATATTAGATGCATATGCTTGTGCCACTGTGCATGTTAAAGCCAAGTTTGAAAGCATGAATGGTAATTGTACTGGTAATTCAAGGTGAAGTGTTTAAATTAATTTTATTTTTAAACACTGATACATCTGATAAGGGGTTGATATCTAAAATATACAAAGTACTAATACAAATCAAAAAAATTAAAACAAAACAAAAAAATTTAAAAAATTGACACTTCTCCAAAGCAGACTTATAAATGGCCAACAGACATATAGAAAAATGCTCAATGTCACTAATCATTATAGAGATGCAAATTAAAGTGACAACGAGGTACTACCTCACACCTGTCAGACTGGCTGCCATCAATAAATCAACAAACAGCAAGTAATGACGAGGATGTGGAGAAAAGAGAATCCTAGTACACGGCTGGTGGGAATACAGACTGGTACAGTTACTGTAGAAATCAGTTGAAGTCTTCTCCTAAAAACTAAAACTGTAATTCCCATTTGACCCAATGATCCCACTTGTAGGAATACATCCTAGGAAGCCTGAAGCACCAATCAGAAAGAACATATGCACCCTTATGTTCGTAGCAGTGCTATTTATAATAGCTAAGATCTAGAAACAGCCTGACCACCCATAAGTAGATGAGTGTATAAAAAAGCTGTGGTACATATTCGCCATGGAATTCAATTCAGCAATAAAAAAGAAGGATCTCTTAACCTTTATTGTTGTTGTTTTCTTACCACAGGGTATAAAACTAGATATAGCAGAAGGAAAACTGGTCAATTCACACAAATGAGGAAAGTATTGACCAATCTTCTGAGTAATCAATGGGTCAATGAAAAATCAAGAGACAGAAAAATATTGAGACAAATGAAAATGGAAACACAACATACTACAGTAAAAAGTTTTAAGTGGAAAACTTATAGGAATAAATATCTACATTAAAAAGGAAAGATCTAAAAAAAAAACAAAAACCCACAACAATCTAATTAAATGACTCAATGAACTAGAAAGAGAACAAAATAAGTCAATATTATCAGAGAAAAATAACAAATTGCAAGCATCAAAGGTAAAATAAATAATATATAGACCAGAAAACAATAGAAAATATCAATAAAACTAAAAGCTCATTTTGAGGAAAGATAAACAAAACTGAGAATTCATAGCTAAATAAAAAATAATCAGTCTCAAATAAACATCATAAATGGAAGAGAAGATATTACAATAGATACTACATAAATACAAAGGGTTATAAGAACTACTAAGAACATTTATAAAGCAATAAATTAGGCAAACTAGAAGAAATAAAACAATTCCCTAAAATTTACAACCTACTAAAACTGGATAATGAGAATAAACAGAAAAATGATGGATAAGGAGATTGGATCCATTACCAAAAATTTCTTCTCCAAAATAAACAAAACAAAAAGACTAGGAACAGATGGTTTCCCTGGTGAAGTCTACAAAACACTTAATAAAGAATTAATGCCAATTCTTCCTAAACTCTTCCAAAAATTAAAGAGGATGGTATACAGCCAAACTCATCTTACAATGTCAGCCATACCTTGATACCAAAGCCAGGTAAAGATACTATAAGAAAGAAAACTACAGGCCAATATTCTTGATGTATAGAAATATAAAAATTATCAATACCACATTAAAAAAATTTTAACATGATACTAAAAGGATCATCACAGTGATCAAGTGGTATTTATTTGTGGGACACAGGATGGTTTAACTTATGTAAATTAATACATCACTTTTATAAAAAGCACAGGAATGTATCATCTCTATAGATGCAGGAAAAAAACTGACAAAATTTAACATCCTTACATGACAAGAATTCTCAGCAATTGGCTATAGAAGGGACATACCTCAATTTAAAGTAATGTCACTTATAAAAAGTTTATAATTAACATCATCTGCAATGCTGAAATTTTGAAACTTTTTCTCTAAAATCAGGGACAAGATGAGAGTGCCAACTCTCATAACTCCTATTTAACACAGTACTATGAGTCTTCCCAGAGCAACTAGGCAATAAAAAAGTAATATAAGAAGTAAAATTATCTTTTTTAGCAGATGACATGAGCTTATATTAGGAAAATCCTAAAAATACTGTTAGAAGTAATAAGTTCAGTAAAGTTGCAAGATACAAAATCATTACACAGAAATCACTTTTTTATGTTGTAATTTTTAATAGATATATATTAACATTTTATGATGAAGTTTAATTTTATTAAAGTAAATTGAAAATTGCTGTTGCTTCAAAATGATTAGTACAATACAGTGCTCTTCAACTTTGATACCTGTTTTAACAATATCATTCTTTCTAGAAATATGAAAGAAATAGACAACAGTGTGTAATATTTTTTATCACATTTGCTTCTCTCTATAGAACTACATATTTTTCATTTAAAAAGTTAGTTGCAAGTGTCCCGATACTTCAGCATGTATCCCTCAAAACAAGGACATTCTACATAATAATAATCCAGTGATTATACTTCATACAATTAACATTAATCCATTATTGTTATCTAACTAGGGGCCCCATGCACGAATTTGTGCACCAGTGGGATCCGTCTGCCTGTGGGATTGGGCCGAAATCAGCTCTACGACATCTCCCAAGGGGTCCAGGATGGCAAGAGGGCACAGGCTAGCCCGAGGGATCTCACCAGTGCACAATCGGGGCCTGGAAGGAACACAGGAAGTTGACCATCCATGGAGGGACCACAGGAGGGCTCAAGGGCATGTCTTGCCCATCTCCTTCAGTCCAATTCTCTGGACTCTAGGAGCAAGCCAACTTACCAGTCATAGCATCTGCCCCCTTGTGGGCAATGTGTGTCATAGCGACTGGTCGACCAGTCAACTGTCTGACCCCTGGTGGTAGTGCACATCATAGCAAGTGGTTGAGAGACTTTAGCATATCATTAACATATTATGCTTTGATTGGTTGAATGGCCAACCAGTTGACAGGACACTTAACATATTAAGCTTTAATTGTATAGGAGGTGTGGTCTATTTTCAAATGCCTCAATTATCCCAACAATATTCTATGAAAATCATATTGTTGTTTTCTTTTTTATAATGTTACCTGCAATAAATATTAACATTTCAAGAAAAATGATTTTCAATATAATAATGTTGCATGACATAAACACCAATTATTTAAGCAAAACTATCTTAAATGTAATATTACATGCAATAAGCATTAATATTTCAAGATAAAAAGGATTGTAAGTATAATAATATTACCAAAACTATACTAACATATTATGACATCAAAAAAGTTGTAGGAAATATTAAAAATCTGCAAATAACAGGATTAATTCTATTATATTATAAAATATTTCTTTTTCCCTCTGGTTCTATTTTTGTCCATCAGTTTATGTTGTTTATTATATTCCACAAATGAGTGAGATAATATGATATTTATATTTCTCTGACTGGCTTGCTTCCCTTAGCATGATGCTCTCTAGGTCTATCCATGCTGTTGAAATTGCTAAGAGTTCTTTCTTTTTCACAGCAGCATACTATTATATTGTGTAAATGCACCACAGTTTTTTTTTAATCCTCTCATCTGCTGATGATCACTTAGTCTATTTCCAAATCATAGCTATTGTAAATTTTGCTGCTATGAACATAGGGGTGCATGTGTCCTTTCTGATTTATGTTTCTGTGTTCTTAGGATATATTCCTAGAAGTGGGATTACTGGGTTAAATGGGAGTTCCATTTTTAATTTTTTTGAGGAAACTCCATACTGTTTTACACAGTGGTTGCACAAGTCTGCATTCCCACCAGCACTGCAAGAGGGTTTCTTTTTCTCCACATCCTTGCCAGAACTTGTGGTTTGTTGATTTGTTGACAAATATGAGATGGTACCTCATTGTCATTTGATTTGCATATCTCTGATGATTAGTAACTTTAAGCATGTTTCATATATATCTTGACCTTCTTTGTGTCCTCTTTCAAAATGTGTCTATTTAGGTCCTTTGGCCATTTATTTTATTGAATTGTTTCTGGATTCTATTGGTCTATATGTATGTTATTGTACCAAAACCAGGCAGTTTTGAGTACAGTGACTTTGTAATATAGCTTGATATCTAGTATTGTGACCCCTCCAACTTTGTTCTTTCTCAGGATTGCTGCAGCTCTTGGTGTCTTTGTATTTCATATGATTTTTTAAGAATTAGTTCTGGTCTATGAAATATTCTGTTGGTATTTTAAAGGGGATTGCATTGGATCTATAGATTGCTTTAGGTAATATAGACATTTTAATGATGTTGATTCTACCAATTCATGAACACAGTATATTGTTCCATTTGTTTTTGTCTTCCTTTAGCTCTTTTTCAACATCCTGTAGTTTTCTTATTATAGATCTTTTACCTCCTTAGTTAAGTTTATTCCTAGGTATCTTAATTTTTTTGTTGGAATGGTAAATGTGATTATGTTTTTAGTTTCTCTTTCTGTGAGTTCATTATTTGTGTATAAAAAAAGCCATAGATGTCTGGTACGTTGACAAATTCGTTTATTAAGTCTAGGACAATATCATGCCATCTGTGAATAATGACAGTTTTAATTATTCTTTTCCAATTTGGATGCCTTTTATTTCTTCTTGTCTAGTTGGTATGGCTAGCACTTCCAGTACTATGTCAAACAGGAGTGGTGAGAGTGGGCACCCCTGTCTTATTCCTGTTCTTAGGGAAAATTATTTTAATTTTTTCTCATTGAATATGATGTTTGTCATATATTGCCTTTATTGTATTGAGATATGTTCCTTCTATTTCAACTTGGTTGAGAATTTTTATCAAAAATGGGTGTTGGATTTTGTTGAATGTTTTTTCTATATCTATTGATATGATCATATAATTTTTATCTTTCAATTTTTTTGTTATGTTTCATGCTTATTGATTTGTGAATATTATACCAGCCTTACATCCCTAGAATAAATCCCACTTGATCATGGTGTATGCTTTTTTAAATATATTGCTGGATGTGATTTGCTAATATTTTGTTATGGATTTTATCATCTATGTTAATCAGGGAAATTTGCCTGTAATTATTTTTCTTTGTAGTGTCTTTATCTGGTTTTGGAATTAGGATAATGTTGGCCTCATAAAAAGCGTTTGGAAGTTTTCCTTCTTCTTGGATTTTCTGAAATAGATTGAGAATCATAGGTGTTAGTTATTCTTTGAATGTTTGGAAAAACACCTCTGTGAATTCATCGGGGCCTGGGCTTTTGTTTTGTGGGAATTGTTTTTATTACTGCTTCTATTTCTGTTTTTTTGACCTATTCAGGTTTTTTTTTTATTACTGCTGATTCATTTTTGGGAGACTTTATTCTTCTAGAAATTTTTCTATTTCATCCACATTGTCCAGCTTGTTGGCATATAGTTGTTCATAGTATTTTCTTAGAATCCTTTGTATTGCTGTGGTATCAATGATTACTGCTCTGCCTTTGTTTCTAATTTTATTTATTTGAGTCCTCTCTCTTTGTTTCTTGATGAGTCTGACTAATGGTTTATCAATTTTGTTGATCCTTTCAAAGAGGATCAACATGTAGGAAGTGGTTAGAGGGTTAAACCTCAGACTGACTTGCTGGCAAAGTCGCAAGCAAGTCCCAGCTTGGAGGGCACAGTCCTCTAAGAATAATTAAGATTGATCTTGTAACTTCTCCATAGATCTTGTCTGGGTACGTAGTGGGCTATGGTGGGGGGAGGGGGCAACAAGTACTGCCAAAACAAGTGAAATTTACAAGAACATTGTAAATGACCTTGTTTGTCCTTGACTATAAATAAAGCATCAACTTTGCGTTCTGGATCTGTTCTGTGGCCTCAGCCAGGCACAGAAAATCCACCTAGACCAGCTTATTCTCTTGTCTGACTTTTTTCTCCACTCTTCACCGCCCTCCTTCAGGCTCGCTGAACCCTTGGCTGTGCCGGCATGGCACAGAACCAGCTCTTGGTTTCATTGATTTTTTTTTCTATTTTTTAGTCTTTGTGTTATGTATTTCTGCTCTAATGTTTATTATTTCCTTCCTTCTACTTACTCTGGGCTTTTCTTGTTGTTCTATGTCTAGTTATTTAAGTTGTAGGGTTAAAATAGTTTGTTGCTGATTTTTCTTGTTTTTTTTTTGGTATTTTTTTTTTTTTAATTTGATTTAGTTGCTGATTTTTCTTTTTTTTGTGTTTGTTTGTTTGTTTTTATGCCTCTAGTGCTATGAACTGCCATCTCAGAACTGCTTTTATTGTATCCCCGAGATTTTGGGTTGTTGTGTGTTCATTTTTATTTGTTTCTAGGAAGGTTTTTTATTTCTTTCTTGATCTCCTTGGTAACCCATTCATTGTTTCAGAACATGCTATTTAGCCTTAATGTGTTTGAATGTTTTTACTAAAATTGATTTCTACTTTTATTCTACTGTGATCTGAGAAGATGCTTGATATTTCAATCTTCTTAAATTTGTAGAGACTTGTTTTGTGTCCTGACATGTGATCTGTTTTAATGAATGATCCCTGTGCACTTGAAAAGAATGTATATTCTGTTGTGTTGGGGTGAAATGTTCCATAAATGTCTATTAAATCCATCTGATCCAGTGTGTCCTTTAGAGTCTTAGTTTTCTTGTTAAGTTTTTATCTGGAAGATTTGTCTAGTGAATTCAGAGGGGTGTTAAAATCCCCTACTATGACTGAATTGTTGTCACTATCTGTTAGTCTCCTAAAATATTTTTTATATATTTAGGTGGACCTATGTTGGATGCATGTATGTTTACTAAGGTTATATCCTTTTGTTGGATTGATCCCATTAGTATTATGTAGTGTCCTTTGTTGACTCTTGTGATGGCCTTCATTTTAAAGTCTATTTTATCACATGTGAATATTGCTATTCCAGCTTTTTTTTTCTTTTCCATTGGCATGAAATCTTTTTCCCATCCTTTCACTTTTATCCTATGTGTACCTTTTGTTTTGAGATGGATCTTTTGTAGACAGCATATAATTGGTTCATGATTTTATATCCATTCAGCTACCCTATGCCTTTTGATTGGAGCATTTAATCCATTTACATTTAAGGTTATTATTGAGAGGTACTTATTTTCAGCTCTTTTAATTTTGTATTGCTAGGTTTATCCCTCTGTTTCTTCTTCTCAATAATTTTTTACAGTAATCCCTTTAGCATTTCTTACAATGCTGGCTTGGTCATGATGAACTACTTTAGCCTTTTTTTGTCTGAGAAGCTCTTTATTTGACTGTCTATTTGAATGATAGCCTTGCTAGATATAGTAATCTTGACCTCAGATCCTTGCTTTCCATTACCTTGAGTACTTTATGTCATTCCCTTCTGGCCTGTAGAGTTTCTGATGAGAAATCGGGTGTCAGCCTTATGGGAACTCCTTTATTGATAACAGTTTTCTTTTCTCTTGCTGCCTATGAGGTTCTTTCTTTGTTTTTAATTTTTAGCATTTTAATTATGATGTTTCTGGGAGTGGGTCTGTTTGGATTATTGTTGTTTGGGGTTCTCCTAAACTTGTGTGAATTTTCATTTTACCAGGTTAGGGAATTTTTCTGCTATCATATTTTCAAATACCTTCTCTATGCCTTTATCCCTTTCTGCCTCTTCTGGCACACCTGCTATTCTAATATTGTTATGTTTCACATTGTCCCACAGCTCTCTTAATCTGTCCTGTTTTTAGGTGTTTTTTTTTTTTTTTGGTTCTCTTATTGAGTAATATTTTCAACTCTGTCTTCTAATTCACTGATTTGATCCTCAGCTTCCCCTAATCTGCCATGTATTCCTTCCAATGTGTTCTTTAGTTATGTCATACTTTATCTTAGACTATTCTTTTTTTCATGGTTACTATATATTTTTTTCATACTGTGGAGCATTTTTACTATGATTACTCTGAACTCTATTTCAGCTGTGTTGTTGTTGTTTTTATCTCTGCTTCATATATCTCTTTTTCAGATAATTCTCTAGCTCTTTCATTTGGGGATTCTTTGTCTTCTCATTTTGGTTGTCTGTTTTGGTTTGTGACTATGTTTTAGGTAGATCCTCTACATCTCTCAATATCTATTGCAGGACAGTGTTCAAGGCTATTTCTGACTACCGTGTTTCCCCGAAAATAAAACATCCTCCGAAAATAAGGCCTACTTACAGGTTTCCTTCTGAGTGAAATATAAGGAATCCCCCCAAAAAATAAGGCCTCCCCTAGGCTCTGACTCAGAATAAAAATTAATTTTCCGTAAACTTTGTGAAACCTGAACTGCAAGAAGTTGTGACTTGGGTGACAAATTCATGGGAGAAAATCATTGACAGTTGCATTGCAAATGCACTGCGAGCAGGCTACCTTGACAAGAAGTACTCATTTAAAGACAGTGCTATTGCTAAACATGAGAGATTTGGTCCAATGATTCTGAAAGAAATGGAGTCACAAGAAATTCACCAGGAAATTCAGGAATTGGATTGTTGTTATGATGTTCCAGAAGATGATGACATGATTGTCTTTGAATAAATGAGTAAATTCTTGATACTGTAGGATTCACAGTTTGTCTGGGTTGTGTTGACAACTACCCTACTACCATACCATATACAGGTAATAAATTTCCTTTATTTTCATTTAACAAATAAATGTGTACCATATTCTTCTCCATGGAAAAATAAGATATCCCCTGAAAATAAGAACTAGCACATCTTTGGGAGCAAAAATTAATATAAGACACTGTCTTATTTTCAGGGAAACGGTAATTATATTAGGCAAAGTCTCAAAGCCTCTAGAGACCATCTCTACCTACAGACTAATAGAATTCCAACTAGAATTGCCCTAACCAGATAATTGTCCTCAGGTGTGGCAAGAGTTTTTACAGTTGTTTCTGCCTGTAGGCTAATTGCTACTTTGAACCTCCTAAGTGGCCTCAGAGCAAGGTGTTTTCCAATAGGGTGTGTCAACTGTCTTCAAGGCAGTTGTCTATGTGTGAAAGATGTCCTCAGCTGCATGAGGGAATGACTCAGTCCAAGAAACTTAGAGTATCTGCCTTTTGAGCTCTCCTCTGAGTCCACAGTCCTGGATTCTGTTCTCACAGCCTTAGTCCACTTCACCCTCCCTCTGCCAGAGCATAAAGTGGGTGTCTTCACAGGGAATTTTGTGCATTCCCTTTTAAGAAGGTGCCCACAGCTGAGACTTCAGTTCAGCTGCTGTCTGTCCTTTCATGCCTCTGTCCCTCCTACCAGTATTCATGTGGTCTCTATAAGGTTCTCCCTCCTCCCAACTGCTGGGCGGAGTTATGACATTACTGGCATCTATCACACAGACATCCCAAGACATTAAATCACCAATCAGCGTGTGCCAAAGTGTCCTAGAGCCCACCCCTTTCTGTTCTGCCCTGGGTCCAACCCTTTCCTGTTCCTCCCCTTAAAAAGACCCCCAGTCCAACCGCATGCTGCTTGTCCTCCATGTCCAGGCAGCAGCCCTGCTGGGTCCATCTCCCCTCCCAACTCTTTCAATTCTGATTTCTCTACCTCCATAATGAGTCCAGCTCATTACTGGGGAATAAACTTTAAAATGTCTTGGTGATCAGTTTCCTGTGCCTCAAACATTACAGTGACCACTTTGTAAAGTATATGATTGTTTAATAACTATGGTGTATGCCTGAAACTAAAACATAATAATATTACATGCAAACTTTAATTTAAAAATTAAAAAAATGAAAAAATGCATAAATAAATCAGCTTTGTTTCTACACACTAAAAATAAAACAAAGTAAATCATATTCTGGACAACAGCATGAAAAACAATGTTAATGTGGAATAAATATAACTAAAGGATTGAAAGAACTGTACACTGAGCATTATATGACTTTGGTGAAATAAATTAAAGAAGACACAAATAAATGGAAAGATATATCATGTTCATGAATGAAGAAATTAATATTGCTAAATTGTCCATACTACCCAAAGCTATGTATAAATCTAATGCATTTTCTATCAATATTTCAAAGTCATTTTTCACAGAAACAGAAAAAATTTCAAAAATATGTATGAGCCAGAAAATATTCTAAATCGTCAAGGCAATCCTGAGAAAGAATGACACTGAAAGCATCATACTTCCTGATTTAACACTATATTCACAAGCCATAATAGTCAGAACTGGCATAAGAATAGACACAGATCAAGTGTCTAGAAATAAGCCCTTGCATACATGAACAACTAACATTTGACAAGGGAGCCAAAAATACTCAATGGGGTGGGAAAACTGTATATTCATCTGCAGAAGAATGAAAGTGAAGTTCTATTTTATTCCACTCATGATGATTAATGAAAATTAATTAATGACTTAATCATGAGACATGAAAATATAAAATTTTTACGTGAAAGCATAGAGAAGAAGCTCCTTTGGTCTTGGCAAACATTTTTTTTTGCATCTGATACTAAAACCATAGGTAAGAAAAAAAGAGGGACTGCATCAAAATGTAAAGCTCTACACAGGAAAAATCTTAAAAAATTTATACAACTCAATAGCAAAAGAACAAAACCAAATAATTCCATTAAAGTGGGCAAATAACCTGAGTAGACACTTTTGGCAAAGAAAACATACTAATTACAAATGTATACATGAAAGATGCCCAATATTACTAATCACCATGGAAATTAAAATCAAAACCTTACATTCAGAGTGTCTACTTTTTTACAGTTACATCCACAAAATGAGCTTTTGCTGAGATTAATGAATTGCCTGGGTGAATAAACATGTCAAGTTTAATATTAAAGATGAAAAATATAATTTATTATATTTTAAGTCACATTTTTTTTTTACTTTTAAGTGATATTGGATCTCACCAGTTTGAATCTCAGAAAGATGCCTCTGGGAGAATCATATGGTGTGTGCATATTAGATTTGAGATTCAAAGAAAAAGCATACAATACTGCAAAGTGATCATTTTAAACAAACAAACAAACAAACAAACATGATCTTACAAATGGGAAGGAGATGGGGTTTTATCTGAGAAGAATATAGAAAGTAATAGAATTTCTAGTCCACTAAATGCCTCTTCCTTTCCTCCCCAGCCAGCCAGGCCCCAGACCAGCCTGTCTCAGGGTGATGGGCCCATAGCTCCTCCCCCAAGCTGGCAGCCCCAGATCGCACACCCCCATCCCAATAGGGGTAGAGCTGGCTGGCCAACCTCCTATAGCCTCTCCCCCTGGCTTGCCATACTCCTGATGAGCTTCCACCACCCAGATTGGCCCATAGCCCCTCCCCATGGCCAACCCCACCCTTGATCACCACCCCACCTCAATAGTGGGCAGGGCTAGCCAGCCAACCTCCTTCAGCCCCTCCCCAATGGGCCCCACCATCCTGATCAGGGGCAGGGGCAGATGGCCAACCATTCATGGCCCCTCCCCCAGGTCACTGTCTCCTGATCAGTACACTCCACCCATCCCATTTGGGGTGGGACCAGCCAGCCCACCAGCCATAGCCCCTCCCCATGGCTGGCCCTGCCCCCAATTGGCCTCCCAAAGCTAATTGGGGTGAGGCCCATTGGCCAATTGCCAGTAGCCCCTTCCCCCAGCTGGCTTAATTGGGGGCCCTGATTGGCCCTGATCTGGGCAGGCCGGCCAGCCACCCTCCTGCCATCTCCTCCTCCCAACAGGCTTAGCCCTAATTTGCCCTGATTGGGGCTGGGCTGGTCTCACCCCACTCATGTATAAATTTGTGCACTGGGCCTCTAATTTTTAGTATAGAAACACAGCTGTTGTCAGGGCACTGACTATGGTATTAATGGAGATCTGTGCCAAAAGTACTTAAATTATTAGATATAGAGATGATATAAATTCAGCCAGCTAAATGTTATATGACACAGTTTTGTAAATATAAAATCAAGTCTACTATTCATTTTGCCTCTAAGGAGCAGAATAAGTCTTTTGTAGTCTGAATTATAAATATATAATGGAAATCACTTATATTTCATTTTTTCCCCTACTCTGTCTCTTTTTCCTTCTTATTATGCTGTGCTGTGCCCTGTGGGATGTGGATGTTGAGAAAAATGAGGCCAGCATTCTCACACACTCCAGGTGTACTATTAATTGAGGCTATGATCCCACACACTGGTGTGTAACAGAACAAAAAATAGTCCATACACCTAGAGCACAGCAGAGCCATGAAAACAGAGAGGTGGAGTGGATAAATTAAAGTTGTTTTATTTCAGAGTGCCTCAAAAAGAAATCTGGAAACTATTACTTAAAAACTGAAACTCCTCCATGGCTTATAATAGTGGGGGAGGGACAGGATTTAAAGGCAAAAAATTATGAATCAAGGGTTCAGAGCTATGGGTAGTGTTGATTGGTCAGTTATTGGGCAAGCTTTAGTACCCCTTTTTTAATTTCTGAAAAATATATAGACATACCACATTTTATTTATGCGTTCACTAGTATGTGGATATTTGGGAATTTGGGCAATTCCCTCATTCTGACAGCAATCCCCTCCCCTGTAGACATGGGTTTATTATACTGTCAGGTATAATGCTGCTGTGAACAATTAATGTACAAGCTGTTGTATGAACATGTTCTCAGTTCCTTTGCATATATACCTGGAAGTGGAATTACATTATATGGTAACTGTTTAACCTTGTGAACCTTCAAAGCAGCTTCCCCATTTTACATTTTCATTAATAGTGCATGATAGTTCCAATTTCTGTACAAACTCACCAACACTTGTTATCAGCCTTTTTTTTCTCTCTAAATTTTATTATGTATTGATTTGGATAGACAATCATATACTTTACTTAGTATTCCCCTTGATAATTCCAGTATACAACTGGCACCATACATAGTTATCACAATTTTATTGACTGTTTTCTATGCTTTATTTACTTCCCCACAAATATTTTGTAAAATGTGTGTTTCTTAGTTTATTCACTCTCTCATCTGGTCACTAGGCCTTCCCTCCCCTCTCACAACCACCAGTTCTCACTCTGTTAAGATGATTCTATTTTGTTTGTTAGTTTATTTCATTCTTTAGGTTTCACATATAATTAAAATCATATGGTATATGTCTTACTCTGACTCATTTCATGAGCATAATACCTTCTAGGTCCATCTATGCTATTGAAAATAGTAAGATTTCATTCTTTTTTGGGACCAAGAAATATTTCATTTTATATAGAAACCAACACTTTTTAATCAACTCATCTGTTTAAAAATATTTATTTTAGGGAGAGTGGAAGGAAGGAAGAAGAGAGAAAAATCAATGTGACAGGGAAACATTGATCAACTGTCTTCTGCACTTCCCCTATCAGGCATGTGCCCTGACTGGGAATCAAACCAGCCACCTCTCAGGGCACAAGATGACATCCAACAACTTAACCACACTGGCCAGGGCTCCACTCAACTATTGCTTGATTCTTTGGTTGTTTCCATAGCTTGGTTATTGAAAATAATGCTTCGGTGAACATTGGAGTGCATATACTCTTTAAAATTAGGGTTTCAGCATTTTTTAGGATATATCCACAAAAGTGGAATCATTGGGTCATAAAGTAGATCCATTTTTAATATTTTTATGAAATTCCATACTGTTTTCCATCACCAAGCTTCATTACCAACCAACAGTGCATGAGGGTTCCCTTTTCTTCACATCCTCACCAACATTTGCCATTTCTGGATTTATCAGTGATAGTCATTCTGATTGATATGAAGTGATATCTCATTGTGGCTTAAATTTGCATTTCTCTGACAATTAGTGAAGTTGAGCATTTTTTGATATATAAATTGGCCAGCTGTATATCCTTCTCTAGAGATGTATCTATTCAGATCCTCTGTTCATTTTTTAATTAAATAGTGTGTGTGTGTGTGTGTGTGTGTGTGTGTGTGTGTGTTGAGTAGTTTGAGTTCTTTATGAATTTTGGATATTAGACCCAAAACTGACCCTTATCAGTTATGTCATGATAAATATATTCACCCATTTAGTAGGTTATCTCTCTTTTTCAATGGTTTATTTGGCTGTACTAAAACATTTTAGTTTGATGCAATACCATTTGTTTATATTTTCTTTAGTTTCTCTTGCCTGAGGATATATATCAGAAAAAGGTATTGCTAAAAGAAATGTAAGAGATATTATTGCCTATGTTTTCTTCTAGGGTTTTTATAGTTTCAAATTTTACATTTAAGTCTTTAATCTATTTTGAGTTTACACTTGTACTGGAGGCCTGCGCTGGATTCATGCGCTGGAGGGATCCATGCGCTGGAGGGATCCCTCGGCCTGGCGTGTGCCCTCTCGCAATCCAGGATCCCTTTGGGGATGTGGGTTTCAGCCCAATCCTCACAGGCCAGGCTGCGGGACCCCACTGGTGCACAAATCCATGCACTGTGCTGATTTCAGCCTGATCCCTGAAGCCCAGGCCTTTAGTATGTATGTATGATATTTGCTTAACTCTTCTGACCCTGCCCAATCCCCCACTTCCTTCTAAGATTCATCAGTCTGTTCCATGTTTTCATGCTTGTTCATTGAGCATCTTGCCCCTGGTGGTCAGTGTGCATCAAAGCTACTGGTCAAACGATCAATGGTTGACCATTCTATTTGACTTTTATATATAGATAAGGTTGTTTTGAACATCTGTGCAATTTCCTCAGCACTATTTAATAAATAGATTTTCTTTACCCCATTATATGTTCTTGCCTCCTTTGTCAAATACTATTTTACAATGTAGACATGGATTTATTTCTGAGCCCTATATTCTGTTCCACTGATATATGCTGTTTTATTCCAGTACTATAATGTTTTGATTAGTATGACCTTATATAGTTTGATGTCAGGTAGCATGATACCCTCAACTTGGTTCTTATTCTCAATACTGCTAAGATTATTCAGGGTTTTTTCTTTTCTTCTTGTTTGTTTCTTTTGGTGTGTGTGTGTGTGTATATGTGTGTGTGTGTGTTTGTGTGTGTGTTTGTGTGTGATTCCATATTGATTTTTGGATTATTTGTTCTGTAAAATATACCATTGGTATTTTGTTGACTCTTTAGATTGCTTTGGAGATTATGGACATTTATCCATAACTATGATATGTAATTTCATTCATTTGTATGTTCTTTGATTTATTTCCTCAGAGCCTTATAGTTTTCTGAGTACAGATCTTTTACTTCCTTAGTTAAATTTTTTTGTAGTTTTTATTTTGTGTGTGTGTGTTTTTAATGCAATTATAAATGGAATTGTATTTTTAGTTTCTCTTTCTGATAGTTCATTATTTGTATATAAAAATACAACCCATTTTTAATATTAATTTTGTATATGCTACTTTCCTGAATATAACACTAGTAGTGTTTTAATATAGTACTTATGGTTTTCTTTAGATAGTATCATGTCATTTGCAAATTGAGAACTTCATTTCTTCCTTTCCAATTTCAATGCCTTTATTCCTTCTACTCTGATTTCTGTGGCTAGAATTTCCAATGTTAAATAAGAGTGATGAAAACAGACATCCCTATTTTATTCCTGTAAATGTTTTTCATTTTCCCCCATTCAATATGATGTTAGATGTGAGTTTGTCATATACAAACTTTATTAAATTGAGGTATAATTCCTCTATTCCCACTTTACTTCAGTAATTTTCTTAATCTGTTTTATTTAGTTATGGGAAGCATCCTGTCTGAGGTCTTTGTGACTATGGCCTGGAGTCTTTCCTGCTTACTGAGTTCTGCAAGACATCTTTGGATTGTGAGTCAGTGATCTTATCTCTTAACAGTAGAAAAAAACAAAGCCATACATCCTATCTGTAAGAAGTGACATTCTATTATCTTAACTAAAGTACAATTTTATAATCATCCCTGAAACTTGTTTACAAGCCCCAGGACATGACTATATTCTAGTGAAATTGCTACAGTTTAAAAAATGAATTTATTGGGGTGACTTTGGCTAATAAAATTATATAGATTTCAGGTGTACAATTCTATAATACATCATCTAAATATTGTATTGTGTGCTCACCACCACAAGTAAAGTCTCCTTTCATTACCATTTATTTCTCTTTTACCCTCTTCATCATCTACTCATCCACCTTTCCATCTGAAAATCATCACACTGTTGTCTGTATCTATGAACTATTTATGTATGTGTGTGTGCACGCCCGCAAGTTTGTGTATGTTTTCTTAATCCCTTCACCTATTTCACCAGCCTAGCAATCCCTTATTCTGACAGTTGTCAGTCTGTTCTCTGTATCTATGAGTCTGTTTCTAAGTTTATTTTGTTTATCAGATTCCACATAGAAGTGAAATTACATTCTACTTGTATTTCTCTGATTAGTTTATATCACATAATATAATATTATCCAGATACATTCATACTTATGTAAATGATAAGGTTGGTAAAGCTACTGTGGAGAACACTATCAAGTTTCCTTAAAAAATTGAAAATGGACTGCCATATGACCCAGCGATTCCACTTCTGGGAATATACCCAAAGAAATCTGAAATTCTAATTTGAAAAAGTATATGCACCCTTATGTTCATTGAAGCATTATTTACAACTAGAGGACTGGTGCACAAAATTTGTCAACTGGGGGAGGGTGTCCTACACCTTCTCCAATCTGGGACCCCTTGAGGGATATCCAAACCCCCGATTAACTGGGATTGAGCCTAAATGGGTGGTTGGACATCCCTCTCACAATCCAGGACTGCTGGCTCCTGACTGTCCTCCACTGCAGGCCAGGTTGTCCCCAACTGCCCTCCCTTGCAGGCCTGGGCCTCCCCCAACTGTCCTCCCTTGCAGGCCTTGTCCCCCTTACCCATCTTCCCTCCCTGCAGGTCTGGTCCCTTAAAAGAGCTCTCCCCTGCAATCATGGCTCTCCTAACAGCCCTACCCTTCAGGCCTGGTCCCCACTAACTACCCTTCCTTGAAGGCCTGATCCCTCCCCTCCCCCCAACTGCCTTCCCCTGCAAGCCTGGGTCTTCCCCAACTGTCCTCCCTTGCTGGCCTGGTTCCCCACCTCCAACTGTCCTCCCCTGCAGGCCTCGTCCCCCCAAATTGCCCTCCCCTGCTGGCTTGGTCCCTCCAAACTGCCCTCCCCTGTTGGCCAAGTCTCTCCCAACTGCCCTTCCTGCTTTCCTGATCACCCACAACTACCCTCCCCTGTGGGCCTAGTTTCCCCAACTGCCTTCTCTTGCAGGCCTGATTCCCCTCAACTACCCTCCCCTGCTGGCCTGGTCTCCCTCAACTGCCCTCCTCTGCTGGCCTGGTCACCCCTAACTCCCAGGACTGCACTCCCCTGCAGGCCATCTTGTGGTGGCCATCTTGTGGCAGCCATTTATGTCCACATGGGGGCAGCCAGCTTTGACCACATGGGGGCAGCCATCTTGTGTCTTGGTATAATGGTCAATTTGCATATTACTCTTTTATTAGATAGGATAGCCAAGATTTAGAGATAAGCCAGATACTCATCTGTAGATGAATGGATAGAAGAGTGGTGTACATTTACATAATAGAATACAACTCAGCTGTAAAAAAATAAAAGGAAATCCAATGATGATTCTTACAATAACTATTTTTTATAACTTTAACTAAAATATAAATTTAAATATACAAAGTCATTTGCTGTTGATACCAGCTGTGATTGGAAAGTCTAATGACTCCCGTATTCTGGACTATACATACTTGTTGATGATGTTTGAATTTTCAAGGCATTAAGAGGACCACAATCATTAACACACCTAAAAAATATATATATTAGAACAGGAACAGACATTAGTGTGGTGATGGCCAGTAGGAGGGGGCTGGGTGAAGGTGGGTGAAGTGGAGAAATATGGGGGACATTTGTAATAGTGTCAACAATAAAAACATCTAAATCAATTAAACTACTCAGGTATTTTGCATGATTCAAAATGTTTTAGTCAAAAGAACCTTTAAAATAGAATAAATGTTTTCAATCAATCACTTCTCATTTATTATATTTTATGAAATTGAACTCCAAAGACTTTTCATTGTGCATCACTGTCTCTGCTGCTACCTGCCTACTCCAGTTAGTTTTCTGTGAAGTTGCTGAAGTAAAATTTTAAAAAGCAAAATTTAGCTGAAATCCTTTGAGGTTTTTCCATTGCACTTGGGGTTAACTCTCAATTCCTGATTATGGCATGTGAGGGCCAAGGTTGTCTCTACAGCCTGGGTCCTGATCGCCTCCACAGATCCCCTAAAAAATCATGCACTGAACTACAATAGGTGCATTTCCATGAAGGTATGTAGCTGCCTGGACTTTCCCCTCCTTAGGCCTTGCTTGTCTACCCACCCCCCTTTTTTTATTTAATGTATTAGAGCAGCGTTTTTCAACCGCTGTTCCGCGGCACACGAGTGTGCCGGGAGATGTTGCCTGGTGTGCCGTAGGTGCAGACAAGACAAGAATTTTATAATTTTTCACTATTTTGTTTACTTAATATTTCATAATAAAGTAATTATAAAATACTTTCTTTGTGTTTATTTGATTCCTATTCAAGAGAATTACTTTATATATAGTCAATATAGGCACAGAGTTAAATTTTTTAACATTTTCTAATGGTGGTGTGCCTCGTGATTTTTTTCATGAAACAAGTGTGCCTTTGCCCAAAAAAGGTTGAAAAACACTGTATTAGAGTGACACTGATTAACTACATTATACAAGTTTCAGGTGCACAATTCTACAGCACATCGTCTGCACACTGTATTATGTGCTCATCATTCCACTTCCCCTCACCCATCTTCTCTCTAAAATCACTACACTGTTGTCCATGTCAATTAGTTTTTTTCTCTCTTTTTTTTCCTTTTGTGCACAATTCTCTACCCCCCAGAACCCTCTGACAGTTATCAGCCTGCTCTCTATCTCTGAGTCTGTCTCTTGTTGCTTGTTACTTCCTTTTGTTCATTAGATTTCACATATGAATTAAAGCATTTTCTATATTTCTTTCTCTGACTGTCATATTTCACTTAGCATAATAGTTGTCTTTCAAGGCTCAAAGCAAGTGCCATTTAATTTATGATGTATGTCCTGAAGGTCCCAATTCAAATAACTTTCTCTTCTTTCTGCCTAACCATTTCTGCCCCAACATACTGGACATTTATCATTCCCTTTCCCCCGCTATAAACCCTTTCCTCTTTGGGAGACTGTACATTGTTGACACTAGCTGGGGCTAATGGGTACTGGGATTCAGGGCCTCCTCATAGCCCAGGTTCCTGACTCATGTGCTGACCAGAAAAAATTAGTCCAGTGAATCAGTAGGTGAACCATTGTGGTTAGTGTTATTACTATAATTTTTTCAAATGAAAACTGGGAATCCAGAGAATCTGGAAAGATGTAGAATTGATGTGCTGGGAACCAGTATTCTAGCTTTGTGGATTAAGTAAATGTTAAAGAATGAAACTTCCTGAGGAAAGGAACAGACAAGAGATACAGAGAGAATCACATTACCTTTGTTCCTGGTTCCAATATCTATGCACTTTTCTGTGTTGTTACATGACTCAGTGTATTCCTTTTCCAAATTAAACTAGTTTGAGTTTTGTTTATCTTAAAACAAACAGGACACCAGTCTGTATGGATTTATCTCATGGGTATTAAAATATTTTATTAAATACATTTATTTTTATGCTTCTGACTTTCAGCATTTCAAAGTCTAAAATTAGCTACTTACTTATTTTAAATGAAGGTACTTCTTTCTGAAATAAAAATGGAATTAAGGGAGCATTATGCTTGCCACACTGAGGGCTAAATCAAAGCCCTAGTATATGTGGTGAATGGTATGGCTCTGAAAATGCTCTTGAAAAGCCATGATAAGGTCACCAAAATTTCATTAACTCTGTGACATCCCTGGACATCCCTGGATACAATCTGGGGTGGTCAGCAAAATAAACGTGGGCCCAGAAAAGTGAGCATTTATATCCTAACATTGCTTTCTCTAGACTGAGCAATCCACTCTGCTAAGCCTAGACAGTGGGGAAGTCATTCAAGTTTCTGCAGCAAGCCTTGGGCTCCCATCCTTAGTGGAAGCTTGTTAAGGAGGATTAACATGGTGGTTATCTCTTCAGGCTGTTTCTCAATGTGGAGACTGCAAAGTTTCAGATGATTATCAGAGGAGCAAAGGGTTATTGCTGAGTTGTCAGCAGGTGCCAGAGCAGGTGGAGGAAGCCATCACTGCCGTAACCCTTGGTACTCATTAGCCTCCTCCTCATTGATCATGCAGTTGTCCATGGTCCAGTGTGTATGTACTGAAGCTTTCAAAGAGCATTCTCCTTTTTTTGCAATGTAATCATAGTGTCATATAGCAAACAAAAGAAAACTAAATATGTGATGGACATGCTTCTTTGCTTCAGAATATGAACACCTTTGTAAACAGGATGGGTGTCTTTTCAAGCAATGAGTTTTCCATTAAATTTCAGTGGAAATGATGTTCAGAATGAGTCTCCTAGGAAAAGGCAAAGGATGTCAACAGATGATAACTATGAAGAACCAGAATGTGGTAGCTTTTCGTAATTCAGACTGCTGCTTAAGGTCCCAGTGTGCTCTACCTGGCCCATGTCACAAACAACATGGGCAGTGGCTTCTGAAATTGACCATTGACAAACCTCAGTTAGAGCAGAGTCTGAACAGCATCTGATGAGGAGTGATGATTTTGCATACTTAAAGTAAGTAGCTTTATTCAGATCCAGGGTTTGTCCCATAGAAAATGTTATTCAGATTTCTGTCCTGCAAATGGGGAGAAAGAAATATAAAAACATTAGGTAGACAAGCCAACGTGCACACAGCTGTTTCATGACCTGGTTTAGAAAAACACATAACCTACAAGCAACAAACTAGCAGCACCTCCTCACACATCTTTTGGAATCTTGCTGTGTTTATTATCTTCCATTGTCTTAACATTTTGAGTATTTTCTTTTCTGCTTGAAACTTCTCAGCATTCTCACATATTCAAATGTTTTTAAAGAAAACTAACCTTGAATTCTACCCTCCCCCACCAGCTCTATTCTATTAATGTTTGTTCTTACCCAGTGTTTACTACTTCTACACTGTGCTCTTCTTTTCCCACCCAGCCCCCTCATACACTCTCAACTACTAATTCACCGGGTCCAGTCTCCGTCACAGCCCCTGTTACCCCAGTGATCATTATCTAAAAGCCAGTAACATATTTGTACATTCTTCTGGATCTCTAGATGCCCCTGTTGGGACTGCTGATTACACTAATCTGAAAACATTCTTGGTGTTCCATGAGCAGTCCTCCACATGTGTTCTTTGGGAGTCTCCTTCAGGTTCTTCACAGAAACCACCTGCCCCTTCCTCTGCATTAAGTACTGGCTTTCCACATCTGTTTTCATTCTTTCTGTCTTCATGTATTAGGCTTCAACAAACCCAGATTTGTTCTTGGAATCTAGGGGACTCTATGCAGTTGCTTATCTGCTGTCTGCACTTGGGCAATATTCACACACACACACACACACACACACACACCATACACAGAGTACCTCAAACACCATAGACAAAAATTAAAACTATTTTATCCATCCTTAAACTCCAAACTATCTTCTCCCAAATGTATTGGGTCGGCAAGTAAGTAATTGCGGATTTTTAAAAGAACATCAAAGACAATTTTTTCATGGAACTAAATAACTTTATTCTGTAATGTATTGCCCATTTTGATCAATGACCTTTTGCCATCTTTCAGGCAGCATCATAATCCCACGTTCAAAAAACTTCTGGTTTTTATTAGCAAAAAACTGCATCAGGTACGATTTGACATCATCATCATTATTGAAATTTTTACCATTCAAGGAGTTTTGTAAAGATCGAAACAAAAAGTAATCAGATGGTGCAAGGTCAGGACTATATGGTGGATGTGGCAAAACATCCCAACCAAGCTCCATTAATTTTTGCCGAGTGACCAAAGATGTGTGTGGCCTTGCATTGTCATGATGGAATACAACACCTTTTCGATTTGTCAATTCGGGCCGCTTTTCTTCAACTGCATTGTTTAATTTCGTTAGTTGTTCAATATAGACATCAGAATTGATCGTTCGGTTGGGTGGTAAGAGTTCAAAGTAGACAATTCCTTTGTAATCCCACCAAACTGATAACAAAACCTTCTTTTGATGAATATCAGCTTTTGATGTTGTTTGAGTTGGTTCACCTGGCCTGCTCCACGATCTTTTCCGCTTGATATTGTTGTAAACAACCCATTTTTCATCGCCAGTTATCAGTCGTTTTAAAAATGGATCATTTTCATTACGTTTCTTTAGCAAATCGCAGCTGCTAATGCGTTGCATTAACTGTGATTCTTTCAGTTCGTGAGGAACCCATGTATCGAGTTTTTGAACATAGCCAAGTTGTTTTAAGTGATTTTCAATGCATGTATGTGATACATGAAGCTTCTCTGCAATCTCACGTGTTGTACTGTGACAGTCCGAATTGATTATTGCTTTGATTAGGGCGTCATCAACTTCAACTGGACGACCAGAGCGTCTTTCATCTTTGAGTGAAAAATCACCAGAACGAAATTTGGCAAACCAATTTTGACACTGCCGTTCTTTTAAGGCTTCGTCACCATAAACAGCACATAACTTTTTATGAGCTTGCGATGCGTTTTCCCTTTGCGGAAATAAAAAATCAAAATATGATGAAAATGTTCCTTTTGATTTTCCATTTTTCAACGAACGCCAAACGAAAACTACAAAACAGATCAAAAAACTTTTTTTACTGATTAACAGCTGAATAGCCAACTATCAAATAACAAAATGTGTTTTACATTTTACTACGTCTGCAAACCTAAAAATTCAACTGAAGCCATATATGTGTGAAACCCGCAATTACTTAGCTGCCGACCCAATATTTTTGTTTAATAATACCATTATTTACACATTAACCTAATGCAAGCACCTCATATCACCATTTATTCCATATTCTGTTTATTATTCTATTGAAATATCCTCCTTTCAAATCCCACCCCAAGTCACAATTGCTACCTCACTGCAGACTTTTTTTTATTATCATGTCTAAATGATCATTACTTCCTAATGGTCTCCCTACCTACCAACTTACTTATTATAAGAATAGTCTCTACCACAGAAAGAAAAATAAAAAAAAAATATGTCATGTGCCCACATAAGACCTTCAGTTCTAGATTTTAGGTTCAGATCAATCTGTTACCTTAGCAAAACCAAGCTTTGTAATGATGTAAAATCTGAATACTTATTAAGCTTTTTTTTGTCTAGAAACATCAGCTCCTTTTCTCTGAATTTCCTGCAGGGAAGAAATCACAGTTGTGTGCCATGAAGACCACTCATATGATGATAGTAGTGCACTAGCACACTTTAGTGTTGATGCTTGTGTCTCTGTCATCTTTCCTCAGTTCATGGTGTCTTTGATGCTGAGGCTCTGTGTGTGTGTGCATGTGTGCACACATGTGTGTACATGTTTCCCATTTTGCAGCACAACTTTTGTCATACTATAGGTTTTAAAAATTTGTTTTTCGATGGATGGGTGAATAGATGATCATGTATGTCTATACACTAAAGGCTTAGTGCACTAAATTTGTACACGGGTTTGAGGGGTTCCTCAACCAGGCCAGCACCCTCTTACAATCTGAGACCCTTTGGGGAATGTCTGACTGCCAGAATTTGATACTTTTCCATTTAAAATCAATGAGACTATAAGTTAAGTGCAATTAAATGTAGACCCACATATATTTGCTATTAAATAATGTAGTTCCTTTATCTTTACAACAAGAATAATTCTAATCAATTTGATAGCAATTTCACTTATGTAAAGGGTTCCACTTCTACTATTAAATGTAACTGCTTCTTGGGTGAAATGCATTGGATTGATACAGAAAAAGCAATTGTTTTTGTATATTGTGTTTTGTCTTACCATTAAAGCTCTTGGAAACATCAGACATATCTATATGCTATTCAACTGTATAGATATATTTTACTTGTTTATATTATTAAATATCTCACATGTTCCCATATTTTACTTTAATAAATAATTTTAGGCATATACACTTATTTGTATTTCTAATTACACATTTAGACTAGATTCCTGATTTTGAAATTATCAAGTCAATAGCATACATTTTTAACACTTAAGTAGTACATGATTATCCTTTCCTGAAAATTCAAAATTGCTTATATATTAACAAACAGCATGTGCTATTGTTTTACTATATCCTATAAAAAGAGTGTGCATTTTAATTGAGTTAAAAACTTTTATTAAAAAATTAATTCCAACAATCAAATATGTAAAAGCATACAAAATGACATAATGAATCTCCACATTCAATCTTCTTCTATCTGTCTCCACTCCTGTGCATAGGATTACTGTGAAGAAAATCCCAGACATCATATTCTTTGACCCATATGTATTTAACTATGTATTTCTCATAGATAGGGGTTCCTCTTGAAAACAAAACCACAATAATATTATCATAACAAAATTAAAAATAAGTCCTTTTAAAAAAATAGTAAATATTTACTATTAACTTTGTGCTTTACTGGTACATATAGACCTAACTAGCACCCCATTTATAGTTCTCATATTATAGTCCTGTAGGTTGGAATTCTATCACAAGGTGACTGTATTCTCTGCTCAGGGTCTTACAAGCCTAAAATCAAAGTTTGGCAGATGCACATTATTAACAGAAGGCTCCAAAGAACTTATTCCTGAACTCATTTTCACTGTGGATGGAATCCAATTGTTTCTGGTTGTAAGACTGAGGTCTTCATTTTCTTGATACAGGGCTTCTTCATCTTTAAGATTCCAGTTGCCAGTTGAATTATTCTCATGCTTCTGACCTCTGGATTTGCCACTGGGGTGCCTTCTCTGCTTTTAAAGGCTTATGTGAGTTTTAGTAAGCTCACCCAAATAATTCAGGAAAATCATCTTATCTTAAAAACGATTGATTAGCATTTTTATTTACATTTGTAAAGTTTCTTTAACTAAAGGTCATGGTATTTTGTCACAGGAATTGGAGTATAGGATATTCTTTGGAGTCAGAATTCTGCATATCACATAAAAGTTAACACACATAGGCAAAACAATATACACTTTAAAAATTTATGATTATATTTGAATGATAGTAGTATTGGTAATGTCTTCTGTTCATTAATTTTGTATCTCAGTAATATAAATATGATACTTGTATGTGTTTTATAAAAAAATACATTTTATTGATTTTTTTACAGAGAGGGAGAAGGATAGAGAGTTAGAAACATCGATGAGAAAGAAACATCAATCAGCTGTCTCCTGTACACCCCCTACTGAGGATGTACTCACAATCAAGGTATGTGCCCTTGACCGGAATCGAACCTGGGACCTTTCAGTCCACAGGCCAACACTCCATCCACTGAGCCAAACTGGTTTTGGCTTGTATGTGTTTTTAAAAAATATTTTTAATTAATTAATTAATTTTATTGATTATGGTTTCACATAATTGTCTTTATCCCCCCATTCCCATCCCAAACCCCTCCCTACATATGCCCCCACCCCCCTGTTGTCCATGGCCACTGGCTAGGCCCATATGCATGCACACAAGTCCTTTAGTTGATCTCTTCCCCTTATCCCCACTCTTCCCTACTTTCCCTCTGAGGTTTGAGAGCCTGATCACTGCTTCTCTTTCTCTGAGTCATAAAAAATAATTTAAAAGAAAATATATGTATTTTCTATGGTTTCTCCAACTTTGACAATTGTCTGTGGGCACAACTTTGGTGACGTTTTGGTTTGGATCTAACCATATGCTCCCTGAATGTTTTTGTACCTCCATCTCCAGACACCAAGTATTAGATTGTTGTGGCCGGCAAGATCCGGTGGAGGCAGGGCTCCAAATGGCCAGCAAGACCCTATCGAGGCAGGGCTCCAGGCCAGGGAAGGAACGAGCAACCAGACCCACAACAAAGAATGTAGCATAATACTCTTTAGCTAAGCATAACCGTTAGTCGTAAAATAGTTCTGTTGCAAGGCTCAACCCCCAGGCAGGCCCGTCCTGTTTCCAGTAGCCACATGGCAGAACAAACAGACCAAACTAGGTCAAACAGAGTCTGCTTAACCTGAAAATAAACCCCCACCCCAGGTGTTGTATAAACTTTAAATGTTACTGTACTAGTGGAATTTTTCTATAACTTATAACTGACCTTTCTTTGTTAAAACTTTAGCCAGTCATAATCTGCCAGGCATCCCTAAGACGGGGATAAGAGTAGCATGCTCAGAGTGGGTCGGGACTCTCATTCCTCGCTGCTGTGTCAGTTGAGACGTGAGCCCGGACTCGAGTTTGTAATAAAGGCTTCCTAAATTCCAATTGGCTGACTGGTGGTCATCAATCACGGGTCGCCCACAACAAGATGAGGCCAGGCTTTCTGAAACTCACATGAATGGTTGCCAATAACTGATGTACTAAATGAGTTTTTATAAATCACTAAACCAGCATTACAAGAAATGTTTAAGGGACTGCTTAAGAAAAAGGAGAAGTAGAGAATGAGAGGAACACAGGTACAAAAAATAAAATGGTAATAAATAATACCTGTCAAAAATAATTTTAAATGTAAATGGATTAAATGCTTCAATCAAAAGACATAAGGTAGCTGAATGGATAAGAATACATGACCCATATATAAGCTATCTACAAAAGACCCACCTGAGAACAAAAGACTGACATAGACTAAAAGTGAAGGGATGGAAAAATAAAATCCTTTTAACCAGGGGGCAGGGGTAAGGGAGGGGGAGAAAAAAAGAAAAGCAAAAAGCAAAAAAAAAAAAAAAACAAAAACAAAAAACAAACAAAAAAAACTTCCTGGAAACCAATGTAAATGAACACATAGTGACCCAAAATCTATGTGATATAGAGAAAGCAGTCCCAAAAGGGGAATTGATGGAATTAAAAGGCTATCTCAAGAAATGGGAGAAATCTTACATTTATAATCTAACTCCATAACTAAAATAACTAGATGAAATACAAAAGCCCAGAATAAGTAGAAAGAAGGAAATAATAAAGAATAGAATAGAAATAAATGACATAACAACTAAAATCAATATTAAAGATCAATGAACCAAGAGTTGGTTCTTTGAAAAGATAAACAAGATTGATGAATGTTTAGCCAGACTAACCAAGAAACAAAGAGAGAGGAACTAAATAAATATAATCAGATATGGAAGATATCTAGTGACAACTGACAGGACAGAAATACAAATGATTGTAAGAAAATACTTTGAACAATTATATGACAAAATTTGGACAACTTGGGTGAAAGAGACAAATTCCTATAAACATACAATCATCATAAGGTCAATGAGGAAGTATCAGAAAAACCTGAATAACTCAATAACAACTAATAAAATTGAAGCAGTAATCAAGAAACTAACAACAAACTAAAGTCCTAGTCCGGATGATATACGAAGTAGTTTCACCAAACTTTCTAAGAAGAACTAGCACCTATCATCCTAAACTATTCCAAAGAAATTAAACAGGAAGGAATACCTCCAAACTCATTTAATGAGGTCAGCGTTATCCTAATTCCATAACCAGATAAAAACATTGTAAACAAAGTGAAATATAGGCCAATATTTCTGGTGAACATAGATGCTGAAATCCTCGAGAAAATATTAGGAAATCAGATTCAGCAATATATTAAAAAGATCATATACCATGACCAAGTGGGATTTATTCCAGAGATTCAAGGTTGGTTCAATATTCACAAATTAATAAATGCAATATATCACATAAATAAAGTATAAAAAGCACATGACTATGTCAATAGATGTAGAAAAGCATTTAACAAAATCTAGCACCCATTTTTTAAATAAAAACTCTCAGATAAGTTGGAATAAAGTGGTCATACTTAATATGACATAATAAAAACTATATAAAAAAACATATAGTCAACATAATACTTAATGGACAAAAAAACGGAAAGTGTTTCTCTTAAGAACAGGAACAAGATAAGGATGCCTGCTTTCACTACTCTTACTCAACATAGTGCTAGAATTCCTGGATTCTTTGATCTGAGAAGAAGAAATGAGTCATCCAAATTGGAAAGGAGAAAGTAAACTAATTCATCCAAGGTGAGATGATACACCAAAAAAAGACTAGATTTAGTAAATTAGTTTAGCAAAGTAGCTGAATACAAAATTAATATTCAGAAATTGGTGACATTTCTATATACCAGTAATGGATTCTCAGAAAGAGAAACAAAGAAAGCAATTCAATTTAAAATTGCACCAACAACAAAAATAAGGTACTTAGGAATAAAATATTCACCCCAATATTCATAGCAGAACTATTTACAGTAGTGAAGATCTGAAAATAGATCTTCACTGTTAGTAGATGAGTGGACACAAAGCTATGGTGCATTTGCAAAATTGAATACTAAGCAGCATAAAAAAGAAAGAACTCTTACCCTTTGAAACATCATGGATGGATCTGGAGAGTATTATGCTAAATAAAATAAGCCAGAGAAAGATAAAGATTGTATGATCTCACTTACAAGTGAAATATAAAGAACAAACTAAACTTATGGGGGAAAAATAGGAGCAGAGGCATGGAGACATGAGACAGGCTAACAGAACTCAGAGAAGAGGAGGGTGGGGAGGATGGGAAGAGATCAGCTAAAGAATATATGCTTAAACTATGGACACAGGGAGGCAAAGTGGGAAGGGAAATAAGGAACATCTGTAATAGAGTCAACAATAAAAAACAGCTTTGCTGACCTAAAAAATAAAGAAATGGAAGTTAATGAATATTGTGTATTATATGATGCTATCTATCTACACTAATAAAAGAGAAACATGCAAATTGACTATCACTCTTCTATGCCTACCATCCAATCAGGAGGGAATATGCAAATTAGAAGGACAAAGATGGCGGCCCCCCAGCTGCTCCAGGCACAGAGTAGTTGGGTGGGGCAGGTCGCCTGCTATGAGGGAGGGCGAGGGGTGAAGGGAACTACAGGAATGGCACTATAGCCATAGCAAAGTCAAAGACTATAGACACCAGAGCATGCAACAAAGACAAATATGGCAGACTCTGGCCAGTGTGAAGGCCTGGGCCCCAGGGTGCTAGAGGAAAACTGGTACTGGAAGCCAAGGGAAGGAAGGCCTATTGCACGAATCTCTTCATGCAACAGGCCTCTAGTATATATAAAGGCTAATATTCAAAGTGTCCCCTCAGGAGTTTGACCATTAGACCAAAAGTTCAATTGTACACTATGATGTGTGATAACTACAAGGGGGTGGTACATGGGCTAGCAGCCGGAAGGCCCTGATTGGCCCTAATCTCAGGCCAGGCCTAGGGACCCTACCTGTGCAAGAATTTCGTGCAGCAAGCCTCTAGTTTCTACATAAAAGAAAACCTTGAATAAAAGAATTGACATGAAATGGGATATGACAGAACAAGTTTAATGATATGAATATCTAAAATTCTCAGTTCATATGTGTGTTTCTCAAAAATGTTTAATGAGATGGGTATCTCTGTGGGAAATCAGATGAGTCCAGGCCCTGTAATGAGATGCTTGTCTGGTAAGCCATAATGAGATGCTTGTCTGCGGCTTTAATAAGATGCCTTGCTGGAAGTGTAATTAGACATTTGACTTGGAGTGTGCAATGAGTGGTGTGACCAGGAGTGTAATTAGTTTGGGTGTTGGGAGAGGGTGATGCCATGTGTGGCTGGACTGCAAAGAGAAGGTCAGGCAAGCCTGGTGGGAAATGCATGCAGGATGGGATGATGTGCACACTCAGAGGGAAATGAGTCACACGGGGAATGCTCCATGGGAGAGGAGGGTGACATGGTCTCCTATTAGTATGTAGCTATTCACTGGGAAAAAAAAATAAAATGCAAGATTTGTCTATTGGAATAGACTTACCTGTGTGGCATAGAGGCCCTGAGCATGGACGCTGTTTCCAAACCACCAAGATAGGACCCTGCTTTGTCACTATCACTACATCCTCAGGAAATCACTTACATCCTCCCTGTCCCCAATTTTCATCTTTGCTTTTGGATTACAAGGCTACTTATTCCTTAGGGCTGTGGTGAGGATTAAATGAGCCCATCTATGAACAGTTTAAAGCAGTGCCTGGCACAAATGCAAGTGCTCTGCCTGAGTTTCAGCTGTTAGGACTCCCCAGGACGTCTGAGTGCATTATTGGATTTCATCCTCATTAGGATTCTGTAAGAAAACAGAGGCTCAGAGACCTTCACTCACGTCCCCAGATCACACAAGTAGTAATGGGCCAGAAGGGGCCCACTGTGTGGCAGCAGATGATTTCTGGCTTAAAGAATACGATGCTCACTGCTGGAAAAAAGCTTGTGAACCCCTAAGCCGGATTCTCTTGGGGAGCTACAAGGAGGAAGAGTCAGCCATAAAACTGATCTGATGGATGTGGTGGGGGAGTGACTGCACCCTGCCCCTCAGCTTACTCATCTGCATCATTGGGAATAACAGCCTCCTATCTTAAGAGCTTTTAAAAGTGAGAAACATGTTAAAGAGTTTAGAACAGCCCTCACTGGTTTGGAGCCTCAGCCTACAGACTGAAGGGTCCCAGGGTTTATTCCAGGCAAGGGCCAATGCCAGGGATGAAGGCTCCATGCACAGTAGGGGGCATGCAGGAGGCAGCCATATAATGATTCTCTCATCATTGATGTTTCTATTTCTCCCTGAAATCAATAAAAATATATATATTTAAAAAGTTTAGAATCGTAAGTTACATGCTAAGTTTTGGTCACTCAGGATAGGTATTTGCCTACAGGATACAAAAAATAAGACCTAGAGTTGACATAAACAAGTCTGGGGGTAGGCTTGTTATTACTTGAAGGAAACCAAACATATTCACTAATAGAGAAATGTGAAAAGGAATCCTGAAGGCTGGCCAACCTTAATTGTTCTGAATGGTCAAAGCTAATCACTCATTGTTTACTTGAGAAATTGGTAGTTAAAGCAACCTCCACCTGTTAATCATATGTAAATTGTTGCTGATTGTCTGTTATTGGAATTTCCTGCCTAAAGGATATGAGTGTTTCCCATAGCCTCAGTAAAAGGGATAGTAAGGCCAGAGCAGTGGTAGTCCTCCCCCTAGAGGTGGACTCCAGCCTGTCTCCCCTCCCCCCATTTCCCCAAATTAACTCTTTTCTAGTCTCTTTTCATTTGTGTGCAGCCTTCTTCAGAACATGGAACCCTGAAGAGGAACCCTGAACCACGTGGGATGTGGAAGGGGTGGAAGGGGCTCCCACAATTACTCAGCTAGAAATCAGGGCCAGATGAGGTGGGAAATGGCACTCCGGCGATGTCCTTGTCACTCGGATTATCGTGCTTTTCCTGATCTGCTGTGCTCATCCCATGGGCTGCTTTCCACTGATCTGGGCACAGGGCCCCGTCCTCTAAACACGTCTGCGTTTCAGAAAGAAGAGGGAGGGGAGAGGTTTGAAGGGCAATGGGCCTCTATACATATTAGTTAGTCTGCCCCATCATAAAGCGTCCTTCTAGTTCCAACCAGTGCCTCCCTCTTACTTCTATTGGCTTGAGTGTAAAGTGAGTTTCTTTGCTCTCCATTGTATACACGGCGAGGCTTTAATGAATTTTGTGGATTGCTAGATAGTCCTCCATTTAATAAGGATACTACGCTTTTGTCATTATTTTTTTCTGTGAACATTGAGGTACACCTTAATGATGTAATAATTGGCTTCGGTACTAGTAAACCTTAGCAAATTAACAAAACTTGGGGAAAAGATAAATCATTCTCAAAGCAGAAGGACTGTTATTCTATATGATAATCACATTCCTGTGATCATCCACATTTCACGCTTTGTATAAAGTTGCAAACAGAGCAAAAAATGTTGTTACTGGTATTTTCAAGCCTAAGGCATATTTGACATTTCTCCCTTTATTTCCACTTAAAATTCAAAGAGCTGTGTTTCTATGGTAAAATCCAATAATGGGAATTCAGCTTAGAAAGTAAGTTATTTCTGTGAATGTAAAGAGTTAAACTCTGAGCACTTTACCAGAGGCATTTTATAAATTCAAGGGCTCCGCAGTGCTCATTAGCTCTATCTCTATGGAGCTATTGGGGGTGTCTTTCCTTTATCTCTTTTTTTAAGCTGTAAAGAGAAATTTATTGCACAGTACAAATTATCTATCTGAAAAGAATCTTCACCTGAGACTGGGCACTGCTGTGAATTTCTCCTTTGATGATGAAAATGTGATGTGGGTAATGTATTATTCAGGTTAGTCTAAGTTATTCTGCCATAAAATAAAACCTCCAAATTTTAGTAGATTAACAAAATCATAGGATTATTCCTGTTCACACTTGGTGTCCAAAAAAGGCACAGGGAAATGTGTTCCCCACGTCCTCAGGAATACAAGTAGACAAAGGCACTGCCAACCTTGTCCTGCCATTTTGTCAGAGGAGTGGTCCGGGTTCATGATAACATCCTCAGGGATGGCTGGAGCTTCAAGCACAGCAAATGCTTTAGTGTGGTAGTGACATGTGTTATTTTTTCTTGTACTTCTTTATCTAGAACAAGGCACATTGTCATGCATTCAGAAGTAAGAAAGTTTATATTTTTTCTCTTCACTTTCTTACTCCCACTTGGGCTGAAATTCCCTGCCAGAAGTCATGTCAAAATACTGCAAGACTGAAGACTATAAGGATGACTATGTGCATGTGCTATAACAGGCTCATGTTCTAGCTGTAGGTGCCCAGACTTCCTCCACAATCCCACAATCCTCTAGTCACATATTTCTGGTTTTTCTAGCTCTTCTGTAAATGGTGTTTCCTTCAGTTGTGTTACAAGCCCAGGGCCCTAGTTGGAGATTTTCCTGTTCTTTGACACTGATATCTGCCTCCTATTTGGAATCAGTGAAGTTTTGGGAGTCCTGCTGCTGTCATGAACATGTTGGTCCCAAGTGCACTAATGAAACAAACACACATTCAGTCCACAACTGGCGCCATCCTGGTTTGCAATGGGAAAGGTACTGTGCTGAGCCATTTTCCAATTGGATCTTCCTCTTCCTTCCCCAGCACACTCCAAACCTACTCTAGGCCGACCACCCCAACCCTGCAGATCCTTAAGACATTCCCCTCTATTTCTTTGACTTTCCCCCATCTAACTCGCACCCTATCGTATTGCTTAAGGGCACCCCTAACTGCTCCCTAGGGGGCAGGCCCAGCTTGGGCAAGCAGCCATGGTGTTCTGGTCTCTGGTCTTTATGGTTGTTATGATTGCTGGCTTCATATATATATATATATATACTTGTTTGAAGCCATTTTTACTCTTTATTCCTATATTCTTTGTACCATTTTCATTTATTTATTTATTTATTTGTTTTGTTTTGCTTTGTTTTGTTTTTACAACAGTCCATTTAGCATTTCTTGCTTGGTAGTAATAAACTCCTTTAGCTTTTTTCTTTTTTTTCTTTTTTTTTATGTCTGCGAAGCTACTGATCTCTCCTTCAATCTTGAATGACAGCTTTGTTGGATAGAGTATTCTTGGAGTTAATCCCTTCCTTTGCAGCATTTTGTATATTTTATTCCATTTCCTTCTGGCCTTATGTGTTTCTGTTGATAAACCATTTGATAATCTAATTGGAGATCCCTTGTAGGTAACTCTCTGTCTCTCTCTTCCAGCCCTTAAGATTCTCTCTTTGTAGCTAACATTTGCCATTGTATTTACAATGTGTCTTGGTGTGGATATTTTGGATTCTTTTGTTTGGGACACTAAGCTTGTGTGACTTTTTTATTTCCCAAATCACAATTTCTGTCATTATTTCTTCAAGTAGGTTTTCTAATCCTTGTTCCTATTTTTGTCCTGGCACCCCTATTATACAGGTGTTGCTTTGTTTCATGTTATCCCAAAGCTCTCTTAAGCTCTCCTTCTGCTTTCTAATTTTTTTAATCCAATTGATGTTCAGATTGCATTTTTTTTTGTTTTTGTTTTTTTGTTTGTTTTACTCTGTCTTTTAACTCACTGATTTGGTACTCCACTTCTACTCTACTGTTGAAACCTTCCATTGTGCTTTTATTGTAGGTATATCATTTTTATTTCCTTTTGATTCTTACATAAATTGTTGGTTTCCTTATCCATCTGGTTTATAGACTGTCTGACCGTTACTCTGAATTCTTTCTCTAACAGATTGCTTGCCTACATTTCATTTATCTCATTTTCTGGTGATTCCTCCTTTCCTTTCCTTTGGGGCTTATTTTTTTGCTCCTCAGTTTTGCTGCCTCTTTCTGGCCCTGGGCTCCCTGCTTAGTGTCCAAATTGCTGAAATCCCTAGTGGTTCAATGATCTGGGACTTGCTGGGTCTGCCCTGAGTTTCAACATTTATTATCTCTGCTCTGAATTGTACCACCTTCTCCCACAGTTCTGGTCCCTCAGTTGTCCACTTGATTCTCAGGGATGATGGGGCACATTCACAGTTCCTCAGGTGTGTGACTCCCTGTGTGTACTTAAAGCCCTCTAGCATGCAATTCACTGTACGGCCCTGGTGCCCAAGGCAGGATGGAACCCTAGGACCCCGTGACAGTGCACATGTAGCATGGTCCTGTGACCTGTGTCTGGGCACACCAGGTAGCTCAAGCAGCCTTGATCTGGGCCAGTATCTGAGCCAGGGGTTTCAGCCTGCACCAGCCCAAAGACTCTGACTGTGTCAAGGGCAGAGCATGCACCTGCTGTGGCTCTGTACTGGATCAGGGAATTGAGCAGGCATGGGGTACCCCTGGCTCACACTAACAGTATGGGGGATTGTAGTGTGGGATCCTGGTACACTGGGTTTGGGCTCTGGCTAAGAGGTACAGCTTGGGAGGTTTCTCTGGCTGCAATCACTGCATGGAACATACAGCGTGGTTTCATGCTGATCACTGCCAGGGCATGGCCATGGTTCCACATGGGTTATGGCTGCAAGTGGCTTCCTGCACCAGTCTGAGGGTCATTTCCAGGGTCATTCTGTTGTTGTGTGGCAGCACTTCTTGTCTCTGTTGCTACCCTCTCCAAGATGTCATGGGTCCCATGCTAAAACTATGCCAGTCTGGGAGTGTTTGTGGAGGTAGCAGGGGTTCCCTGTCTAGGAGAGTCTGATCTGCCAGTTCCTGGGACTCCTATGATGTCTAATTGTCCTTCACACACATACCACACACATCCACACATGCCCCTCCTGCTCCTTTACTCACTCACACTCTCTCCCTCCCTGTGGTCTTGTTGGCTGCCATGTTTGAATCTCTCTAGAGGAATAACTCTTGGTAATTATATACTTGTCTCATTCCATTAGCATTTCAAGATAGATGATGATGATAAAGATAATACATAGATATGACAGATAAATAGATAAATGACAGATAGCTAGCTAGCTAGATATATGATAGATATATAGATGAAAGATAGATAGATAGATAGATAGATAGATAGATAGATAGATAGATAGAATAATAGGCAAAATGATGGGACTGGTGTGAAGGGAAAGGGATAGGAGAGGGTGAGGTTTATTTCCTGGTCCTTTTACCTGGCTGATGTATATTTTTGAATGATATCTAGAGATTCTATAATATTATTTTGGCCAGAATATGGTTGCTAATTTAATGATTCCATTGGGAAACGAGGGAATGGAATTTCCTAGTCTGCTATCTTGATGACATTACCCCTAAATATATCCTTAAAATAAGACTAAAGCATATGTATTATATATAATGTTCATTTTATTTTACACCAAAAAATCAATGATATAAACAGACTGAGTACATTTGCCAAGGTCACATAGAAAGTAACCACAGAGGGTTTTGAAAAATGTTTCATAATTTTAAGAATTTGGGGGGCTTGGTTTTATTCTAAGATAAAGAAGGAGCCTTAGTGTTCCATTCTAAGATAGAGATTATAATATAAATATGTTATTTTATATTCTAAGTGAGGAATCTATTCAAAGATAGAGAAGAAACCTTGACATCCCTATTCTGTTTTCTAATCTTTTATTTTTACCTTTACTTTAGAAATCACAGAGGAAGTGATAAGCTGATATTTAAATCCAAATTCTATGCCATAGCTAAGCAGGATAAATCAAAGTAGAATTGAAAAGAAAAAATGGTGCATCATTGATATGAATCACACACAATAGGAAAACTAACTTTACTATTCAGGTGTGTGAATATTTGTGAATAATAATATTTATATTTAAGTTATTCTTTTACTAAATGTTTTGAAACCCAATGAGTAGTAAGGGTCACCAAAAGGCTGATTTAGTAGAAATTGTAAAACAATATTTTTTAAAAAGTGTTTGGTTTCAATATATATCTTATGCTTCTTGGGAAACTTTTCCTTTTTAGCATTGAGACCACGTCTGGTAAGCAGTTGGCAGGAGGCAAAGGTCTACAGCAAGGGACCACAAACAAGACAATTACTGGAATTCAGAAAAGCAAAAAGGCTTTCCTCACACAGAGAAGTGAATATCAAATAGCGGTTTTATTTTAAAATTTGAGTGACATGCACGTGTCTATTTAATTCTAGCTTGTATCTACATGTCTATAGTGGGAGGTCTACTCTCAGACATTTTATTTCATTAATATTCCTTTAAAAAGAAAAGCATTGCCTGAAATACGATAGGGCCTATAACAATGTTTTAGTGGAATTGCATTATAGTAAATTGATAAGCATTATCAGTAATTAATGGATCATCCTCACTCATTTATTAATGCCACAAAATTCAACTTAACTAATCTTAAATAAATATCTAAAATGTACCCAACACTTCTAGTTTGCTGGAACAAAGTGAAGAATAAGATATTGTTAACTCAAGGATGTTAATAAGCAATACTAACAGGAAAACAAAGAAATGGAATATGATTTGATTCATTAATTCAGAACACATTTGCTGAGTGTTTGCTCAGATCTTAACACTAGGATAAATGTTAGGTTTTTGTTAAAAAGTTGCATAATACATTGCTCCTGCCCTGAAGGATCTCCAGGTAGGTATAGAAGACTCAGACAGAAGTAAATTAATAATCACAGTGCATTCTGGTGCATGCTAAGGTAGGAGTGCATAACAAATGAAGTAGGAGCAGAGAGGTGAGGCTCTATTCACAGGAGGATGGAATTGCCTCCTGAAAAACTCAAACCTTATTTACTGTTGCAGCTCAGCTCTGTGCTGAATGTAAACTAGTGAGATAGACAAAGACTATATGGTAGTTTTAAGAAAATAGCTCAAATTAAAATAAAGAGGCAGCTACTAAAAGATGAATCAGGGACAAAGCTTTACTTTTTGAAATAATGCTATACATAGTCTTTTCAGGCCTGTCTTGTGAGGATTATAGGGAGGAAGTTCATTAAACACTCTGCCCAACTCCATCAATATGAATGAAGAAAGAGAAATAACTATATTTGGACTAAAGTGCAAAATACCAGTTAGCAACCACCATTGGTTACCCTAATGAAATAACATTTGAAAGAGAGCGTCTTTTAGCCTTGTCCTTAAACTCCAGTGCTCACTCATTGGCACAGCCCATCATGCTGTGACAGACTGCATGTGTATGCAGGGTATCTAGTGAGGTACTAGTCCCACTGCAATGGCCACAGGGCCTGGCTTGTGTGGGTCGGTAGGGCCATAAAGACAATGACAGGCATCAGAAGCACCCCACAGGGGTGTGGCACAACCAGGGTATCCCACATTAGGATAAGTGGATCCAGCCCAGATTCCAGTGACACTGGGGCTCTGTGGAATGGAGGGCAGAGCTCAGAGCAGTGGGAAAGGATACTGTTAAGGAGAAATCTGGTGCATGTGGGAAATAAACCCATAGCTATTACTGAGGAGAGTGAGTTTGGAGGAAAACATGGCCCAAACTGAACAAACAAAAACTAAAGCCTGACAGATTAAGTTGTTGGTTATAATGTGACCCCATCTGCACCTATATTGGAAGGCAGAGGAAATTGAGGCAGTCTATCTATCTATATAAAACCCTAATATGCAAAAAGACCAAATGGCAGAACAACCTGTTGCTATGATGCACACTGACCACCAGAGGCAAGAGCAGCATCTGTGGTGGGAGCCTCTCCTGCTTCCACGGCAGTGCTAAGGAGTGGCAAGCCAAGCAGTAAGGAGTGAGCAGGCTGGTTAGGAGTGAGGGATCCCGGATTTTGAGAGGGCACAGGCCAGGCTGAGGGGCACACCTCTTTACATAAATTTCATGCACCAGGCCTCTAGTATGAATATAAAGTGTGCATAGGTATAAAACATAGCAACATCTCTTTTAATTCTGTTTTCAGCTGCTTTATTGAGCTATTTAAATTAAATATTTAAATTAAATATTTAAGGTTTTTAGAAGATACAGTATTATATGACCATCATCAAATGTAATTTTAAAGTATTGTTATAATACAACCTCACACCTTTAAATCCCTATCTCCTGGCAATTGCTCAACTTTGTGTAGAAATATCTGTTCTTAACATTCTATCTAATAAAAGAATAATATGCAAAGTAACCATCAGCCCACTACACCCACAAGCCATGCCCACAAGCCAATCAGGAGCGAATATGCAAATAAAGTCAACCAAGATGGCTACCGCTACAGAGAGCAGGAGGGAGGCTTGGGTTTTCCCGGCAATGGAGGAAGCCAAGCTTTCCATCTGCCCTTTCCATCTGGCCTAGGCCTCCACTCAAGGCTACAAAGTTTCAATGATAGAAGGTAAACAAATCCAAACAGAAATGGTTGCAGCCATGGAGCTAGAAAGAGGGGGAGGCTAGGGTTGTCCCCAGCAATGGAGGAAGTCAAATTTCCACACACCCTGGCCAGCCCAGGCCTCTGCTTAAGGCTACAAAGTTTCAATTATAAAAGATACATAAGTCCCAACAAAAATTCCTGCTGGCCAGGAAGCAAGCAAAAGACTTGGCTCTGCTTTAGACTACAAAGTTTCAATTGTAGAAGATAAATAAATCCCAGATACAAGGGCCTCCTCTTGGGTCACCAAGGGGTGTGGCTGGCCTGCAAACCACCATTGGCCCCTCACCCAGGTCTCCCCATGCCTCAAGGGAACCCGGATCCTGATTTAGGACACCCTTCAAGGCAAACTATATGGCCCCACCTGTGGTGCACCAGGCCTCTATCTTATCTAATAAAAGAGTAATATGCAGATTGACTCCAACACACAAGATGGCTGCCTCCATGTGGTCAAAGATCCTGCCCCCATGTGGACACAAGTTGGCCAGCAGGAGGGACAAGGGCAGTTGGGAGGGGACCAGGCCTACAAGGGAGGGCAGTTGAGGGTGACCAAGCCTGCAGGGGAGGACAGTTAGGGGTAATCAGACCTGCAGGGAAGGGCAGTTAAGGGCAAACAGGCAGGCAGGGGAGCAGTTAGGCATCAAACAGGTTGTCAGGGGAGTGGTTAGGGGGTGATCAGGCTGGCAGGCATAGCGGTAATAGGCAATCAGGAAGGCAAGTAGGTGAGCAGTTGAGAGACAGCAGTCCTGGATTGTGAGAGGGTTGTTTGACTGCCCATTTAGGCCCAATCCCAGTAAGGTTTGGCCTTAACGGGCAGCTGGACATTCCTTAAGGGATCCCAGATTGGAGAGGGTGCAGGCTAGCCTGAGAGACACAGCCCCACCCCCCATGAATTTCAAGCACCGGGCCTCTAGTTTCATATAAATGGAATCCTGAATCATGTATTATTGTCACTGGATCTTTTCACTTGATGTTTTCAAGGCCCATTAATATTGTAGCATTTAACAATACTTCATTCTTTTTTGTTGCCTAATATGTAATATTCTATTACATGGATTTAAGTTATTTTGTCTAAACATTTATTAGTTGATGGAGGCTTGTATTATTTCTACATTTTGGCTATTATCAAGAATGCTTCTGGAAATACTGATGTGCATATTTTTGTGCAAATGTATGTTTTCAATTATCTTGAATGTGTACCTGGTAGTGAAATAACTGGGTTAATATTTTACATTTTGAGAAATTTTCAAACAATTTTTCAAAGTGACTACATCATTTTGCATTCCACGAGCTATATATAAGAGTTTCACATTGTCACCAACACTTGCTAATATCTTCCTTTATGATATTAAGGGGAAGTGAAGTGTTATATCATTGTGGGCTTAATTTGTATTATTTAATGACAAAACAGTTGAGTATTTTTTATGTGCTTATTAAGCATTTTAATGTCTTCTTTGTAGAAATGTCTACTTAGATGCTTTCGCTACTTTAATTAGGTTATATATCATGTTATTATTATTTTTTAAATATATTTTATTGATTTTTTACAAAGAGGAAGGGAGAGGGATAGAGATAGAGAGAGAACTAGAAACATCCATGAGAGAGAAACACCAATCAGCTGCTTCCTGCACACCCTCTAATGGGGATGTGCCCGCAACCAAGATACATGCCTTTAACTGGTTTCAAACCTGGGACCTTTCAGTCTGCAGGCCGACGCTCTATCCACTGAGCCAAACCGACGCTCTATCCACTGAGTTGTAAGTAATTTTCATGTATTTTTCATATTCCCTTATCAGATAGATAATTTGAAAATATTTCTGCAATTCTTGTATTTTCCCATATTTCATGGTATTGTATGCAACACTCAAAGTTTTTTTTTCTAATAAAGTTAAATTCACCTATTATTTTCCTTTGTTGTTTTTTATTTTTGTGTAATGTAAAAATTAAAAATAAAGCTCAACTCAAGGTCATAAAGTTATACTTCTATGTTTTATTCTTTGTTCCACGATTTATTTGGAGTTAATTTATGTGCATGAGGAGAGAAAGATGTTAATTTAATCTCTTGTATTTGGATATACAAGTGTCCCATCACCATTTTTTGAGAAAATTATTCATACCCTCATTGAACAGTTCTGGTATTCTTGTCAGAAATCAACTAGCCATAGATGAATGATTACTTCTGGACTTTTGATTTTATTCCATTATATTTATGTCAGTATCATATTGTTTTGATTATCCTAATTTTGTAGGAAGTTTTGAAATTTAAAAAAATTTACATATATACTTGCTCTGTTAAGTCAATAAATAAGTGAGGGAATTAATGACTGAAATACACACACACACACACACACACATTTGGAGGTATATTATTTAATAAATAATTAAATCTTGCATTTATGATAACATGTATGAACCTAGAGGTCATTATACCAACTAAAATAAGGCTGAACGATTGACAAATATGGCATGGTCAAACTCCCAGAAACAAGAAGTAGAATGGTGGTTGCCAGGGCCATTGGGGTGGGAGAAATGAGTAGACATTTGTTAAAAGTTACAAATTTTCAATTTTAAGATGAATAAGCCATTTAAAGCATGCTACCTGTAGCTGGTAATGCTGCATTATATAGTTGAAATTGGCTAAGACAGTAGGTTTTAATTGTCCTTAACCAAAAGAAAAAGAAAAAAAAAAGAGAGAATGGAAAAAAAGAGAAAAAAGTAATAATTATAGAAAAACAAACAGAAAAATAGTATGTGAAGTGAAGGGAATGTTAATTAATTGTGGGAATCCTTTCACAATATATATTCATACCAAATCAATGTTTTTACATCTATTACCAGTTTATGTGTCAGTCGTACCTCAAGAAAAGGTGAGAAAAAGTAAGTCAGAAATTTTGAGGGTTTTTTCAAGATTATTTTGGCCATCATGCATCTCTGCATTTCTATATGAATTTTAAGGATCCACTTGCTAATTTCTGCAAAAGAGATAGCTAGAATTTTGACAGAAAACTTTTTGAATCTTTACATCAATTCAGGGAGTGTTTTATTTTAACAAAATTATGGAAATCCAAGTCCTAGTGGCCACATCTGTCTGCAATGGTTAAACATTTGGGGAGAGGGGAGAGAGGTCAGTGGTCTTCCCTCCCTGAAGTGAATCTACATAGAGTGGCAGTTTGTGTGAATGGATCTGCATGTTCTCTGCACTGTCCCAGCTTAGAGCTGCCTGCATAGAGCTGAGAGGAAATACATGTGGCCATGCTACAGACTCTCTATTTTTACCGAGACATTAATAGATTCTCTTAAAATGTATGCATCTCCTCTGGATGCTCTTAGGAAGATTTCCAGAGACTAAATGGTTGTTTTCATTTTGTTTTGTCAGTTATGCTTTAAAAATAGTTTGTTTGTTTTTTTTGTTTGTTTTTTTTTTAGCACTTATTTCACTAGGAAAACATCCACCAATCTCCTCATATATTGTCCCTAACTACTTACACTTCTTCAACTGATTCTCCCTTTCCCGATATCTGTCATAGGAGTCACCATGGCCTTGCTCTATGGCTGTAAACAAACTAGTAAAACTTGGGCTCTGCTTGTCTCCAGGCAGAGTTGTGACCTTCTATGTGCACATTCTTGTAAAAACTATTATTATTGTAAATAATAACTTAATAATATTGACTAATTCTTCTAAGTCCCTCTTCAAAGCCAAGACTGTGTCAAATTCTTCTGTGATATAGGTGGGCAGCATACGCCTGGCCCTCAGGTGCTGTTCAAGAAGTAGCTAGTGAAAGAACAAGTAAATCCATGTATGCATAAATATGGTTAGCCAATTGAGACTGAGAATTAATTAGTCTTTTATTGCTGCAGTTGATAATATGAATAATGAGAATAATATTATATGGCATATTATTTATCTAAATATTCTCACTGAGCCCCCTTCCATTCAGAATAAATAGAAATAGCAAATCTTAAATATGATTTCTGAATGTAATTCCTTCTTCAAGAATAACTTGAAGTTGCTAATTAATGGAAAATTGCTTTATAATATAGAGAATGAAGCCAGGGAGACTTTTCAATAAAAGGACAATGTGCTGTGAGAGGAATATTAAAATCAGCAAAGTTTTTGAACTGACAAATTAGAAAATATAATTACTATTTTTTACCTCCTGTACTTAATAATTGACAAGTACTTGCTCTAATTGCATTAAAGTCTATTAAATCATCTCTGTGCCACCAGCATCTGGTTCTGTTATTGGACTCATCACACAGGACTGTAATTACTGCATTTACTTATGCACTTATTTCTGTCATTAACTGGAGTTCCTTGAGAGCCATCACAGAGCACTGAATATCTGTATCACCCAGATGCATGCACATAATCCCTGTTCAATAAAGATTTGTTGAATATATCATTTCATGTATCATCCTGTGTGGCAATGATTTGGTTTTATGTTGATTCTCTCAAGATCCTCAAATATAATCTTTTATTATCTTTATGACAATACTAGAGGCCCAGTGCATGAAATTCATGCACTTAGGCGGGGGAGAGAGGGGGCACGGATCCCTCAGCCTGGCCTGTGCCCTCAGGGGATATCTGCCTGCCTGCTTGCTGCTCCTTACCTCTTGTCTCACTGCTCCTTAACACTGCTGAGGAGGCAGGAGAGGCTCCCTGTACGGCCACTGTGCTCTCGCCAGCTGAGAGCACAGCTTCCAAATGAGTGGCGTTCCCCCTCTGAGAACACACTGACCACCAGGGAGCAGCTCCTACATTGAGTGTCTGCCTCCTGGTGGTCAGTGTGCATCATAGCTACCCAGCATTCTGGTCATTTCACCCCAAAGGTTGCTTAGGCTTTTATTATATAGATAATTAGATCAATAAGTCAATAAATAAATGAGGGAATTAATGACTGAGTAAATATACTAAAAACTTTTGTATTTCTCAGCTTTGATACAGAAATGGTACTATTAACACCTATGCCCAAATCTCAGGCACTCTGATCTTCCACCCATTTGGCTATATAGTCTAATTTTTTATGAAGCCTCCAACCTGAATATTCTCAAAAGAATTCTCCAAGTTCATTCAATGATATTCATTACTTCCTGGTGAAGTTCCTCTGAAAGGTTTCATTGCCTCTCCTATACTGAACCCTCTGTCAGACCTTTTGAAGCAGAGTTGTAATAATCCACAGGGAAATATGCCATATGCCTTCCATGGGAGGCAAATGAACTCTATCACCACAAAACTTTAGGAGACAGGTAATTTCCTCTATTAGTCTGGCCAGAAAAATTAAAGCTAGATAACATATTTTTTACCACTTGTATAATCCTCTCCAAAATGTTAAATAAGGAGTAAGTGGGGTGAGAGCTGTTTAGAATCCATTAAAAAACACGTGGCATCAATGTCTCTAGGCCTTAGTGCCTATGTGGTGGCTCACTGTCTAGATAATTCTTAATAAAATGCAGATGCTCAGTTCACTTCTTCTTAGTCATTCTGGCTCTCCGTGTTAACTTCCTGCTAGTCAAGAATATTTTAAAGACTTACATCAATAATGTGAGCTATTTTATCTTAATAAATCTCTTATTTAAAATGTCATTAGGCTTAGTTTTTCTTTTCTGGAACCCAAAATTTTGACTGACACAACATTTAAATTTTAAAGTAAACAAGGATTAAACATTTTGCATTCCAAGAAGTTACTCAACTACAATGCAAACTGAGAGATGCAAATTACTTTTTCAGATAAGGATGTGGTTTAACCCTCTTAGTGGCATGACCCAGTCACGCTCTTTCTCAGCTGGGATACAGAAGAGTGGCTTGCTCATATCACTGGCATTTTTAAAATTATGTTAAAAAATATTAGTTTCATGAGAGTTGAGTGAGCACACTGAGAAATGCGGGTTCATTGTCACAGAGCTTTGTGGTGTACTGGGCGCCAACTTCTCCTCTGGAGATTCACTGTGCACTGTAGCCTATTTAAGACTCTGACGAGTCAAAATAAAGGTGCTCATTTCTTTTTCCTTACTCTGTTCCTGGATTCATCATATAGCGTATACTTTGTCACACACAATGAGGAGCAGCAGCTCACTGGAATCATTTGACGACACTAATGGGGATGGTTGGTGTTATGGATTCTCACTGGAGGTAACAGGCAAGAGCCCACAAATCTGCAATGCCTTGGTTGATGTCACTTCCAAACCTGTGTGGCAAAATTTCTTGCAAGTCCTACCACATGCTTTCCACAGAGAGTGATACAAAAGTGAAAGGAAGGACTTATTTTAAAACAAACAAATCATTATTGGGAAAACATGAAAGACAAAATACTCATAGAAATCTAATGCCATCTTGGAAGTATAATAAGCTTATTAATTTCCTTATCGATACTAAATAGAGTATTGTTTCAAATTGGGTGATAAAAATATTGCTCATTTCAATATTGATTATAATAAGAAACCACCGGGCCCCACTTAAATAAAGCAAAATCTTAATATATTAGTCTAAAGGGAATCAGTAGCAAAATGGTATATGTATATGAACATAATTATAACTTTTTATATAGAAAAATAAAGGTAAAAAAGACAAAGAATAAATAGTTTAGATTACATAGTGAAAAACTATGTGTGAGCAATGCCTGTTTCTATTTGTGTTTATGATTATTACTATATAAACATATTCATATAGAAATATAAAAGCCTGTGACATAAAATAGAAAAATAGCTGGAAGAAAATATATGTTACACTAGTAAATGACTCCAATTCATTAATTGTAAATGAAAATCAAATATTATACAAGAAAAAATGATTTCAATATTGATGTATGAAAAAGAGAATTCAAACAAAAGAGTTAGCAGTGGCAAAAAAGGACACTTTGAAATGCTGTCGCAGTGAATACATTAAGTTATATTAACATATATTCCCTCAAAGATATAAAAGTAACTTTCAGAAATTACAGAAGACATAAAAATAAACACATATTGATAGATGCATATTAACAATTCTATCTAATAAAAGGGTAATATGCAAATTACCCATCACTCTTGACAAATATGGAGGCACCCATAGCCACAAATATGGCAGCACCACCCTAACTGGTTTGTAGATAGGGTGTTGGCCTGTGAACTCAAGGGTCTCAGGTTCAATTCTGGTCCAGGGCATGTACCTTAGTTGTGGGCACATACCCAGTGGGGAGTCTGCAGGAGGAAGTTGATGGATGTTTCTCTCTCATCGATGTTTCTAACTCTCTATCATTCTCTATTTCTCTCTGTAAAAAAATCAACAAAATATATTTTTTAAAAATATGGTGGCACCCATAGCCACAAAGATGGCAGCATGGGCCAGAGCCACGGACTCGGTGGAGATGGGGGGAGGCTTGGCTTCCTTGCTGCCAGGTGACAAAGGAGGCCAAGCCTCCTGATTGAGACATGCAGGGAGTGCAATGGAGAGACATGCAGGGAGTTAGCGAGGTTCCCTGTCTGGGGGTTCCAAATCCGCCATTGGTTCCTTTCACAGCTGATTCCCCTCCTCGCAGGTATCCTCCACTCAAAAGACCTTCAAATATGTCCGTGCAAATATGTCATGTCCTAATGGGTGAATCCTAACCAAATGGGTGTCACATCTGGCAACCTAACTCCCCTTAGAAAAAGGGCCTGGGAGGAGGGATTTAGGAATCAGGAAGCCATCGGGGGACCTGCTCAGTCTCTGGCACTGCTGTCAAACACAGTCTGAGACCCTCCCCAACTCCACCTGAGCTAAACCTGAGAACCAGGATATGTTCAAGGCCTGAAGCTGACAAAGGAAGAGGGCAGGGGAGCAAAGCAAGCAAAAACGCAGGAGCCTAAGATAACACAGAGAAATGCCCTGGCCACCGATGCCCTCCTGCAGACGCGGTGCCCACACCCAGCTAGGGGACAGGGTGTAGGTGCAGAACTTAAGGCCACCCGCAGGAGAGAAAGTCGAAGATGCTAAGGATTTTTGTACATGTCCCACAGTCAAGAAGCAGAGTCAGAATCAAGAAGCGAAGTTTTACTTCAGTGCTGGAGTTTAAAAGTATCTAAATATAGCAGTTCCATTGCCTGCAGCACTTCTGGTGTCAAAGAGCTAGCGCTGCAATCTTGGCCTAACCCAGGGGTCCTCAAACTTTTTAAAGTGGGGGCCAGATCACGGTCCCTCAGAGAGCTGGAGGGCCGGACTATATGAACTACTAATTCCTACTGTAACACCTCGGCTGCGCTCACTGCCCGAAAAACCTGGCGGGCCGGATCAGACTCCTCTGCGGGCCGCATGTGGCCCACGGGCCGTAGTTTGAAGACCCCTGGCCTAACCAGAAGCTTGGTGCTGCTGGAAGTTGCTCGCCCTGCCTTCCCCAGCTGGTGGAGAAAGGCTGAGAGAGGAGAGGTGGATACGGTGGCTCCAGTGGTCCAAATCCTGTCGTTGTCTCTGTTACCTAACTTCCGTGCCCTCCAGCACAGCCTCAGTGCCAGTGCAGAGGAGGCTGTGGAGAGGGTAGTGGTGAAGAGAATGCTTCTGACTCTAAATTCTCCGAGAAACTGCTGTCAAGAACCTTTCTAGGGCTGGCAGGAACACGCAGCAATGAGGGAAGAATAATGTCTCAAAACGAAGAGGTTGTTGTTTTTTTTTTTTTTCTCATCAGCAAAATGTGAATATTACTTAAACCACAGACTATGAGAGAATTAATTGAAATAAAATTCCAGAAGTTGTATAACAGCAAGGCTGACGTGGATAGGTTGGCTGAGAGTGAGCCTGGTCCTGTGCACGGGAAGATTCCAGGTCAGGGAACATACCTGGCACATACCTGAGTTTCAAGTTGGATCTCTGGTCAGGGCTCCTAAGGAAGGCAATTGGAGGGATGTTTCTTAGATTGATGTTTCTGTCTCTCTATTCCTCTCCCTTCCACTCTCTCTAAAATTCAATAAGAACATGAATGAATTACATATTTACAAATGTGGATAATCTAAAAAGAAGAAGAAGAAGAAGAAGAAGAAGAAGAAGAAGAAGAAGAAGAAGAAGAAGCAGCAACAGCAGCAGACCTTAACCAGTTTGTCTCAGTGGATAGAGCATAGGCCTGCAGACTGAAGGGTCCCAGGTTTGATTCTAGTCAAAGGCATGTACTTGATTGCGGGCACATTCCCAGTTGGGGATGTGCAGGAGGCAGCTGATCCATGTTTTTCTCTCATCTATATTTCTAACTCTCTATTCCACTCCCTTCCTTTTCATGAAAAAAAAAAATCCATAAGATATTTAGAAAAAAAAGGGGTAAAAGAGTTTGAATATGTACTATATATCAATAATTTAAAGTGTACAAAATAATATAACTTTTTAAAAATATATTTTATTGATTATTGATTTTTTACAGAGAGGAAGGGAGAGAGATATTTAGAAACACTGATGAGAGAGAAACATGCATCAGCTGCCTCCTGCACGCCACCTACTGGGAATGTGCCCACAACCAAGGTATATGCCCTTGACAGGAATCAAACCTGGGACCCTTCAGTCTGCAGGACGACACTATCCAATGGGCCAAAGTGGTTAGGGCATAATATAACTTTTTAGGAACATATGTGTTATCTATACTAATAAAAGGATAATATGATAATTAGACCAGACATTTATCTGGACATCCTTTTAGACAAAGCCACAGTGGTGGGGGCCAAGGCAGAGGCTGTTAGGGGCAACCAGGCTGGCAGGGGAGGGCACTTTGGGGTGGCCAGGTTGGCAGGGGAGCAGTTAGGCATCAATCAGGATGGTAAGGGAGTGGTTAGGGGGTGATAAGGCTGGCAAGCAAGCAAGTTGTTGGGAACCAGCAGTCCCGGATTGTGAGAGAATGCCTGACTGCCAGTTTAGGCCAGATCACACACCAGGCCTAAATCAGCAGTTGAGGGGTCCCAGATTGGAGAGAGTTCAGGTTGGGTTGAGGGATACCTCTCCCCCCATGCACGAATTTCATGCACCAGACTTCTAGTTAATAATATACCTTAATACACTTTTCTTAAGAAAAAAGATAGTTCCAAATGATAACAATAATTAGTAAACATATAAAGGACCTAAAAAAAACACAAGAAAATGTCATATCTTTTAGATATACAGAGTAGAACAAAATAGGCTTATAGTTGTGAATATGCTAAGGAGAGTTTATGTTTATATTATCTTTACTAATTATCCTATCTAATAAAATAATGCAAATTGACCATCACTCCAACACACAAGATGGCCACAACAAGGTGGCCAGCAGGAGAAGGCAGTTGGGAGTGATCAAGCCTGCAAGAGAGGGCAGTTAGGGTGACCAAGCAGCAAAGAAGGGAAGTTGGGTGCGACCAGGCCTGCAGGGAAGGGCAGTTGGGAGGTACCCAGGCCTGCAGGGGAGAGCAGTTGGGGGAGGGGGAACCAGACCTTCAGGGGAGGGCAATTAGAGGCAATCAGGCTGGCAGGGGAGCAGTTAGGCATCAATCAGGCTGGCAGGGGAGTGGTTTAGGAGTGATCAGTCTGGCAGGCAGAAGCAGTTAGGGACAATCAGGAAGACAGGCAGTCAAGCAGTTGGGAGCCAGCAGTCCTGGATTGTGAGAGGGATGTCCTACTGACAGTTAGACCCGATACAACTGGGATTAAGTCACCCATCACCTTGCCTAACAGAGCTTAGTATTCCTTGAGACCCCAACCCAGACAAGGTATATAAAAACTGGAATCTCTTTTAGCAGCTACTTCTCACAGGCAGTGGTCTCAAACCATACTGTGGACTTTCCTAAAATATCTCAAAGATTCACAAATCCCAGACTAGTGGCAGTGACCTCAATGTGCCCTGTACCTCTTGCTAAGGAATTGCAAGTCTGGCACTACTGGCAGCCAGCCTTGGTTCATAGCACAGACTCTCCCAGGCACTTCCAAGCCCAGCATAGGCAGCTGCCAATGGCAGATGACTTTGTAATGTCTCTCAGGTGACCCTGTTCTGGGCACAGGCAGCAGGTGATCTTGGCCTGCACTAAAGCCTCTCAAGGGCCCAAGAACCAATACAACAAGTAGACATCTTCAGACAACTAGAGAACAACACCCAATTGGCTTCACAAATGACATACCTTAAGGATAAAAGCAGCAGTTAACAGAGTCCTGCCAAAGCAAATCCTTCTGCAATTGGAGTCACATTTCACACAACAACTCATCCACTATAGTCACAGTCAATCCTCACAGCCAGTCAGACTGAAGGTCAGTCTTACCTACTATTATGCCAATAGCAACCAAGGCTAACTCGCAACAGGAGGATACACATATCCCACAAAGGAGACACCCTTAAAGCACCAGGATCAGGTTACCAGGGAGACTTTGCTACTGGGCTCCACAAGAAATCTGCTACATAAGCAATCTTGCCAAGACGGGAGACATAGTGGATCTACCTAAAACACAGAAACAAACACAAATAGATAGACAAAAGGAGAAAAAAAAGAAAAAAGAAAAGAAAAATGCCCTAAATGAAAGAGTAGGACAAAATTTCATAAATAGCTAAACAAAATTGAGGCAAGTAATGTACCAGACACAGAGTTCAAAACATTGGTTTTAAAAATGCTCAGTGAACTTAGGGAAAGAAAAGATTAATTGAAAACTTACACAAAAAGATAGAGTTTACAAAAAAAGTCACAAATGAAGAATATAAAAATGGAAATGAAGAATACATTAGATGAAATCAACATTGGATTAGATGAGTCAGAGGGTAAAACAGTGATTTGAAAGACAAGGTAGTGGAAAACACCCAAGGAACAGCAGAAATTAAATTAATGAAAATTGATTTCAGTTTAAGGGACATCTGTGACAACATCAAGTGTAACAACATTCATGTCACAGAAGCAAAAGAGAGAGTGTAAGGTATTGAAAACCTATTTGAAGAAATGATGACTGACAACTCCCCCTAATTGGTTGCAGGCAATAGATGTATATACGATGAGGGAGCACAGAAAATCCCAATAATATAGCCCACACTAAGACATACCATAATTCAAATGGCAAAAGTTAAAGATGAAGAGAAAATCTTAAATTCAGGAAAACAAACAAACAAAAAAACTGCAGTTAGTTACCTACAAGGGTACTCCCATAAGACATTTTTCAGGCCAGAAAGTACTGGCATTAAATAATCAAAGAGATAAAAAGCAAGTGTCTAAAACCAAGATTACTATACCTGGCAATGCTGTCATTTAAAATGGAAGGAGAAAGAAAGAGCTTCCCAGATAAGAAAAAAACTAAAGGAGTTCATAACCACTAGGCCAATATTAAGTAGAATGTAAAAGGAACTCTTTAAAGAACAATAAGAAACAAAGAGATAAAAATTATGAATAGCAAAATGGTAATAGCTGCATACCTATCAAAAATTACTTTAAATGTGGATAGATTAAATGCTACAATAAAAATAAATAGGATGATTGAATTGGATAAGAAAACAAGATTTATACAAATGCTGCCTCCAAGAGACCCACTTTATTTATTTATTTATTTTTATTTTTATTTTTTTATATATTTTATTGGTATTTTTACAGAGAGGAGGAAGGGAGAGAGATAGAGAGCTAGAAACGTCGATGAGAGAGAAACATCGACCAGCTGCCTCTTGCACACCCCCCACCGGGAATGTGCCCGCAACCAACATACATGCCCTTGCCCAGAATCGAACCTGGGACCTTTCAGTCCGCAGACCGACGCTCTACCACTGAGCCAAACCGGCTTCGGCAAGAGACCCACTTTAGATTGAACAACATACACAATCTGAATGTAGATGGATACTAAAAGGTATCTACTGTGAATAAAAACAAAAAAAGCTGGAATAGCAATACTTAGACAAAAAAGTACATTTCATAACTGTAAATGGATCAATCCAAGAAGAGGGTATAACCCTTGCAAACTTTTACATGCCTACATGTATAAAGCATATGCTGAAGGACATAAAGGGACAGATTAACAGTAATAGTCATAGTAAGGGCCTTTAACATCCTATTGACATCAATGGCTAGATCATCTAGACAGACAAACCATAACAATAACAACACACACGCACAGACACACACAAAAAAACACACAAACAAAAACAGACTGTAAGTAACACATTAGATCAGATGGTTTTAATTGATATTTATATAACATTTCACCTAAAAGCAACAGAATATATATTATTTATAAATGTGCAAAGAACATTTTTTAAAAAGACTAAATGTTAGGTCATAAAACAAGCCTCAATCAATTTAATAAGATTGAAATTTTATCAAGCATCTAGTATCACCAAAGTATATTAGAAATCAATTATAAGAAAAAACAAAACAAAACACCTGAAAACATATAAAAACATGAAGGCTAAATAACATGTTACTAAACAATGAATGGATTAACAATGACATCAAGAAAGAAATAAAGGGAAGCCCTAATTCTTCAACCAGGGAGACCTCAGATATCTCCTGGGACCCTACAACTACAATGCCAAGGGACTAGCTGCCTCAGCTACAAACTTACGAACACCAGGATTCCAGCCCCACTGACTGCAGATGCCTAAAAAAAGTCTGTCCAGGGGATACAAAGTGGCGATGAACACCCAGGCCCTGTGCATTCTCACAGAACAGATAGAAGGAACAGCTGAATTGAACAATACCCACCCAGAATTGGCGAATTAAACATGGCTAGTGAGGCAATCCATAGATGGAAAGGTCAGATATCACCTAGAGAAAGGTGAGATCTAGGATCCAGGCTGGAAAGAGAAATGCACACAGCAGGAATGATTCTTAGAGGGAGACTGTGCCCCTCAAAATCCAAGACCTTTGGGGTCAGTGTAGCCCTTGAATGTGGAAGGGGGTCCACAGGGCTGCTGGCAGAGGGAGACTAGACATTAACCTACCGCTGGGCTGGGCCCAGAAAGGCAGCCTGGATTTCTATACTGGCTGCACAGTGCCGGGGGAAAAGATGCAAGTCGACATGCTTCCTCTGGACTTTTGTCATTCTCACTTCTTGCTTTTGCTTGCTAAGTCCAATACATAGGATCTTCCAATTACAAACACTCACCAAAACTGCAGGGGAAGGTTGTTTTTGTGGAAACCTGGGATAAGAGTGGGGAGAGATGAACAGGAAACCAGCTCTGGGGCAATCCATCCCTCCAACCCAGGATTAAGTGTGGCAGGGAAAGCAAAATCTAAACACTGGGTAGAGGGGCCTTTTACTCCTGGATATCAATACAGAAAAACTGCCACCCAGGGGTTGTATCAGAAATTGATTCTTGTGTAAATATAACTACAGGCAGGCTGAGAAACTAGGTGAGCAGAGAGATCCCACCTGCTTGAAAACTTGTGGCTTATGACACAGAGGAGTGATGGATTGCAAAGAACTTCAATACTGTGCTGACTACCAGACAGGTAGACGTGCCAAGCAGAACATATGAACTTCACATTATATTTTTTATCTTTTACTTAAGAAACTAAATTTTGTTTCTCTCTTGAGTCTACTTTTTTATTATTATATTTTTATTTTTAATTAGTTAATACTAAATGGTCTGGTGTAAAAAAAAAAAAGAAATAAGAAGGGAAGAAGCAACACAGGCATAAAGAATAAAAATAGCAACAAATAAGAAACTATCAATAATAAATTTAAATATAAATGGATTAAATGCCCCAATCAAAAGATGTAGAGTAGCTGAGTGAATAAGAAAACATGACCCATATATCTGCTATCTGCAGGAAACCCACCTCAGAAAAAAGGACTAACACGGACTGATGAACAAAAGTTTTTCAGGCAAGTGGAAATGAAAAAAAATCTGGGGTAGCAATAATTATATCTGACAAATTAGACCTCAAAGTGAAGGCCATAGCAAGTGATAAGGAAAGTCACTTCATAATACAAAAGGGAGCAATTAAACAAGAATATATAACTCTGGTAAAGATATATATACAGTAACACCCAGATACATAAAAAGAAAAGAAAAAAAAAGAAGAAAAAAACATCTGGAGTATATCAAGGGACTTTTTGACAGCAACACAGTCATAGTAGGGGACTTTAATACCCCACACAAAGTAACAAAAGGAAGATAAATAATCCAATAAAAAACAGGCAAAGGATCTAAACAGACACTTTTTGAAAGAGGACATACAGAAGGCCCAGAGGCATATGAAAACATGCTCAAAGTCACTAATCATCTGAGAGATGCAAATCAAATCACAATGAGATACCATCTTGAACCTGTCAGAATGGTTATCATCAACAAGTCAACAAATGACAAGTGCTGGGGAGGATGCAGAGAAAAAGGAACCCTCATGCACTGCTAGTGGAAATGAAGACTGCTGCAGCCACTGTGGAGAGCAGTACGGAGTTTCCTCAAAAAACTAAAAATGGAACTCCCATTTGACCCAGTAATCCCACTTCTAGGAATATATCCCAAGAAACCAGAAACACCCATCAGAAAGGATATATGCACCTCTATGTTCATAGCAGTACAATTTACAATAACTAAGATTTGGAAACAGTCTAAGTGCCCATCAGCAGCTGAGTGGATTAAAAGACTATGGTACATCTACAAAATGGAATACTACACCACTATAAAAAAGAAGGAACTTTTATCATTTGCAACAGCATGAATGAAACTGGAGAGCATCATGCTAAGCAAAATAAGCTAGTTGGAGAAAGATAAATAACAGATGATCTCACTCATATGTGGGATATAATGATCAACATAATTTGATGAACAAGAATAGATCCAGAGACAAATGATAGTGGAGGAGAGTGAGAGATCAACCAAAGGACTTGTAAGCATGCATATTAGCATAACCAATAGACTGGGGCTTGCCTGGGGTGGGAATGGCTGAGGGGGTGCAATTGGGGGAAAAAGGAGACATATGTAAAACTTTAGACAATAAAAAAAATTACTTACAAAAAAATCATTTGGGGAATAAAATTTTAATGCTAAAGTTAAAAAAATAAAAAAAATAAAAAATATATATTATTGGGTCGGCAACTAAGTAATTGCGGATTTTTTAAAGAAAATCAAAGACAATTTTTTCATGGAACTAAATAACTTTATTCTGTAATGTATTGCCCATTTTGATCAATGACCTTTTGCCATCTTTCAGGCAGCATCATAATCCCACGTTCAAAAAACTTCTGGTTTTTATTAGCAAAAAACTGAATCAGGTACGATTTGACATCATCATCATTATTGACATTTTTACCATTCAAGGAGTTTTGTAAAGATCGAAACAAAAAGTAATCAGATGGTGCAAGGTCAGGACTATATGGTGGATGTGGCAAAACATCCCAACCAAGCTCCATTAATTTTTGCCGAGTGACCAAAGATGTGTGTGGCCTTGCATTGTCATGATGGAATACAACACCTTTTCGATTTGTCAATTCGGGCCGCTTTTCTTCAACTGCATTGTTTAATTTCGTTAGTTGTTCAATGTAGACATCAGAATTGATCGTTCGGTTGGGTGGTAAGAGTTCAAAGTAGACAATTCCTTTGTAATCCCACCAAACTGATAACAAAACCTTCTTTTGATGAATATCAGCTTTTGATGTTGTTTGAGTTGGTTCACCTGGCCTGCTCCACGATCTTTTCCGCTTGATATTGTTGTAAACAACCCATTTTTCATCGCCAGTTATCAGTCGTTTTAAAAATGGATCATTTTCATTACGTTTCTTTAGCAAATCGCAGCTGCTAATGCGTTGCATTAACTGTGATTCTTTCAGTTCGTGAGGAACCCATGTATCGAGTTTTTGAACATAGCCAAGTTGTTTTAAGTGATTTTCAATGCATGTATGTGATACATGAAGCTTCTCTGCAATCTCACGTGTTGTACTGTGACAGTCTGAATTGATTATTGCTTTGATTAGGGCGTCATCAACTTCAACTGGACGACCAGAGCGTTTTTCATCTTTGAGTGAAAAATCACCAGAACGAAATTTGGCAAACCAATTTTGACACTGCCATTCTTTTAAGGCTTCATCACCATAAACAGCACATAACTTTTTATGAGCTTGCGATGCGTTTTCCCTTTGCGGAAATAAAAAAGCAAAATATGACGAAAATGTTCCTTTTGATTTTCCATTTTTCAACGAACGCCAAACGAAAACTACAAAACAGATCAAAAAACTTTTTTTACTGATTAACAGCTGAATAGCCAACTATCAAATAACAAAATGTGTTTTACATTTGTACTACGTCTGCAAACCTAAAAATTCAACTGAAGCATATATGTGTGAAACCCGCAATTACTTAGCTGCCGACCCAATAGATATATGAAAATGAACACATTGTTACTAAAATTCTATGGGACACAGCCAAAGCAGTTCTAAGATTAAAAAAAAAAATTAATAGCAATACTGACCTACCTCAAGAAATAAAAAAAGTCTAAAATAAATAATATTACTCCTAAAGGAACTAAAAACTGAAGAATAAACAAAGCCTAAAGCAAATAGAAAGAAGTAAATAATAAATATTAAAGTGAAATTAACATAGATTCTAAAAACATAATAAATAGGATCAATGAAACTAAGAGCTCTTTCTTTAAAAGATAAACAAAGTTGATAAACCTTTAACCAAACTCATATATATTTTGAACAATAAGTATAAATTTTTTAAAAAGCAAAAAAAGAGAAAGGATTCACATAAATAACATCAGAAACAAAAGACATAACTAACTACTGACATCACAAAAATACAAAAGATTACAATCAAAATAGGACAAAATTATATGTCAATAAGTCAGACAATCAGGAAGAAATGGATAAATTCCAAGAAACATAATCTTCCAAGACAGAATCAAGAAAAAAAAATTGACTATAAAAAAAATTGAATCAGTAATTGAAAAACTCATTACAAACAGAAATCCTGTGAAAACTAGTTAGTTTCACAGGTTAATTTTACCAAATATTCAAAGAAGAATTAATCTTATCTTTCCCAAACTATTCCAAAAATGTAAAGTACACTCTCAAACTCATTTTATGAGGCTAGGATTATCCTGAGTTTCAAACCAGACAAAAACATTACAAAAACGAGGTCATTATTTCTGATCAACAAAGATGTTTATATCCTCTCCTCAAAATAGTAGCAAACCAAATTTAGCACTACATTAAACTACATTAAAAATATCAGAACAGGATGAAATGAAATTTATTCCTGAGATTCAAGGTTGGTTAAAAATTTCAATGAATTATAACAAACCACATTAAAAAAATCAAGGCTAAAAATTATATGATCATATCAACTTATAGCTAGATAGTATTTTAATCTATGTCAAAGGAGACAAGTATATATAATGTAGCAAACACATTTGACAAAATCAGGCATCAATTTATGATAAAAACTCTCAGTAAAGTTCATGTACAGGGAATATACCTCAGCATGATAAATGCCATGTATGACAAAACCACTGCTGACACCATACTCAATATTGAATAGTTAAGAGCATTTTTGATATGATCAGTCACAAGAAAAAGATTATAACTTTCACCCTTTTATTCAACATTGTATTGAGTCTCCTAGTTAAAGCATTCAGATAAGAAAAAGAAACAAAGGTCATCCAAACTGGAAAGAAATAAATAAAACTGTCATTGTTTGTAGATGACATGATAGTATAGATAATCTTTAGTTATATTAAAAAGCTATTTCTATATAAAGAATTAACATAATTAAAATGTCCATACAATTTAAATAATATACTGATTTAATGCAATTTTTATCAAAATACCAATGGCATCTGTCCAATGTTGATAAGTAGTTGAGCATCAACCTATGAAGCAGGGAGTCAGAGTATGATTCCAGGTTAGGGAACATGCCCAGGTGGTGGGCTAGAAGGCATGTAGAAATAGCCAATCAATGATTCTCTCTCATATTGATTTCTTTCTCTCTCTCCCTTTCTTTTCCCCTCTGAAATCAATAAATATTTATTTAAAATTTTTAAAAAACACCAATAGAATTTTCATAGAACTAAGACAAATAATTCTAAAATTTGTATGGATCTACAAAAGACCTCAGATAGTCAAAATAATATTGAGATAAAAGAACAAAGATCAATAAAACAAAATAGATGGCCAGAAATAAACCTATGGCTGTTTAGTATTTTAATGTATAATATATCAAAGAAGGCAAGAACTTATAATGTAGTAAAAAACAGTCTCTTCCATAAATGATTTTGGAAAAATCAGACAAATACATGCAAAAAGTAAAACTAGACCAATATCTAAATCATATACAGGAATAAACTAAAAACAAATTAAAGACTTAAATATAAACCCCAAAAATATAATACTCCTAGAAGAAAATAAGGTGATAAACTATTTAACAGTTCTTAGTCATCAACAACCAAATTAAAAAGATAAATAAGTGGATTATCTCATACTAAAAAGTTTTTGCATAGAAAACAAAACCCTCAACAAAACAAAAATTCAATCTACTGAAAATAAGAAGGTATCCTATATAATAGAAGGCCATAAGCATAACTACCAGAATGACTGCTCAAAAGTCACCATGAGATGCATTGACCACCTCTTAGTCCCTCCCCTCTGTTCCACAGGCTCTGATCGCATCATGGTGAACCGGGAACCATGGTGAAATGGGGAGGGGGGCGGGGGTGCTGGGCTGGACTGGGGACTGTTGAGCGGCAACAGGTGGCAGGCAGTGAGTGGCAGCGAGTGTCACTGAAGGCCATCAGGAAGCGACAGACATGGCCCTGATCTCAGGATAGGTCTAAGGACACTACTCACACACGATTTTGTGTGTGAGGCCTTTAGTTCAGTAATGACATATCTGAAAATGAGTTAATTCCAAAATATATAAAGAGCACATAATAACACCCACACACATAACAAAATCCAGTTAAATTATAGGCAGGAGGCCCTGACAGTGGATAGAGTGTTAGCTCTCAGACTAGAGGGTCTCAGGTTTGATTCCTGTCAGGGGCACATGCAGCATTAAAATAGCCGCAATATAAAACCTAAGTGTCAGTCAATAGATGGTTGTTAAAGAAGTTGTGGTACATACTAGCCACAAAAAGAATGAAATTTTACCATTTGTAACAACATGATGGACCTAGGGGATCTTATGCTAATGAAAGTAAAGCAGTCAGAGGAAGACAAATGCCAGATAACTTCACCTGTATGCAGTATGTCCAAACAAAATAAACATGCCAAACAATTACAGGCTCTTCGTTCCACTCCTGGGCTCCTTCAAGGATCAAAGTAATTACCACAGGAACCCTCATACTTAAATAACTTCAATCCTCAAATGAAAAAATGCCACCCCGCTGATGTGGTTCAGTGGTTAAGCATTGGCCTATAACCCAGGAATCACAGTTCAATTATCTATCAGGGCACATGCCCAGTTTTGGGGCTCTATCCCCAGTAGGGGCTGTGCAGGAGATGTCCTGTAGATGATTCTCTCTAGTTGTTTCTATCTCTCTTCCCCTCTACCTTTCTCTCTGAAATCAATAAAAATATATATTGTTTTAACAAAAGAAAAAATGCCTAATGTTGGAATTTCAATAATTATGAATGATTGTGGAAGAAATATGTTGGGAAGAAACTATTCTGATTGTCTTTAGATATAATCTGATGGCAGAAACCTCAGAGGCCCAAATTTAATTGAGCATTGCGTTATGAAGGGTATTTTCACATGTGAAATTATACTTAATTCACACACATAATTAAATTAAGTTACATAAAGCATATTTATTACAAACATTACAAAAAATATTGTTATTAAAGTAAAAACATATTTATTACAAACATTATGAAAAAAATATTATTAAAGTAAAAACATGATTTCACTACAACAATCTAATAGGTATTAAACTATTTTGGTGTGTTTTTTTGTAATACTTTTAATATATGTGTGACATATTTTATATAAATTACATTATGTTATATATAAATTATAAATCCTGTCTTTTTACTTCTTATGTACTTTAATATCTGTAAAACATTCTATCATATTGCTATTTATAAATGTGTAGTTTAATATATATTAATAGGAAATATACAGAAATCATACAAAACAGAAAATAGTGACATTTTAGAATTGACTCTATAATATAAATTAACATCAAAGCACTATTTAAATGCTCTCAATGAAACTTACTTGCTCAGAATACTTGAGGTTTATTTTCAGCTGTCATAAAGCTGAGTTTATGAAATATATTTTCAGAAAGATCCTGATGGTTTTCCTGCTTTATATGCTCATGTTTGCATTTAAAATTTATATGGAAATGAGAATGCCAGGGGAGGAAACCAACTTCCATATAATGGATTCTACCTCTCTTTGAATTTCTAAACTTATATTGAGACATAATTAGACCTAATGGCAAAGCATCTATTGTTCGAACAAATCAACAGGAAGTCGTGGATTTTTGTTGGGATGACAGTGGCAAGGTGCTCAGCACAGTGGAGCTCAGGCAGAGTCCTGTGTAAATCAGTAGCAGCTTTAGGGCAAAAGCAACATCTCTGAAATGGCCCACACAAGGCTGATGCCTTCAGAAGAACCCTAGTTATAGGTCTTCTCTGCTGACTGCAAAGCATCAGTACATATTATCTTAATATGAACATTTATTTCAAAGTTTAGAGCAATTTTCTCTGGAAAAAAATTGTAAAAATTTGATGATTTTGTACAATATCTAATTAAATTTTTTTAAAAAAATTGATTGGTTTATTTTTAGAGACAGAGAGAGGAAGTGGAGAGAAAAACAATGATTTGCTGTTTCACTCATTTATGTATTTATTGGTTGCTTCCTGTATGTACCCTAACTGGGAATTGAACCTGCAACCTTGGCATATCCAGATGATGCTCTAACCAACTGAGTTACCTGGGTAGAGCCTAATTAAAGGCCTGATTAAAGTTTTTATGTATCAACTTAAGTGTAGATATTCTGTCTCCTTTTCTATATAATAAAAGCCTAATATGCTAAGTGTCTGGTCATCTGTTCAACCAAATAAAGAGTAATATGCTAATGATATGCTAAGGCCACTCAACCACTCGCTATGATGTGTACCTACCACTCAGAGGCAGAAGCTCAATGCAGGAGCTGGCCCTGGTGGTCAGTGAGTTCCCACAAGGGGAGCACTGCTCAGCCAGAAGCCAGGCTCATGGCTGGGAAGTGCAGTGGTGGGAGAGCCTCTGAGGCGACATTTAGGAGTAGCAAGCTGAACAGAAAGAAGCAGGGAGTAGAAGGGCGGTGAGGAGTGAGGGCTCCTGGACTGCAAGAGGGATGTCCACCTGCCACTTAGGCCCCCTCCCCAGAAGATGAACATCTCCTGAGGGTCCTGTACTGTGAGAGGGCACAGGCTAGACTGGGGGACCCCCTGGACTGCACAAATTTTGTGCACCAGGCCTTTAGTGTGTGTGTGTGTGTGTGTGTGTGTGTGTGTGTGTGTGTATCTCTCCAGTAGGAGTAACGGGTGAATAAAGATTTTAAGAATTTGTTTCCTGGGCGCTTAACAACTTGTTAATTTGTGGTTAACTGCTTAATTCAATCAATGACAGGCATGATTTTCTGTACATATGCTCTCTTGGCTTTTGGCTTTGGTTCAGAATGTGAAGAGTCATGGAACTAGAGAGCAGCATGGGTGCTGAATGATCTATTAAAATATAATTAATTCCCCTATAGTTGAATATTTAGGTTATCCTATCATTTTATGTTATAGATAATGAATTGGTTATCATATCTGTACCTAAATATTTGTCCACATGTCTTATTATTATTCTAGAGTAGATATTTAAAACATCCATATTCTAATTCAGAAAAATCTGAACATACTTATGTCCAAATCACTTCTCAAGAAAATACATTACAATTTATAGCAATGTATTAATGTGCAAACATATTTTTCCACATTTTAGTTATTCTTTATGACTAAAAGGACTTAACGTCCCAAGGGAGATAAGATTAAATGATGGACTTTTAAGAACGTGGTAGGTTATAGAAGAAACCTCATACAGTGAACACTACTGGGAATGTCCTTCAGATGAAATGAAATGAAACTGACTTTCTTGACCCTGAATATACACAGTAGTAGGTATGTTGAAACATCATTTTATGTAATCTTCACAAAACTCCAGTGGATTAGTGTTTTATCCCCATCTTTTCATATTCTGAAACTGTCTGAGAGGTTAATTAGCTTGCCCTTGATCAAACAGCTTGAGTAACGTTGGCCTTTACACAACAGAAGAAAAGCAAGCAGAGCGCTGGCCTCTCAAGTCTCACTTAGAGAAGACCAATAATTGGGATTGTCGGACTCCCTTCGCTGTGGTCTTTAAATCTTAAGATGTAATTAAAATGTGGAGCAACAATTCCTATTTCATTGTATTCATTATTCATGCAAAATTACATGAGTCACATAGGAATGAGAATACAATGAGAATTTCTATAAAGTCGTTTATCAGCAACACTTTTATGCATTTACTTTACTGTCATTTAATAAACAGCAGATTACCATCTATAGGCATGATGAGACAAACATACAGAGAGAAAGGAAATACATTAACAGCATTTAATTAATAGCAAGGGTAGCAACTATTTATGTGGGCTCATTAAATACAGCTGGATTTGCATTCAATCTTTAATTTTTGAAATACCAATTAATAGTATTATTGTAACCACAGGATAAAATTGGTTAAGAGAGCATTCACATGTGAAGGAGATGGGACTGTATTCCACTACCAAATGAGGAATTGCACATTGATAATTGCAAACAGCTGCTTATGTTAAATGCAATCAGGTATTGCCATTAGTTTAAAACCTTGGATGATTTAGAGATGATGAAAATTTCTATTATATGTAAATCTTTTTCTCAGCAAAGGAGAAACTACTAAATGAAGTCCATTACTAGTTGAGGGCAGCTTCTCAGAAGAGATGTGGTATATAGTAGTGATTAATAGTTACTGAAAATGAGGATGTTGACAAACATTGATGGAGATTGTCTGGAACATGAACACTACTTGTTTCTACCTAGTCCCATTGGCCTCTGTGCACATGGACTTGAAGAGTGCTCGGTGTTGTTCTTTTGTTGTTGTTGTTGTTGTTGTTAAATAATAGCTTTATTGAGATATAATTCACATACTGTACAATCTAGCCACTTATGCCTTTAGTATATTCAGATTTGTGCAACCATCACTATAATTTTAGAATTGTCATCACTCTAAGATGAATGCCCACGTCCATTTCTCTCTATTCTTGCTTACCCAGACCAGGGTGGCCCCATCTTGTGTTTGTGTGGAGCTGTGGGGCTTTATGAAGTTCAACATTCCTGAGTCTAAACTATGAAATCATGAAAGCTCAGAGCTGTGACTGGTAGATGACTTGACAGATTGTGCTTCACCTGAAAATTATTATACCCCTGTTTCTTTTATATTTTTTATTTACTTGATAAAGTTTTAAGTATAAAATTAAGTATTGAAGCTATGTTTACTAAATATCAGTAGTCTAGCTCAGTTAGCTAGGAAGCAAAGGGTAAAAGAAATGGACTTTCTCTGAATATTTAGAGAAAGCATATCCAGATTTACAGAGGGAAGGGAGTAGATTCTCTCTCAATATTCCACCCAAAATAGAAGTACTAATATTGTAACCCAGCAGTAAAAAAAAGGATGACATGGGAGACATAGAACAGACAATGGTTGACTAAAGCAGAGCACCACCGAACAAGTCAAAATCTACCTTTATTGTCTAGTCTAGCCTATCATAACCATTCTCGATTCCTAGGAAAATTTTTATTTAGTAGCTCTGGTCTTTCCTCTGCTATTGTTTGCCATCTCTCTTCTTCAATAAGGTTCTTTTTCGGGATAGTGGTTGTTTCTTATTCAGATAAGAGTAGATCAGGCCAGTTATTTAGTCCCAAGAGACCATTAGCACTCTGAAACTGATTCTTCACTTGGATAAAACGGGGGTTTATTTCATGGTTTCAAAGGTTGTTTTCAATTTTCTGTCCATAATTATGTGACACTAAATTGCCTGCATTGCTCAATTTTTACCTAGAATTAATATGAAAATCAATGGCATTCACAGCTCATGATCATTGGACACTTACAAGCCACTATCATCCAGGAGTGGAAAATTTTCCCTGGAAAACAGAACCAGGAGTGGAAATTTTCCCTGGAAAACAAAGACCCCTCCAACCCAGTGATAAGTTGCATTACCTTGTCCCTCCAATCATGTGCAGACTTTGAAAAAAGAAGTTGGCTGATTAAAATATTTGTTTACATAGTGGAATCCGTGATTAAGTGGTTTGATGAAAACAGTTTTCTCCCCATACAGGCTCTCCGGCTTTATCAATCAGTGCCCCTCACTCCCATCACACACACACACACACACACACACATAAAGATTCACCTCCGAATTTGAACCCTGCTATCCACTTTGATCATATAGGCCACCTATTCCAGAATCCAGAACTGGCCAGAATTTCCAGTGAATATGGAAAAATGCAAGGCTGTAAGAGGAGGTTGAGAGCTTGACATCTAAACTTGGGCCAAAAAGTAAGTGGGGGCAAGAGTAAGAAAAGATTTAAAGCAAAGGGAGAAGCAACTGATAAGATCTGAAGCATCTGAGAGTATATGTGTTTCTTCAGAGTTTAGTGAGAGAGAGAGAGAGAGAGAGAGAGAGAGAGAGAGAGAGAGAGAGAGTGTGTGTGTGTACACTTGTGAGGAGGATAATTATGGTGAAGTTAGAGAGGCAAACTGGTCTTTGAGTCAGATTTTATACTTATTGGCTTCTAGACACTCAAGTTTCTGTACAAAAAGATGCTCTCCCTTGATGCTTACACCACATATCTGAGGATAGGGCAAAAAATGTACCTCAAGGTAATGGATGAGCCTCTGAGAGTTCCAAGGAAAGTCATCCATCCCCAGACTGAAATTCTAAAAGATCACATAGGTGGCATTGGCAGAAGATTACACTGGCAGTTTGGAAGAGAAAGATTAGAAGTTAATGGATCTCAAAGTTAATACAAATGACAATCACCTAGATTGCATGCTTAAGATGCAGATTTATGTGTTCCTCTCTGGAGATAAGAAAACAATCTTTGGGACTGTGAACAAAACCCATTTCGTGCAAATAAAGAACCAGAACCATAATCGGGAAGATTAAACAAAGTTATCTTTATGTAAAGCAGGTTAGTGGCTGCAATATTGACAAAAAAGTAAAATTACAAGTAGCTATTTCTTCACAATGATGATTTTTAAAAATATATATATATTTATTGATTTTTTACAGAGAGGAATAAAGAGGGATAGAGAGGTAGAAACATCAATGAGAGAGAATCATCGATCAGCTGCCTCTTGCATCCCCCCACTGGGGATGTGCCCGCAACCAAGGTACATGCCCTTGACCAGAATCAAACCTGGGACCTTTCAATCCACAGACCAATGCTCCATCCACTGAGCCAAACTGGTTTTGGCTCACTGATGATGATTTTAATGATGGTATGCTAACTAGTTAACTAGGATCTAGGAAGTGAGGTTTCTCAGAAAAAGGTAAATCCCACCCAATATGAGTTATCTTCCAGGGTGCTTAACCTTCGTGTTCTGGCTCTCTGAAGCAGTGCTCTTCAGGCCTGAGTATGCCTTACAATACAACAAAGGGCTTTCAAAAATACTAGGTACACCAGAAGCAATTAAATTAAAACTTTGTGTGTGGGGACTGAGCATTTGAAATTTAATAAAGGTGGCCAGTGTGTTGTTTTATTTGATTTATTGATTTGAGGGAGAGAGAGTTGTTATTCTACTTATTTATGCATACATTGATTGATTCTTGTATGTGCCAGGACTTGGGATCTAGCCCACAATCTTAGTGTATTGGGATGTCATTGTTACCAACTGAGCACCCAGCCAGGGCCGCCAGGGCGTGAACTTTATTATGCATGTAAGCTTGCGTACTGCTGGCCAAGGTACCAAACACTTAAGAGCATGTGTTAAAAATGAAAATTATTGGGCCTAACCTCAGGGGTAATGAACCAGACTACCTGGGGTGGGTGTGTATAATCTCTCCAAGCACCCAGTTGGTTTTCTATGCACATTAAGCACAAACCACTGCCTTTGCGGTATGGGTTGCATACAAGTCATATCTTGCCTCAGCCTATCCTTTTATCTTACTTCAAGGGAAGGGTCTCTGCCACACTCAATCTGTAATAAGTGATCTATAGCTTTTATCATCACGCTAGAAACATAGGGCTACTAAATATTGTAGACTGCTAAATTATCTGAAAACATATTTAATGCCTTTTAAATTTAGTATAACACAAACATATGCATATAAGTGCTAAAACTAAATATCACTGCTCTGATATTTTATCTAAAAACAACATATGTACAGTTAACTTCAGTAGATTTTTCTTTATTTGTTTTTTTTTCCTTCAATGGAGGTGAAATAAAGGAGGGTATTGAGCAAATATTTATTGAGTAACTACTTTGCTAAACATTGGTGCTCTGCCCTCTGCTGATGCAGACTGCCGAATAGCCATCGAGCTATAAAATAAGTCCAAAATGCAATAGTTTCTTTGGGTTAGTTAAGAATATCCCATGTTATCTCCAGTTTTAAGTAGAAACTCCAAATGATTTTAAGATAGATAGGTTTGAGTTTAAAGAGATCAAAATTGAGAAGGAGAAAATGGTGTCTACACACAAGGTGAGCACAAAGGGTTTCACAAATCAGAAGACCGAGGAAGTGAAGACTCTCAGGAAACTCACTCTGAGCATGGTCATGCTGTCTTGATCCTGTCATTGCCGCTCCTCTTAGTTTATTTTGTTGTTATTGTTTTTGTTTGTTTTAATCTAATGTGGTACAATTAGAAGCAAAAATTGAGCTCAGCCAGTGTTGCTCAGTGGTTGAGCATCAATCTATGAACTAGGAGGTCAAAGTTTGATTCCCTGTTAGAGCACATGCCTGGGTTTCAGGTTCAATCCCCAGTAGGGGGCATGTAGGAGGCAGCCAATTAATGATTCTCTCTCATCATTGGTGTTTGTATTTCTCTCCCTTCCTTCCTGAAATCAACAAAAATATATTTTAAAAAATTGAACCCAACAGAAGCTTTATGTAAGCCTCTGTGTATAAATAAAAACATATGCACTCATTCCCCTACAGTTTGCTTTAATGCTTCCACTCCACAGAGCCCCCCTTTCTTTATTTTTGCTTCCATATTTTTCTTCCTATCTTCCTCATCCCTAACTTTCTTTTTATATTTTTTAAATAAATCTTTATTGTTCATATTATTACAAATGTTCCTCTTCCACCCCCCCCCTCCATTGCTCTCCTCCACCAGGTTCCCACCCCACCCTCTGCCCTTTCCCCACCCCCCATTGTCCTCATCCATAGGTGCACAGTTTATGTTCAGTCTCTTCCCACACCCCCCTCTCCCCATTCCCCCGAGAATCATCAGTTCACTCCCCTTCCATACCTTTGATTCTATTATATTCAACAGTTAATATTGTTCATCAGATTTTTTAAAAAATTTCCTTGGTTTTTAGATCCACTTGTTGATAGTTACATATTTGTTGTTCATAGTTTTTATCTTTATTTACTTTCTATTCCGAAAGAACCCCCTTCAGCAATTCATATAATTCTGGTTTGGTGGTGATGAACTCCTTTAACTTTTTTTTTTATTGGTGAAGCTCTTTATATGGCCTTTGATTCTGAGTGATAGCTTTGCTGGGTAGATTATTTTTGGCTGTAGGTTCTTACTATTCATCACCTTGAATATTTCTTGCCATTCCCGTCTGGCCTGCATGGTTTCTGTTGAGAAATCAGCTGACAATTGTATAGGTGCTCCTTTATAGGTAATGTGGTCCTCTTTGGATTCCTTTTATTTGGAGTTCTGTGTGCTTCCTGGACTTGTAAGTCTAATTCTTTCACCAGGTGGGGGAAGTTTTCTGTCACTGTTTCTTTCAGTATGTTTTCAATATCTTGCTCTTTCTCATCTTCTGGGACCCCCATAATTCTGATGTTGGTTTGCTTGAAGTTGTCCCAGAGGTTTCTTACATAATCTTCAACTTTCTGTATTCTATTGCCTTCTTGCTTCTGCAGAGGAGTGTCTTCTGGCTCATTATGTTCCAAATCTTTAACTTGATTCTTGTGATCTTCCATTCTGTTTTTAGGACTCTGTATAATATTTTTTATTTCAGACAATGTATTCTTTATTTCTTGTTGATCCCTTATTATTTCTTGTAGATTCCTTATTAGTTCTTGTTGATTCCCTTTAATATCCTCATAGGTCTTATCGACCTTTTCTAGGAAATTCTTGAAAAACCTTATAAGGTGGTTTTGAACTCTATATCCAGTCACTTTTTGTCCTCCATTTCTTTCTTTTGTGATCTATTTCCTTGTCTCAGCATTTTCACAGCTTTCCTGAGTTGGTAGCCTTAAAAGTCTCTGTGTTCAGCTTGGATGGGGCGGAGTTTCAGGGTGGAGCCTACAGCCTTGGCTTCTGTCAGCCATGCCTTATGCGGCTCCTGAGTCTCAGTGTTCCTCAGTGTCCTTCGGTAATCACTGCAAGCACCTCTGAGAGTGAGGTGCCCTCGAGTTTTGCCTGCTACCAAACAGTCTAGTATCTACCCCAATGAGCCAGGAACTGGGATTCAGTTCAGTTGGAAGTGGGGTTGGAAGTGGCATTCAGAGCAGTCTGGAGCTTTTGTCTCCTTCCTGCCAGGGCAATCCTGTGGCACAGCCAACCGCCGTTCTCTGAGTGCAATGTGCTCACCTCCGGGACCTCCTTTTGTTGCTTTCCCGGGTTTGCGCCTTATAGCCCAGCTCCCTCTGTATGAGCCTGGGTCCCCGAGGACTGGCCTACAACTGGGGTTCAATGCAGTTGAATCTGGGGCTCAGCACAGTCTGGAGCTTTTGTCTCCTTTCCGCTAAAGAAAGCCAGTCAGCCACTCAGCCTCCCCACCTCTCCATGCACACAACGTGTCTCTGTACCTTAGGCTTTTACAGCTCCTCTGATTTTCCTTCTGGTTTTTTCTTTCCTTCTCGTTGTAGAATTTCCAGTCAGTAGACTTTCCTATAGTTCTGGGTAATGTCCATTTTATTTTTTAGTTGTATTTTATTGAAATTGTTGTGTGCGGTTGCTGTTAGGTGTTTACCTGTGCAGCCATCTTGGGTTCTCATCATCCCTAACTTTTATACAGGAATATTCCAACAGTATCAGAGGCTTTCCTCAAGGGAGATGCCATGTGTTAGCCTGAGAAGAGTAGCCACTCACTCTAAAAAGAAATAATTTAGAGATTGGCTGTGTTGATTTGTATGTTTCACTGAGCTGCCATACATCTGCTTCTCCCTGGTGCACACATGGGGCTCCCACCACTTCACAATAATGTTCCCAAACACACAAAGCTACTCCTGAAGCTTTTCATATTATATATTCTCTGCTTGGATATCTACTTGGCTGTGGCTATTATGATTTGAGACTCAGCTGAGGCATGATATTCTTTCATAAGAACCTTTGATTATCTCTCCTCTTCTCACAACCCCATCACACCAGCTGATCTACTCATAACTAAAGCCTTTTTTTCTGCATGATTTAACACCCATACTTCTCTCTGAAGTTCTGTACAGCTCTCCATAGTGATTCCTACAGCTTGGTTATGGACGCTTACCAATGAACCCCTGCCTAGGGCAGGCTCCATGTAGCTCTATCACTCAGTCCGGCATCCCACACAGATCAGCAGAAGAGGACCTGTGTGCTGCAGTGAGTCACTGAAAAAAAAAAAAAGTGAATCTGAGTCAAGATGGCAGCTTAAGTTAATGTGGTACTCCCATCCTCCCACAACCACATCAAAACTACAATGAAACTACAGCAAAATCATCAACCAAAACCATCTGAAATATAACTGAACAAAATTTCTACAACTAAGGATATAGAGAAGAAGTCACACTGAGAAAGAAGTAGGTGTGGAGACATGGAACAGGCTGGTCCCACACTCATGAGTGGCAGTAAAAATTAGGATGGGTATCTTGGCTACAGAGGACCCCTTGAGGAGTGTTGGGTCCAAGCCTTACTCCATGTCCCAGCCCAAGTTTCCAAAGAAAGGAAGTTTGACCCCGTAACTTCTGGGTGTAAAAACCATAGTTAATTGTAGGTGATTGAGATAGAAACTGCTGGAGTCTCAGGCAGTTCCTCTTAAAGTGCCTGTGAATGAATTCACTTGCTCTGAACTCCAGCATTGGGCAGCAGCTTGAAAGACATTTGGGACATAGGGGGAGAACTGCATTGTCTGGCTTCAGGGTGAGAGCTGGAGGGGGAGCTTTTCGCCACACATAGTGCTAGAAGAGGCCATTGTTCCTTTCCTGAGCCCTGTCTTCTCACTCCTGGATAGAGTGAGAAGACAGGCATCATATCTGAGTCTCCACCAACCTGGCTAACACTGTTCACATGCCCTAGTGATTCCTGAGTCTCAGTGTGCCTATAGCCTTAGATAAATGGCCACAGGCCTGGAACCAGTGGCAGGTGGCCTTGGTTCTCACTTGGCCTCTCCTGGGAAGCTTTAACGCCAGCATAAGTAGCAGCCACCTGCATATTGCTTTGTAGCTCATGCTGGCTAGCCCTGTACAGGACAAAAGAGATGGCTGACCTTGACCTCCCTGGAGGCCCCATAATCAGCACACTCAGAGGAAAGCTTCAAATAACATCAAAGCACCACCCAACCAGTTCCTCAAGAAACAGTCAAAAGGCAGACTTAGTGGGTACCAGAACCTTGCTGAAGTAAGCCCTGCTCTGTGGGGTAGGCCCCTATTCTACTGATCCTTCACTATGGTCTCAGTCAGTACTTGAATCTTATTGGCCTGAGGGTAAATCCATCCCGTTGACATGCCAGCAGCAATAAAGACTTATCTAAAATAGGAGAGTGAGCCCTAACAGTTTGGCTTAGCAAATAGTGTTGGCCTGCAGATCAAAGCATCCTAGGTTTGTTCTGGTCAAGGGCATGTACCTTGGTTTCACGATCTTACCTAGCCCAGGCCTTGGTCAGGGCTCATACAGGAGGCAATCAATTGATGTGTTTCTCTCAGTCTTTCCCTCTTTCTTCCACTCTCACTGAAAAAATAAATGGAAAAAATGTCCTCTGGTGAGGATTAACAATAACAAAAATAAATAAATAAATAAACAAATAAACAAACAAACAAATAAATAAAATCAGGAGGGTGTATACAACCCACAAGGGGTGGGGGTAGAGAGTGGGACTCACCTGGAGTGCTAAGCTCAGGTGAACATGAAGGCTGTGCCACTGGGCCTTACCATATACTTACTACAAAAGGCCCCTCTATCAATTCCTAGAGATGTAACAGCTCTACTTAACACATAGAAACAATAGTGGGAGGCTGAAAAATGAGGTAACAAAAAAATGTGTTCTAAACTAAAACGCACAATAAAACTCCAGAAAAACAAAACAAAACAAAACAAAACAAAACAAAACCAGCCCATAATGGATACAAGCAGTTGACTAATGCAAACTTCAAAACACTAGTCATAAAGATGCTCAATGAACTTAGGGACAGAGTAAATAAACTTAATGAGAACTCCAAAAAAGAGATAGAAAAAATAAAAATTGAACTGGAAAACATAAAAAAAAATACAGTCAGAATTGTATAATGCACTAACTGGAATGAAGACTACATTACAGGGAATCAATAGTGGAGTAGATAAAACAGAAGATAAAATCAGACATGTGGAAGATAAGGAAGCAGAAAACTCCCAATCAGAACATCAAACAAACAAGCAAACAAACAAACAAAAAACCACAAATAAGTAAGGATAGTATAAAGGGCCTCAGAGACAACCTCAAGCACACAAACACTCGAATCTTAGGGTTCTGGAAGGAGAAGAGAGAGAGAGAGCAAGGAATTGGAACATATGTGAAAAAAATAATGATGGAAAGCTTCTCTAACCTGATAAAGGAAATAGACATACAAGTTCAGGAAATGCAAAGAGTCCCAAACCTAAAGAGGACCACACCAAGGTACATCACAATTAAAATGCCAAATATGAAAGACAAAATCTTAAAAGCAGCAAGAAAAAAGTAGTTGGTTATCTATTTGGGGGCTTCTATAAGATTGTTAGCTAATTTCTCAACAGAAATATGGCAGGCCAGAAAGGAATGTCAGAAAACATTCAAAGAAATAGAAAACAGGGACCTACAACCAAGGTTACTTTACCGAGCAAGCTATATTAGAATCAAAGGACAGATAAAGAGCTTTCCAGACAAGGAAAAGCTAAATGAGTTCATCACCACCACACCGGTATTACATAAAATACTAAAGGATCTTCTTTAGGAAAAAGAAGGATAAAATAAAAATCCTATATAATAAAAGCCTTCAACCAATCAAAGCTTAATATGTTAATGACTAGAGGCCCGGTGCATGAAATTTGTGCATGGGCAGGGGCCCTCAGCCCAGCCTGCACCCTCTCCAATCTGGGACCCCTCAGGGGATGTCCAACTGCTGATTTAGGCTCAATCCCAGGGATCGGGCCTAAACTGGCAGTTAGACATGCTTCTTACAATATGGGACTGCTGGCTCCTAAATGCTCATCTGCCTGCATATCTGATTGCCCCTAACTGCCCCTCCTGCCAGCCTGGTCACCCCCAAATGCTCCCATCTGCTGACCTGGTCTCCCCAAACTGCCCTCCTCTGCCTGCCTGGTTGCCCCCAACTGTTCCCCCACTGGCCTGGTTGTCCCCAACTGCCCCTCCCACTGGCCTGGAGCCCCCAACTGCGCCCCCCCTCCCCATCGACCTAGTTTGCCCCATGCAGCCTGTTCAGTCATTTAGTCATTTGGTTGTCTCTCACTAACCCCCTTGCCAGTCTGGTTGCCCCACGCAGCCTGCTGTTCATTCATTTGCTCATCCCTCACTAACCCCCTGCCAGCCTTGTTGCCCCACACAGCTTGTGTTCGGTTATCTGCCCAGTTGTTTCAATCGTGATGGCTCCTGGATTTTTATATATTAGGATGTGCTAAGGCTATTCAATTCCTTGCTATCACATTCACTGACCACCAAGGGATAGATGCTCCAACTGGTAGGTTAGCTTGCTGTTGGGGTCTGGCCAATCAGGACTGAACAAGATGAGCTGGACATGCCCAGGAGCCCTCCCACAGTCCCTCCCTGGCTCGCCAACCTCTCGCCTTTTCTCCCCCCTGCTTTCCTGCTGCCTCTGATCATGCACCGGTGGGGTCCCTTGGCATGGCTTGTATCCTCTTGCAATCCAAGACCCCTCAGGGGATTTTAGAGAGCTAGTTTTGGCCCAATCCCACGGGTGGAGCATCAGTCAGCCAGAAACCGGGCTTACAGCTGGCGAGTGTAGTGGTGGCAGCGGGAGCCTCTCCTGCCTCCACAGCAGCGATAAGGATGTCCGACTGCTGACCATCAGTTGGATATCACCTGAGTGTTCTTGGCCTGCAAGAGGCACAGCCTGGGTTGAGGGACCCCTTTTCCAAGTGCACAAATGTCATGCATCAGGTCTCTAGTCTATAAATGATAAAATGGCAATAAAAAATATCAATAATTAAATATTTTAAAAACAAACAAAATAAATTAAGAAACAGAACAGAAACATTCACAGATACAGAGAACATTTCAATGGTTTCCAGATAGGATGGTGGTAAGGGAATGGTTAAAAAAGGTGAAGGAATTTAGATGTACAAATTGGTAGTATAGCATAAGGAATATAATCAATAACGTTATAATAACCATGTACTATGTCAGGTGTATGAGATTTATCAGTGTGATTACTTATTAAGTTATATAACATTTAATAACTGGGTGTGCACCTGAAACTATATAACATTGTATGCCAACTGTGATTAAAAAAATAAGTTATTTAAAGTAAAAAGAATAAAACCTGAAAAAGGAGAAAGAAAAAACATAGTGAAAAAAAAATGAAGAAACAATAGAGAAAGTAGAGTTTGCAGTGAAATAAACATATAAAAATGCTGGCAGTTCTAAGACAAAGCAGGGAGTTTAGCCCCAACAGCATATCTGAAGGGCAACAGACACTGAGGCAAGCTTTCTAGTTTCCTGAATACAATTCAAAACCTTAGTGGAGGTAAAACAAAACATTAAAAAAAAAGAAAAATTAAAACCCTTCCTTTTTCACTTCTCACTCAACATGCCAGCAATTGACTACTGCCCATAGATTTTCACAGATATATGTATCACATCTAAAATCAAACTACAGATTTTATTTTGGTGTTCAAATAAAATATCCTAAAATGTAACTAATCTATTGGGTCGGCAGCTAAGTAATTGCGGGTTTCACACATATATGGCTTCAGTTGAATTTTTAGGTTTGCAGACGTAGTAAAATGTAAAACACATTTTGTTATTTGATAGTTGGCTATTCAGCTGTTAATCAGTAAAAAAAGTTTTTTGATCTGTTTTGTAGTTTTCGTTTGGCGTTCGTTGAAAAATGGAAAATCAAAAGGAACATTTTCATCATATTTTGATTTTTTATTTCCGCAAAGGGAAAACGCATCGCAAGCTCATAAAAAGTTATGTGCTGTTTATGGTGACGAAGCCTTAAAAGAACGGCAGTGTCAAAATTGGTTTGCCAAATTTCGTTCTGGTGATTTTTCACTCAAAAATGAAAAACGCTCTGGTCGTCCAGTTGAAGTTGATGACGCCCTAATCAAAGCAATAATCAATTCGGACTGTCACAGTACAACACGTGAGATTGCAGAGAAGCTTCATGTATCACATACATGCATTGAAAATCACTTAAAACAACTTGGCTATGTTCAAAAACTCGATACATGGGTTCCTCACGAACTGAAAGAATCACAGTTAACGCAACGCATTAGCAGCTGCGATTTGCTAAAGAAACGTAATGAAAATGATCCATTTTTAAAACGACTGATAACTGGTGATGAAAAATGGGTTGTTTACAACAATATCAAGCGGAAAAGATCATGGAGCAGGCCAGGTGAACCAACTCAAACAACATCAAAAGCTGATATTCATCAAAAGAAGATTTTGTTATCAGTTTGGTGGGATTACAAAGGAATTGTCTACTTTGAACTCTTACCACCCAACCGAACGATCAATTCTGATGTCTACATTGAACAACTAACGAAATTAAACAATGCAGTTGAAGAAAAGCGGCCCGAATTGACAAATCGAAAAGGTGTTGTATTCCATCATGACAATGCAAGGCCACACACATCTTTGGTCACTCGGCAAAAATTAATGGAGCTTGGTTGGGATGTTTTGCCACATCCACCATATAGTCCTGACCTTGCACCATCTGATTACTTTTTGTTTCGATCTTTACAAAACTCCTTGAATGGTAAAAATTTCAATAATGATGATGATGTCAAATCGTACCTGATTCAGTTTTTTGCTAATAAAAACCAGAAGTTTTTTGAACGTGGGATTATGATGCTGCCTGAAAGATGGCAAAAGGTCATTGATCAAAATGGGCAATACATTACAGAATAAAGTTATTTAGTTCCATGAAAAAATTGTCTTTGATTTTCTTTTAAAAATCCGCAATTACTTACTTGCCGACCCAATACATTATTGATAAGGTACAATATATTCTGAAAAAATTATACAAGAAGGGGCATTTTTTTTCTTGTGAAAAATATTTTGTATTCAACACCATGACCTTTTACATTGTAAAATTAGTAAATAAAAAGCATCAGAAAAAAAAATGGCTCAATAATAAACTACTCATAAATGAATCACATGAGTTGGGAATAGATAAAAATGATATGCAGTTTTATGTGTGACCCAAATAATTCAGTTCTTTGCCTGTCAGTTGGTTCACATATAAATGAGACAAAATTATGTTTAGGATTAAATGCAGACTTAGAAAGTACTGCAAGAGTTTTCAAAGTATAAAGTCACTTAGGAAGCAGCTTCATGAAGGAAGATTTTTGGAATTGATGCTTCTTACAGAACTTTAAGGCTGAAGTGCATGATTTCATTTCTGAAGGATAATTAATTGAAATAAGGTAAAAATGTTATTCCTTTGAATAAATAATTACCAATCGTCATTTTATCGCAATCATCTTTTTCTTAGTTGTACAAGAATAATGCATTTTTTCTTTTATGTGAGTAAAATAATTAGCCTCTGTAAATGGAAAGATTGTCCTTGTCATGAACAAATCAGCCTCCAAAAGAACCTTATGAAAAACCCTTTTAATGACTGGGTTTGGCTGAGCATTATAGATGCAACTAATTGAAAGAAAATATATAGTATCAAGTACAGCCACTGATCATCTTCATCATCATTATTATTAACTAGAGGACAAGTGCATGAAATTTGTGCACGGGAGGGCGATGTCCCTCAACCAGTCTCACATCCTCTCCAATCTGGGACCCCTTGGGGGATGTCTGACTGCCCAAACTAGCATCAGACTAGTGGCTTTAAAGTATAAAGCCACTTAGGAAGCAACCCTGCACTGCCCTGCCAGCCTGGCTGCCCCTAACTGCCCTCCCCTGCCAGCCTGATAGCTCTCCCTTGCTGACCATCTTGTGATGGCCATCTTGTGATGATGTCACAGCGACCATCTTGTGACGACGTTGTGTGAGGGCATCGTGTGATGCCACCTAGGCTTTTATTATATAGGATAATACAATGGACATTTCTTAAAACATGCACATATAAAAGGGATCTGACGAAAAATACATATCATATGATTCCATTAACGTAAAGTTCTAGAAAATGCAATGTTAACTATACTTCAACAAAACAGCAGCTCCCCAGAGGTGGAGTGAGGCATTCCCAAGGGCATTAGAAAAGTCTGGGAGGCGATGCATATGCTCACTACCCTGATTGTGGTGATAATTTCACAGGTGTATACACATGTAAAACACATAAAATTGTACACTAAACGTGTGCACAAATATATTATATTCAACTCTGTTCTCAAAATATTTTCATTTATACCACATGAGCACTGAGCCAGGCATTGACTTCACAGCTCCAACCCTGCTGCCGAGAAGTGCTCCCTCCAGTCCTCTAAAACCCAGGTCCCACTCTGTGCTCAAACCATGCTCCAGCTCCTGGAGGTGTGTCTTCTCTTTCCTGCTTAAACTTTAGTGCCCTCAGACTCATTTCCTACTAAACCTGTTCTAAAACTAGCACGGACACACACAAATTCAGAACCCTAATACACACACACACATACACACACACTCGTTATTTTGTTTCAATAGATATCAATATAATCAGTGGAGTGGTATTACAGAACTAGACTGCCAGGAATCAGGATAGATGGAATGCCAGTTAGGGTGTGGTATCACATAGGAAGGTGTTACATTACACTCAAGATCAGCAGTGCTCAGACCTTTGTCTTTCATTTTCACTCACACACTCATCCATTTACTCATTCATACACTATACATTTCTGATCACATAGAATGGGTGAAGCCTGGAGTTCAGCCCTAAGAATCCAGATAGGGACAAAAGAATCCCCCTGTCCTTCTGCCATCATTAAAAGAAGGGTTAGCAAATAAATCAATACTTATAACTAGAGGTCCAGTGCATGAAATCTGTGCAGTAGAGGTAGAGGGGGTCCCACAGCCTGGCCTGTGCCCTCTTGCAGTCTGGGACCCCTTGCTCCTTACCATCTGCCTGCTTGCTGCTCCCTAAGGATCAGCTCGCTGCCTCTTAGTGCTGCCCAAGAGGTTCCTGCCACCGCAGCTGCACTTGCCAGCTGTGAGCCTGGCTCTGGCTGAGCTGCGCTCCCCCTGAGGGAGTGCACCTACCATCATGGGGCAGCTCCAACATTGAGTGCCTGCCCCCTGGTGGTCAGTTCATAGCAACCAGTCATTCCATGGTTTGTATAATAGGGTTTTATTATATAGGATAAGATATATTTTGCATAATAGGGTTTTATTATATATTGTAGGATAGGATATTGAATGTGAACTGTAAATGAAGAATGAAAGTTAAAAAAGAACCAAATAAAATTTTAGATCTGAAATTTTTTTAATATATGTATTTTAATTCTCACCTGAGGATGTTTTTAAAATTGGTTTTTAGGGAGAGAAACATCTATGTAACAGAAATACCTGTAGGCTGCCTCTGCACCTGCTGACCCACTGGAATCTAACCTAAACATAAGTATGTGCCCTAACCTAGGATCCAACAGGAAATCCTTTGGTTACAGGTGGAGATTCTAACCAATTGAGGCATCTGGCCTGGGCAGATCTGAAAAAAAAAAAAAAAAATTTTAAGTGTGCCTCCAGGCCCTGGTCGGTGTGGATCAGTAGTTAGAGTGTCTTCCCATTTACCAAAGGGTCATGAGTTCGATTCCAGGTGAAAGCACAAGACAGGTTGTGGGTTCCATCCCTGTTGGATTGCGTGGGCAGCTGATGGATGTTTCTCTTTCTTTTTCTCTCTCCCTTACTTTCTTTCTAGAATCAATGAGAAGAAGAAAAAAATCCTTAAAGGAGGAATTAAAAAGAAAAAAAAATGCTGTTGTGTTTTTTTATTTTTCAGTGGATAGTGCTTTTGCAGGCAGACTGAAGGGTATGGGGTTAGATGCCTATCAAGGGCACATACCTCGGTTGCAGGCTCAATCCTGGGCCCTACGCTAGGATTAAGCAAGAGGCAACCAATTGATGTTTCTCACATTAGTTTCTGCCTTTTTCTTTCCCTTCCACTCTCTCTAAAAAAATACCAATAGAAAAATGTCCTCAGGTGAGGATTAACCAAAACAAACAAACAAACAAACAAACATCCTTAGTGTGATTATTGAAGGAGCATGTGAAGTGTTTGTTGAATTAATGGGAAGGGATGGGACTTCACTTTCTATTTTAACAACTCTGCAAGCCAGAGGGTTTATTTTATTTTTAATTTTTATTGATTGATTATTTTAGAGAGAGGAAGGGAGCGAGAGAAACACCAGTGTGTTGTTTCACTTGTGCTCTTTGATCGCTTCTTGTCAGTGCCCTGACCGGGATCCAACCTGCAATCTTGTGTATCAGGAGGTTCTAGCCCCCTGTGCTGCGGGCTGCCTGCCAGGCCCCTCAACACAGCCCTCTGGGTGCCCTGGTCCTGTCGTGGGCTGGGCTCCTCTCCACAGCAAACGTGTGGGTTCCACTCTGTCAGGCTCCTACTCAGGTTTCAGGTTTGATCCCTCTCGGGGCTGACTGCTCAGGAAGACCATTGAGGTCCCGGTGCTCTACGTCATTGGGCGGGGAGCTGGGGTTCCATTGCCTACGTGGCCAACTCCGATCCCCGCTCCCCTGCTCCTCCGCTGAGGACACTTCAACCATGGCAGCTGCGTGGCCTCTGCCAGCGTACACATCCGCAAGGGTCGGTGCTTTTCTGCAGCTCACCTGGCCTAGCTGCTGTGCAGTTAACCTTGGAGGCGGATTTCTGGGTTCCCAGGGAGAGCCCCTCTGCACCAGACACCGAGGGAGCTCTGGTCCTGGAGGGAAAGCACTTCGCACCTCCTCCACTCAGGCCTGCCGGGCTGGAGCCCAGTCCTAACCACCCCAGGGAGGCCTCCTAGCTGGGTGCTGAGAAAATGAGACTGGAGCCCTTCCTCCTTGAACCCTGCTGTCTTTGGTGTAGAAAGGGACAGATGAAAGCCTCAGCAGCCTTACTGGGGCCTGCTGTGTGTGCAGCTTGCTAATTGGTCATTACTGTGACAGTGTCCCAGACAATTTGCATATTCCTCTATGATTAGTATAGATGATAGTTATTAATAGAGTTCTGACAAAATTCATATCCTCCTTGAAGTGCACCCCTTACTGTTTTTCATCCACATGTACATTTTTATACGCTTTCTGTGATATATATTTAAACAAAATGTAGCATGGCTTTATATTTTTAATATTTATCTTAAAAGAATATATACATTTCTTGAATATGAAAGTCTAGTAATACTCAGCTTCATTTTTGTGAGAGTGTATTAAATATTGTTTATAGGTGGGTGGAATCTAGAGTGCAATTTTTAATTTTATTTTTCAATTATAGTTGACAGACTATATTATATTTGTTTCAAGTGTACAACGTCAAGTGTACAACAAAGTGATTAGACATTTATATACCAATGAAGTGATCACTTCAATAAGTCTAGTAATCAGCATACATTGTTATTACAATATTATTGACTACATCTCTACACTGTACTTTACAGCCCCATAACTAAGCACTCACTTCTTTCAGAGGAATTTTTAGAGGCTATCTGGAAGAAGTGATATTGAATCAATAATTATCATGAATATTCATCATGACCCTCATTAAGCTATATTTGTGGCGGTATTAACATTTCTTATCCACAAGAGTAAAAGTTTTAAAGTTCTTCACATCAGTATCCTTATCACAAATGAGGATGCCCATATCACTAAATATTTCACATTGATTTATATTTCTTTACTAACAAACTTTTGGAAATCTTAAAGTTACCAGAGAATTTTGCTGAGTTTAAGGAAATAAAAAAAAAACAAGAAACAAAACCAGTAAGCATGTCAAACCCCAACATGAATGAGAATCTAAAATCTGGTAAGGCATTTCTACAATATCTTTAAGAAATAAGGATCAGAAATGGGCATGCACCTTATTTTAACTTATGTTTGCTAGGGTCAGCCCAGCACTTTTATCATATAACCAGAAAAATATTATAACAAGTTTCCTGTGACTTGTCTAACAAGGAATAAAGAGCCATTTGTTAGGCATGCCTGCAAAATGTAATGATACCTAACCTTCTTCCTGAAGGCTTCCACTAGGTGGAATCAACTGTGAAGAAAATAAATCAAAATCAATCTCAAAAACCTAACTCTATAGCACATGTTACAAAGAAAGCAAATCTAAACTCAGTAAGCTAAATGTTTACCTTAGGAAACTAGAAAAAAAATCAGTCAGAAGAAAAAATATAAAATAATTAGAGTAGAAATCAACAAAATTGAAAACAGAATATCATTAGAGAATATCAACAAAACTGCAATTTGATTCTTGGTGATCAATAAAATAGATAAGCTAGGGTAAAAGAGAAAGAGAGAGAGAAAAAAAAAACAAATCACTAATATCAGAAATGAAAAAAAGGAACATCTCTATAAATTCCATGTAAATTAAAAAGATAATGAAGGAACACCCACAAATTTGAAAGCCTAGGTGAAACAACCAATTCCTTGAAAGAGACAATATATCAAAACACATACATAAAAATTAGGTAATCTGAATAAACTTCTATCTATTAAACATTGAATCAAAAGTTAGTAACATTCCAAAACAGAAAGTCCCAGTTGAGTATACTGCTGAATGCTATCAAATATTTAAGAAATAGGTTATACTAATACTATAATCTCTTCCGGAAAAGAGGGAACACTTCTGGTCTCTGGATTCATTCTATGAGGCCAGCATTATTTTAATATCAAAACAAAACCAAGACATTAAAAGAAAACTACAGACCAATAGCTCTCACAAACATAAATGGACAAATCCTCAAAATATTAGCAAATCCAAAGAACATAAAAATAATTATGCACCATGACAAGGTAGCATTTATCCCAGATGTGTGAGGTTGGTTCAACATTTGAAAATCAATTAAGGTATTTGTCATATCAGCAATGAAAAAGAAAAATCACATAATTATATCAAGAGATATGGAAAAATGATTTTTAAAAAATCCAGCACCCATTAATGATAAAAATTCTTGCTATGCTAGAAATATAGGAGAACTTTATTAACTTGATAAAGATTATCTCCAAAAATCTAAAGTTGACATCATACTCAATGTTAACAAGCTTGAAGCTTCTCCACTTTGATCAGGTACAAAACAAGGAAGTATCCTCTCACCATTTATTTATTTTTTATTTTTTATTGTTTAATTTATTACATATGTCCCCCCTACTCCTCCCCAGCCATTCCCATACCCCAGGATAAGCCCCCACCACCCTAGTTTCCTTGTCCATTGGTTATGCAAATGTACATACATATAATTCCTTTTTTTGATTTCTCACCCCTCCTCCCCACACCCTCCTTTGCCTTCAACAACTCAATTAAAAAAAAAAAAAAAAAAAAAAAAAAAAAAAAAAGAGCCAAGGACCGAAATAGCCACTTTTTGAAAGAGTACATAAGGAAGGCCAAGAGACATATGAAAACATGCTCAAAGTCACTAATCATTAAGAGATGCAAATCAAAACAATAATGCGGTAGCATCTCACACCTGTCAGAATGGCTATCATCAACAAATCAACAAACGGCAATTGCTGGTGAGGATGCAGAGAAAAAGGAACCATCACACACTGCTGGTAGGAATGCAGACTGGTGTAGCCACTGTGGAGAATAGTATGAAGTTTCCTCAAAAAACTAAAAATGGAACTCCCATTTGACCCAGTGATCCCACTTCTAGGAATATATCCCAAGAAACTCAAAACACCAATCAGAAAGGATACATGTACCCCTATGTTCATAGCAGTATAATTTATAATAACTAAGACTTGGAAACAGCCTAAGTGCCCATCAGCAGATAAGTGGGTTAAAAAACAATGGTACATCTACATAATGGAATACTGCACTGCTGTAAAAAGAAGGAACTCCTACCATTTGCAACAGCATGGATAGACATGGAGAGCATTATGCTAAGCGAAATAGGTCAGTCAAAGAAAGATGAATATCACATGGTCTCACTCATTTGTGGGATATAATGAACAAGATAAACTGATGAACAAAAACAGATCCTGAGACAGAGAAACATTGATCAGACCATCAAACCTCAGAAGAAAGGCAGGAGAGGGTTGGGGGCAGCAGGAGAGATCAACCAAAGGACTCATATGCATACGTATTAGCATAACCAATGGACACAGCCACTAGAGGAGAGGGTAGGAGCAGGGATGAGGGTGGGTGAAAAATGGGATAAAGACACATATGTTCTATAATACCCTAAGCTATAAAGAAAATATACACTGAGTGACCAGATTATTATGATCTCTGAACACATAAATAATCTGGCCACTCAGTGTATATCCTATATAATAAAAGACTAATATGCAACTTGTCCCCTTGAGCAGGAGTTTAACCAGCAGGAAGCTTGGCCAATTGCCCATGTCCCCTCTCCCTGGCCAGGCTGGCTGGACACCACCCAAACACAAATTCATGCAGGTGTCCTCTTTTAACATATATATTCTAGCTAATAAAAGAGTAATATGCAATTTGAATGCCACTCCAACACACAACAGGGCTGTCCCCATGTGGTCAAAGATGGCTTCCCCCATGTGGACACAAGATGGCTGCTAAAAGATGGCCAGTAGAGGAGGATAGTTGGGAGGGACCAGGCCTACAAGGGAGGGCAGTTGTGGACAATCAGGCCAGCAGGGAAGGGCAGTTGGGGGCAATCAGGCCTGCAGGGGAGAGCAGTTGGGGGACCAGGCCTGAAGGGGAGGGCAGTTGGTAGGTACAGGCATAAAGGGGAGGGCAGTTAGGGTGGACCAGGCCTGTAGGGGAGGGTAATTCGGGGGGGGGGGGTCCCAGACCTGTAGGGGAGGGCAGTTGGAGAGGGGAACCAGCCCAGCATGGGAGAGCAGTTAGGGGCAATGAGGCTGGCAGAGGAGGGCAGTTAGGGGTGACTTGGTCAGCAGAGGAGGGGAGTTAGGGGCAATTGGGCTGGCAGTGGAGCAGCTAGGCATCAATCAGGCTGGCCGAGGAGTGGTTAGGGGGTGATCATGCTGGCAGGCAGAAGTGGTTAGGGGCAATCAGGAAGGCAGGCAGGCTAGCAGTTGGGAGCCAAGAGTTCTGGATTGTGAGAGGGATGTCCAAGATTGGAGAGGGTGCTGACTGGGTTGAGGGACCCCCTCCCCATGCACAGATTTAGTGCACCAGGCCTCTCTATATATATTCAAAAATACACACACACACACACACACACACACACACACACACACTCACACATACACACACTGAGTGGCCAGATTATTATGCATTCAGAGATTATAATAACCTGGCAACTAATTAATATATATATATATATATATATATATATATATATATATATATTAATGAAAATATGTTTAAAAAATAAAGAAAATGTATGTCCATATCACACCCAAAATATGAATGTTTATAGAGACTTTACCTCCAATTGCCAAAATTTAGAAGTAACCAAAATGTCCTTCAGTAGGTGAATGAGATGCATTCAGACAGTAGAATATTACTCAGTGTTAAAAAGAAATGAGCTTTCAAGGCACGATGAAAATTGAGAAATCTTAATGAAGGAGGATGACCTAAAGAGGCTACATAATGTATAATTTCAAGTATGTGACATTCTGGAAAAGGCAACCCTATGGAGACAGTACAAAGACCAATGGTTGCTAGTGACCAGGTGGCAAGATAGACAGGCAGATCATAGAGGGCTTTTGGGGCAGTGAAAATACTCTGTGTTATATTTTAATGATAAATGTGTCATTACACATTTGTTCTAAGTCATAAAATGTACCACATCAAGAGTGAACTACAGAGTTTGGGTGATTATGATGTGTCAGTGTAGGTCAATCAATGATAACAAATGCGCCATCTGGCATAGGATGTGTGGAATAGGGGATAAATGGGAAATCTTTGTTCCTTCCTCTCACTTTTATTTTAAAACTAAAACTGCTTTAAATAAATATTTATCTCAAATGCTTCAAAATATGTATAATTTCAAGCTGTGGCAAAATTTATATAGATACCTTTCCTTATACTATTTAGAGGGAGAAAGTTTATCTCCTAGTGATATTGCTAAAAGGGCACAATGTGAAACCCTTTACTTTTTCTTTCCCATGCTTCTGACTCCTACATTTTCTTCTAATAAAAACTACTATGAAGAATTTATTTTATTTTGTGTTCCCCTTCTTCCACACTGCTGTGGGCAATAGCACTCTAACATTGATCTCATTTCAGAGATACCCTGTCCTAAGGCTTCTAATCAACGTGGAGCTGTCAGTTTAAATTCCCCAGGAAACTCTCCTGTGTTAGGGGCTTGATGTGAGAAGTGGCAGCAGGAAATGGAGAGTTCAGACAGAGAGACATACTGTATTTCAGACTCATCAGGAGTCATTTTCCAGTCCACATCTCTCATCAGGTGGCCGGGTAATTTCTCACGGGGTCTTGGAATGCCCTTCATTCATTGACCCCTTATTTAGGCTTCAGTTTCAATTTGTTTTTTTTCAGATGAAACTACAAAGAAAGTCATGGTACAATTTAGAAAGAGTGTAACTTGAGCGCTGAGGGGAAGGAAAAAATAAACTGGCTTTATATGTATTTCCTTTAGATTGTACCTTAGTATTCCATTTTTAATTACCTATCTTTTTAAAACAAATACACATACACGAGCTAAGCAAAAATTTTTTGAGAACAATATGTAGATTTGTGTAGACACTGGGTGAAGTGCAAACACTCCCTGCTTTTCTTCTGTAGGTGAGTGTAAGATGTACCAAGGAGGGTGTGTGGATAAGACCATCGCAGAGTCAAAGTGGTGACATGTGGCAGGCACTCTGCAATAGGAACATTTCTGATTGATTTAGTGGATTGAGCTCAGGCAGAATCTCCCTTCTTCCACTTGAAACAATAAAGCCCTAGAAAAATACTTTAAATAGAGAGGCAAACGGAACAACCTTACCTTGCCTTTCTGTAGCTTAGCTTCGGGGAACAGACACAATCATAAGAGTTGGATTTGATAGATACACAGACTGGCATAATCATTATGAGAGAGGATTTGGAAATACTTAAAAAATGAAAAATAAATTTTACTTTTCACCTAATGACAGGAATTTACTGGGAAGATACATCACCAACACAAGCATATGCACAAAATTAATTGCCACACTGTCCTAACAAAATGTTGCCAATGACATTAAAGGTCATATGTAAGAGGTTGATTTTCAAGATACATTGCTAAATAAAAAGACAATTTAAAAATTATGCTATTGAATACAAGGGAACATGGAAAGTAAAAATACATGTATATTGAACTTCTTTTCACTCAAAGAAACACTGTACAAATAAACCATACATGAATGAGATTGATTACTTATGAAGAGTCGCTATGGAGTAGAAATGTGTGTGGAGGAAGGTCACTTCTTCAATTATATGGTTTTATTTTTTTTTTAAATTTTGACTTAGAGAACTAGGTTAATGTTTTATATATTCAAAAATATAAAATCAGTAAGGACTAGGAAGAAAAAGCACCATAAATTTGAATTCAAACAAAAAGCCAAATGACATCATAATTATGTTCCCAAGAAATACTGTGACTAAACTGAAACAAAACAGGTATAATATAAGTAGCTATGTAATGTTATAACTGTGCACACTCAGACTAAAAATAAAAAATAACTGCAAATCATGAGTGAACTCCAGTTCCAGGCTTATTTTTTCAATTGCTGTGAGGTTAGCAGTTCTGAAACTACTTTCTCTGTATTTTATGATTAAACAAAAAATGCAATGTGAACTGGGTTTCTCAGTATTAGAAAAAAATTGCAAATATGGTTGGAGAAAACAGTAAACTGAACTTTGAATTTGGGTTGGAAGTTACATTATAAAGTCAAGGTTTTAGATAGAGATAAGGATAAGAATACATCACCACATTTATATCTCTTCATATTTCCCAGCCCCACTTGGAATGAGCACACACAAAACCTACATCTTGGTTTCTAAAGACTCTTCTCCATCAGAAGAAATCAGGGCTCCTTGGGAAAGCAGCTGATTTTAGATAAAGAACAAATAGAGTCCAGGATATCCTTTTGGGCTAGAACTATGAAACATCACAAGAGCTGTCAAGAGACCCAAAAAGGATAGGATCCAGACTGATGGAGCTCTCAGTGGCCAAACTTGGGCAATTTGATCACAAATCAGATAATGATTATCACAGATTATAATCCATTCAACATAATTAGAATCCATGTGTTTATCCTGATATATGTATTTTCTGACAAAGCCACACATGTATGTTAGAATTAATAGATGTTTCATGAGGAACAGAATACTTACATGTTATGAAACTATCTTTTTACAGATTTCACAATAACGACAAAGGGAAAAATAATCACTTTCAGTGAAGAATCCTGTTAAACATCATCCTAAGAAATTAAAGGTAACCTTGCCAATGGTGGCACACACTGACATCCTCTGCTTTCTATTGTCATTTACTGAGAAGACATTACAGTCTTCATTGTAATTCCTACCAAAATACATAAGCAGATATAATAATGGGAATCTTTAAGACATTAAAGAAATACAAGTTTATTCTAGGAAATAATTGGGCTTTAAGGTTTAAAATATCAAAATTATGATTAAATTAAATATGTTGGCACAGATAGAAATCAGAGTAAAGGTATGGAAGTGAACACAGAGAATAAATTATATTCATTCATGTATCTACTCAGCAAAATTTGAAATATTAACTGGAGGAAGGTGAAAATTAGAAGGAATTATATTTAGTTTGACTTGATATTGTTACTCCTGAGACAGCTGAGTCTGTTTCTATCTAATTCTATAAGTTTAACAACAAATTACTTGTTTAAAATAACTAGCTAATTAGTCATTTAACTAATCTCTAAAATAGAAAATTTAGTGGCATAGATTATGTCACTCAAGTTTTTTTCTTTGTTATCCTATGAAAAAAACAGCCATCAATTCTCAGCGGTTTACTACAAAAACGGTTGAATTTTCATTCATGCCATATGTTTGCCATCATGGATGCCCTCTGGCTCTGTTCTACGAGTCTTTTCTCATTTTGAAATCCAGGTTAACGGAGAAGCACCTGTCATGGGCTTAGCAGATGAACACACAGCGGAGACACAGAAAGGCTCAGAGGGTCTACTGGAAAGTCGCCCATGCCACTTGCTCTCATTCCATCAAAGTGGGTTACGTGCACCATAAGCAAGGCATCCTTGCAGAAATAATTGAAGATTCATATTGCCAAAGCATGGACTTCTGCTAAAACATATAAAATACTATGGTAGGTGATTTGAGTGAACATGTTAAAGATAAAAACAAAACAAAGAAAACAACACAGTAATTTTAAGCATTTATAGATCATTGTTGCTAATTCATTACTTTTCATTTTCTGTCTTCACATATACTTATTCACCCACACACACTTAACACATACATGTTCCAAAAGGTCAATCTGTGCACACAAATTTACATCAAACTCTTTGTATTCAAGATTATATTTGTAAAAATCTCTTTAGGTCACCAATATAAAAAAATAATTTTAAAGGGATGCACGATAGTCCACTATATTGATGGACTTTTCATTTAAACTAAATTAAAATTTTGGGTATCTAGGCTACTTACCATTTTTGTTTTAATAATAATGACATGCTCACATTTTTAAATTTTTAATTTATTATTCTTCCTTTCTTTTTTATTGTTTAAAGTTTTACATGTCTCCTTTTTAACCGAATGACCCCCTTTTTTTCTTTGTTTTCTTTATTTTTGTAAATGTTTTCAGTTTTATTTATTTTTTAAACTTTTTCTCAACAGTTTTCCATATTATTTTCAGTTTACAGCAAAGTGGTTAGAGAATCATGTACTCTACAGAGAGGCTACCCACTGCTTCAAGTGCCCACCTGACTTCACACATAATTATTTTGAGATTATGGACTATATTCCCTATGCTGTTATCTACATTTCTGTCACCATTCTACAACTATTAATATGTACTTCTTAATCACATTGCCTTTTTCACTCAGTCCCCCAATCTCCATTCCTCTGACAGCTATCAGTCTGTTCTCTGTATCTAGGAATTTATTTCTATTTTGTTTGTTAGAATATTTTGTCCAAAATTCCACATATAAGTGAAATCATATGACATTTGTCTTTCTTTGACTGGATTATTTCACTTAGCATAATATCTTCTAGCTCAGTGGTTTCCAACATGGGACACATGCCTCATGGGGGGCAATTTGATTTTTAAGGGGAGCAATTCAAGAATGAGCTATTAATAGTGAACTTTTTGCATTTCTTATAGTTCTAGGGACTTCATATACAGCATGAAAATATACACTGAGTGGCCAAATTATTATGATCTCTAAACGCATAATAATCTGGCCACTCAGTATATTTATTTTCATTGCTACTTCATAACTATAACTTTGCTACTGTTATGAATCATAACATAAATAACTGTGTTTTCGATGGTCTTATAATATTCATGACTGTAACTGCAAAATTACAGTTATGAAGTAGTAACAAAAAAAATTTATGGTTGGGGGTCACCACAGCATGAGGAACTGTGTTAAAGGGTCATGGCAATAGAAAGATTGAGAACCATTGATCTCACAGAACCTAGAGGCACCTGGGACTCAGCATCTTCCCCTGCAGCAATCTGTCTAATAAGCAGCAGAGGCAGAGAGGAGCCAGGAATTTATAATCTCCTTCTCTCAACTCTTCATTCACCTCCTCAAACAACCTGCCTTAGCACCCCCCTTCCTTATGTGATTATTCATCTCATTAATAGAAAAATAACTTTTGAATGATGGCAGCCATTGCATGCTTCTAGTAGGTGCAGGGAAGGATTTTCTTCCTGAAACTAACTGATCATAACAGGAGGAAGATGTTCCTTTTCAGGCAAAGGACATAATGATAGCTTTAAAACTAGGTCCTTGAAGGATGTGTATTTGGTTCATTTGTGTATGGCTGTTTTCAGGAATCTCATTCTCCAAAAAAGCTACACAACAAAGTTCAAATTGGAGGAGGTTATTATCCCCAGTGGATCTCATCAAAAAGCACCAGGTTCCTTTCTGTCTCTGAACCCTGATAACAGCTCCCATTGGGACTGCAGGCAACTCAGAGAAACCATCTGGTCTAGAGGGATATGAGTTGCGGTGTAGCTTTCATGAAATAACCACCTTATGAGCTGCTTTTGTTCTTATCTGTGAGATATCTGTCAGTGATGAGATAATGACATGAGACTGACTACCATTCTCCTGCTCAATTAAGAAAATATATGTAATACCTATTTCTATCCATAATCACCTCAGAGGAAAATAATCTGATTTTGATTTTTTGTGTTAGGATCTATTTTAAGCATTTTTTTAAAAAAAAAGTTTGCATTTAGAAAGAGAGAGAGAGAAAGAGAAACAGAGAGAGACAGAGGGACATACACAGAGAGGGATTGATTTATTATTCTACTTATTTAGGCATTCATTGATTGATTCTTGTATGTGCCCTGACCAGGGATTGAACTGAAGACCTTGGTATATCTTTATTGTTCAGATTATTGCAATTTCCCCCCCCCCCATAGCTCCCCTCCATCTGGTTCCCACCCCACCCTCTGCCCTTACCTCCCCCCCCCACTGTCTTCATCCATAGGTGTATGATCTTTATCCAGTCCCTTCCCACACCCCTTTCCCCATGATGATAGTCCACTCCCTTTCTATGCCACTGATTCTATTATAGTCACCAGTTTATTCTGTTCTTCAGATTTTTAATTCATTTGATTTTTAGATTCACTTATTGATAAATATGTATTTATTGTTCATAATTTTTATCTTTACCTTTTTCTTCTTCATACCCTTCTTAAAGAATTCCTTTCAGCATTTCATATAATATTGGTTTGGTGTTGATGAACTCTTTTAGCTTTCTAATATCTGTGAAGTTCTTTATCTGACTTTCAATTCTGAATGATAGCTTTGCTGGGTAGATTAATCTTGGTTGTAGGTTCTTGCTGTTCATCACTTTGAATGTTTCTTGCCACTCTCATCTGGCTTGCATAATTTCTGTTGAAATATCAGCTCAATTGTATGAGTGCTCCCTTGTAGGTAACTAACTGTTTTTCTCTTGCTGCTTTTAATATTCTCTCTCTGTCTTTTGCTCTTGGCATTTTAATTGTGATGTGTCTTGTTGTGGTTCTCTTTGGATTCCTTTTATTTGGAATCCAGTCGGTAGGCTTCCTGGACTTGTAAGTCTATTTCTTTCACCTGGTGGGGGAAGTTTTCAGTCATTATTTCTTCAAATAGGTTTTCAATATCTTGCTCTCTCTCTTCTTCTGGCACCCCCACTATTCTGATGTTGATACTCTTGAAGTTGTCTAGAGGCTTCTTACACTATCTTCAACTTTTTAGATTATTTTTTCTTTTTGCTTTTCCAGTTTAGTGATTTTTGATTCTTTGTATTTCAAATCTTTGACTTGATTCTTGCATTCCTCTAATTTACCGTTGAGTCTCTGTATAATATTTTTTATTTAAGTCAGTGTATGTTTAATTTCTAGTTGGTCCTTTTTCATATCCTCGAGGGTCTCTCCTGAAACTGGGTTTCAGTGCTCTCGTAACTGAGGTTCAGCACAGTTGGGAGCTTTAGTCTCCTTTCCACTAGAGAAAGCCAGCTAAGCATTCAGCAGCCCACGCACGTGTCTCTTTACCTCAGCCTTTTGCAGCTCCTCTGATTCTCTGTGTGCTTTCCTCTTTCCTTCTAGTTGTAGAATTTCCACTCAGCCAGCTTTCCTGTGGTTCTGGATGATGCTCATTTTGTCTTTTAGTTGTAATTTTGAAATTGTGTGAGGTTGCAGTTTAGGTGTTTACCTATGCTGCCATCTTGGTTTCTCTCAGGATCTATTTATTTTAAACTCATTTGGCATGTGCCCCTCTCTTTCTCCCTTTCCCACTTTCATCATCTCTCTGAAATGCATATCTCTGTCTCTTCAGCTCAGATAATTCCTTCTTCTTCTGAAGTCAGGGTATGCATCAACTCTGTCCACTCTGTTCAGAGAGCTTTTTAAGCATAAAGTGTTTGTAAAGCACATGCTTGTAAAACATATAGGTGACTAAGGTTGATGTCTAATTCACCTATCGGTTCATTGCTTGGTACTTGAATGTACATATTTTGTCCAGAGAAAGCATAGCCGAGGCAGAGAAAGCAATCTATAGACAAAGAAGGATCCAATGAATTTTATTTTATCTTACTGAGAGATCTGTGAATTCATTCTTATATTCATGGATATATTCTGTGGTACCTCTCTTTCAATTGGTAGCCATTAAGTGACAGAAAACCATTGTGATTTTGTGCACATTTTTTCTCATGTTTTTCTAAAAAAGAAAAAAAAAAGTTGAACTTAGAAATATCTCCATCATGGTAGAATAGGCATTGTTATGGTGAATGAATCTGCAACTATTGAAGTAAAAAACTTTTAGCACAAAGCCTTAAAGCTATATAATAAAAAGCAATAAATACCAATTAAAGTCCTAAGGGAAAGACATGACACTCATTAAATCCAGTCTTCAGCAACAAAAGGGGACTAGCAAAACGCATTTGTGGAAGCTTTAAAAAAATAAAACTATTTTACTTTTTCCCATCACACATTCTGACTCCTCAATCAAAACACAGCTTTTTTGCCTCCAGATTTCTCATACTGGGGCTGTGTATTATTTAGCTTCATATCCTCAGTGCTCATCATAGCCTCACAATGCACAAACCCAATGCTTATTAAATTGAAGTTATAGGTTTTTCCCCCCCAAAAAGTATGAACACACATTTAAGAAAAACCCTTTAAATGATTTAACTTATTCTGAGTGCCCTGGTTTACTGTAATGGGGGAGGGGGGAGAGTAAGGGATAACAATAAGTAGAAAAAGGAGATCAAGAGGATTTGGGAGAAGCAGGTCAAGTAGGAGTGAGAGAGGGGTGGGGAGAGAGGGTAGGGAGAGAAGAGAGAGAGTAAGACAGGTGAGTAGAGCCGATAAACCAGTTTGGCTCAGTGGATAGAGCGTTGGCCTGTGGACTGAAGGGTCCCAGGTTCGATTCTGGTCAAGGGCATGGACCTTGGTTGTGGGCACATCCCTGGTGGGATGTGCAGGAGGCAGCTGATAGATGTTTCTCTCTCATCGATGTTTCTAACTTTCTATCCCTCTCCTTTTCTCTCTGTAAAATATCAATAAAATATATATTTTTAAAAAAAGACAGGTGGGTAGAGATGTACAGGGGCACAAAAGAGAGAGGTACACCATCTGGGAGGGGTTAAAGTATATAAAAAGATAAATCGTCATAGAATTCTGTGAAACATGATAACCATTATCAAAACAGAATCTGTAACAATCAAAGAAAACTTCAATCAGAGTAACACAAAGTAAGGGGCATAGCTAATTATGTGGTCATTGAGGGATCATCATCAATTTGCAGCCTGCTGGTTTTGTGAATTTTTATTTCCCTAATCACTTGGATATATTCCAGCCCAACTTGGAAAAGAAAGGCTGAGAAACAGGATTGAATGAAATGCAAGAACATCCTTTATTACTAATTTACTAAAATTCATAACTAAAATGAGAGAAAATGGTTAGAGGCAAAAAATGGAGATGCATTTCCATGGCCCTCTGAGCATTTTAGCTTGGTGGGTAATCAGCTCATATTCAAGAGGAAACAGTGCTCAGCTATTTAGTTGGCTCTCTGTTGCTTGAAAATCTTGGCTAGTTTGTATTTTCTTCTTCACATAGACTTCAGGCTGTTCTCATTAAGTAAGAAAAGTTTGTTTTATTTTCAGCAAAGAGGCATTAGACCTGAGGTAACTTTGGATTCTGGAGCTGTTTTTCTTAGTTTGGGAAAAGTAAGAGCAGGGCCAGGAGAAAGGCGGAATTGACGTTTTTTAAAGACATCAAGAAGACTTTTGATAGCGCTGCTAAAAGCACCGAGGCTCCGGGAGAACAAAGGAAGCAGTCGATGTCTCAGTCTACCTGGGTCTATCACCTAATTTCTAAAGTGCACAGAATCCACTTAACTTTAGGGAATCAGCCCATCAACAGCATTGGAATCAATGGTTGTCATGGTGAGGATATTCCTGGAATTATTTCCAGGACCTTTTTAGGTTATAACAGCAAAATTGCTTACACAACAGCTCAACCTTTCAGCCTGGACAGGCTTCTAAACCATTTGGATCATCAAGTCCTCCATTTAAAGAGAATTTTTAGAATTTCTCATCATCTCTCCTATAGTCCTTTAAAGATGGGAAAATGGTGATCCAGAACAAGGGGGAGACTTATCCCAGGTCGATGAAGGTAGAGGACTAGGACTACTCATATTTTCCAACCTCCATGCCCAGGCTTTGACACCAACTTGGAAAAAGAACACGAAGTGGCCATACAATGAAATGCCTTCCAGCATCAAGTCTGTGTGCCTGGAAGTTAGACCAGCTGAGTGCTGAAAACACGGCAACTTCCTTTTTGCATTTCATAAGGCTGAGCCAAATCAGTAAGTCCAGGTCCGCATGGTACACACTTGGGTCCCCAACAGGCAGTTACCCCCTATTCTTTGAAAATTGTCCTGGATCATAATATTCTAAACGGCCAATACACCAAATCTTTACTTTTGTGGAGGTCTATTTTGAAAAGGAATGCCCAAGGAACATAGGATAAATAAATGTCTGAGTAGCAGCCTCTATCTCCTTTTCCTCATCTTTTTAAATTTGTTTATTTTTGTTTTTTATTACAACAACAACCCAAACTTATCTCTCCAACTCTATCAAATGCCATCTTTAAATAGGTCAGATTACAGTGACAAACAAATTTGGAATTTATTTGTAAAAGTCATCTTTTGTAAAATATACTCCAAAAATTGCTTAAAAAATGAGAAAAGTCCAGGGAACATGTGCTGTCCATCTGGCCCTGTATTAACTTCAATAAATATTAATGAGGGCCCACTTTGTGCCAGGAACTTCCTGAGATGCTAAGAGCACAAACTGGTTCTACTCATTGCAAACTGTGTATGTTACTTGGGCTTCAAAACTGAGTGCATAGAATACAGTTAACAATATTTCTCTCATGAAGTTATGAGAATTATATGTGCTAGTATTGCAATTTACTTCTTTGAGGGAGATTTTGTACTTTCTTGCCATTTAGTTTTGACTTAATGGGTCAGGTTCCATGCCCCTGTTCATGAGTTTTCACCCACCTGCACAAACCACCTGGACAATTCAGGCCCTAAGTCAGGGAAAATGTCTGGTTACATGGACAAATCCTCTATGATTCCCTTTTGTTTGATATGTTTCTACATGTGAATGTTTCATCCACCAAGATGCTGGATTAGTCTCTCAGGGTAAAGAACATGCTTATCTTTCTTAGAGGCTTACATGTATGAAGTCCATAACCTATGCCTTTCAATTACTGAATAATTTACTTCTAAAAACATCACACCCTGTATTATAAAAAGCCTGTTGTCCTGATGCCCTCCAGCCCTAAGGACTGATCAGCCTGAGGCCTCATGCATGTGCACAGTGGGGCAGAGCCACCTCCTTGCTCCAGAGACAGGGTGGGAGTGGGAAGGATCCCAGAGGAGGTGGGACCATCCAGTGGTAAGAGTGTGGGGATGAGAGCCCGCAGCACCCCCCCTTACCAGTCCTTTGCCACCCATCTCTCACATTTAGAGTGCCCTGCTGCCCACCTGCCACAGGAAGGAGCTCAGCACACCTGTAGCCAAGATGTGGTGCTCGAAACTCTGCAGCAGGCAGGAGGCTTCCATGCTCTCCTCTGGTGCCATGATGGGGCAGAGCCGCTGCGTTGCTCAGGAGATAGGGTGGAAGCGCGGAGGTGCCTGGAGGAGGTGAGACCAGCCTAAGGTGACTTGTGGGACCGAGGGTGGGGCTTGAAGCAACCAGAGAAGGCTGGAGGGGTTGGGGCTGGGGGCAGGCACACTGGAGCTCTGGGTGGAGAGGTTAGGGTATCAAGACAGGCCAGCGGGTGGGTGGGCAGGGTACATGCGGGTCCGAGGGGCTTCACAATTTTGCATGCTGGGTCTCTAGTATATTAATAAAAATATTTAATTTCTGGGTTTGTTTACTTTTCACTTGATTTTAAAGTGAGATTATCCTGTTCAGACAGTCACACTGAGCTGTTCACATGCTGGCCTGCTCAGGCCAGTGTGCGGGACACTTACTTTGCCCAGCCTTGCTTTTGCCTGCTCTATTAGCATTGTCTTGGTTCTCTTGCACTGCAGCAGAGATTCCCATTTCTCACCCACAATTGCTCTTTGAAATTCACATCTGAACAAAAGCCTCTCTAGTAAGGAAGTGGCTTGATATATATTCAGTCTCTATTTCTTTCCACCTCTAATTAATTTGAACACAATGCTTAAAGTATTTCAATAAGTAGCTAGAATAATACTCACTGTGTTTTCTTATATGTATGCCAGATATATAATCTCAATCAAAACTGGGAAATAAAAATTATCAAATTTATTTGGAACTGAGCTTCTAAGATAATAAGTTCTTCAAGTTTGCACAAATATGGTTAGGCAATTCTAAAATGGTCAGCTTTGTCATCTTTCTCCTCCCTCAAAACTCAAATATGGCAATATATAATTAAACACCAGTCTCTGGGTTAGATATTGAGTAGATACAACAATGACTATTAAACACCAGTCTCTGGGTTAGACATTGAGTAGATACAACAGAAGACAAAAATCCTTTTCCAGTCCTCATTCTACCTGGTCTTTCTTTAATCTTTTATCCTTTTCACAACTGACTCCTTGTTAAGGCATTCAATCACCTGGGCTTCTGTAAACTGCTTTCCCCTGGCTTTCTCTCAAAGATTCTCATTCCTCTTTCACCATTTTTCCTTTGGTTTAAATGTTTGATTCCTCATGTTGTAATCCCAGGCCCTCTCCTCTTACACATTCCATAAGAGGCAATATTAAACCACACCCACAGCTTCAATTCCTATTAATTGTGGACTGAATTGTATCTCCCCCCCCCCCAAAAAAAAATGTATATGTTGGTATACTAGTACTAACCCTTTACCCAATAACTTGGAATTTTACTCTATTTGGAGATAGCATTTTAAAGAGCAGGTGTACTGGTTAATAATGCAGAATTTTTTCAATAGATGGAGTTACCCTATATTGATATAAATGCGATTTGATATGTATGCTATTTTGTTGTATTGACAGCAAGCTTCAACACTTCCTATGTCAAATTTTCTAAATGTGTTAACATCATAGTTATTTTTACACTTAAAAATGTTGAATTTTATGCCAAAAAAAGAACATTAGCGGGAAGTTTTAACTTATTTTACTTTATTTTGAAGAAAAGTGCTGCTGAAAGTTATTGTATGTCAGGAAACTTATAGTGAATATGCTCCATCTCAAGATACTTGTGAATGCTGGTTTAATGCTTTAAAAGTGATGATTTCGATGTGAAAGACAAAGAATGTCCAAGACAACCACAAAAAGTTTGAGGACCAACAATTATAAGCATTATTGGATGAAGATGCTTGTCAAACTCAAAAACAATTTATAGAACGATTAAACATTGCTCAGCAAACAATTTTCGATTGTTTACAAGCAATGGAAAAAAATTTAAAGAAAGGAAAATGGGTGCCACATCAACTGAACGAAAGACAAATGGAAAACCAAAAAGTCATCAGTAAAATGTTGCTTCAATGGCATAAAAGAATGTCTTTTTTTACATCAAATTGTGACTGCTGATGAAAAGTGGATTTATTTTGAGAATCCCAAACAGACAAAATCATGGGTTTATCCAGATCCACCATCAACAACAACTGCAAGGCCAAATCCCTTCAGAAAGAAGACAATGCTCTGGGTTTGGTGGAATCAGAAAGGTGATGTGTTATGAGCTTCTAAAACGAGGTGAAACCATTAATACTGATCGGTACTGACAACAAATAAATTAATTTGATCCATTTTCTGATTGTGAAATGGCCAGAATGGGCTAGAAGACATGATAAAATAATTTTGCCTCATGATAACACCCCAGCACATTCTTCAAAACCAATTAAAGACACATTAAAAGATATCTTGCTTAGGAAGTATTAACTTACCCAGTATATTCACCAGATCTTGCTCCTTCAGATTATCACTTGTTCCGATCAATGGCACACACACTTTCTGAGCAGCACTTAAAAATGTACGAAGAAGAGGAAAATTTGGGTCTCTAAATGATTTGCGTCAAAACAAGAAAAGTTCTATTGGGACGGTATTTACAAACTACCTGAAAGATCAGGAAAATGTGTAGCTATGATGGACATTACTTTGAATAAAGCACTTTTGATGTTTCTCTTGAAATTATAGTGTTTTCTTTGATTATAAAATCCACATTATTAACTGGTACAACTGGTGATTAAGATACAGTCATATGTGTGGATCTGAATCCACTATGACTGGTGTCTTTTGAGAAGGTGAAATTAGGATTTTATACAGACATACAGAGAAGAAAATACCATTTTGAGACATCAGAAGATGGTCATATGTAAGCCAAGGAGAAGAAACTTGCCTTTCCAACTCCTTAATTCTGGACTTCTAGTCTCTAGAACTGTGAGGAAATAAAATTATATTGCTTAAGCCACTCAGTCTGTGGTAATTTGTTATGGCAGCCCCATCAGACTAATATGCTAGGTATATTTAATTTACTGTGTTTTTTTTCATCTAGATTTTTAAAATGTAGCCAAATGATAATATCTACTAGCCTTTTGAGAGTGGAGCAGAGAGACAAGAGAGGAGGAGCATGAATCCAACTTCAGTGTGAACTGTGTCTTTGCCTGCTACTGCATGTAGGGGCAAAATAAGGACATTTCTGCTAAAACAAACATTTTGACCAAGTAATTATCATTGGGTCCTCACTGTAAGTATCAATCACCTGCAAAAATGTAGCACTGTAATAATATACAGTAGCTAAAAGTGAAAAAATATGTTTCTAAACCTGATATCTTCTCTGAGTTCTTAATCTGATCTGCAAAATATCCCCTTATGGATGTTTCAAAGCCACATCTGTAAAACCAAAGTAATGAACACATTCATTCAAATATGGAACTATTTCCAATATTCCCTCTCTCCACCCTTCTATCTGCAATTATGATTTATACATTCATCATATTATTCTGTATCTAATGGTCAAGCCATATCAATTTTTAAGCCATATCAATTTTGCCTCTTACATATCTATTGAATCCATTCAGTCCTCTCCATTTCTGCCAAGTTGGTCAGAAGTAACATTGTTTCTCATCCTTACTATTATAGAAACCTTCTAATTGATGGCCACTGAATCTGTTTTTCCATTTTCCAGTATATTCTCCTTCTCACAACAAACTTAACCTACCTCTTAATTAACACCCTTCAACCTGTCCTCCCATTGATTAATCAGAAAGGTACCACTTTAAAATGGTGTACAAGACAGTTCTGGTTACTGAAACTAGACTCACCAAAAAACTACTTGCTAAATTATGAGAATATCTTTTGTATTTTTGTTTTTCCCTTTGCTGTTGCCCTTATATTTGACCTTGAATCTTCTTTACTGATTTGTAAGATCTTGTTTATAGTCACAAAACAACTGATTCAGGAAACTTTACAGAGGCAGAGTAAACATGCAGGAAGGACAAACTGGAAGGTGGGGGCAAGACTAAACATTCCATAGATGGATGGTCATTCAGCACATTGATTTAGGACAGTTGATTCTGGAATTAATGTCTGATTATTGTCTTATTCCCTCTGACCCCTAGGCTCTGATTATATGAGCATCACCACTGTTTTCAAGTTGAGTTAATACCAATGTCTCTTCAGCATGTAAATAACCTCTTAACACAAGAGCCTTATTAAAGCTCTAAACAATATAGTGATTCTTAACTGGAGGTGTTGAGCTACCTTCAAGATGTTTCAAAATGTGGGGACCATTTGTTTGTCATAAGAGGCAGGATAAGGTTTGGGCCCCAACCATGCATAAAGGCCAGAAATAACAAATATTTTCTAGTGCAGGCAACAATTACCTCAATAACACGTCTGCTATGATTAATCTCGCAGTACATGAGCCATGTTCCCATAGCCTTTACAGTTGGTCCTCCTTCTCCCTCCATTGTGATTCTTTCCACTCTTTTTTACCAAGGCATTTCTACTTAGTTTTCAGACCTTGAATACTCTTCTATTCTACAGGAAAGCTTTGACCTTTATAAATAGATCAAATTATAAACGCATAGCATGTGTGCTCACAGTTTTATAGTTAGATGTTTATTCATGTGATCATTTGATAAATGTGAAAAACCACATTCAGTTTGTGCAACAACTGAATCCCCAGCACCTTTGAGAGTACGAGATATGTGAAAGCACTTGTATTTGTTGAATGTGCAGATGAACTAGCACAGAATGACACAGTCTCTGAACTCAGGGGCCTGCTGTATGGCTGGAAATATGGAACAGGGTCGGTGCTGAAGCACCACCACAGGGTTTATGGACAAAGGAGGCACACCTGCCTCAGACTTGGCACAATGAACCCACTCTGTGTGGACACAAAGGCTGGATGTCAGGGGTCATTTGCATGTCAGTGCCTGGCATCCCTGGGGTCTAAAATTTTTCATTAGAAACGTGGCCCTTGATGTGAGCCACTTCAAAGAGGATGGTTGCTTCAACTGTCGGGTAGGCATCCAAGTCAGCTCACTGGCAACACATGCATCTCTTTCTGGAGGACTTAGAACACCACGGATCATGATATTTCGGTTTTATAGGCTTTCACAGCAAAGGGCCAGTGGTCCCTTGGAGAACTAAAAAAGAAAGAAGAAAGGGGTCAGGTGCTGATCAGAGCTGGATTTAGAGCTGGAGACTGAAAAGACAGAGAATGAGGCAGGAAGAAACAGAAGCAACTGGAGATGAAGAAGAGTAGGAAATAAAAGCAGTCAGCCTTAAAATTATCCTCCTTGGTTGAAAAGAAAAGTTTACTTCTATAATTTGCAAAGAACCCAGAGCAAATAGAAACCTCAGGATAGTCATTATTTCTTTAAGTCTTTAGGCATTAAAATCATCACAATTAAGGTGTGTTTTTTTTTAAATACAAAAGTTAAATGGAAAGGAATCCATGGAGACCAATGCTATTGAATCTTTTGTTCTGAATCCCTGGCCCTATTAAAAACAGGAGGAGGTGATGGTGCGAAGACAAAAGGCCAGAGACACTGGTTGAAGGAAGCATCTGTCTTCCCTGTGTTAGTGGCTAAAATGAAGAAGGATTAGGAGAGACAGATTATGCTCTGTTCAACAGTGGAGATATGCGCTCTGAGAGGCAGCACCATTCCAAACACCTGTGAGAACAACAGTCAGAGGAATTGCGGTCCATGCCTCTGCCTCTTTGCCTGCACACTTCGGTTATGTTAATGTGGGAATTCTCTGTTTACTTGTGTTAATATAAGAAACATTCAAGCCTGAAAAGAATTCTTGTGAGTTTATTTGAGCCAAACTGTTGACAATTTCCAGGAAGCAGAATCTCAATGAACTGAGATAATGCTCTGGAGAATGGTGATTTTTCATCTATTTTTATAAATTACCATAACTGGAAAAAAACAAGGCAGATTGTGAGGGCAGCTTACTTGCATAGGTGCACACAACAATCATTGTTTAATGTGCTTGGGCACTGGACATGGGAACACTGAAACTCAGAGATGCAGAGATGGCTGACTGGCAGCCATCGCTGTTTTCTATGCCCTAACCTAGTGGCTTCCTGAGACCTCACCCCACACAATCTACAAACCCACCCAAGCTCCATGTAGAGACTTTTGCATATAAATGGCCTGACCTTTCTCAGCTTAACCTAACAAATTGCATCTCAGGTCACAAAGCTCCAAAACCTCCAAAGAGGAGAAAACTATAGTTCTTGCTATAGCTCCTGCTTGGTGGCCTAGGACAGTATTGGGGATCCAGAAGCCAATGTACCCAGTGGTCAGTGTGAGATGACAACTACTCACATACATAAGTGACACAGTCAAGAGGCAGACTCAGTGAGCACCAAAGCCCCACTGAAACAAGTCCTGCTCCATAAGCATGTCTTCAGCACAGCAGATCTTCTATTATAGACACAGCAGGTCCTCACATCCATTTGGCCTGGAGGTCAATTCCTTCCAGTGAGACCAACAACAATCAAGACTTAACTACAACAAGGCTCTAAATACAGCCTACGAAAGGGTGCAAAAAGAGTGTCCACCTCATTGCTGAAACCGGTTTGGCTCAGTGGTAGAGCGTCGGTCTGCAGACTGAAAGGTCCCAGGTTCGATTTCTGTCAAGGGCATGTACATTGGTTGTGGGCACATCCCCGGTAGGGGGTGTGCAGGAGGCAGCTGGTCGATGTTTCTCTCTCATTGATGTTTCTAGTTCTCTATCTCTCTCTCCCTTCCTCTCTGTAAGAAATCAAGAAAATATATTTTAAAAAAAAAAGAGTGTCCACCTCAGGTAACTGGGAAGCTGACCAACTGGGACATATAGGACACCTACCACACAAAGCTACTCTACCAACTCAGGGAAGCAGTGATAATGTGGAGACAAAGAAACAGATCACAAATAAAAGAAATGGAGAAAAACAAATGATTGGATACAGAGTTCAAAACCACAGTTGTAAGGTTTTTCAAGAATTTCCTAAAAAAGGCTGATAAATTTAGTGAGACCCTCAAGGACCAACTAGAAATTAAACATACAATGACTTAAATAAAAAATATTATACAGAAACTCAGTAGCAGACTAGAGGAATGCAAGAAGAAAGTCAAAGATTTGAAATATAGCCGAAACTGGTTTGGCTCAGTGGATAGAGCGTCAGCTTGGGGACTGAAAGATCCCGGGTTCGATTACGGTCAAGAGCATGTACCTTGGTTACGGGCATATCCCCAGTAGAGGGTGTGCAAGAGGCAGCTGATCGATGACTCTTTCTCATCGATATTTCTATCTCTCTCCCTTCCTCTCTGTACAAAATCAATAAAATATATATTAAAAAAAGATTTGAAATACAAAGAAACAAAAATCACTCAACTGGAAAAGCAAAAAGAAAAAATAATCCAAAAAGTTGAAGATAGTGTAAGAAGCCTTTGGGAGAACTTCAAGCGTACCAACATCAGAATTGTGGGGGTGCCAGAAGAAGAGAGAGAGCAAGATATTGAAAACCTATTTGAAGAAATAATGACTGAAAACTTCCCGTACCTGGTGAAAGAAATAGACTTATAAGTCCAAGAAGTGCACAGAACCCCAAAGAAAAGGAATTCAAAGAGAACCACACCAAGAAACATCATAATTAAAATGCCAAGAGCAAAAGACAAAGAGAGAATATTACAAGCAGTAAAAGAAAAACAGTTAATTACCTACAAGGGGGTACCCATATGATTGTCAGCTGATTTCTCAACAGAAACTATGCAGGCCAGATGGGAGTGGCAAGAAATATTCAAAGTGATGAATAGCAAGAACCTACAACCAAGATTACTCTACCCAGCAAAATTATCATTCAGAATTGAAAGTCAGCTAAAGAGCTCCACAGATAAGAAAAAGCTAAAGGAGTTCATCACCACCAAACCCATTTTATATAAAATGCTAAAAGGTGTTCTTTAAAAAGAGGAAAAAGAAGAAAAAAGTAAAGATAAAAATGATGAACAACAAATACATATCTATCAACAAGTGAATCTAAAAATCAAGTGAATTAAAAATCTGATGAACAGAATAAACTGGTGAATATAATAGAATCAGGACCATAGAAAGGGAGTGGACTGATAATTCTCAGGCGAAAAGGGTTGTGAAGGTGCTGGAAAACCTGGACAAAAATTGTACACCTATGGATGAGGACAGTGGCAGGGAGGTAAGGGTAGAGGGTGGGGTGGGAACTGGGTAAAGGGGAGCTATGGGGGAAAAAGAAAAAAATTGTAATATTTTGAACAATAAAGATTGATTAAATTTTAAAAATACTGTAACTGGATAACCAAGGGATCTGGGCTGCTTGAGCCAATTGAGCAGAGACAGGGTTGAATCATATATGAGCATTTATTCCAATACTGCCAGCAGTAAGGGAGAGCAGCAGGTCATCCATAAAAATGTGGTCTGTATCACACCATAAACCAGCTTCTTATATTGGGTAAAAAGAGAAGAGTACATGGGAAAGTAGGAATTAAAGGCATGGGGAAGTGGGCACAGGATAGTCATTACAGTTTAAAAATCATGCTAGCTGAAGGGGAGGTTCTAGTGGGCAGGTGCCTCAGGGTGCCCTGGGACCAGGTTACAGGTAATAGAGGCTGGGGGTTATAAAGATATGTGCCTCCTGGACTATTTTGTTTTGGCCTCAAGATTGTAAATCTTTCCATAATGACAGGCAGTTCTTAGAAGGAACTTGGACTGCATTCCAATGTTAGCTCCCATGCCTCAGGGCATATAACTCCTAAGGAGGTTAGGATATGCTTTCTAATCAGAACAGAACTATCATGATTAACAGAGCATGATTAATATTTCTTACTAGAGGCCCAATGTATGAAATTTGTGCACTGGGGGAGAGGAGGGGAGTGTCCCTCACCCCAGCCTATATTCTCTCCGATCTGGGAACTTTTGGGGGTTGCCTGACTGCCACTTGAGGCCTGATCTCACAGGAATTGGGCATCAACCAGCAGTTGGACATCCCTCTCACAATCCAGGACTGCTGCCTCCTAATCGCCCACCTGCCTGCCATCCTGATCACCCCCTAACTGCTTCCTTGTTGGCTGATCTCAAGCAAGCATGTGGACATATGAAAAGTAGACCATAGATGGAGCCGTTTAACAGTGAAACCAGAGCAGCCATTCCAGAGGAACTGCTTGAACATCTTGATCCTTGAACCTTTGAAATGTTTGAACTGGGCAAAATAACCTTTGGACTGAGCCAAGCCAACATTGTCTTCAAACAACTGTTGTTAATGCTAACAGGAAAGCAGCCATTCTGACTATAAAGACTAATAATTTTGGATATTACTTAGATCAGTAACCAGTCATGTAGAGCAAAAGAGTAACAGCTTTATAATACCAATAGAAATTCATTTCTTCTACCCATGTGTTAATTCCTTTCCTTTTTCCCATAATAACCCTTTGTCTTCACTCCATAATCAGGACATAGGCTTCCTGCCTGAATCTATAGCTTTGGATTGCAAGTCTGTCATTGCAAATAAATTCTTATTACTTCTCACTTTGGCTTTTTTTTCCTTTTTTTCTAACAGTAGGTTTTTAATTCCAATTTTAAAGTTAAGACATAAAAATTCAGACAGCTGGAGAAAACTTCACATACTTTCACACCTAGTTAGGAGCAGATTTGGGGTTTGAATTTAGGTCTAATAACACCAAAAACATGTATTTCCCATAAAATCCAGAAATATTTCCCCTTGCCATAGTCCTATCACTTTGAAATTCATTGTTGGTATTGACTGTATTCTGCTACTAATGGCTTTTACCTTTCAGGTAAATGTCAAAAAGCACTTAGCTGTCACCAAAAGCCAGATGCTTAATAGACAGAGAGGTGAACGACTCTCAGTGTCTGACCTCTAAATATCAGAAAATGAAGCCATAACCATTTCCACAAAGAATCTGGATTACTGGTATGCTGCAAATACAGGAACTGATTTCCTAACTGCAGTTTTGTAGGATTCTTTATCTTATTTACTAGAGAGAAAAACTATGGAAAAAGAGTACAGCTCTTTCTATCAACCTGTAAAATGTGGTTAAGTGTTTTTCTTCATTTATTGATATCTCAGTAAAAGTGAAGCTCTTAAATATTTATTTGAAAAATAAAAACTTATGAATATTTTCCTCAAGTTATTATGACTTTATAATTGGTGATTTATAAATGGTGATGAATTCATACACACACACACACGTATCTCTCTCTCTAAATTGTGAACTCACTAGGGCATAAGCTGTTACTGTTATAATTATAAGCATATAGTTATCATTAAATATAATCTACACTAATAAAAGAGAAAGATACAAATTGACAGTACCTTTGCAATGGCTACCAGCCAATCAGGAGTGAGTATGCAAATTAATCTAACAAATATCGTGGATTAATTTGCATACACAGGTGCCCAGTGGCAGGGGGCGAGATGCTGGTGGATGCTGTTGGAGGTGCCCAGCTGCTCTGGGCCTCTGTGCAACATGGGAAGACGGAAAGGCAACTCTCGGCTGGAGCAAAGGCTGTGCCTGCAGCCAGTGTAAGGAAGGCCCATTCGGTACTACTCTACATGCATTGGGCGTCTAGTTGTAATATTAATATACTAGTGGCCTGATGCATGAATTAGTGCACATTGAAATAAAATTAATTAGAACAAATATCTTAATATGCTATTTGCTCTTTCTCTATAATAGAAGTGTCAACCAAATTCACCATCTACAATGACAGATGGAAACACATGTGTGTGATTGGTTCTAGTGAGAGCTTTATATATACCATGCATGCATGAGTCAACTTAGCCTTTTATAGATATAGAATAAACTTGCTTAATTAGATCTGCTTTCTGATTTAGCTAAACTTTTTCCAGCCCATTGAAGCAGCACAACTTCTCTTTCAGGTAATTGTCAGCAAAGTAGCAGTAAATATCAACATGAAGTATTGTAGATTATTGTTGTAGTTTACACAGGGAGAACAAAGGGTAAAATATTTAAATGCAACAGTGTTTGACTATATTCTGTGCAGTGAGAAAACGTGAAGTCATTTTCAAGGTCCACAATTTCTTATTTCCTTTCAGTTAGGTCAAGTTTCTAAGCTTTATAAATCTCTATTTTCTGGCTAATGAAAAGAAAATAGGATTCTACCAAGTCTCCTATCTATCTCCAGTACTTCTGTAAGGATCAAATGAGATGAGGCTCTGGAAAAAGATTCACAGACATTTGGTTACAGTGTAAAGTGTTTCCACCTGACTATAAAGCAAGTTATCATAGCAACCTGTCAGAAGGTGGGAAGGATACTTAGCATATTAGCCTTTTATATAGATAGATTATAAGGTGTCATTATTTAATTATTTACTGTATTATTTTAACTAGGAAACTCAGATTGGTTCTAAGGAATCTTTGAAACTGGAGACCCATTAAGACTTTACACTTTCCCAGGAGTACAAATATCTCTGTGCAGTGGAGTCAGAGTGCCCACCAGCATCCTGGAGCAAGTAGTTGGTTTCTTTGGAACAGCAAGTCAGTCTGAAGTAAAACAGACTGGTTATATGTTTCAAGCCAAGGTCCTTGGACAGAGAAGTGAGAAACAAAAGAGGCAGAAACTGAAAACAGATTCTAGTTATTAAGACACTTGTGAGCTATAACTAGGAGACAAAACCAAAAAAGTGGGCCATACGGGAGCAAATGTAGAAAGTCAGTAAGTCAAGCAGAGGGACTCAGGACAGGAAGGACCAGAGCATACCCTTCATGTGTTGGTGCACATGCCTTACTATTTGGAGAAAGTGTGAGGCCAGAGTAAGAGGACTGATTTACAGATAAGATTCACCACTGAAATTCTGTTACAGAGAATGAGACCTCTCTTTAGTTGTTCAAAGGCCATTGCAAAAACATTCTTCACCAATGTTCAGTGGGCTTTGGATCCAGTATAGTATCACCACACCCATTTCTCTCTAGAATGAAGTCTGCCATGCCTTGGATGAAAGTGAAGGAAGTGGGTACCTTTCCAGGAGATTGTAACAGATATCATAGGTGGATGACAATAGGAAGAAAGTTCCTTTGGATATTTAAAAATATGTATACTTTTTCTCAATACTAATGAAATTCATACCATTGTAATTAGCTAGTTATTAATAATGGGATAAAAGCAAAGGGAAGTGCAGACATTGCAGGCATGTCATTTGGGCAGCTTCACCAGAAAGTTGTATTATAGCTTTGCTCTCCCCAGGGAACCACCAAAACACTGCAAAACACTGGGGAAAGGGATCCAACAAAGGGAAAGTAGACACATGCCCAGTAAAGTTGGGGTGCCATCAGAAAGGTACTTGCCTATCAGTTAAACCTGGGAAAAGAGATGGTGGGCCAGAATGGGAGTGGCTACTGCAAGCACACAGAAATTTGGGAATAAATAATTTCCTGAACATAGGAGTTCTCTCGCTTGTGCGCTTGGCACATGGGCTCTCTTGCTTTGTTCCTGCCTATGTTTCCTCCATAGCCAAGTGGCCCTGCAGATCCCACATGCAATGGACTGACAAACTGCAGTGGGAAACACAGACTAAGTAACCTGATGCTGGACTGGACTATGCAGACATGGAATGGAAACTCTAGCCACTGGTTCCGATTTTAGTGCTACTGAAGCCCCAGCTACACATCGTCTATGACTGTCCAATGGGAAATGGGACTTTGAAATCTCAGCCATACAAATAAAAATCACTCATTCTCCTGCGTGAGTCTCAGAAAATCCCTTTTTTCAGTATATCACAAGAACTCCACCCCCACTATCAACCCGAGGAGATAAGGGCCTCTACCCTCTTTTAACAGAATCACATAAATCATTCTCTGGATAGAATATCAAAGATGAAAATAGTATGTTGAATCTTTAGCATTTGGAGAAAGATTTTTGAGTCCGAGAATTTTATTTTATTTATTTTTTATTTTATTTTATTTATTTTTTTAAAATATATTTTATTGATTTTTTACAGAGAGGAAGGGAGAGAGATAGAGAGCTAGAAACATCGACCAGCTGCCTCTTGCACACTCCCTACCAGGGATGTGCCCACAACCAATGTACATGCCCTCGACCAGAATCGAACCTGGGACCTTTCAGTCCGCAGGCCGACGCTCTACCACTGAGCCAAACCGGCTTCAGCGAGTCCGAGAATTTTAAATGCCATTGGTGTTTTTTTTGTTTGTTTGTTTGTTTATTTGTTTTTCCCCCTATACTGCAGTACAAATCTAAAAGATCTTTGTTTAAGTTTTTAAGGGATTGTGCTAATTTTTCCTAATCAGAGAGGAAGGCAGTGGAATCTGCCCAATTCATGTCAGTATATTGGACTATAAGAGTTAATGCTGGTCTCACTCACTTTCCCTATATAAAGGGGGACTCTGCACTCAAGAATGAAGCACATTTTTCTGTCCACATTTACCACAAAATTTATACACTCCTTATAGAATGAATCTGCAGTGGGCATGCAAAGATATGCAGTTTATGCTTCTCTTCCCTCAGAAGAAGAAACTGAGGGATCCTGAGTTTGCATCATATAAACTCTGGATCTGGAATCAGAAGATTCGAGGCATAAGTCAACCATTCAAGTCACAAGCTCTTTGATCACAGACAAGTAATTTGTTGTTATCTCTGAGCCTTTACTTCAACCCATAAGAAAGGGAAAGTATGTCAAACCTCAGATGGTTTTAGTGAGAAAGAAAGAAAATGACAAGAATGTGAAATCTCCACTATGGTCTTCAGCACATAGAAGTTACCTTTGTGTCTTTTTGAAGATGCAGAGGCTTACTTCTTGAAACCTGTCCCATCTTGTCATAGCCTTCATAACTTCATAAAGTCTTACCCTACTGCTCTTCAAAACCAGTAACTCATACCTATCACTTCTAATATTTACTCATTCTCATGTCTAAATGGTAGAATCTTATTTTACATCTTATACCAGTGTTAGTTTCCAGTGGCTGCCATAACAAATTAAATTTAGTGGCCTAAGCTGACTCACACTTATTCACTCACAGTTTTGGAGGCCAGAAGTCTCAATCAAGATGTGAACAAGGCTGCCTTCTCTCCAGAGGCTCCAGAGGAGAATATGTCCCTAGATTTCTTCAGCTTTTGGTTGCTGCCATGATTCCTTGGCTTGTGACCACATCCCACCAGTCTCATGCTTTTGTGTCATATTGCCTCCTCCTCTGTGTTTGTGTGTGCTTAATCCACTACTGTCTCTCACTTACAAGAACATCAATAATGACATTTAGTGCCCACTGGATAATCCAAGAGGGTCTACTCATCTCAGAATTATTTCCTTAATTATATGTGCCAAGATCCCTTTTCCAAATAAAGTAACATTGACAAGTTCCTGATATTAGGATGTGGACATATCTTTGGCAGCTATTGTCAGCTTAGCATAGTGTTCTAGGGATAATTTAAGTTTATTTATTTAGTTACTGAAAAAAAAATAGAGCATGGTATATGTTTATATTTTAATCTAAATTATAGAATAAAAATAATCTTAACGAACAGTTGGCATGGGCTGGTAATGGCACTTTTATGGGTCCTTCTGCCCTTCAGTTTCTGGTGACAAAGGATACATAAAGCATTCCAAGGAGAGAGGACAACCTACAGTGCAGAGACTCAGTCAGCATTCCTTCCTTCTTTCTGGGTGCAGCCCTGTGCCCTGATCAGTAGATTTTCAGACTAATTTATTGAGTTTGGATATTCACAGATCCTCACTTAACAGCTTCTCTCCATGAGACTGGATTAGACAAGCAATTTATAAGAAAATGGTAGAGATGGCGGCTGCAATCTCATTATTCATAAATGTTTCTAGAAATTCAGAAATACAAGCATTTGGAGATCATTACTGATTTTCATACCTGGGAAGTGTCTCAAAGGCACCAAGACAGACAAGCTAAATCTTCACAGTGCCACTGTCCCAGGTGTTGATTGCTGAGCTAGATGACCAATCTGTGTGTGCCTGTCTTTTCCCTGCTCAGCTCACCAGAGGACACTCTGCAGTTTGTACTTGCTTTTTCAGCCCCAATGGTCTGTGGGCAGCATGGAATTTACCAAACTCTTAACTTACTCATAGACTTGCATATGCTGTTAAATTTGTGTAAAAAACCTTTGTCCTGCTAATCTCATGACTGGAGTAGTTATGTCATTCAAATATTAGTTCAAACATATGTCTTTCTTTTTCATTGCCAAATAAAAACATTTTTTTATTCTTGACATTTACCTCAATGTGTAAAAATGTATTTAACATATTTTCATCTGTTTTTCAAAGCTTCTTGTGCCCTTTGACAATAGAGCCACAGCCTGTGGTATATGGCCAATTCCTCAATAATGCTACAGGGCAAATACATGATGGGTAACAGAATACACAAAGTCACTCCTTATAAAAATTCTTAGAATGTGGAATTCCTAGAATAGATTCCAGAAATCCCCATACAGAAAGGCAAGGCTCACTCTACTTGGTGTGAGCTGCCCTGCCCAGCAGCATGCCAGTCTCCTGGGAATTTGCTAGAAAAATAAAATCTCAGGCCCCACCTGAGATCTACTGAATCTCAATTTTCAAAAAACTTCCTATGTAATTCCCATGAATATGAACATCTGAAAAACACCAGTCAATGCGTTTACTAAATAATCTCCAGGTGTTTTTAAACTTCAGCCCTATTTTAAACCACTAATCAAGATCATGTCCAAATCAATGGAGTGAGAACAAAAATCACCATCACCCCCTCCTGCCTTGCCAGCACAACAACTATTTCAGTGTACTTATCCTATATAATGAGAGAGGAATGTGCTAATTATCTATTATGCCCCCTGGAGGTGTAATGACCAACCTCATAATGACCAGATCACAGATCTGCAGGAGGAGGGTGGGGCAGTGTACTATAAGCAGGCTGTGAGAAGCTACAGGAGGGGGCAGGGCTGCAAGCTATGGGGGGAAGGGGAATGGGGGAGCTACAGGAGGGCAGGGCAGCAGGCAGAGAGCTACAGGAGGGCAGCAGAGTGCTACTGGCCCAAGGATTCTTGACCAGGGCTGCTAGTTTAATATAACAGCCATAGTGAGCACCTAATTTAATTGGGTACCATGGTTGTCTCAGATAATAATAATAATAATAATAATAATAATAATAATAATAATAATGAAACATTTTCTCCTCTTAAAAGGATATAAATCTGCAAGTGGAAGAAAGACTCTCAAAGTTGACAACACAGTGCCAGACATCACACAGGTATGAAAGCTTGACTTAAAAGCAAAAGGAGTTATTTCTACTTGGAGTCTATGGAACCCTTAGTAAACTAACCTGATGATTAACAAGTCTAGACCCATGAGGTGTTCACGGATCAGGTACCGTTATGAGAGCCACAGCAGCCTAGCATGGCTGAGAATTGTCAACACATGGAAGATCCAGGAGGAAGCACATATGAGACTGGAAAGACTACCAGGCTCTCACCAATTGTATAGCCTCTACCCATAGTCCAGGGGATTGGAGAATGAAGGGGCTATTAAGTCATAGAATGAAAAATTCACAGACAGGCATTGGAGGGCCAATAACCAACTGGCACACCCTCAACTATGTTTTCAAGGGTATCTAGATGTCAAGAGGATGAAACAAAAAGGAGGGATATTCTAGGCTGAGATAGCAACACACTTGAAGGTGTAGAGATGAAGCAGTATTTCCCTTCCTTCCTTCCTTCCTTCCTTCCTTCCTTCCTTCCTTCCTTCCTTCCTTCCTTCCTTCCTTCCTTTCTTTCTTTCTTTCTTTCTTTCTTTCTTTCTTTCTTTCTTTCTTTCTTTCTTTCTTTCTTCCTCTTTCTTCTTTCTCTCTTTTGTTCTTTCTTTTAGGGAAAGCCAGCACTTCCCAGGGTCTATAGTAGCCTGTGGGGTAGGTGAGGCAGATACGAATCTACAGGTTAGGAAGCATCCAGAATGTGCAGCACTTAAAAGTCATGCAGGGGAGCTTAGATTATATTGTTGGTCAGGGCACACCTACAAATGACTTTTAGCAGAACGCCACCGTGATCGTATTTGAAATGTCAGCCTTGTTAAGGAAGAAGTGAAGGGTAGCAAGTGCCATGGAGAGGTCAGATGGGAGGTGGTCGTAATAGTCCAGGTGGGGGATGAGGAGAACTGAGCCATGGAGGTAAGTATAAGAGGCAGACAAATAAAACTCAATATAGAACTCTCGAAGTCTTTACTTAGAGACTTTTTTCATGTCTGACATAATTCTCAGGAGGTTGGTTGTCAAATTCCCAGGTTCGTGGAATAATTTAGTAGAAGCATAAGTTACAATGTAGCTAGGATGCATTTGCGGTAAATAGAACTGCTTATTGACAGGCTGGATAAAAAAAAGCAAGAGGGGAAAGCTAAGAGAAACATCTAATAAGGAGACAGAAAGATTAAATAAACAAGCAGCAGACTCAGGGACTGCAAAATCATGTCAGTAGTATCCCAGTTAGTCTGAGGCACATGTCTGCACAGTTCACTCTATCAACATACATGGCACAGATAAGAATAGCAGATATTCTGAGGACCACAAGAGTGTACTATGTTCACAGAGGCAGGAGAATGACATATTTTCTGCTTTAAGCACATTTAAAAAATAAATTTTAAAAATACATTTTTAATGTATTTTTTGAGAGAAGGGAGAGGGAGAGACAGAAACATCAGCCATGAGAGATAATCATCAATTGATTGCCTCCTGCACGGCCCTACTGGGGATCAAGCCCATAACCTCGGGCATATGCCCTTTTTGGGAATCAGACCATGACCTCCTAGTTCATAGGTCGACATTCAACCACTGAGTCACACCAACTCAGCTAAGCACATTTTCATTCAAGAGAATTCAAACTAAAGCTGATGCGGACACTTCTAGGCGCACAGTGAAAGCCAAACAGAGCAGCGAGCCCCGGCCTGCTTCACTTCCTTAGGACCCTAATTCTGGAAAACAGCACACAATTTGGGAAGCATTACCCAGGGGTTCTGCTCAGTGCTGACTTTAAGCTCAGGTAATAGTGTTGAGATGCCACAAAAGACAACATCCTTCAGTGACCTGAAGTGACATCTGATTATAATCATCGTAAATGGCAGTGCCGACAGAGCAAAACCAGCAGAAAGAGAATAGTCAAATTATAGGTTTTTGGCTTTAGGGTTAGGAAATAAAAATTGTTGCCTAGTTCTTGTATTTTCTCACAACACTCAATTTCCTATGTTAGCTAAGTTTTGAGAGAAAAAAAAGTGAAGGTGATTTGGTAAAACACAAGCACATAGTGGGAGGAAGACATATTGAGAAAAAGAAATCAAATGTTACAAAAATATTTAAATTGCAATTTAAAAATGTCTAAGGTTTAGGAATTCTGAAGTTTCTGAACAACACTAATTATGAAAGCAAAATGGTAAAGAGATTTAAAATCCAAGGACTCATTTGAATGTAAATCTTCCTAAGAGGAAGTCTTGTGAATATGCTGATGGTTGACTAAAACAATTCCGGAATTGTAATAACTAACACAAACATAAAATGGGAGCGTTACTGTGGAGGGGGGGCACTGTTATTGTGTCTGTGAGCTAATTAGCCATCTCCTATGAGGAAAGTCTCCTCAGCACTGAGAGGCGCAGGACTGTTTGCTGAGGGTTAATTAACTTCAGTGAACCACACAGCTGGACAGTGACAGAGCCTGCAGCCTCACTCCAGAGCACCTCCTCTGAGCATCTAAGAGACTGGTTTCCAAAAATTAATCACAATATGTGACAAATGCAAGAAGCAAAGCTCCTGAACTTGATGGCACAACGTCTACGTGAAGCTGAGAAGCATATCCAGTAAATCTGATCAAATCTCTGCTGATAAGCAACCATTATGGGATTGAGTCTTCTAAAGAAGATGGCTGCCACAGGGTCCTTCTCCAGCTCAGAACCCTTTAATAGCTGTGCCTCTGTGCCTTCTTGCAGGATCCAGCACACATCCTGGACCCAGCTTGCATTTCCTCCGCAACCTGCAGTCTACTCAAACTCAAAGGTCTGTGGGTGCATGCTTTCTCACCCCAACTCCTAACCCTCCCCAACCCCCGCCCCCTCCCTCGAATCTCTATTCCCACCACAGTGAATTGCTAATTCCCTCCAGTGCACTTGGATGGGTGCTTCTCAACCATGGCCATAGAATGGGAGTGCTCTTCTCATGAAAGATAAATGTGCATTTTTGTTTCCCAAAAAATCATACTGGACTGGAACCAGGGTGGACACAAACATAATCTGATTTGTAGGATTAGTATAAGAATTGGCTGAGAAGATGCCTAGCCAACAAGTGATGGCTAGTTATTAAAAAAAATAAATAAAATAATGATACTGTGCAAAAATCCTGTGTAATAAAATAACCAGAGAGTTAAGACTAAACATCCTTTTCCTGGGCCTACACTATGGGTTTTGTTTTTGCGTTGATAACATTCAGCACCTCATCACCCTGGCTGATTACAGTTTTGTCACTTTTTCCAGGACAGGGCTGATTGTAGAATTTCTCTAGCTCCTCTAAACTCTCTATGATCCATCTTTTGAAAGACTACAATGACCCAGCACAGCACTAAGAACTTCAAGTGTGTAACCTCAGTAAACGTGCTCAAATACCATACTCTGCATTGTTGATTCCACATTTTTACAGACAGGAATAAAAAACACACACTTAAGTTGAACTATATTAAGTAACTTCTCCGTTGCCACACAATCAGCAAGCAGGAAAGCAAGCCTTCCATTACAGCCTTCCTAACTCTTAACATCATTTCCCCCAGCAAGTCTACTCACTGTCTATAGCCCCAGCAAACCTGATCACCCATGTTTGATAATAAGGTTCTTTTGAGAAGAAAAATTGATTTATGTTGGAGATTAATCAGAAGAGTACTAGGGAAATTATTTCTGATCAAGACATAATAGCTCTAGTTTTTGCTTGTTTGTTTTTATCCCCCTAACCCCATCTTCCAAATCTGATTTGCTGAAGAGTGAAACCCTAAAAGCAATGATCTGAGAACAATGTAGTGCCAAGAATAAGGCAAATGCCAGTTTCCAAGCCTCTTCTCTATACAAATTTCTTTCTTGTTCAGCTCCTTCTGTTAATGCCATTCAATAAATATTTCTGGAGGACTCACCCCATGCCAAACTAAAATGGAATTTCAAAGGTTAACAGCACAGAGTGTCACTGACGTCACTGACATAGAGTACACCTCACAGTACAGTGAGGACCCCATTAAAGAGTCCGGCAGTGCAAAAAGGACTCGTGAACAACGGTTCCATAGCATGTTTCTTGAAGGAGATTGCCACAGCCTAACAAGTGTGTGGAGTGCAACAATGCTATCAGCTCTTCCTTGGTATGTGCTGTACATATGAGCTTCTTAGATATCCTGCAGGGAGGGACTCTGCTTTACTTTATTAGGTCTGGTTTTATAAAAACTATGCCCACAAAACATTTCCCTTCTTGCAACACTTAGTGAAATTCTGTGAGAAGAGAGTTCCCTCAAGTTCACTTTAGAAAATAGCAGCCTTTCCAGCCTCATAACCAATATTGCCATCTCTCCCCTCCCTAACCTAAACAGGCTTATAAAATTGTCATCATCTTTCTTAAAGAATTGTCAGACCATATAGGTTATGCTACTTTTTAAAATTTCATGTCAAGTACATAAAACAAACAGGAGTGTACCATTTCACAAAAAAATTGTAGTGCCTATCAGAACCTTTTATATTTTTTTCTTCTTCTGTCAGAACTACCTTTCCTGCTTCTGTGTCTGGATGATCTTTTCATCACAAGCTGCGTAGAGTAGTGCTGCCTGCCGCTGCAGCACATGCGTATCCCGGGTGTGGGTCACCACTATCTCCCTTGCCTTTATCTTTGCCTCTAGAAACTCTGCTCACGGGGCTGGAATTCAGGCCAAGAACCTCAATGATGTCATTCTTAAACTTTACAATCCTGAGTGAATGCTTCCTATCCTGTATCTCCATAGCACCTTTCTTCGATCTGTGTTCCATACACAGCATCTTCATGCTCTGTTCTACCTGGCTGTGGGCACTGTGAAAGGGTGATTGATCCTTGGGCAATCCAGCTGGCACCCTAACTGGAGGCCTATCTTGCTAGGGCCCTCAGTCCTTTGCCTATTAGTGCTTGTCCGGAATGAGTCTTGCCTTAGAGGTGATGCAGACCATCCCCTGCCCTGCAGAACATGCACTGTCTGTTTTTAGTCTTGTTTACAAATAACATAAATTACAGCCCTCCAACCTATACAGTAAAACTGAGTTATACTAGATTTAACAAATAAAATATGATAATATGGATTTTAGCTTTGATCAAGTTGAGTTCCAGATTGCCCAGCCAGTTCTGTTGCTCTCTCAGGAGGCTTCTCCCACTGCCGGACAATGGCCTCTCCATCTGTTTTGGTCTTTTAGACAATAGCCAGAATATACTGCCCAGGTCAGGTGCCTGCCAGGAGACAGTAGGTAAAACTAGTCATGCATGGAAGCAAGTCCAAGTGTAAAAGAGAGTGCCTTTTTGAGGTTAAGTGAGACTTGCTACTTAGTTCTCAGATCTTTCCCTCTCAGGATGTAGACCATCAAAAAATATTTGGTTAATAGAAAAGTGTAAGTGTTTTAAAATGGTAGCAATTTAGTGGTGGGGGGCAAAAGAAGACAGGACTGAAAGCTCTTATCTCAAAAGGTTAACTATTTCCCTAACATCACAGAACTAGTGGGTGCCAAACTGGAGCTTAGAATCAGGTGCGTCTTCCTGCACCCACACCTATTGTCCTCCCCACGGTTATGGCAAGGTCAAGGTAGAAGGAAGGAATGCTCCAAAGTGGACTCTATTAGTTAGTCCAAAGTAACTTAATCAGAGGAGGCTTTTTGGAGCAAATTGAATATTATTTCCCTGAAAGTTGCTAAATGTAGTTTTTACTGAGTGATTTAGTTACTCAGTAAACATGGTTTTGCTTGAGTTGATGTACATTGTGCTACCAAAAATATAGATTGGAAATGTCAGTGGCCTGTTTTAATGTAAATGCTCTATATGTGTGGTGAAACATATTGACTTCCAAGTAATAGTGTACTTTGACTTGATATATATTGACTTAAACCTCCTGGGGACTTATCGATTGTTTTCAGTAAATAGTCTGTGAAATGTTTTCTCATTTAGCTAGAAATAAAGCTCAGCTTTTGGCAAGATTTCTTTTTTCTTTCTTTTTAACTTTCTTTTTATTGTTGACACAGTTACAGATGTCCCACCCCTTGCCCTCTTTATCCCCCTCCACCCAGTTCTCACCCCTGCTTTCACCTGCCAACACCGCTCTGTTGTCTGAGTCTGTGGGTTATGCATATATGTTCTTTGGCTAATCCCTTCACATTATTTTACCCTGTCCCCCTCCCAGCTCCCCTCTGACAGCTGCCAGTTTGTTCCTATGTATCCATGTCTCATTCCATTTTGTTTATCAGTTTATTTTGTTTATTAGATTCCACATATAAGTGAGATCATATAGTATTTGTCTTTCTCTGACTGGCTTATTTCACTTAGTGTAATAAACTCCAGATCCATTGGTGCTGCTGCAAAAGTTAAGACTTCTTTGCTTCTTAATGGCTGGGTAGTATTCCATTGTGTTAATGTACTAGAGCTTTTTTATTCACTTATCTACTGGAGGGCAGTTGGTGCCTATTCTCAAAATTAATCTGAAGCCACTAGTTGTTGTTTTTATTAATTTTTGTGGTGTTATTGTTTAATGAAATTATATAGGTTTTGGTTGTACAATTCTATAATATATCATCTACATAGTATATTATGTGTTCACCACTCTACATCAAGGCTTATTCCATCACTATTTATTCCATTTGCCTTCTTTTAACTTCCCTCACCTCCCCTTTCCTTTTGGCAATCACCATACTGTTGTCTGACTCTTTTTAATATTTGCTTAATCCCTTCACCCTTCTCACCCATCTGACCTTTTTGAGACAGCATGGATAGACCTGGAGAGTATTATGATAAGTGAAGTAAGCCAGTCAGATAAAGATAATTTCCATCTGATTTCATGTATAAATGGATCAAAATAAACTAACAAAGTGGAAACAGACTTATGGATAGAGAAAATAGAATGACAGCTGTAAGAGGGGAGGAATTTGGGGGCTGAGTAAAACCACTAGATTTAAATGTATATAATCTGAAGACCTAAGGCAAAAACAAAACAAAACAAAACAAAACAAAACAAAACAAAACACAAAACTGGTTAAAAACCTCATAATGCTAATTTAGAAAAGAATACACAATTCTCCTGTCATTATATTGTAAACAAATAATTATGTTTAACATTATTCCAACTATATAAAATTAGCAAATAAAATAGATGTAAAAAGACTGGAAATATAGATCAACTTTATGTTTATCAGTATTATCCTCTAATTAGTTTTAAATTTATAAAAGAAGATTTAAATCAGTTTTTGGTATAGTCCCAAGATGTTGCCATTGAGAACATTTGATTCTTTTTTTTCTCCTCATGCATGAACCAATCCTTTATATGTTATTCACATTTTGTCAATTGCTATAATACTTGATGTCCTAAAGGGAAGTGAGGTTTTATTATTTTTTAATTATTCTATTTCTGACATTTACTAGATAAAAAATATATATTGTCAAATTTGAACAGGAACATTGGGTATTGGTCCAATGCCCATGACCCCCCCACACACAAAAAAAAGAAAGAAAGAAAAAAGAAAAAGAAAAATTGTGTTTCCATATCTCAGCACAATTCAAAATTATGTTTCAGAAAAATCGTAACTATTAAATCAGGATGCTTTTGCTATTATATCAAAATAGCAAACTTTAAGTAAATTTATGAATTTTATGAATATTCTCTATATCAATAAATTAATAGTAACTATCTACGAATAGTGGATACATGGATGATATATTTTTCTTTCTGCGATCATTCTGAACTTTCCAAACTTCCTTATTAGTTGATTTTAAAAGTCATTCTAAAATATATAGTTAAATGAACACCTTACATTTCAGTTAGAAGATAGCTAAAAGATTATTCAATATGGTTATGAATATCCATATTATTGCATTGTATATAATATCCATATACCACTGCATTAAAAACATGTGTAATACAGCATGTTTCCATGGATGCTATGGAGATAGGATGGCAGCCTGTAAAATGTATTTCCTTTTTCTAATGAGCAGGTAGCTAGGATCAGCATCCTTATTCCTATTGAAAGTGGGTGATTTGCGAGAAAATTGCTCTCAGTAACAACATTCCTTAACTGGTTTCTGCTCAGCTCTCTATCACAAAAACTACATTTCCCAGAACACCTTGCCAACTGGCTTCCCACTGAGTTCAGCCAATGGAAGGCATAGGCGGGATTTGAAGACTGAAGGAAGCACACATGCTTAGTTCTCTCTCTGCCTGGCCAGTGCCTTTCTGTATAAGAGACTATGCGGCCTCCACTATGGCTCTCAGACCTGCTGTATACCTGCACCTACACTGTAATCAGTCTCCACCAAGTTTCAATAATACTGTCTCCTGGTACCTTCATTTTTAGGGGCAGTGGTTCCCTGTTTAGTTAAAGGTTAAGTTCCCTCTTTATTTTTTTAGGTCTTCCATCACCAATTTTCTGCATTGAAAATTTCCTATTTCAAGTGCTTAGATTAGTTTCTATTTTCCTGATTACACCCTAACTCATACAGTGGCCATTTGTTTCACATTCTGTGAAAATGCTAGAATTCCAGCCACCCTTAACTTCTTCTGAATTTGTGAAGAATGCGTCACAAATTTGGAAGTTTGTGCCAATTATCTAAGGCAACTAGTTGTTGAGAAGCCACTATGCACCAGACATTGCAATGGATGTCCTCCAACCCACCTGCCTCTCTACTCTCACCTCTGGACACAGTTGTGCTCATTCTCTTACTCCACCCATGCTGGTTTGCTCTCTGTCACCAAACACACACACACATATTTATTTATCACCTCAGTGTAATTCGACATACTATTCAATGTATGGAATGGCTTCCCACTTGACTCCTGAAAACTCATCTTTTATGTCTCAAGTGGAGCTTTACTTCTCTATGAAGTCTTCCCTGACACCAGATCATTAACTTTTCCTTATTGTTCGCTCTCATTCCACCATGTACTTCCCCCTTGTGGTACATATAAAATTAACGAAATAATTTATGGAAGACTTTGATCTTGATACCTAATTATACTTGTTAAAATGTAGGACCAATGAAGACTGGGGCCAAGACACCTAAGTTTAACTGGTATCCCTAATAGCTGTGATGGTTCATATGCAGGCATAATTGGTGCTTAATAATATTCATTGAAAAAAATATTTCATTTAATTGTTTCAATATTCCTTAAAGAATGATATTATTTTTTCCTACTTTATATAATTTTATTAAATTCAATATACAACAGACTGAGTAGACTGCTACATAGCATGAGGCTTTGTAAATGCTGATGATAAAGCAATGATCAGCACAGACAAAATAAGTCCTTCCCTTCATAAAACTTAACAGTCAGGAATATATACAATGCACAAATGAAATACATTGCATGTTAGATGATGTAAGTAATATTGAAAATAGTTCAGGGAAGCAAACTAGAGAATGCCATGTAAGGATCATGCACTATTTTGCCTAGGAAGTTTGGAAAGATCTCGTTGATACCAGGATATGTGAACCCAGAGCTAATGATAAGACAATAAAACACATCAATAAAACACATGGAAGAAGATGAAAAAGAATTCCAGGAAGAGAAAACCTCATCAATTTAAGAGGTAGAAAAGATAAAGTTCAAAATATTAAAGCCAATTTCCTATTTATAGGGATTCTAGGTCTGTACAGGGCCTGTGTGACCTCCGGCCTCTGCTCTACTCAGTGCATTGCAATTTCACATTATGGAATCTGGGATGTTAAAACCATTACAAAAGGTTCATCACAACCTATATCAAGTTGAATCATTTGGCCATGGTTAATATATTTGTCATCAGTGTGCTTACCATATTTGACAGTCAAGCAGTGGGTGCACACAGTATTAAGGATATAATTCAGCTTTTACTTTTAGGCCATTTCACTTTTTAAAGTTACTTTGTAGGAGTTTGTCTGCAGTTGTGTTGACACCATCAAGGCCCTGGCCAGATAATGCAGTTGGTTAGAACATAATCATCCTGAGGTTGCAGGTTCAATCCTAGGTGAGAGCATATACAAGAATCATCCACTGAATTCTCTCTCTCTCTCTCGTAAATTAATACATTTTAATGAATATATATTTTAAAACAACACCATCAATAATAAAAAGTAAAGCAAAATGGATTTTGAGCTCCAGAAAAACAATATAATGAATTATGCATTATTTCAGAGCTGTGCTCAGATCCTTCCCAGTTATCATGAAGCAGCAACATTGTGAAGCATTGCTCTATGCATGTCTACAATTTAGTGAAAACAACCCGCATTCCTATGTCACCTTCACACACGCCATTATGAGGCATCAAAATGATGCCTTTGAAGCCTTGACTAGTGGAAAGGTTGTGTTTCATTCTCTGCCTTTTAAGTTAACTGTAGCATTTAAAAAAATCTTTCTGATGTCTAAAAACTACTAATGAAGACAGATGAATAAGATAGTCTTGTAGGCACAAACTGACATTTTATACCAGACTGCCTAATGGTAGAGCTCCTTTGCTCAGTGACATCTTAGTGACTACTTTTGTACATGACCTTTTCTATGTTGTCCTTGAACCTCAAGATTAAACAAACATATCCAACTTAATTATTATAATAACTAGAGGCCCGTTGCATGAAGATGCATGCAATAGGCCTTCCTTCCCCTGGCTGCCAGCACTGGTTTTCCTCCAGCACCCAGGACCCAGGCCTTCACTCTGGCTGCAGCACAGAAGCCAAGCCTCTTCAGTCTTCAGTCTCCAGTCCTTGCTCTGTGCTTGTATACGCAAATTGGGTTAATTTGCATATCTGCTCCTGATTGGCTGGTGGGTGTTATGGAGATATGTCGATTTGCATCTTTCTCTTTTGTTAGTGTGGATGACATTGCAGATGGGATGGAGAATTGATTTGGTCAGACATAAAATTTTAATTCTAGCATGGACTACATCTAATGTTTTATCCCTCTGGACCTCACCTGGAAAATATAGAGGATAGTATTATTAAGATTTAAGAATAAATATAAAACTATTGATGTAGTAATATTATCTGATATTGTTAGATTGTGGCATAGGGTGACTCTACTATATGTATTTTATGATTATAATTGTCATTATTCAATAGAATCAGCTTGGTATAGAGGAAACTTAAACATATTGGGACAAGGAGAGCTAAATCATACCTTTGCTGTTCCGACAAATAGCACTGTGCACAGGTCTCATAATGCTGCCCACTGGACTCAGGCGTTTATTTTCCTCATTGACTATTAGGTGATTAGAGCAGAAAATTCCAAATTTCCTTCCAGGTCTAAAAAACAACAACCATGGTTGTCTAATATATGTCCTCCACTTATGTGACAAACAGCATTTATAGGAACCTGCAATCTGAAGCTCTTAAGTGTAGCATTCCATGAGCCATGCAGTGGAGTACACTTCAGTTAAAACACACAGTAGATTTGGGAAAGAGCATTGTTTCCAATCCCAGATAGCATTTGAGTCAATCTATAAGATTATCCAGACTAACAAAAAATATTACTAATACTTCCTCAGGAAACCCAGAGTTTTCCCCTCTAATTTTGATAATGTAAGAAATAAATTATTTATTAATTATTAAGACCAACAAAGTAAGAACGAGCTTTTGTTAGAATAACAATTAAAAATCTTAGACCTCAGTGTTTTATGCTAAGCGATGTTAGACAAATAACGCCATGATTTCACTTTTATGTGGACTATCACCTACCCGCAGTGTTTCCCAAAGTGTGGTACGCGTACCCCCAGGGGTACTGGAAGAGTTTGGTGGGGGTACACGTTGCACCGGAGTTTGGTGGGGATATGCACTGCACCGTGCTTAGCTGCGCCTAATTCTACGTTCTCATGAGTACGAGGGGTACTCAGCGTTACGAAAATTATAGAAGGGGTACACATATGTCAAAAGTTTGGGAAACCCTACTGTGATAGATTAACTGGTAGCACATTTTTATAAGACTTAGTGTTATGATCACATTGTAAGGTATTGTATATAACTGCCGAGTCACTATATTGTACCCCTGAAACTAATAAACTATTATATACAAACTATACCTAGTGAAATAAAATTTAAAATAATTAAAAATCTAAAAAAAAATAATAATAAAAACAAAACAGAAACAGATGTTTGGATAGAGAACAAACTGAAGTTCACCAATGAAAGGGGGTATGTATAAGAAAATAATAAAAATAAAAAGTATGGGCCTGGCAGAGTGGCTCAGTTGGTTGAGTGTCATTTTGTTCACAGAAGATAGCCAGTTCAGTTCTAGGTCAGTGCACATGCCTGGGTTGAGGGTTTGGTCCAAGGTCAGGGCAACCAATTAATGTTTCTCTCTCACATAGATGTCTTGTGTTTCTCTCTCTCTCTCTCTCTCTCTCTCTCTCTCTCTCTCTCTCTCTCTCTCTCTCTCTCTCTCTCTTCTCTCTCTCTCTCTCTCTCTCCCTTCTTTTCTCTGTAAAATCAATAAAAATAGACATTTTAAAAAACATACAGGGCTTTGACTTCTAATTGTCACTGAATATTTCTATCTAACATAAAAAAGAAAAACACAACACACCAAAACACCTGTCTGTATTAATAAGGTTAGACGCTTCAAGTGCATTTACATCTGTCTGCTTGAGGATAAATGGAATTTTACCTGAACCTCCATTTGTTTTGTGCTGCTAGTATGCAGGACATTTGACAGACTTACAGGACATTGAGGCTTTTCAATTATGTATTCTCTGTTCTTAAAGAGTTTTACTGCTTCCTCTATTACTCAGTCCATCATAGCTAAGTCTTTCAAAGAAAAGGAAAAAACTACACATTATTTTCTCTTCTTTAGGAACTGCATGAAAATTTAAACTGCAGGCATTTTAATACCCTTTTTGAAATTTCTATTCTGCTGGGAAGATTGCACCTGTCTTGTTTTATAAATTTTAACAAACGTAAGGCTTTATATTAACATTTCACTTTTGAACTCAAGTTTAGCTTATGTTTTGGACAGTGGGTATTCATTAATATCTGTCTTTCTTTGCTTTTCAGTAGTTTTAATAATGGAAATTTAAGTGTGTCAATAAACTTCATTGTACTTACAACTTCTATCACTGACAAATATGCCTAATATACAAAAAAAAATCTTTTTTTAAAAAATGAGTATAATATGTTAAAAAATAGCAACACTTCTATAGAAAATACGTTAGAGATATAGAATACACATTTTGACACATTTTGTAGAAAAAAAAGACCATTGCCCTTTATCATATAAAAATATTTTAAAACTGAATAAGATACATGAAAATTTAAAATAAACTGATATATAATTACTGATCTAACACATTGCCAATATGCTTTGTTGCCCAGACTATAGGGAAATAATTTTAATGGAGAAGGTAGTAATATCTATCAATTTTACATTTTATCCAAATAATCCCTACGTTGAAAATATTATGCAGCCCTGGCCAGTGAGGCTCAGTTGGTTGGGTGTCGTCCAGTGCACCAAAGGGTCACCAGTTCAGTTCCTGGTCAGGGCACATGCCCAGGTTGTGGGTTTAGTCCCTGGTCTGGGTGCATGTAAGAGGCATGATTGATGTTTCTCTCTCACAATAATGTTTCTCTCTCTCTCTCTCTCTCTCTCTCTCTCTCTCTCTCTCTCTCTCTCTCTCTCTCTCTCTCTCCTTTCCCTTCCCTTCCCTTCCCTCTCTCTCTAGAATGAATGAAAATATCTTTTAAAAAGAATACAATGCTGTGCATGTGCAAAGGCATGCATGACTGCAAGATTATTTGCTATAGGAAAAATGAACATATCCCAATGTCCAATATAAGGGGAAGGTTGAATAAATTCTGATAGATCTACTGAAAAGGAGAATAGGCATCTATAGTAAGAAATGAGGAATACTTCTATATGACAGTACTAGAGGCATGGGCAGGGTTCCTAGGCTTGACCAGCAATCAAGACTGATCAGGGCCTTCTGGCTGCCAGCCAGGGCCTCCCTTCCCTGGTTGCCAGTTGGGGCCTTCCTTCATTTTGCTCTACCTCCTCATGGTCAGCACATGTCATAGCGAGCAATGGAATTCCCAGGGTCTCCCAGTGAAACTCCTGAGGGGACATTTTGCATAGTAGCCTTTTATATATGTATAGATGAGTGATGTCTTAAAAACAAGATGGAAGGGCAACAAAGTGATAAAACATGTATTCCCTATAAATAAACGAAATAATGTGTCATTGTTTATCTACGTGTGTGTAGTGTCTTATGTATTTATATATCTAGGCATACCCAACATGCTTACACTTACAAGAAAAACAATTTATCCCAAACCATAAAATTAAACAGCAGATTATTTTGTGGGAAGAAGGAAAACAAGTCGAGATGATGGGAATAAAAGCTAGAGTTCTCTGAATATATGATGTTTTATAGACTTACAGATTTAACCTTGTAAGCATGTGAAGATTTTAGACAATTATAAAATAATATCCAACAAAAGGACAATGAAACAAGTGCATGTGTCTCCAGTTGGTGACATAATTGAATTAAGAAGAATTATTTATCCTTATATTTGAAACAACAATTTTACTGTTCTCCCAGTGGATTATACCATAAGGAAAACAAAAAAATATTAACTAGTTTATTAGTCATATTTCTTAGGGTGATGTGGGATTTATTATCCTGAGATTGTTGAGTATGCATTGTGAAAGAAAGCAAGGACCCACTGAAGATCAGTAAGGCCACCAAGGCTCTGTGAAGACCAGGCAGTATGGACCTGAGATTGGAAGCACCAGTACAAACTAATAATGCACTTTAACTGATAAATAAGCACCAAAAAGTGGCAATATAAGAACATCTGATTTATAACTCCTAATAAAGTAATAATGATCATTAATAGCTGCCAATATCACTACAAAGACAAATTACTCACTTGGGTGTGTTTTCTGAAGGAAATATAAGAGCCACCTGGAAAGAATTATTGCCAACATTCTATCAGGCTTATGGAAAGAAAAAAAGAAATGCTTGGAAAAGAGAACACATCACATGAGATCAGGGAGATGACTATAAAATTTATAGGGCAAATATCTGGTTTCTTCAAAAAGTAATTGCAGAGGAAAGTAAGAAGAAATAGAAAATAAATCAGTAATTCAAATGGAACTTAAAAGACACATCTGCCAATTGCCATTAATTAGCAATCCAAATTCAAACCAGCAAACTTAAAACAAATGATGGAAATTTTGAATGCAAAATCACTGATGAAAACAGAAGCTGCTCTTTTAATTAGTATAGGAGTGTGTCTCTTTTATTTAGAAATAGTCATGTAGCTCTTTTAGATGAAAAAAGAAATGCCCATGTCTGAGAAATGCATGCTGACATGTTTATAGATGAAATGTTTGGATCTGATATTTTCTTAGAAATATTCAATGTTGGGATGTGTGTGATGGCGAAATAAGACTAGGCGTGACAACAATCTGGAGTGCTATTTATGAGTTTATTATAGTATTTACACTATTTTATTGGAAATATTTTATAATATAAAGCACGAAAATAGCCATGTATCACTGTTTATCACTTTGAGCTATCTCAATTAACTGATTTGGTGAGAAGAAAATCCAAATAACTATTGCCAAACTTAAAGTCTTTCCTTAACAGCTGGCCATGTACTATCCACTTTATTTTTCTTTGGCTTATGTAGGTATGTGGGTGTGACTTTGGTCTCCAGGAGTTCATTAATCAAAATGAAATTCTCCCCCAAGAGGAACAACATAACTTATCTTTCCAATTTCAACTTTGTGAGAATCATACCGTCAGAGTTTGCCAGTTCCTATAGCTACCTGGGAAATAATAGATAAATGTAGAACATTTTGATATGGGGATGGATTTAAAACCATCCTTGTAATAGTTCAGTCACAGGGAGCAGATTTTATTCTAGGGAGTTTAAGTTGGAATGATTTATGATACTGTATGTTATTCTGTGTGTTAGAGGGCCTGGAAAGTTAAAAATACATTCCAGATTGAGCTTCTAAGTATTACTTCTTAAATAGCTCCACAGACTGGGGTTGCTGCTGTGTACTCTACAATCAGAAAACTTACACCATCAGGATATCCCCATGGTTCAACAGGGCCTAATCCACAAGTGGGCGTTAGTACTATGGGCCATTTCTGTTAAAATCTGCATTAGACAAAAAAATAAAATAAATAGATTTACATGCCTCTGGTTGACCTAATCTAAATTAAATTTGGAACTCTAGCTAAAAAAAAATAGTCTGTAAAATGTAGTTTTAGCTTCCCAGCCATTTTAATCCTGGAAATCACACTAGACAACAGTAGGATGGGAGTAAAACACCAACCAGCCACCTATATCACAAGGATCAACATTTTTATATGTTTTTTCATAAATCATCACTCTTTGAATCCTTCTCTTTGTTCTTGTCACCTCTGTCAAGTCTTAACTTGTTCCTTTCTCACAGTATGAAACTTGCAGCTGTGTAAAATAGCATTTTATCTTAAGCCAAGTACTTGTACAGAATATGCAGAAAGTTTTTCCTTTTCCATTTACAGAGGGAGGCCCCGTCCACCCGCCCACTCGCCACAGCCCTCCAGTCTGTAGCCTGGGCCTCCCTCTGCTGGGAAATCCTGGGGTGATGGCTGGGCCCCTGACAAATCACATTGCACCCGCCTTGGCTGGCCTGGTGCCAGTGGGTGTCATAGCGTGGTCCTGGAAGGTCATCCGGATGGCCGTTCAATTGATTTGCATATTATGCTTTTATCATATAGGATTATATAGGATTAGTCATCCTTTGCCAGGCCTCCCCTGAGGAACTTACCATCACCTCTGTCAGGGGAAGTCAGGAGCCTAACTTTCCTCTCCCTCCTGCTCAGACACATGGCTCTTTCTCAGAAGCGTGGTTTTGGAAGTGGTGCAGACAGTAGTGTAGTCTTTTGGGATAGACAGGAATGTCCCACTTGTCCTGCTGAGGCAGTCAAAGAGTGACCCATGCACTGTTTCCTGTGGCATTTGCCATTCTTCAGTTTCAAACTCCTCCTAAGCCTCATTGTCAGTCCATCGGTGATTTTTAGAAGGTTCCTATTCCAGAGAGAGTGTACAGTGCAGGGCGGCTGCTGAAGGGAACAGGGGCTGGACAGCCCTCTTGTGGACCTCCAGCAAGTGAGAGGCACAGAGGAAAGAAGCAGGGCCGGGGCAGGAGAGGCAAACACTGCAGGACGTGTGCTGACTCCTGGCACTGATGAGCTGCAGAGAAGCTTTTCCTAAACAAGGAAAGGTTTAAAGCATTAGAACAACAGGACACACAGCTACAGAGTGTTCAAGGCCAGTTTCAAATAATTCACCAGTGTTAGGATCAGATGATGGCATGCAAGTAGGGCAGTAATTAAAACTCACAATACTTACCTAATTAGAAAATGTAAAAGTAGGATTGTTCTTTCTTAAAGCAGCTGAAGCAGGTGATTATCAGGTATTCTTAATGCTGTTTTGTTTTTTGCATTAAGTAGAATACCTGGAGGGAGAGGGAGGATTAAACAATAAATAGAGATATTATAATCAATCATTATTAAATATTTTTAGCAGCTGCTGGAGAGGTGGTGTTGAGTTGCTGGCCTCCATGTCTGGTACATGGCCAACTATATCATTTCTTTCTGTTTACTCCTCAATTCACCTGTAGTTTAAATGGACAAGCTCCTTTTTCAACCTTTTGCCTAAACTTTCTAGGAGTCCTTATGCCCATTGATTCTCTCTGATCTCAGGTCTAAAAGAAAGAAACAAAGGGAAAGATTTAATTTAGAGCAGAAGAATATAGGTTAAAGACAGGAAACACTGTAGCAGGCACTGAGGAAGTCTGCAAGCTCTTGAGTCTACCCTAGAGGCCCAGGTATGTTCTCATTTCCTGTCTAGACTATTGATATCATCCACAGTACCTCCTCAGATCCATGTGCCATCATTCCTGGACCCATACTTTATGTTTATTATATTATACTAGAGATCCGGTGCATGAAATTTGTGTATAGGAAGTGGTCCCTAGGCCTGGCTGGTGATTGAAGTAGGAGTGTCTGGTGTGGAAGGGCAGGACCCAGCTGAACTCTGGGCCCTGGGAAGCACCTGGGCCATCAGGCCCCTGTGCACCCCTCTCTGCCTGAGTCACAGCACCCGAGTCTGCATGTGGAGATATGGTGAATGCTGACACTGGGGGCCAGGGCGCAGTATGCACCTCTGGGCCACCCACCAATGCCGCACAGAAGCTGGGCAAACAGCAAGATCTCTCCCGGCCAGCCTCACAGACTGGATCCTGTGTGAACACATGAGCGGCTGCAGCCTGGCTCACCTGGAAGAAGCCACATGGGTGCAGGGTGGGCACCTCGCAGGCTCCTGGCACCTGAGCATGGAGGCTTCCCAGGCATACAAGCCCGGGAGTCTTGGGGGAGGGTAGCAGGGGGAGTGAGAGAAAGCTCAGCAGACACCCCACATTCTCACCACACCTCTGCCCCATCACCACCCCCCCCCCCAGGTAGCCTGTGAGAGGTCACAGTCCCTCACTGAGGTGCTGTGAGAGGTTGGTCACCACCACCCACCCCCAGTTTCCTGTCCCAGCCTGGGACCTGGCCCTGATAAGGAGAAGAGGGCCTGCTGGCCAGGGGGATGGCCAGGGGGAGGCACCAGCCAGGGAAGAAGGGCCAACTGCTACCACAGCAGGCAAGTGGTGGGCCGATTGGGCCCTGCCAGCCAAGGGGAGACACTCGGGAGTTTGGCTGCTGGCCCTGAGGAGGGAGCTGGCCCTGGGCCCCCTGGGAAAGGGGCTGCGTCCACTGCCACCCATCCCCATTTCCCCATCCCAGCCTGGGACCTGGGGCCTTCCCCGAATGGCTGATGGGGGCCTGCAAGTCTTGGGAAGGGACAGGGAGGTTGATCCGGTGATGAGGGCCTGCAGGCTGGGGGCAGCTCTTAGGCTGAGCATCTGTCCCTGGTGGTCAGTGCACATCATAGCAATGGGTCATTTCTGTCTTTCTGGTTGTTTGTCATAATGGTCGCTTAGGCTTTTATAGATATAGATCACGTCATAGAGTGCATTTCTTTGCTTGCTTATTTCCATCCTGCTGGGCAATGAAACCTGCTCAAGTGTAGACATTAGCTTTTTGTGTTGTAATAAGTGTTATTTACACAACACCCAAACAAGATTGAACACAAAGTAAGTGTTTGGTAAACATTGATAGATGAATGAATGAATGAACTAATGAGTTTTGTATAGTGTGTGTGTGAGTGTGTGTGTGTGTGTGTGTGTGTGTGTGTGTGTGTGTGTGTTGCTTTTGGTATCATAGATGTTTTGGGTGACAGATATTATGCTTTCAACTTTTCATAGAATTAGAGCCTCCAGATATTGTAGTCAACTATCATAGTTTCATATCAAACTTTGATTAGAACTCCATTATCACAGAGAAGTCCATTAGTCTGAGATTCAAAAAAGATGGTTAGGCTCAGCCATTCAATCTCTACCCTGTTAGGGCCTAAAAACAACCCCATGGATGAAGACCACTAGTTCTGTGGTCATGGAAGGGCAAGCACAGAGATGGTGAGACTCAGCCTCCATGTATAAAAGGCAGGAGATAGGGAAGATATAAAAGGAAACAGCACCATTGTGCGCAAAGATACACAGACACAAACACTGAGTAGCACACTTTGCTAAGGCTTACACATGATTGGGCTGATAACGGAATGAGTGAAGGCATGAACAAAGGCTAGAAAAGGTGACCTGGTACAGGTGCTAAAAAACCTTGCATGCCTGCCAAGATGTGTAGTTTGTTTTATTCAGCCTCAGAATTAATCAGTGATAAATTTTTATTTAAAAAATTGTCTTGTGAAGTTTGGCTTCAGAAGTTTCACTGAGAAATACAGAGAATAAACCAAAAAGGAGAAAAGCCATAGGGAGAAAGACCACTGTTATTGGGATGGTGAATGGTTCTTCCATTTTTTAACTTTTTTTATTTCTTTGTAAGTGTCCATTTTAATTAAATCAGAAAGACTGCCTCTCTTGTCCTTTTAGCATTTTTCTTTGGGGTTTTTATATTCCAAGCAGAGGTTCTCAGGCCATTGAGGCTTTTTTTAATAGAAAGTATGAACTGAGGACAGAGGAAAAAAGCTGAATCTATCAAAATCAGTGATTTCCCTGATGATGCTGTAAAAAGGGCCACTCGCCTTCCCAAGCCTTGGTGTAGCTGAGTAAAAGCATTGATGTCTTCACAGGAGAGGAGATATAAAAATGCTACCAAAAATTCCTGGGTAGATATAAAAGAAATGAATGACTCTGTTACTTTGAAATGTTAGCAGACATCAACACCGAAGCCCTGGGCAACCCATAAAGCCATCACTATTAATAAATGCAATTTGATGACCTCGTCTCCTCTGGTACATAAAGGAACAATAGTGTCATTTTCCAAGAAAGGCTGTTTGGTTGCTTGCGGTTGAAGTGGGGCCACAGGGGTGTGGTTGTGTGTTTCCTCCTCTGTGTCACTGTGTCCCTGGCTGCACCTACCTCTGTAGCACATGGTGACCATGGCAGAGCTTTCACCAAAACAGACACCCTGGTATCTAAGGGGAGGTCAAAGGCCTTTTAGTACCTCTGCCCCACCTATTCTCGGAGAAGCACTTATCCTGTTTGCTCATTCCACTCCAAAAATTAAGATACCTGAGGCTAACATATAGGCGTATGGATGTGGATCTGTGCTGGCTGCTGGGGGCAGAACAGAGTGGGGAAGGGGTGTTTCAGGTGGGGAAGAGAGCAGAGAGTCTCCTTATTTTTCTTCCTTTCCCGTCGATGTGATAGACTGGAAAGAAGAACCAGGATGTTCTACTTTGGCTCCTGGAAGAAAAGAGGCTGTGAGCTGGCCAGAGTGACAAACTGCTCAGAGCACACAGAGCAGATCTCTGTGTTCCTGAAGTGCACATGGTCCAGCCTCATTTGGCCGTTGTAGCAGAGGTTGAGATGAAGGAATTGATTGCTCTTGGAGGGGAAAAATAAAATCTATTCTAAGGGACACAGTATTCTTGTTCTTTAGTCAGACCTGAATTATAATTTTCCACTAACTTAATCAACCTTGGGTGAGTTTTTATAACCTTTCTGAATCCATTTATTTTCATACACAAGACCAAAATACACCCCACAACATCCAATTCACAGAGGTGGGTTGCCATAAAATGGTCTGGCATATTTAAGCATTAAGTTTTAACTGTTTCTCATTATTGTTTCACTACTACACTTACTTTTAGTGTTGTTATTGTTGTTGAGAATAGCAAAAGAGAGCTTCAACTTTCTCGTGAACACAAAAGTAAGAGACTTGCTCCAGTCACCAAAGGAACATTAAGCCAGGAAAGTCTTTTGAAATAATATGTAAATTACACGCACACACATGCATGCTCATGTATATATTGGAACTAGCCCCTAAAGCTGGTGGAGGTTTCAGGGATTGGGGATTAGGCTTCTAGCCACAGTCTATTCTGACATCCACCCAACAGTTCTTACAAAAGTACATGCAGAACAGGACCTCAAAGTTCTATTACATGAAGGTGGGGCTGCTTGTCAGAAGCATACATCCTGCCAGGGGAGCTTTAGGTCACAGAACCTCTGTCTGGGTCAGCCATTTGTAATACACCGTGCTGTTCTATGAACCACAACTAACTTCAAAGATGTTTGCCTCCACTCCCACTTTTCTGACTGTTTTTATTATAAATGAGAGGCCCGGTGCATGAAATTTGTGCACAGGTGGTGTCCCTTAACCTGACCTGCACCCTTTCCAATCTGGTAACCCTTGGGGGATGTCTGACTGTTGGTTTAAGCCTGATTAGTCGGACATTCCACTCACAATCTGGGACTGCTGGCTGGCTCCTAATAGCTCTCTTGCCTGCCTGCCTGATTGCACCAACCACTTCTGTCTACCAGCCTGATCACACCCAACTCACATCCCTGCTGGCTCAATCACCCATAACTTCCCCCCCCACTGCCAGCATAATTTCCCACAACTGCCCTCCCCTACTGTGACTTGCCTCCTCTGCCAGGACCTGCACTGGGAGTGGCACTGCGTGGAGCCACAGGATCCCCAGGCCTCACCACATGGAGCAGCCACCAGGTCCTGCCTCCTCCACTGTGCGTGCAGCCATCATGTGGTGGGCATCTTGTGATGACGTCGCATGCAAGGGCCACCTAGGCTTTTATTAGTATAGACTAGTGGCCCAGTGCACAAAATTCATGCATGGAAGGGACAGTTCCCTCAGCTCAGCCTGCACTTTTTCCAATCAAGGACCCCTTGGGGGATGTCTGACTGCATAGGGCATTCCTCTCACAATCTGGGAGTACTGGCTTCTAAACACTCACCTGCCTGCCTGATCACCTCTAACTGCCTCTGCCTGTCTGATCAATCCTAACTGCCTTCTCCTGCCAGCCTGGTTGCCCCCAACTTGCCCTCCCCTGCTGGCCAATTTGGTTCTAATTGGTCAGTTTCTATGCCAGTCAGTGTCAAAAGCTCTACCTCCTAGACAGCCATTGGCTTCTCACAGTTGGCCCAGATTTAGTTCTGATTGATCAGTTTCTGAGCCTAACAACAGGGCCTGAGCAGCCATGGTGGAGGCCTGGAGAGAAATGGAGGCACGGCTGCTGGGAAAGATCAGAGGGAAAGAGAGAGGCAAGTGCTGGTCAAAAGTTGCCACAGACACTACAGATCAGCCCCTGCTTCTCTCTTCAGGTCTCTTTCCAAGCCTGATTCCCAGTCCCCTCAGCAGTCACTGCTGGGTCACTGGGCCTGCAGCCACAGTAGTCAGCTGCTGAGTCCCCATGGCAACCCAGACCTAACTGCAGGATTGACTTCCAGATTGGTGTTCTGATGGGCTGGTTTCTATGCCAGTCAGCTTTTCTGGGCCTATCAACAAGGCCTTATCAGAAAGGTGGGGCTGATCAGCAGACCCTGTGGAGGCCTGGAGAAAAATGGACATAGGGCTGCTAGCCAGGCTTGAACGAAAAGAGAGAGGCAAGTGCTGGTCAAAAGCTGCCTCAGATGCTACTGATCAACCCCTGCTTCTCTCTTCAGGTCTCTTTACCAGCCTAATTCAAAGCCTCCTCAGCAGTCACTGCTGGGTCACTGGGCCTGCAGCCTCAGTAGTCAGCTGGGTCTACATGGTAACCCATCACTGACTTCCAGATGGTCAGCCTTTGGTCGTGATCGGTTATTAAACCCTGTCTCTTTTATTATTATATAGATAGGTACTGAATTATGTCAAATGCTTTTTGTGCAGCAATTAATATAATCAGAGGATTTTTTTCTTAGAGTTTTTAATATAATGGATTATGTTGATTTTTATATACTGAACCTGTCTTACAACCTTGGGGAAAAATCATTTGGACATGGTGTATAATTCTTTTTATAAATTGACTAATTCTATTTACTAGTATTTAATAGTTATGTTCATTTAAATTCATGAAGGACATATCAATATTTCTCTCTCACCTCTTCTCTTCTCTCCTTTCTTCTCCTCTCCTCTCCTTGCCTCTCCTTTCTTTTCCTCTCTTCTTTTATGTTTTCTTCTTTCTTCATTCCTTTCTCCCTTTCCCACCATCCCCTACTTTCTCTCTCTCTTCTTATCTTTTTATCTCTTTTTATTTTATTTTTTTCATTCTGTTTTTATCTGGTTTGGTATCAGAGCAATATTAACTCTATGAAATAAAAGTCTTCCATACTCTTTTTTTTTTTTAATTAAAAACCATGTAGAACTAGTGTTAATTTTCTTTAAACATTCAGTAGTATTTAGCAGAAATATCATCTATGCCTTGGAATTTCCTTTTTTGTGAGTTTTTAAATTATAATTTCAATTTCCTATATAGAGATAGGCTATACAAAACATGTACGTATTTTATATTAGTTGACTTGTATTGATGTGTGCTTTTTGAAGAATTATTCTATTTTTATCTAAGTTGTCAAATTTATGTGTGAAGAGTTGTTTATATTATTTTTATTATCCTTTTGATGTCTACAAGGTGTGTAGTTACGTCCCATGCTTCATTCCTGATATTGGTAATTTGTGTCTTCTTTTTTTCTTTGTCAGTCCTTCTATAGTTATGTCAATTTTCAGAAAATCAGCTTTTCTTTTATTGATTATGTGAGGCCAGGTACATGAAATTTTATGCACTGGAGAGAGAGTCCCTCAGCCCAGCCTGACTCCTCTCTCAGACTGGGAACTCTCAGGGGCAGGAGATGACCTGGTGATCAGGGGAAGGCAGAGCGCCCATTACACCTCAGCTACTGTCACTGCTGGCAGCGCAAGCCTTGGCTGGCCCTGGTTACCTGAGCCTTGGATGGCCCTGGGCAGCTGGGCAACCACCATCTGAGGCTTGCCTGCACAGCGGGCTGGCCCTGAGCATAGGGGGGTGAGGGTAGGTCCGGTTGTACTGTCTGCCTGCTGCCCCCTGACTGGACTGAAAGGACTGGGGGACTCCTGTAGGGCTGAGGGAACTGGGCACTGTCATTTTGTGGCTATGGGAAACGCCATCTTTGTGATGGTATGATGGTCAATCTGCATATTCCCTCTTTATTTGATAGGATACTAGTGGCCTGGTGCATGGATTCATGCACTGGTGGGGCATGGCCTGCGGGGATCAGCTGCTCATTCTAGTCAGCTGAGTGGCACTCCCACTGTGGGAGCACACTCACTACCAGGGGGCAGCCTTTCATGAGCATCTTCCCTCTGGGGGTCAGTGCTTGTCATAGCAACTGGTCACTGATTATTCTGTTTGTTCTACTGTTCATACACCAGGCTTTTATATATATAGATAGATTATTTCATTTTTAATTGTTTTGATTTCTGTTCTTTAATATTTTATTTCTATTTTTTGTTTTGTTGTGTTTTTTGCTTTTTTGTTTGCTTGTTTCGTCTAGCTTCGTCTTCTTTTTTTTTTTTGTATTCTTTAGGTGTTATTTTGTATTGGTTCCATGTGTACAGCATAGTAGTTAGACAATCATATACTTCACATTTTGGTCCCCTGATATTTACAGCACACCAACTAGCACCATACATAGTTATCACAATACTATTCACTCTATTCTCTATGTACTTTACATACCCATGACTGTTTTGTGACTACCAATTTGTACTTCTTAATCCTATCACCACTTTCACCCAGTTCCCAATATCCTTCCCCTCTGGCAACAACCAGTCTGCTGTTTCTGAGTCTCTTTTTGTTTCCTTTGTTCATTTATTTTGTTCTTTAGATTCCACATGTAAATGAAATCACATAGCATTTCTATTTGTCTGACTGACTTATTTCAACAAGTTGCAAATGCTAAGAATTCATTATTTTTTATGGCCAACTATATGTTTATATCTACCACCAATTTTTTATCCATACTTCAACTGATGGGCACTTGGGTTGATTCCATATCATGTATGCCCTGGTTGAGACTGACTGAACCTCTAACCTAGGTATGTGCCTTGACTTTTAACCAAATCCTCAACATTTTGGTATTCCAAATGACTTTCCAATCTACTGGCCCACATTGGTGAGGGAAATATAAATATTTAATCCATTTTGAGTTTATTTTTATATGTGATGTAAGAAGTTGTTCTAGTTTTAATTTTTTGCAAGTATCTGTCCAGTTTTCCCAATCCAATTATTGAATAGACTATTTTACCCCATTGTATGTTCTTGCCTCCTTTGTCAAATATTAATTATCATAGGTTTATTTTGGGATGTCTATATGTTCCATTGAACTATATGTCTATTTTTATGTCAATACTATGATGTTTTGATAACTATGGTCTTATAGTATAGCATAGTCTAATCCAACTTTGTTTTTTTCTTACTCACTATTGCCGAGGTGGTTGTTTGGGTATTTTTGTGATTCTATATACATTTTTGGATTATTTGTTCTAGTTCTGTGTAATATGCTATTGGTATTCTGATATAAATTACCTTGAATCTATAGATTGCTTTGGATAGTATGGATATTTAATGAAGTTATTTCTTCCTATTCATTATATGCTTTCATTTATTTTTACCCTCTTTTATTTTTTTGCTTAGTACCTCATAATTTTCTAGTACAGGTTTTTTATCTTCTTCATTAAATTTATTCCTACAATTTTGTTTGTGTCTTTTTTTTATTCAATTGTAAATGGGATTATTTTCTTATAGTCTCTTTCTGGTAGTTAATTATGGTGTGTAAAAATTCAACTGATTTCTAGTATTAATTTTGTATAATGCTACTTTATACGAATTTATTACTGACTTCTATTAGTTTTTTTGCATGGAGTCTAAGGTTCACTATAAACAGTCTCCTTCTCCTCCACCTCCTCTTCCTCCGCCTCCTCCTCCTTTTTCTTCTTCTTGTTATTTTTCTTCTTCTTTGAAGTTGCCCTGTAGTGATGTGAACTTCCTTCTTAACACTGCTTTCTCTGTGTCCCATAGATTATGTGTTGGTGTGTATTCATTTTTTATAGTTGTCTAAAGGTAATGTTTGATTTCATCCTTAATCTCATTGTTAACCAGTTTCTTGTTTTGTGGCCTGTTATTTAGTCTCCAAAACATTGTATATTTTTCTTTTTTGTCTTGTCATAATGGATGCTTCATATAATTTCAAGCTTATTAAATTTATTGTGTTCTAACATGGTATATCCTAGAAAACTCCTATGTGCACTTGAAAAGAATGTATATTCTTCTGTTTGGGGCTGAAATGCTCTAAAAAAGATAAATTACATTTATTTGGTTTCATATGTCACTTAAGCCTATTCTTCATTTGTTGATTTTTTTTGTTTGTTGTTTGTTTTATGATCTGGAAGATATATCCATTGATATCAATGGGGTGCTAAAATTTCAAATTATGACTATATTACTGTCTATCTCTCCCTTTATGATCATCAATATTTGATTTATATATTTAAGTACAACTATGTTGGGTGCATAAATATTTACAAGGGTTATATCCTGTTGTTGGACTGATTCCTTTATCATTATGTAATGTCTTTCTTTGTCTGTTATAGCTTTGGTTTAAAGTGTATTTTGTCTGATATAAGTGCCACTACCACAGTTTTATTCTCATTTCCATTTGATATATCTTTTCCATCCCTTTATTTCCATCCCTATGTGTTTTGATTTGTCAGTGTCAATGGTAAACTTGGTTGACACGTCTATTATAGAGAAATGGTGAATAGTGATATAAAAATATTTCTTCTATTTAATTTCCTTTCAATGTGCATGAATTTATGCACTGGGCCATTAGTATTTTATAATGTTCTTTACTGGTACACAGTGAATATACCCTCAAAAATGTCTATGTCTTAACCTCTGGAAACTGAAAATGCTAGTTTTATAGAATGAGGGGACATTAAGGATACAGATGGAATTAAGTTTTAATCAGCTGATGTTGAGATGGTGAAATTATCCTGAAGTGTCCCAATAAACCCAATGTAATCATCAGGGTTCTTATCAATAGAAAAAAACAAAACAAACAAACAAACAAGCAAATAAACAAAGAACAATTGAAGAGTGAGAGTTGGAGCAGGAGAATAACTTAGTAGTGACTCTTGGCTTTGATGATGAAAGTGGGGTATGAGCCAAGGAGTGCCAGCATCCTCTAGATTCTAGAAGTCTAGAAGCTGGAAAAGGAAAATAATTATTTTGTCCTAGAGCATTCAGAAGAAAAGTAGCTCTGTCAACATCTTTATATTAGCCTAGTAAGAGCCATTTTGATGTCTGTACTTCATAACTATAATGCAATAATTTTTTAAGCTACTAGGTTTATGATGTTTTGTTATAGTGGAAATATGAAATATACAACCTATTGGATGCTGCTTTTATTCCAGTTGATATTTCCCCAGTTCTTGATCTATAAGTGATTTTCACTGGGAATGTGGACATCAAGAATACTTTGAATCATATTCGCTTTGTTTGAACTGGCCGTTTGTGATATCACTCTGACAGGGGAAGGTTTGTGTTGCCGTGGTATCGCTGTGTGTGGATAGAAGTCCAGCTTTTCCACTCAGCCTCCATTGACACCTGAGGATGGAGGGTGCATGCCTAATTACTTCTGTGTGCAGGTGGGATCTCCAGCTCCACTCCAAGCCTCTCCTGATACCAACTTGACTGGCAGGGGAAGAAGTGTCTCTTGCTGTTTCTCACTTGGCTTTCACTGACTCCCGGGAGTTGGTCTCCTCACCACCAACCAGACTGTGGTGAAACTCTTGACCCTCCACTAGTTCTTCTGAAAAGTCATGCTGACATCACTTGAGAATTCTTCATGTGGATGAAAATTCAGGTTTCCTACATGGTCCCCATTAGCAGCACTTTTGGGGTGGCACATTACCACCAGCAAGATGAAAGTCTTGCTCCTTTCTCAACCTTCTTTAGCACCACCTGTCTAGGCTCCAGGTCAGCTTCTGAGGTATGAGTGGAGTGGTGGCCACTGTGTGGTCTAGTATTTGGCTGGAGTGGAACAGTCATTGTCTAAATCTTTTCTCTCTCTGGACTTCCCTTTGCTTATCCTTTGGCTCTAGAGATCAGAGTTGCATTGGGCTTTTTGCAGGCACCCAGATACGTTCACTCCATGAAACATAAAGAAGGCCCAGGGAACTCAGTGCTGTGTCCTGGGCTTCCTAGGTGATCTGTCTTCTCTCTATCTCAGTTTTCTTATTTTTTGTTGTTGTTTCTTCATTTCATTTTGTGTACATGTCCAGGTTTGTTTTGTTCTTGACAAGATGAATAGGGAAACAAATGTCTACTCCATCTTCTTGGATGCAGAAACTCTACTATAACTATAATATTTTAGTTAAAAAAATGGTGAGGTTCAGAGATGTTAAACAGCTTGCTAAAGCTTACACAACTCTGCATTCAATACTGGTGATTGAATTCAAGGTACCCTTATACCCTGTGTTTCTCCCAACTCCAATACTTAAAATAATATTTCAATGTTAGATAGGTCAATCTTAAATACTAGCTTAAAGAATGCAGATTTTAGACCTGGCTAGTGACTCCATTGGTTAGAACATGGTCACATACACCAAAAGGTTGCAGGTTCAATTCCTGGTTAAGGCACATACATAGGTGGAAGGTTCAATCCCCAGTCATGGAAAATACAGGAGGCAACAGATGCTTCTCTGGCACATGCATGTTTCTCTCTCTCCCAGTTTCTCTCTCTCTCTCTCTCTCTCTCTCTCTCTCTCTCTCTCTCTCTCTCAGTAAACCATATCCTTGGGTGAGGATTAAAAAAGAACAAGAAAATGAATAGACTTTATTCTAGAAGTAACAAAGAAACTTGAAAAAAAATTAGAAGAACTGGAAAGGGTATATATTTAAATGATATTATTTATAATTACATGTATATATAGGATCTAATGAACAAAATAAACTGACAAATAAAATAGATCCAGAGACATGGAAGCATGGAACAAATTGATGAGTCTCAGAAGGAAGGGGAGGGGTGGTTAACTAAAAACCTTATATCCATATATGCAAAACCATGGGCATAGACAATAATGCATTAGGCCTGGGATAGGCCTGAATTAGGTGAATGTGGGTCTAGGTGATAAAAGGGAGGAAAAGGCCACACCTATAATCCTTGTAACAATAAAGATATATATTATTTTAATATACATACGCCTATGGTATTTTTTCCCTCATTTTCCCTGTATAATCTCTTTAAAACACTGACTATATTTTCGGTTGAATACCTATTTTGGGTGTTTTGATTATAATTCTCGCTGACATTTCTCAAACCTCAAAATGGACAGCCCAGGAGAAGGTTTCTCTTTCTCAGGTACTGACTGACTCAGGCACAGGGTGGGTGAAGAGAATGTAAAAAGGTATTTTGACTGAAGAACCACATTAAACAATTTTAAAATATGTGTTTATCCAGCACATCTGAGTTCAGCAGCTGCAGGCACCTCCAGGAAAAAGCCAGCATGCATCCATCTCACAGAAGCCAGCGACTGCGTGCATATTGATTTAAATAGAAAACATATGTGCATTTATCAGTATACAAAACACACATTTCCTAGAGAGCTGCAACAACTGCATGATAAGCTTCAAAGATCTTAGATTTCATTTCAAAATAAAATCTTAGATTTTCCCAAAGGTTCTAATTAAATGTTTGGGGGTTTTTTGGTCTAAAAATTAAAATTGATGATGTTAGATTAAATAAATAGTCAATAATTTATTGAACTCTTATTATACACTTAGCTGTATAGGGGGGCAATGATTTTATACCTCAATAAACTGTTTCAGTCTTACTGGCCCTTTACTTCAATCCTACCTCCTCATTTTCAGCAGATAACTTCACCATCTACTCACTGAGTAGATCCTGGGTAACTGAACAAAATTCTTGTAACTTCTCTTTTATTCATTTGAAAAGGTCAGTGTGCATGTTCTGATTCCATTTATCTCTCTCTAAGAATATGGTATATCCTTCACTATTCCATGGTTAACTTCCCCATCCAGTCATTTGCTCTCCCTTCCCATTTTCATCATGGGGCAGATGTTTCTACACTCCCACTGTGGGTCAGGTCTCTGTAGTCCTAGGCCAAAGAATTGTGTAAAGACTCCACTTAATGATGTTAGTACATAAAATTAATAAACATTTATGGGCTAGTAGCTTTGCATCTATAGAAAAAAAATGATATACATCATTTAAAAAAATCCTTTTATTGTTCAAACCACAATTACTTACTATCGAAATGTGTGCTCATTGGGCACTGAACAGCATCTCCAATATTGAAGAACAGCCTGAAGGCACAGCTCTCATCACGTTTCACAGCGTTTTCACATGAGCTTGCTTTTGATGGCCGCAAATGCTGAGAGCACGGCTTCACCTGGGCAGTCTGAGTGGGAGTGTCCACTGCCTTGTCCAAGTGTTTCACAAGATGCACTGTGGTTGCCAGGTATCAATGCATTTCTCTCAAAGAACTGATGTGACAAAGCTCAAGTAAATTAGCAAAGTTTTCCAATTCTATACATTCCTCTGGGGCATTTTTTGACTCCTTAGCTGTTCCATGGATAAGTAACTCAAATGTTTTTAACCTTGAACAATTTAGAGTCCCATGCTAATAATGCTGGTTTACCAGATATACGGTTCATCAGATAGATAGATGCACTTCATGGAGTAAGTTTACTGCCTCCCTAGATTTCCAGATAACCCTATGTACACCCTACTGTTTTTATCATCTCTGAAGTAAAATATACTTTTAGCTCTAGAATGGTGACATATCTTAAAATTAAACTCTGCTTTTATTTATTTTATACTTAAACCATTGGAACTATGATTTGCCCCTGATATCTCCATAGCTCTTACAAGTTTCTCCAAGAATTTGGCTTGAACGAGAGAGAGGAACTAACTCACATTGGGAAAAATTGTTAATGTAAAATCCATAAATGTTCCTTGTTTCTTAATCTGAAACAACCCATCCCTGTTTGTATGTATGCCATCTTTCTGCACCCGTTGCCCAACTCCTGAATCAAGAGATTCCAACCATGAAACACATGCCAGGTAATTCCTCATCAGCAGCTGAGTTTCCATTTCCTTCTGCTGTCTGCCACTACTGTTATCTATAAACTAGGCTCAGTACTTGTCTAGAGCAAATAACAAGCTCACTCAGCCCACTCCTGTGGCAAACAGGCAGCATCCAAAAAAGGCATGATTCACACTTTGCATTTCTTCCCTCCAGCATACCTAATGACAACACTTCATGTGCTTCTCAATTTGATTGTATCTGAGAATAAGGTTTGCCCTCCTCAAACAGAACATGTGAGAAAGTCTTCTGTGTGCAGGTGGGAATGCTTGCCCCTTAAAAATGGATGGAATCTATCACTAATGTGGCAAGCAGTTTGATGGGTGTGCAAGAAGATAGCTGGTTAACAGAATGCTTGCTTGTGAAAGAAAGCAAGCTCTGGGATCTTTTTGCTCAGTAAATACATGGTAGGGGAGAAAATTATAAATGAATCCAAATTGAAATAAACATTAAAAGTGAGGGTCCCAGGCCCCAAAGTAGCAGTCTCCAAAATGCCCTTCCCTCATCCCATCACTCTCTGGACCACTCAGTTCCTTCCAGATCAATCCAGCGGATGGCAGGGCTGTCCCACCTGAGATGACTTGCACCCATGATAAGCAATGCCACATTCTCCATCTCTTGTTGCTGTGAAGACCATGGGCCTTTCCATGCCTTTCCTGTGTCCCCTGAAGGAGCCTGGTGCTGCTATTTTCCATCAGAGCACCTGGATTAAACCCAATGGCACTTTATTGTTGTTCATTTTCCTAAAGGCTCTTCCTCAATGGACCTTCTCTGGATTCTCAGGCTGTTATACATTATTTTGTTGTTTCAACTGCTTTTTGCTCATAACATTCTTCCTGCGCTTATCTCATTGCAATGAACTAATTTGTGTATGATATTCACTCCCTAAAAATTATGGAATGAATCATTTAATCAATGAAGGTGTGAAGGTGAGCAGTAATGAGGCCAATGGAACTGGCAAGGCAATGTAGTGGAAAGTTTTATCTTAATTCTTTTTTGGAAGCTAACCATATCCCTACCAAACCCCATAAAACACAATTTTGAAGCAATCAGTGCCTTTTTACTCTTGGTGAGAAAATGCCAGTATAACTTCAAGTCAAACTGTGCAGGAATCTGCTCTTTGGAAATTGGCTTTTGTAAAGATAATATAAAATAAAGTTCAATTGGCTTGACACTCAATACTTCCAGATCTATGGAGAACAACATAATCAGCGAGATAAAATAATGACTTGTTTGTTTTTTTTTAAGGGAGAGGGGTGTCTTCAATCTCTTGGCTTAGAATATTAGTAGAATAAGACACATCATATTATCAATACACATATGTTGAGTGAATGAATGGAAAGATTTCTGAATTGATGAACCTAAATAGTTATTCTAAAAATTAACACACTGACACCTTCTTCATTACCCCATTTTATTGTGTGTGTGTTTTTCTTTCTTTCTGTAGACCCAAAGAACTGAAATTAAGGAAATTTTGCTTCACTTTTGGTTTATAAGCATACATATTGGTAAGATTTTGAAGTAAAAACGGTTTAAACTAAACTTCCAAGTAGATAAAGTTGGCAGTGTTTAAATTGGGTAGTAGATGGAAGGGAAATCTTACCATCTTAAAGGGACACACACACACACACACACACACACACACACACACACACACACACACCTTATTTCTCATTAACCTGCTGATAGCACTAGAAGTTTACATTAAATATCCAGTGATTTTCCTTTAGGGTCTTTATTTTGTAACATGAATTAAATTATATATCCTTTCCAAAGGTGGGATGGAACACAAGAATTTTGGTGATGGAAAGGGAATGCAGGGGCCTTCTGAGTATATAGCTCCTCAGAGAAGACATGCACAGCCCCCACACACTCTAACACCTAGACTAGATTGAGTAACTCTCTCTCCAGGTACTGTGCTAAGCTCTGAAGTGGTAACACATTGGATTCCCTCAGCAACACCATGAGGGAGACATTATTGTCATGTACACATCATAAAGGAGAAAACTGAGACAAAAAGAGGTGAATTCCAAGCAAAGCTACTAAGTGAAAAACCTGGGAGTTGAACCCAGGCAATTCAGCACCCATACTTTACCAGAATAAATGCTGAGATAGGAACTTTTGCCACACCCTTGTCAGCAAGAAAACAGCCCTTCCCTGATTCCAATGATAGATTCAGAAAACCCACAAGTAAATCATAAACATCTCAATACATGCATGCCTACATACATACACATGCAGACTTTCTACCTAGATCCTCTCCTTCCAACATGGTTTTATCTGTTTATGCCAACCTCCACCCCTGCAGCAAATGCTCCAATTTAAGGGTTTAGATTCTCAAAATACAAATAGGCATACACAATAGAAAGGTTAGATAATATATATCCTAGTAAGTACAGAAAGACAGGAGTCCAAGATCTACAGAGCTAGAGTTCTGGAAGGTCTCTGAGGCTTTATTTAGTCAGGAAACCAACAGGCCATTCTTTAGGAGCTTTGAGTTAAAGCTCTTTCAATCACTAATCATCTAGACTTCATTTTCATAATACATAAAGGGAACTGCTGAGTAAGTTTATTCATGTTCCTAAAATCCTCACTTTTTAATATTTTAAATGTAAATTAGGTGAAAATCAGCTGAAATGCTGAATGATAAAATGAGAGTGGCAATATATTTTAATAATCATCAAACTATTATGATTTATCAAAAGACAATGCATGTTCATGCCCGGCCAGCATAGCTCAGTGATTGAGCATCAACTTATGAACCAGGAAGTCACAGTTCAATTCCCAGTCAGGACACATTACTGGGTTGTGGGCTTGATCCCCATTGTGTGGAGTGCAGAAAGCAGCCAATTAATTATTATATCTCATCATTGAGGTTTATATCTTTTACTCCCTCTCACTTCTTCTCTGAAATCAATCTATAATAATAAAAGGGCAATATGCTAATTAAACCAAACAACCAAAAGACCTTCCAGATGTCCTTCCGGATGACATTCTGGACTAAATCTGGTCTGTGAGGGTCAAGCCCCTTGCATGAATTTCATGCATCAGGCCTCTAGTAAAAAAATAAAAAGACAATGTATGTTCATAAGTTTTTATTGTTGCTTTAAATACACTGTTTTTTGAAATGTTGTTGCTTCTTTTGTTAAAAACTCTGTATTTCCCTTTGACGTTAATATTCTGTATTGTCCTGAAATATCCAATCAAGTCTCAGTTCCTTGTTAACATGCCTCAGGTATCCCTGGTTTCCTTAAGTCCAGTTAAGATCACAGACCTAAATTTTTATTGTAGAATACACTGTTCACCAAATGTTAGTAGATACATAAAAGTGATTAGTAAGGATAAACTATGTATGTCAGATGGAGCATCTGTGTTCATTGTGAGCTAAGTAAATTGTTCATTTAATAAATGCCGGGCTTCCTATGTGCTAGGCAAAGGCAATGAAGATTGAGGCCACATATTCTTAGCTCTCACAGAGCTGATATTTTACTAAGAGGAGCAGAAAATAAACACAAATGTAAATAATATTATTCTTAGGAATCAAAGAGAGCCACACAGACCTAAAACAAGGTGTGTTAATAGGCAGTATGGGATATGTTTTAGATGAGAGATTATAATTGGTTTCAGTGGGTCTGAGCTGATACCAACTGATAGGAAGAGAAAAAAAAAAGGTGAGAAGGTGAAGACAGGAAGTGGTCAGCTCTATAGGGAGTTTAGGGTCTTATATGGCATTGAAAGTCTGAGAATTTTAAGCTGTAGAATGAGATAATCTGAGTGCTATCTTTAAACATTGAATTTCCCCTTTCACCCCTCCAAAAATCTATAGAAGTATACTGTCCTTCTTCAAAATTGTCTGGAATTTCAGCATTGGTTTTATCATCATTTCTGTTGGTTAGAATTGTATTACCTTATATGAAATCTCATTGTCATACTAAAGTTTATTAAGTGATACACCCAAAATAATAAATTTGAATAAATCATTGATTGAGGAAGATTCCAGTGAAGATTTTGAGGAGGGGGGGCAGGGAAAGAGAAATTTACATTACAACAATGCTGGCACATCCAATTCATTTCCCACCTTAATTCTTAAAATATATGTCAGCAATCTCAGCACCGCCATATTCTTTGATCTGGTCTTATCCTCCTTCTATTCTGCTAGATTTTCCATTTTAATTACAATTCTTTCCCTCGTAAGTTTAAACAATGGCTCCAAATACTCTACATCATGTGGAGTTCACCATTCTTTTTTATTCCCTTTTTCAAAATTAGAAACTCAATTCTATAATGCTTAATAATCTAAGGGATACACCTTATTGATTCATTATCAATAGAAGGTTGTTGTTTGTTTTTTCTGTGAAAAGAGTTTTCAAGGATTTCCCTCTTTTTGGAAGTTTTTTGTCAACATTTTCTGCGGTGCCTTTTATTTAAGTCCTTAGTTGAGGACAAAGTATCACTATTTTGGTATTCAACTTTTCTTTCTTAGACTCTCCTTTATGATTACCCAGAATAAAATACAATGGAAAGCTGAGTGAATGGATCTTTCCACATTAACTGAATGTAAAGCAAAATAGGCAAATAGATCGCCTTCTTTACTGACATTTTCTCTTTTACAACAAATGATAATGAGCATCTCTCCCCCACCTTGTTCAGAGGACATGCTGCTTCATTATAGTTTTAGTGTTTGGCAAAGCAAGGCTACACTTAAATTAAGCTCTTCCACCCAACAGCATGTGTATTCTGCCTGAATCCCAGAAGGCTCTAGGGTTTGCCATTTACAAATTTTGGCTTTGCCTAACTGTTATTTACTTTGTACATCATCTGTACATCATCGGTGAAAAGTGCAGAAACCAAAGAACAAGTTTGGGAACATTTTTTAGGGGATATATAAAAATGTATATCCTCCAAATTTAACAGAGTAGGGAATTTATACCTATTTTTCTTCATTCTATGTTTAATCCAGTAACTACATATCTAAGATTTTGAAATACATGAAGATATAGGAACTTACCATTAAAAATGATTTATTATCTGAAGACTATACTTTCATACAAATATAATAAAAGAATACTAAATCTTTATATAAATTGCTTATCACTCAGACCTTGATTGACATTAGGGGATTTCTCATCTTTAGTTGGCTTCTCTCTGTCTTCTTCCTCCTCCATAATCTCTTTAGTTTATTCTCCTCTGGATTTTCAGAAATGGAATTCAACTAGTTTGTTTCACCTAATGTTCTCCTTCATAAAACGGAAAAAAATTATTTTAGGTGTGAATGTCTGAGTCTTCTCCAAAGACACAGAAGTTCTCTAGAAATGGCAGCAACTCTTAAAAATTGTATTTATTTATTTATTTACTTATTTATTTTTTTTTATTGATTAAGGTATTACATATGTGTTCTTATCTCCCCATTGCCTCGCCAGCCCACATGTCCTTACCCCCCTGTTGTCTGTGTCCATTGGTTAGGCTTATATGCATGCATACAAGTCCTCTGGTTGATATCTCCCCCTTACCTCCACCCTCCCCTACCTTCCCTCTGAGGTTTGAAGGTCGGATCGATGCTTCTCTGTCTCTGTATCTGTTTTTGCTCATCAGTTTATGTTGTTCATTATATTCCACAAATGGGTGATATCATGTGATATTTATCTTTCTGTGTTTGGTTTATTTCACTTAGCATAATGCTCTCTAGTTTTATTCATGCTGTTACGAAAGGCAAGAGTTCTTTTTTACTGAAGCATAGTATTCCATTTTGTAGATGTACCACAGTTTTTTAATCCACTCATCTGCTGATGGGCCCTTAGGCTGTTTCCAAATCTTAGCTTTGATAAACTGTATTGCTATGAACATAAGGTGCATATATCCTTTCTGATTGGTATTTATAGTTTCTTTGAATATATTCTTAGAAGTGGGATCACTGGTCAAATGGGAGTTCCATGTTTAGTTTTTTACAGACAAATTTTTATTATGTTTTTATTTATTTTCTTTTTTTTTCTACCACCATTTACCCTTCTTATATCCCTCTTATAACTCCACCCATCTCCTCCATTCTCTGCTATCACTACACACTTTCATTTTATGGAATACTGTGTGGGATTCTATGGTATACCATAAATACATGCAGAAACAGTTGATACTCTAGGTCATAGAGTCTAGGACATATTTGGGGGATAAGGAGAAATACTGATTATTTATCAAAAACATCAAAAAAATGGTGTATTGAGCCTTTGACCTTATTCCTATTGACCTTCTGTGCTTACAAAGAAAACACCATAAGACTTATTGCCAATGAGGGTCTTGTGCACCTGGTCCCATGGTGGCATTCTTAGGTTCCTAGATTTAGAGAGTCAGCATATGCAAATTACACAAATTAGCGACAGAGAATTATTTACAAATAGGCAATTTTAAAGGACAACATTACTCCTTGACAGAATTGGTGTCCTCTTTCTGGGCTTATGGGAAGAATTTAGGGTTACACTATGTATACTTCTATAGTAATAGCATCTGGCTGCCTTTGATAGCACCATGTGCCACCTCCTTCTTAAATGTGTTCAGTAATTTGAGGTGGAGCACTGCATTTTATGCTAGAGTCTGTGACAGAAATCAATGTCATTTCAGTGTTCTACCACTCTGGCTCCCTTCTACTTTGGTTCCATCTCCTCTTACATGTGAACTTCTCAGCTGATGGAAGCAGTTTTGATTGCATTCTTCATGCTGTCTGTTCCTCTATCCAGCCTTACAGATGCATGCTTCAGATCTAAGTGCTCCCTCAGGACTTAGTTCTCTTCTTTAGCCTGCGCCCTGTGCTGCTTTAAAATAGCTGGAGTTGAGCCAAAACCGGTTTGGCTCAGTGGATAGAGCATTGGCCTGCGGACTGAAATGTCCCAGGTTCGATCTGGTTAAGGGCATGTACCTTAGTTGCAGGCACATCTCCAGTAGGAGGTGTGCAGGAGGCAGCTGATCAATGTTTCTCTCTAATCGATGTTTCTGACTATCTCTCTCCCTTCCTCTCTGTAAAAAAATCAATAATATATATATATATATATATATATATATATATATATATATATATATATATATATTTTAATAGCTGGAGTTGAGAGGAATATATAAAATACCTGAACACAGACAAGGTGTCCTCAATAACTGGAAGAGTTAGTTGACCCAACACTAGCACTTCTACTTAATCAATCATGTCAACACTATTTAGATCATAACAACATTTATTGCAAATATATGAGCAGATTTTCTGACTGGTTATTCTGATGCAAAGGCATTTGGAGAAAAATTGAGAGTTTATAATAACACAATTCCAAATTATCTGCATATGTGTGTGTATACATACCCACATATTTTGATTGGAATATGACACTGATAATCTACAAGTTTGTTTTTTAAAAAGGAAAATGGTATTGAGTAGCAGGAAAATATTAATGTTTTCTTGTATATCATATTCTTATCTAATAAAAGAGTAATATACAAATTAACTGTCACTCCACGACAAAATGGCAGCGTACATAGCCACAAGATAGTGATGCCCAGTCTTCTCAGCCCAGCCAGAGTCTCCCAGTCTCAGGGAGAGCTACTGCTGAGAGTAAGGGGACTGGCAGAATGCTGCCCAGAGACCTTTTATAAAAAACAAAAAAAGCCCTAACTGGTTTGGCTCAGTGGATAGAGCATTGGACTACAGACTGAAGTGTTACAGGTTCAATTCAGGTCAAGGGCATGTACCTTGGTTGCGGGCACATTCCCTGTAGGGAGTGTTCAGGAGGCAGCTGATGGATGTTTCTCTCTTATCAATGTTTCTAACTCTCTATCCCTCTCTCTTCCTCTCTGTAAAAAATCAATGAAATAATTAAGAACAACAATAACAACAACAACAACAACAACAACAACAAAACCAAATTCACTCCCCATGGCGGGATCTCCCTCCTAGTGGCGGCAGCCTGGGCTGGGTTCTCAGAGTGATCACCTCCCAGCGGTGACAGCCTAGGGTCTCAACCACTGAGTCACACCAGACAGGCAGATATGAAGGAATCTTAAATGTTTCCTTTAAAAAAAAAAAAAAAAAAAATATATATATATATATATATATATATATATATATATATATATATATTATTGATTGTTTTTACAGAGAGGAAGGAAAAGGGACAGAGAGCTAGAAACATCTATGAGAGAGAAACATGGATCAGTTGCCCCCTGCACATCCCCTACTGTGTATGTTCCCTCTACCAAGGTACATGCCCTTGATCAGAATTGAACCTGGGACCCTTGAGTCTGCAGGCCAATGCTACATCCACTGAGCCAAACCACTTTGGGCTGTCCAATATGTTAAAGAAAAATCTATCTAATAAAGAGGGAATATGCAGGGGAGGGCAGTTGGGGACAATCGGGCTGGCAGGGGAGCAGTTAGGTCTCTATCAGTCTGGCAGGGGAGTGGTTAGAGGATGATCAGGCTGGCAGGCACAGCTGCAGTAGTGCCAGCCTCTCCTGCCTCTGTGGCAGCACTACCAAGCCCAGCCCAGGCTTGGTCTCCCCCCTGGCTGCCCGCATCTTCATGCACTACTATATCCCTTGGGGGATGTTGAACTGCTGGTTTGGGGTGCAGGTCAGGCTGATGTGCCCCATCAGTGCACCAATCTGTGAACCAGGCCTCTAGTAAAAGTATAATTCTTTTTAAACCTGGGAAGCCTTTCATATTCATTTCCCTCATTAAATGAGTAAACAAAATAAGCACTCTCCCGTGATGGTTTTTCCCTTCGCCCTATCCTGAGACAAAAGTAAGTTCCCAGATTTTGACCCATATGTCTCCAGCACTGGACAACTTTTTGCCGAGCTGCCCATTTTGTTATGCATGTCTTTTCCCCCCTCTCTCTAGGCACTACGTTTTTAAGGCAAGCAGCACAGCAAAAGCACAATATATGCTATACAGCATATGCCATATCAGAGTTCTAGTCCATGAATTATTTTTCATTGCTAATGAATCCAGTACTATGTGCCTGGCATTATTTCCATTGCTTGAGTTATAGCAATGAAGATTACAGACTATGTCTCTGTCTTGTGAAATTGACAGTCTGGCCGAAACCGGTTTGGCTCAGTGGATAGAGCGTTGGCCTGCGGACTGAAAGGTCCCGGGTTTAATTCGGTCAAGGGCATGTGCCTTGGTTTCAGGCACATCCCCAGTAGGGAGCATGCAAGAGGCAGCTGATCAATGACTCATCGAGATTTTTCTAACTCTCTACTCTGTATCTCTCTCCCTTCCTCTCTGTAAAAAAAATCAATAAAATATATTTTTAAAAAAATAATAAAAGAAATTGACAGTCTGGTGGGGAAATACAGAACAAGTAAATCACTTTTGTTGAAATGTTAAATGAACTTCAACCTCTAAACCATCATCTCTCCCCATTTTTTTTTTCCTTAATATAGAGCCCCACATTTTAAACACCTTGTGAGTCATTTTTATCTGGATATTTTGCCATTATCTTGAATACAGTGTGCCTCTGCAGAACTTTGTAACTTCTTTTGGCATAGTCTCCCACTTTCAATTTTCCTATTTCAATTACTAACAGTATTTTTGACTAATGACACATTATTTTTTACTTTATATATTATAATTCTAACCAAGAAAACCAACATTCTTACCAGAAACATCTTTATATGTTCCCTTTGTCTTTATGCCCACAGATATTCTCTGGTCAGTGCTCTAATAACTTCACGTCTATCTGTTTTCTCTACTTCCATTTAATTTGCATTTATCCAGTTAACAACTTTATTCTTGTTATAAATTATTGGCTTTGTTAAATAGCATTAACACGTATAATATCATTCCTGATCCTATAATCACTCCTCGTTCTATAGAAGGCTGTTGGGAGAGGTCATATCTCAGCAGAATCCAAAAGGCTAATAAGAACTTGGACGTTGACAGGTACTAAATTGTTGTGCGAAGCTGGGAGGATGGTACTTTTAATGGGAGGCAGGGCTCCCAGGAAAAGAAAAGGGTATATTTGACTACCTAGAGGCACTTGGAATTGAAGTCATGGTGACATTTAAAGGAATTTGAACAATTCATCCTGGGGAGAGCCAGGGTCAGATAAGGTCTAGCAGGGTAGCTCATTCTCAGAGTTTGACTTTTATTTTGCAGGCACTGGAAAGTGAAAGATGTATTTTCAGTGAGTTAACCATGTGATTGGATTGGAAACCTTTAAAATGATCGTTTTGGCAGCTTTCTCTGAGTGCTTCGGTTCAAATTGTTTATTTCGCTGTTGGGATCAGATCTGCTAAAATATGAGGACTAGGTCTTACTCAATTCTGAATCCTAATGGGCAGCAGAGTGTCAATAGTGGACATATCCCCATGTTAATTAATAATATAATATAACAGGAAGTCTCTTCCAGCTATTTGTCCTGTTCTAAAATCATCATTGAACTCAACAGTACAAATATTCTCTCTCCAGCTAGATAGACTGCTACGTTTTTAAAAGATAGCTGTCATGCCATGTTTAATTATTACGTCAAAAATACTTTTGAACCAGAGTCTGTTTGGGGGGCTGGAGTCCCCGGGGGAGGGAGAAGGAGCTCTCCTCTCCTTTGGGTACACATGATGTCACAGGAAGCCCTCTGTCTGAGACATTGGCAGATTCTACCATTCCTCAGGAAACTAACTTAGCAGCCGTTCTCACAGAAAATACGGACAGATTTTCTACATGAAAACGTGTCATTGTTGATAAAACTGGGTCTAGAGAATCTTTGCCACATATGTTTGTCCTTCTGGAGGCCCCGAATGCCTTTTTTCCTGGTTGTGCACATTATTTAAATTAGTTTGTCATTGAATGTGCTAATTTTGATGTAGTTTAAAATAACATGATGGATCTTGAAAAGCGGAGCTCTGATTTATTTCCATAATTAAATATGTGGCATCTGTTTCTTCTACAAATATTGTGCTAACCTAAAACCCAAGCAGGAAAGGAGAAATAAAGAAACTTCTGTTCAAGACTATGACTCTTAAGAACACCAATTAATAATTCATTTATTATATCAGAGTAAAGCTTGTTCCAATGAATTATTAATGCATAACTTTATTTTGTGTTGATTTGAAAAAAACCTGTCTTCAGCAATTATAAAATGTCACAGTCCTGTTGTAAGTTACAGTGGAAGGCCTCATGGGGCTAAAGCTCCTATAGTAACACATATTCAGCTTTGCCATCATTCAGAAACTTTTATTAAACAGTTAATTCTGTATGACAATGTACAAGAAAATGACATAAAGCTGATGTCTGTGATCTCAAGTGTTGATCCTAAAACAGTCCCTGAGATTTGCTCTTAATCAACAAGCACTTCCTGCATCCCATGTCAGGTATGCACTGGACTTCCCCTAAAAACACAAATCGACACCAAGTTGCTCTTAATCCATGGGAGGAAAATGAAGAGCGTTTACTATCACAGAATTGTGTGACCACTGCTGACCTCTAAGCCTTCCCAGCCTTGCTCACCCGGTGGCAATGTCCCTCCCTGGAGAAGCCCTCCCTGTGGGAGCTGTGACACCTGTTACACCACAGGTATGTCATAGGCTTCTCCTCTCAGCTGCGCTTTTTCTTTATTCACCACAAGGTATGAGACCACCTGGTTCTATCAATCCACCAAGTCAAGGGCAGGTACACAAGAGAGTTTCAACTACTCAGGACAACTGGGACCATTGGACAACCCCACAGCACTCAAGCCTGGACTGTCTCTAAAAGGCAGCCAGTTCCAGCTGAACGTCCCCACTCTATGTGATATTAATATGCTCACATGTGGCATTCTATAGCCTCTTATTTTTTTGGTTTTGCTTACAAGACAAGCATTGGGGTAAAATAAGATGAAACCCAATCATTTTTAAAGAGAAGCTTAAGTTTTCCATGTTTCCTATGTATGGTAACTGAGAAGAGGTCTAAGTACAGAAGGGGTTTGTTTGATTTTTGGGGTGGGGTGGGGGTAGAGTTAAATAGTCTAAGTGTTGGGAAGAGCAGGGAAGGCATGGAGCTGAGTCAGCCAGGGTGTGTCCAGCAAGAAGCCCTTGGCTTGCTGCAGGTGCACAGAGCATGTGTAGGAGAGCAGTAGGAATAGAGACTGAGGGTTGATTCAATGCTAGAGAAGAGATGCATATGTGAGCTTTATCATTGAGAGAAAGAGAGGAGATAGACTGACTAAGAGGAGAAGAAAGGACCCAGACAGCAGGGAAAAAGCAGCACCTGGAGAGGTCTGAAGAGAGAGATAGAGAGTGGCAGAACAGCGAGTGTGAGGCTAATAGATGAGACTGTTCTCTACCTTGACAGATAAATGAAATAAGGAGACAGAAAAAATACAGAAAAGCATTTAATTTAGAGAAGAAATCCTTGACTCTCCAATGCTGAACACAGGCCATTAAACTTATAACTCAGAGAAAACAATAACTTCCTCATTTCTAGCAAACAGGCTTATACAGTCTGGATGGGTGATTTTAAGATGGGGCTTGCAAGATTGGCATGGGCAGATCTATAGAGGAGTTTTGGATGTGTGGGCACAAGGGGAGTTGTCCGAGTCACAGTGTGTTTTTCAGGAATGAGTATTTCCTGAAGGAAGTATCTCAGCACTGTTTACCTAATCCTGGCATTGGTTAGAACACAATCAGGAGAAATATTCTTTATCCCAGAACTATTTAGCATGAAAACAGGAAGTATCTTGTTTCCATTTGAATGGGTTTTAGTCAAATGGACCACAAAGAATAAAAACAAACAAACAAACAAAAAAAAAACACACACTCATAGACACAGATAACAGTGTATTGATTACTGATTACCAGAGGGAAAAGAGGGTGGAGAAGGAAAAAAAAAGATAAGGGATAGATAAATGGTGTTGGAAGGAAACTTGACTTGGGGTGATAAACATCTATAATAATCTATAATAATAAAAGCATAATATGCTAATTAGATTGGACAGCCAAACAGCCTTCTGGACATCATTCCAACATCCTTCTGGATGAAGCCGCTGGGGCATAGGTCAAGGCAGAGGCAGTTAGGGGCGATCAGGCAGGCAGGCAGGCAGGAAGGCAGAGTGGTTAGGGGTGATCAGGCAGGCAGGCAAGCAGTTAAGGATGATGAGGCAGGCAGGCAGAGTGGTTAGAGGCAATGAAGCAGGCAGGTGAGTGGTTAGGGGCAATGAAGCAGGTATGCAGAGTAGTTAGAGGTGGTTATGCAGGCAGGTAGAGTAGTTAGGGGCAATCAGGCAGGCAGCGACCAGTTAAGGATGACCAGGCAGTCAGGCAGAGGAGGTTAGAGGTGATCAGGCAGGCAGGAGAGTGATTAGGGCAATGAGGCAGGCAGGGAGATTGGTTAGGAGCCAGTGGTCTCAGATTGCAAGAGTGACGTCCAACTGCCTGAGGGGTCCCAGATTGCAAGAGGGTGCAGGCTGGGCTGAGGAATCTGCCTGCCCCCATGCATGAATTTTGTGCATGGGCCTCTAGATGTTATAATTTAGAATTATACATCAGAAACCTATGTAATTTTATTAACCAATATCACCCCATTAAATTCAGTAAAACTTAAAAAAATTAATAATGACCTGAACCTCTATGGCAAAGGACCACTGATGACTCAAGAATGCACATTCTCCTTTCCTGATTTTATTTCTAGTCCCTATCTGTTATTTCTGAGAGCTCACCAATTTTTCTCTTTCCCTCTTAGCGATGTGATGATGATTTCCAAAGTGTTGATGGCGGCTACTTCCTAGTCAAGATTCCATCTGCCTTTCCTGTGTTGGAGAAGAGCCACAGGCAGAACCACCACGGCTACTGGCTCATCAATATCAGCCTGAGGACCCCTAAAGCCCCAGCCTTCACGCATTTATCTCTTCCTGTTCTGTGTCAATTTCAACTGTGGGGAATGCCCTGGAGCTGGAATAGACACAAGGTCCAAATGAATCAATGTCCTATAAGCCATGTGCTATGCCTTCAAGCAAGGCAGAGCAATTATCGCCCAACACGGTGCCCCTGCTGGCCCTCAAGGACAAACAGGAGAAGCAAATCCATCACAGCCATCCGTGGAAGATTCATTTGTGACAGCTGTGGCTCTTCTGCACAGGCACCACCGACTGGGGCTCTGCACACTCCTCAGCATTCCTTCAGGACTGGCAGCTGCACAAAGGGGATGGGGAAGACAGGACCTGGGCTGGTGTATTTAAATGCTACTGCTCCTCAGGTGTGAAGGAGAAGCTCTGTGGTGAGAACATCACAGGGGCATTTTAGATACTGTAAATCCATTACCTCAGTCTGACACTAATAATCAAAATATGTACATGTTTCGTGTGCACATTCCCACGATACGCACAAAGAATTATTAGCTCGACATCCTGTCAAGTGTTTAATTAGTCTCTGTTGAGGGACACAGAGGGAGAAATGTAGCTCTATCCTCTAGGAGACCTTCTTCCTGGTGAAGACAGAGATGTAAACAATAATTATAACAGCAGTGATCAAATTAGCAGAAATAGAGGAAGGGAGTGTGAGATGCCTAAAGGACACATTGACACATCTGGAGGTACAGGAGAGCTCCCTGCCTTCCAGGTAAGACTGAGCTGAGTTTTTAAAAACAGGCAGCAAGAAAGGGGGAGGGGAGCACATTCCAGACACAAAGAATCCTGTGTTCAGAGAGAATGTTGCTTTTGGTGAAGTGTGATGACTCATTGTGCCTTAAGCCTGGAGTCTGAGGAGGTCCAGGGAGGAGAGATAAAATTATAAAGGAAGGCAGAGATGGATGCTGATGAACCTTCCTCAAAGCTAAGGAGAAAGGTTGTACCCATCTGCTTCCAGGAGAACCAGGGAAGAGTTTTGTGCAAGAGCGACTGGCCACCAGTCAACTGTCCCATCCGAGTATAGGTCCTAGACACACTTTAATTTTTGATGTAAGACTTGCAGCTGATTTTGCATCAGGAAGAGAAAGAGGCCAAAAAGACAGTGAGATTATATATTCAAAGTGCTGAAAGAAAAAGAATGTCAACTAACACTGCTAGATCCATCAAAACTTACCTCTGAAAATGGAAAATAAAGTCTTACTAGATTTTAAAACAACTGAGAATATCTCTCTCTCTCTCTCTCTCTCTCTCTCTCTCTATATATATATATATATATATATATATATATATATATAGTATATTAGCAAGTAGGGTAATTTGCAAAATAGAAGTTATGACTAATGAGGATTGACTAACTTAACAAGCATAAAAACAGTAGAAGAAATATAACTATATAGGAGTAAAATATTTGTATACTTTGAAATTATGTTGGTATTAATACAAACCAGATAGCTCTAAATTAAGGTGTTAATGTAATCTCCTGGGAAATTACTAAAAATAATTAAATAACAAAAACCATTAAAATAATAACTAGGTAATTAAAATGATGCAATGTTATGTAACAAAAAAAAAAAAAAGAAGATAGAAATGGAAGAATAGAGGAACAACAAAAACAACATCAAACATACAGAAAACAAATATCTAACACCTGGAAAACATAAATCCTGCTTTATCAACAATTGCATTAAATATAAATATATCAATCATTTCAATTAAAAGACACATATTGGATGAATGGGTTAAAAAGAAAAGAAAACTTGATCCAACCTACATACTTCTACAAGTAACACACTCTAGAAAGCAAATAACTTGAAAATAAAGGGAGAAATGAAAAATATCTCATGTGAACTGTATCAAAAAATAGATCTTAAAACAAAACTTATTATTAGAGAATAATCTATATAAATAAAAGGCTAATATGCAAAGTGTCCTGTAGGGCAGTGGTCATTAGTCAACAGAGCCAAATATCAATAGTACAATGAATGAAATTTCTTTTTGAGAGCCTAATTTTTTAAACTTAAACTTCTTCTAACATCACTTCTTCAAAGTATTCTAGCCCAGGCCATGGTATATTGTGGAAGAGCCACACTCAAGGGGCCAAAGAGCCACATGTGGCTCCCAAGCTGCAGTTTGCCAACCACTGCCCTAGGGAGTTTGACTGGGAAACCCAGGGTTCAACCAGGAGACTGGAAGTTCAATTGTTTGCTTTGGCATGCACTGACCACCAGGGAGTGGTGAAGAATGAAGGAAGGCCCCAGGAGGCAGCCAGCAGCTGGAAGGCCAGATCAGCCCTGATCACTGGCCAGGCCTAGGGATCCTACTGGTGTATAAATTTCTTGCACCAGGCCTCTAGTTCTAATTATAATGAACAACCTGTCAATTTGTCATGAAAATATAGCAATGTAAACATATATGTCCCTACAAGAATTCCCCAAAATAAATGGAACAGAAACAGACATAATTGGAGAAATAGAAAATTTAACAATAATAATTGGAGACCCAATACCTTATTGAAGGAATGAACACTTCCTACCCACTAGGATGGGAGAAATTAAAAAGTATAATCAGTGACACCCTGGCTAGTGTGGCCCAATTGGTTGGAGCATCATCCTGTTCACCAAAGGTGGTAGGTTTGATTCTCAGACAGGACACATACCTGGGTTGCAGTTTGATCCCCTGTGTGGGAAGCATCCAAGTGATGTTTCTCTTTCACATCATTGGCTCTCTCCCTTTCCCCCTTCTTCTCTCTCTCTCTAAAAAAAAAATAATAAAATCAGTTAAAAAATATAGTCAATGTTGGTTAAGATGTAAAGAAATGGTATCCATCCTGGCTGGCATGGCTCAGTGGTTGAACTTCAACCATTAAACCAGGAGGTAGCTATTCAATTCCAGGTCAGGCCACATCCCCCAAGGGGGAGGGCGGTGTGTGTGCAGGAGGCAACTAATCAATGATTCTCTTTCATCACTGATGTTTCCATCTTTCTCTCCCTTTTTTCCTCTCTGAAATCAGGAAAAATGTATTTTAAAAAAGTAGAAAATGTGACCCAGAATTTCCACTACTAGACTTCATCAAAAGAAATGAAAGCAAATATTCATTCAAAAGGTGTAAATGTATATTTTTAGCAATCCTAGTGCCCATCAACTGATGAATGGATAAAACAAAGTGTGATATATCCACACATAGAATTTTTTTCAGCCAGAAAAGGAATAAAGTACTGCAGATGTCCTAGAATCTTCAGAGATAGGCAAGCTTCAGCTCGCGAGCCACATGCGGCTCTTGGGTCCCTTGAGTGTGGCTCTTCCACAAAATACCATGGCCTGGGCAAGACTATTTTGAAGAAGTGGCGTTAGAAAAAGTTTAAGTTTAAAAAATTAGTCTCTCAAAAAGAAATTTCATTCGTTGTACTGTTGATATTTGGCTCTGTTGACGAATGAGTTTGCTGACCACTGCCCTAGATAAATATAAAAAGCATTGTACTAAGTGTAAAAACCCAGGAACTAAGGCACATATTATATTACTTTATTCATAAGACATTTTTATAGCAAAAAAATAATATGTTAAAAGTAAGTTAGTGGGGCTTACAGCTGGCGGAGAATAGTGGAGAGAAGCAGTGATAGTTTAAGGGCACAGAACATATTTTTGAGATGATGAAATACTCTGAAATTGTGATGTTGGTTGCAAATATCTGTGAGTATACTATAAATACATTAAATGATACACTTTAAAAAGATGACTTGTATGGTATGTGAACTCCATAGCAATACAATTATTACATAGAAATTTTAAAAGAGGCTTCTGATACATTCTAGGTCTGTTTATTAATTTGCATATTTAAAAGAGAGTTAGAGCCCACTTCCTCCCATGTACTTTCTCAACACCAGCAATGACAGCCTGAACAGAACTGGCAGAGCGCAGCCCCAGTGCAGCTGTCCCTGCTCTGTTTCTGCAGACTCAGTGGACGTCCCCCTCAGCCACTGACTGAGCACCAGCTATCCATCTGCCTTAGTAAGATCAAGGCCATGGCTTATGTCCCAAGAACCACTAATCTTTCAGAGCGAGAGACAAATGAATGGTGAGGAGGAGACCCGGGGCGGGGGACTGAGCCAGTTAGAAAATGTCAGGTCACAGAGGTTCCAGAGCCTTCCTGAGGGCCCTGCCCAGGCTGCCGCTGGCTGGAGGATGGTGCAGGCCCTTTGGAGGAGGCGCTTGGGCAGGCAAGGCAGAGCTGGGGGCAGGAAGAGATGCTTAGAGGTCTGTTGTCTACCTTTAAGAAAGCTGATAGCGGATGGGTGGGAACCCTTTTTTTGCTTCTGCCTGTCCCTTTCACCTGTTGCCTGGGAGCTCCAGTGGCAGCAGTGAGCCTTGCTTGAGGGTCAGGAAAACAAAAACAAAAACAAAAACAAAAACAAAACCATCTCAAATGACAGGAAAAGTAGAAATGAGAATAGCCTGGCGAAGAGGGAAACCTGGGAACAAAACTTCTCAGTGTATTGATAAGCATCCACTACATTAAATCCAGCAGAATTCAAAACCTGGGAGACTAGGTGGGCCACCCAAAGCTTACCAGCTGTTAAAGAGTGATCCCTGGGAGTTTTTTTAATTCCTGTCAGAGTATGTTTACCATTATGTTTCTCTCATATACTTTTTATTGTTGATAGTATTACAGATATCTCTCATTTCCTCCCCTGCTTTACCCCTCTCCTCTCAGTCCCCACCCACCTTCCCATGTCCTTACTACCTTATTGCCCATGTCCATGGCCTATGCCTATCTATAGATATAAAAAGGCAGTGTCTGTCATGACCAGGACAACCAAAGAACTGACCAGTTGCCTCCCCCCAGCGCACAGGGGACTGGCAAGCTGCTGTGGGTAGCAAGCAGCGAGCAGCTGGTGCTGGGCCAGTCCCATCTTCCCCCTGCCAGTGGCACAATGGAGTCTGCCAGGTGGTGGCAGGAGAGGTACACCCCACACCTTGCCAGGTTCTCAGACCCCCAGCCAGCATCGAGGCCTCAGATGCCAGCACTTCGTTATCCACCACAACTCCAGGGCTCTGGCACTACCTGGGCAGAGTTTTGCTCACCTCACTTATCCGGCCAGCTTCTCCATCTATTCTTGGCACCTGCTGCCCACTCGCTGCTCAGACACAGAGCCATGGACTCGCTATAGGGCGGGCCCAGATGCTCTTCCCACCCCCCAGAGTCTGGTCTCAGTGCTGCCAGGGTCTGTGACCTGCCCCTAAATGGATGGGTCTTGACCAGGGGTCCACAGCCCCTCCCCCAACAACATCCCAATCAGCTGTGGGGCGGGGACAGCCTCCCTCCTTTTCAGCTCTGTCCCAGCACAGAGGCTGGGCACCTCTCTGCCCCCAACACCCTCCAAAACCCTGAGAAGAAGTGCCTGCCCACCCAGCCTGAACCAGCCCTCAGGCTCTCCACCCTCCTGAGCCCAGGTCCCAGCGCCAGTGGCTACCACTCCCCTCAGCCATCAGCCCGCCTGCAGGGGAGGAGAGGAGAGAAGGGGGAAGATGCAGGTGTGAGTCTGTGGGATTCTGCTGGCCTGCCTGAAAGCTCTCCCCTGTGCCTTCCTGCTCTGCCTCTGCTGAGGGGACCCCGCTCCTGAAGTGCATTCCTCAGGGTTGCCCATCTTGGGAAGGTCAGTACCTGGCTGACTGCCCAGGCCTCAGGTTACCATGACCAAGAGGTCATGGAGGGTCAAGACACTCCTCTGGTTGAGGCCAGTGGTGTGAGAGCAAAGGGACCAAAAAAACCCCAAAACAACAATAACAAAAAAAACGGTTCTGTCCAACAGCCATCTAACTGCACACATGGTATGTGAATTAGTCATTGTTAGAGCCGGATTTGGTAGTGGTGTGCCCCATTTTAATCAGATCCCCACCCCCAAATAGACTTACCATGTTGATAATTCACTTTACTATAGAAAGAATGCACAAAGATTCTTGAAATAAGCAAAATATTTTGCACTTCATAGTATGAAACATTTAAACATAATTAAAAATAATATCTAGCCGAAACCAGTTTGGCTCAGTGGATAGAGCATCGGCCTCTGGACTGAAAGGTCCCAGGTTTGATTCTGGTCAAGGGCATGTTCCTTGGTTGTGGGCACATCCCCAATAGGGACTGTGCAAGAGGCAGCTGATTGATGATTCTCTCTCAGCAATGTTTCTAACTCTCTTTCTCTCTCTCTTCCTCTCTGTGAAAAATCAATAAAATATATTTTAAAAATAATATCTATTAGTAAAGGGAGTTGATATTAGCAAAATCTAATATACCCAATTAAAAGTGTCACCCAGAAATGCCTCTACTATGCAAAATCAAAGTATAGGATGTAGGGTTTGGAAAAAGCAACTTTGCTCTGCTCTGCTGCTCCTCCCCTCAGCCTTATGCTTTGCACAAAAGTCTCAATAAAGAGATGGAGCAGAAGAAAAAGTAATGCCCCATGGCACTGAAATTTATCAGTTTCTTCAACAAATATTTATAAAAGTTGTATTAACTTGGTGCCTGTATTATAGAAAGACAATACAGCTCTGTTCCTATCTTCAAAGATCTTAAAGTCTCTGTGAGTTCCCAGTAAGGTAAACCCATAATCAGCCAAAGAAAGAGCAGGTCCTAATACAATTCTTATTATAAAAATTACTGAGTAAAAAACTGTCCTCACTCCCCTCTAGAAAAACAATTAAAAGGGACAAATAAATATAATGAACGAATCTGAACTTCTTTGGGGACTGAACCCTCAGGGACTAAAAAAAAAGTTTTGTGATGCCTAAAGTTTACTGAACCTGAAGGACTAATTTTTTTTTGGAGGGGGGGAGGGTTAATAAGGTTCAAAAATGACTTTATTTAGAATAAGAAAAATGAATTACAAATAACTGTAGGCTTGGGGAATCTGACCCTTTCTCTTTTAAATCATTTCAGACAGGTTATCCAAAATGCTGCTGGTTGCAACTTGCTTGCTTTCCTTCCCCCACCCCCACCTCCGCCTCACCCCCAGACAAATCCAGCCCTCACAGGAGCTCTGAAGCTTCCTTAGCTTTACCATAAAAACTTAAAAAAATAAAATAAAATAAAAAAACAACAACATTCAACAATATTCTTTTCTGGACAAAATTCTTTCTTTTTAAATTTTTAATTTTATCAAAGTAGTAAATGCATCATTTTTTTTTCCTAATAGGTGTGTACTGTAATGGTATATCATTATTATTGTATTTTTATTCTATTGTTGATGCTATTATAGATGCCTCCCATTTCCTCCTTTACCCTCCTCCACCCAGACCCCCCTCCCATCTCTGGCCATCACCACACTTTTCTCTATGTCCATCCCCTTCTCCTCTGACCTCTCTCAGTCCCTCCCATCCTGTATAATAAAAGGCTAATATACAAATCAACTAAACAGTGGAACAACCAGTCGCTATGATGCACACTGATCACCAGGGGGCAAACGCTCAATGCAGGAGCTTTCCCCTGGTGGTCAGTGTGCTCCCACAGGGGAAGTGCTGCTCAACCAAAAGCCTTGAGCTGGGCTCATGGCTGAGAAGCGCATTAGTGGTAGTGGGAGCCTCTCCCGCCTCTGTAGCAGAGCTAAGGATGTCTGACTGCTGGCTTAGACTTGCTTCCCCAAGGACTCCCAGACTTCAAGAGAGCACAGGCTAGGCTGAGGGACCCTAGCCATATGCATGTTGGGTGTGACCAAACCAGCAGAGGAGGGCTGTTAGGGGCGACCATGCAGGCAGGCAGAGTGGTTAGGGGTGATTAGGTAGGCAGGGGATCAGTTAGGGGCATTAGGCAGACAAGCAGGTGAGTGGTTAGAAGCAAGTGGTCTTGGATTGTGAGAGGGATGTCTGACTGCTGGTTTAGGCCCAATTGCTGCGGCAAGTCAATGCTTTATCCACTGAGCCAAACCAGTTCTAGTGTAAATACCTTTTTTGACCACTCATTGGTTAAGCTCCCTGTATGCTACCACTTGCAGTGTTCTTGGTAACATGGGTAATAAGAATCCAAGAAGGTGATCTAGGGTTTTTCCACCACATTCCTGAAGGAAAAAAAAAAAAAAGGTCTGCTGCAGAAATGTCATATCCTGCCCCTAGCTGGCTTGGCTCAGTGGATAGAGCTCGGCCTGCTGACTGCAGGGTCTGGGTTTGATTCTGATCAAGGGGTGTCCCTCTCACATTGATGTTTCTCTCTGTCTCTTCCTGTCTCTTCCACGCTCTTTAAAAATCAAAGGAAACATATTCTCAGGTGGGAAGATGAAAGAAAGAAAGAAAAAAAGAAAGAAAGAAAGAAAGAAAGAAAGAAAGAAAGAAAGAAAGAAAGAAAGAAAGAAGAGAAGAGAAGAAAGAAGAGGAAGGAATGAAGGGAGGAAGGAAGAAGGAAGGAAAGAAGAAAGAAAGAAAGAAAGAAAGAAAGAAAGAAAGAAAGAAAGAAAGAAGAAAGAAAGAAAGAAGAAAGAAAGAAAGAAAGAAAGAAAGAAAGAAAGAAAGAAAGAAAAGAAAGAAAGAAAGAAAGAAAGAAAGAAAGAAAGAAGAGGAAGGAAGGAAGAAAGAAAGAAAGAAAGAAGAGGAAGGAAGGAAGAAAGAAGAGGAAGGAAGGAAGAAGAAGGAAGGAAGGAAGGAAGGAAGGAAGGAAGGAAGGAAGGAAGGAAGGAAGGAAGAAAATGAAGGAAGGAAGGAAGGAAGGAAGGAAGGAAGGAAGGAAGAAAGAAAGAAAGAAAGAAAGAAAGAAAGAAAGAAAGAAAGAAAGGAAAAAAGACACATCTTGAAAATGCCTAAAGAAGGTTGTCATTTTTTATGGTGAAGGGACTGGAGTCTTGTTGATGAAAACACCTTGGTGGCTGAGGTGACTGGCAGTGGCTGCAGCAACAGGATGATGGGGCTGGTGCCTTCCCCTGATCAGCCCAGTCACCTCCCACAAAGGGAAGCCATACTACAGCTCCCATAGAGAGCGGGCCTACGCCATCTGTAGGACATCTCCTGAGAGCACCCAGTCTGTGAGAGGGGGCAGGCTGGGCTGAGGGACACCCCCCCCCGCCCCCAGTGCATGAATTTCCTGCACTGGGCCTCTAGTAATCTATAATAATAAAAGCATATTATGCTAATTAGACTGGACATCCTTCCAGATGATCTTCCAGACAAACGGGCTGTGAGGGAAGCCCAGGTCCCAAGTGCAAGAGGGAAGCCTGTGCTGGCAGGCAGGGGAAGGAAGGCCTACTCTTGCACAGATTTTGTGCATCAGGCCTCTAGTGTATATATAATGTACATGACATAATGCAACATTCACCTTCATAATCTACTCACATATGTAGTGTTCATATAATGTGCAAATATGCATGTAGACTCATAGTTATGGGTGATGCACTGACGTGTCCTCTGGCTGACTGATGAAAGCTGAAGGAAAGCCCTGTCAGTTTGGAGAATCAGAGAAGAAGCAGTTATTGAGAGGGGTGTGTGTGTGAGTGTGCACGTGTCTGTGAGTCTGCAAGTGTGTGTATGAATTTGTACGTGCATGTTAATGTGTGTGAGTGTGTGACTGTGTGTATATGTTAGGGTGTGTGTATATGTGTGGATCTGTTAGGGTGTGTGGGGAGGAGTAGAATAATCAGGGACTGCAGTAAGGCAAATGATAATCCTTTGGGTATCTCCTTGGAGACTCTGCCTATTAGAATGCATTAAATTGAAAAGGTGACAACAGAAACAAAACCATTGAACTTAATATTTCACGTTAATTTCTGAGAGTTAAGTCAGCATTCTCTTGCCTTCAGCATACATTCAAAGGGAGCTTTTGTCCTTTTGAAGCAACCCGGAAAATTTAAGCAATAAAGCAAAGGCACCTTTCTAAGAGGAAATCATATGAAAAGACAAAAAATATCAGCTATAAATCAATGCATATTGTTTTAATAAATAGGATTGCTGTCCTCTTATAAACTTAGCTCAGAAGTTGAGAGGAGCAGAAATGTATTGCCTTTGCATTTATAATAGAAACCCAAACACAGATTCCCCCCAGACCTATCACTTGTGCTCTATTACAGTTTCTGATTTTATTCAAATGCTATGCGCAGTCCAAGTGAGCCAGGGCGAGGCGTTGGGCTGTGGGTGAGAAGCACTTTGCTGGAAAGATCCTGTCTGTCATGAATAAGAATGGGGCTCTTCCAAGGAGGGCTCAGGGCAGCTGGCCCAGAAGGTGCAAACCCAGGGACCGTTTCCTGCCTGTCCTCTGGTGGGCGCCATGAGCTCCCAATGAGTCCAGATAATGTGGTAGGGCTTCAGCTGTATTCGTTTTAATTTAATCTTCACAAGGACCTGGTGAGGGAGGATTATCTTCCTTTTACACCGCACTCTGGCCAGCAGTCGGAGCGGCATGCTGCTCATACCCCAAACAGAGTCACTCCAATCACAGCAGCGGAGCCTGGGTCCAGGAATCCAGCGTAATCCCCACCGGGATCAGCTCTGAGATCTGCTGTGAATGAACTACGCGCCGCTCCACAAGTACATTTTGCTTCCGGACCACAGAAACCACCGAACACTTAACTAAAATGTAAAGATGACATTCTCTGACTCAGAGGTTCCCAATATGTAATTTTCCTTTGACTCGGGGAGGGCAAAACATAGTATCAGGGAGATTTGGGGTTGGAAGCGCCACACAGTTTCAGACCCAGCCTCTCTTCTTAGTACGTGAATTAAGCCCCTGGCAAAGCGCAGGCTCCTGCCAGCAGAGATGGGCATATACGTGGGTTCTCATGCCAGGTGACAGGGTGGCTAACCACAGCCTCTATGCTCTGAAAGGGAGATCTCAGCATGTAGTGAGGTCTGAGAAGGGAAAGTGCAAGAGAAAGGCTCGGGCCTTGCATATAGCATCCATCACGCTCACTATCGAAGTAGTTTGACTACAATGCGACTCCGTAAACCCCACTTGCTGCTGAAAAAGGCTGGCCACCCAGAACCCTCTGCCCCTAAATTGCAATAAGCACTTCCCATTTGAAATGTCCCCAAACTGCATCTATGACCCTTGCTGCCACCACAGTCTGCCATATGTCCTAAAGACCAAACCTGAAAGTTTTCTCACTTTCCAGAATCACACCTTGTGAGAATGCTTGCCAGTCAGTTTCCTTCTTTTATCCTATAAAATGGATTATCCTCTAAACCTCTCCTAGCCATTGCTGGAACAAAAGTCAGAGTAAATGGCTTTTATGTTTTATAAGTTTGTTCCCTTGTTATAAGTTTGTGAATAAACAGGCTATGTTAATTTTGTCTCAAACTTGGCTCTGTCCCTAACAGCAAGAAAGAGTTGAAAGTACAGAAAGTCCAACAGGTAGATGCTGGCTCTTTGATGTTGTCTAAATAGTCAAGCAAATCTATAAATGAAGCAAATACAAATGCCGTCCCTTCAGGTTTCTGCATATTGTAACCGATTGGTATTTTATCTAAATGTGGGTTCTGTTGTTTCTCAGAGCTGCCCCAGGCTCTGCACATTTCACTGTGAGCAATTGCTTCAGCGCCTTTTCTCTGCGGGAACGCAGGTGTGGCCACTGACAGCCTCCAGGCTGCTGCATCAGGAACTGGCCAGGGCAAGGTCTTCCCCGGGTGAGTCGCAGGCCTGCCTGTCTCAGGGATTGATTTGTAGGTCTCTAATGTTCCCACATTTTCTAAAGCTTTCTCAGAGTATTTGTTTAGCAGAAAACGCACCTTTTATGCAAATCTCATTCTATAATGGATTCCACCCAGCCATTCATTTTTATAGACTTTTTTTATAGAAACATACTGGAAAGGTGTTTCAGATTGCTTCTTAATAAATCATAATGGCGGGTTGATGCTTTTTTCCCAGACACTATATCTTTTCTCATACCTTTCCTGATATTAAATCAAGCAAATGTTTACACCTTTTGATGGAAATAACACACACAAAAAAAGACAAGATACTCTTGTGTGCACTAAGGGGCTGGCAGGATGAATCATTAAAAACATCCTTGTAAACACATTCACAGAGCGGGTAGGTACTAGGGGAAATAAAGTTCATAATATACATATGTAGATTATGCAAATAATCCTCCACTGTTGAAACAATATTGTTGAAGTCATAAAAGTTTTAAAACTATTTGTTTAATTTTATTTTGGAAAAGCAGATTTTATTGATTTTGTGGAAAGCTTCTGCCTATAGTAAAATTTTGGAATTTCATAGCCTACTACATTATTCAAAGGTGAACCTACCGGTAAGATTTTTTTTAAGTGTGTAAATTGGACTAGCCCTTTTCAAAACAGGAAGAACTGGCAGAGGATGAGGGGGGAGTACAGTCGGAAGAGTTGGAAAGGCTAGCAGGGGCTAGAAAAGTCGGGTCAAAAGTGAGATCAAGATCTATAGTTTACTCTCAATATGTGTGCCACCCAAGTTGTATCAGTAGGGTATTCAGTAGCAAAGCTATAGTGACCTGGAAAGTGTTCAATTCAAAAGAATTCAATAAAGGGATTTTTAAAAGTTTTTTAAATTGATTTTCTTTAGAGACAAATGCATGCTCCCTACTGAGGATCAAGCCAGCAGCCCAGGCATGTGCCCTGGCTGGGAATGAAGCTGGCAACCTTTCAGTGCACAGGGCAATGCCCAACCAACCCATACCAGACAAGGCAAAGCGATTTTTAGAAGAGTAAGCCCAAAAGCAACAAGGAAGGTTGGGGACTCCAGAGATCAGTAAGTAAAGAAAGCTCCTGCCACCCTTGGCCTGAAGGTGAATACGGAGGGATCAGTGTTACCAAAATAACAGATTCCAGGACATCTGTAAAGCTGCCAGCAGAGCTATTCGCCTGGATGAATGCAGCCCTCTGGGACAAACACACACAGAGCAGGAAATAGACACACCAACCTCTGTCTTCTCTCCTCCCTTGCTTTCCAGTGCCTTGGAGTGAGGTGGCCTCAGTGATGCCCTGCACTTAGGTCTGGTTCACGGGGTGCAGACTTTAGCAATGAAGGTGAACATTTGGTCGGGGGATGTGTGCAAATACAGATCAACCACACAGGGATTTATAAATGATGTGGCACTGTTGGGAGTTCAGTGATAACTATGAAGTGTCAGGACAACTATGTGCGGCCGGTGGGGCACCTTCATCATGAGGGCATATTTTATCCTGATCAAAAAGCCTTAGATGGGATTTGGATGAAAGTCATCAAATAAATGAATGAACAATGAAGAAACAAACTTAATACAAATATCAAGCTGATGGTGGTCAAATGGGAGGTGGGTTGGGAAGATGGATGAAAAAGGGGAACGAATTAAGAGATACAAATTGCCAGTTACAAAAACAGTCAGGGGATGTAAAATGCAGAATAGAGAACATGGTCAATAATATTATAACTATGTATCATGTCAGGTGGGTACTAGACTTATGGGGGGATCACCGAATGAGTTATATAAATGTTTAATCACTGTGTTGTATACCTGAAATTAATAAAATGTTACCTAATAATAGACAAACATATAAACTGATCATACCTCGGCTATGCCACCAGCCAATCAGGAGTGATATGCACCTCAACCCAACAAAGATGGCCATTTGTATACACAGGCACCAAGTGATGGGGGCGGGATGCTTGCATTGTCGCCTTGGCGATGACGCTGGTATTCTGCCCCACCCCAGGTTTCTCAGGGCCTCTGGGCAGTGTGGGAAGCTGGGCCAGAGGGGAAAGAGGAGGCTCTTGGGCCTGCACAGAAAGGGGCTGGGCCAGAGTGAAAAGGCGGTGCTGGCAGCCAGGAAAAGGAAAGCCCGTTCTAGCACGAATCTTCATGCATTGGGCCTCTAGTGTTGTATATCAACTGAAATTGGAAATAAAAAGGCAGATGTAAAGCTTGTTCAAGAGCCTAGATGTCCAAATCGCTGCTTGTCAACTAACTGCATACCATAGAGTCGTTTCAAAAGCTAACTATATTAAATTATTTTATCAGTTTTTAAAATAAATGTTTCTTGAGTTTCTTAATACATTTTGAAAATTTTAAACCATCTTTCCAAATAATTATGATGCAGAGTCATACTTGGGATTACTAATGTATTGTATGACTGTGGGTTTTTCCAACACCAGGTTCCACAGTGGGCTCTGCTGATGTTGTGGTTTTTATACTGCTCACTTCTCTGAGCCTCATTTCTTTTTCAGTTTTTTTATCCTCACCTAAGGATATTTTTTCTCATTGATAGGGAGAGAGAGAGAATGAGAACCATCGATATGAGAGAGACACATCCTTTGGTTGTCTCCCAAGCACTCCACAGGGCCAGGGATCAAAACTGCCACTGAGGTACATGCCCTTGACTAGGAATTGAACCTGTGACTCTTCAGCCCGCGGGCTGATGCTCTAACCACTGAGAAAACTGGCCAGGGTAGAGTCTCGTTTCCTCTTTTAAATGAACATAAAGATATTACTTGCACAGTTGTGAAAATTGTAATACTAAATCTAAAACAGATGGTAACATGTAGCACATATTAGCTCTCTGTAAATGTTAGTTACTGTTATTATTGTTAGTATTCAATTATAATAAAATTAACAATAAAGTGCAAAGGGCATGTAGTTTTATGAATTGCATTCTGCAGAGTTTCTCATGGTATCTACCTGGTGGAAAAAGTTTTAGAAATGGAGTGGAAGTTATTCAGTAAATAAACATCTTACTGACTAAGAATATCAGGGAATACTAAGTAATAGTGACAATAATAAAGACAGTGCTCTCCAAACACTTCCCTCTGGATATGTCAATGTCAGCCAGGTACTGGAGAACTTTTTCACTAATTAGTTGAATAAAATTAGATAAAATACATTGAAGTTACTTGAAAATAATATAAACTAAGAAATGAGAACAAATAGAATAGATTAGCCTGTCAAATTAAGCAAACTACAAGTTATCTGAGACACATGTAAAATTCAGTACTTGAATCTAAATAATTAATTACCTGCATACTTCCGATTAGATGTTGTTAAGCAAGACAATTTTAAAGAGAAGTTACATCTGGCTTAATGAGGATCACTCACTTTCCTTGGATCCCTCAGGAATCTGTGGTTATTGGATGAGCTTTCTGAAATCTGAAAAGGTGGCAAATCCAAAGAGCCACAGGCAGGACCCACTTTCCGGGGGCAAAAGATGCTAGAACCATAAACTATAGGAACTCTACAATGGCGCTCACATGAATTTCTGAAGGCTGAGTGTGACTTTTAGAACAAAACACTTCTTAGGACCCTTCACTTTAGTGCATTTTACTTCCAGGAATTCATTAATTAGGGGAGATACTCTCCTGCCTGCAGCAGAGAGAGAAAAAGTAAACTTTGTGGGGTGTACCAACAGCATCCTTCATAATAAAGATTTACTCTCCAGGGAAAATGAAGAGAAAGGTTAGCAAAAAATAAAACAGTGTGGAGATCACTTTGCAGGCACTGAGATTTAATCCTGAAATTATAGAATGCTTTTCTGCCAATACATGCTACAACCATACAAGCAGGGCCTCAGTATAATAACAGTGGATAACAGGTTTAAAAAATGTAGACAAGAATAGATTCTATCTGACAAGGAGTTCTTATAGGGAAGCCCTAAGTCATTGTAGTGTGTTTGTGTGTGTGTGTGTGTGTGTGTGTGTGTGTGTGTGTGTGTGTGGCAGGGGAGATTGGTAGTGGAGTCAAAAAGGACAAAGAAGACTTAGAAAACTCACTAAAACTATAACAAAAATTGAACACAGCTCAACATCTAACAAGATAATACAAATCCTTATACTAGAGGGCTCTTTCCTCAGTCCCTGTTACATGCTACCTCATGCCTGACTTTCAACAACAGCAAAAATTACAACGGGTGCTGGAAGGCAAGAAAACCTAGTCTTACAAAGCAAAGCAAGCATCAGAATCACATCAGACTCAGCTGTGACATAGATGTTGACATTTTCAAAAAATAAACTTAAAATAATTAATGAATATGATAAGGACTCAAATGAATAAAAGTAGACAAACTGCAATAACATGTGGGTAATGTAAGGACAGAGATAGATATTGTACAAAAAAAGACCTCCCAAAAATATAGAAATATAAAACCGGGTAACAACAATACTTTTAAAGGAATAATCTGTAGATCAGATATGGGTGAGAAAACAATAAGTAATTTGAAGAAAATAGAATAAAACATTTTCTACACTGAAATAAAAAAAAGAAAAAGAGATTGAAAAATAAGACAAAGCAAAAATGACTAGATATCCAAAATCTGTGGCATAATTTCAAAGTTCCAAAATACACATAACTGGAATATTAAAAGGAGAAGAAAAAGAGTAGAATGAAATAATTATTTTAAGTAATAAAAGTTTAAGAACTTTAAAAATTAGTGACAAAAATTAAGCTACAATTTCAGGAAGCTTTAAGAACACCAAGAAGGGCATATACCATTATTTCTACACCTGGACATATTATGTTTTCACTGCAGAAAACCAAAGACAAAAATAAAATATTTTTTAAAACTAAAGAGAAAACAAAACAAAAAACACGCACAAATATTTCTATTTAGGCCAGAAACTATGTAAGCAAGAAGTTGAGATAAACTATTTTAAATGCTAAAGCACACACAAACATAGAATTCTATATTAAATGAAAATGTTCCTCAGTAATAAAAGAAAAAGAAATAAAAACTTTCTGAAGCAAAGACAGAAAATTTGTCATCAGCAAACATGTCATGCAAGATATGTCAAGTTAGACAAAAAAAAAAAAATACTGATTGATATCAGAAACTCAGTTCTACATAAAGAAATAAAAATATTTAAAAAACAATAAATAGGAGCAAATTTAAATCTTTATTTTTCTTACTAATCTAGCCAAAATAAAAACAAAAAACAAACAAACAAAAAACAAACAAACAAACAAAAAACACCCAGAATAGTAACAATGTATTATGTAATTACTAGGGGGCCATTGCACAAATTCGTGCACCTTGAAAGGAACTGGGCACGAGGCTTCCGTAGGCACAGTGGCAGGTCTTGGCCCATCTTTCACACCCCCACCTGGCCCCTCTGCCAGCAGCCCTGCTCCCACTGCTGCCACTTCTACAAGTTGATGGTGTTGGCCCTGCTCACACCCACTGAAGGTGCAGAGCAATTGGGGCTGGTGCCAGCAGTGGGTGTTAGAGGGGCCAGAGCCATCAGGAGGTATGAGTGATAGCTGCTGCCCCTATCACCCCTGGGAATCAGGGGCCAGTGGAAAAGCTCTAAGGGGCGATTGGGGTTGCAGCTGCCACTTGCACCTGCTGACAGTGCCGACCAATCGGACAGGCACCAGAAGTGGTGTGAGTGACAGCTTCAGTGCTGGCAGCAGGTGCAAGCAGGCTGGCACCAGCAACAGGTGCAAGCACTGGGCTGGCCTAAGGCTTGTGGGAGCAAAGAATTTTCAATAACTACGGGAGGCTCACTCGATGCCAGTGACTGGTGCCCTGCCTTGGTCTGGTGCCTCTATTCACCTGCTCCACCATTCTGCTGCGGCCAATGCCCACCATGTTCCGCACACACACCCTGGTGGTCAGCACACATCATAGCGACCAGTTGTTTGGTTGTTTTGCTTGTTTCAGTTGTTCAGTTGTTCTGTTTGTTCTGCCGTTCAGTCTATTTGCATATTAGCCTTTTATACAGGAGGATATCATGTAAAAAAGTGAAATGAGTAACAGCAATATTCTAACAGGTGGAAAGTGGGAAATGGGAATACTATCTTATAGAGTCCCTGAAGTTCACATTTAGTGGGATAAAGTTATATTAAATGGATTTAGATAAATTAAATAATTTAATTTAATTTATTAATTTAAACCACTGGACCTCATAGATATATAGACATAGAGCCCTCACCTGACAATACAGACTACAAGCACTTTCTTCCACAGGACAGACTATAATTTAGGCCATAGAACAAGTTTCAGGAAGTTAAAACAAAACAAAAATGTACAAATTATCTCTTGTGATAGAATGAAGCTAGACATCAATAACTGAAAAAATTGCAAGTGTGTGGCAATTTAAAAATACGTTTTAAACAACCAATATGTCAAAGAAAAAATTACAAAATAAAATGGCCATATTTGGAAATACATAAAAATAAAAACACAACATATCAAAACTTATAAGATGAAAAAAAGGTAGTTCTCAAACTAAAATTTATACCTGTAAGTGCCTGGATTAAAGAAAGAAAAAGAAAAAGAATCCAATAATCTAACTTTGCATTTTGAGGAGCTAGAAAAAAGAAAAAAGCAAATTAAGCCTAAAGCTGAAAATTGAAGATAATAATAAAAATTATAGTGGAAACAAATAAAAGAATAGAGCAACTACAGAGAAACATAAACACATCAAAAGTTAGGTATTTGAAAAGATTATTAAAATGGACAAACTTTAGCTAGATTAACAAATTAAAAAAGAAAGAGTATAAATAACCAAAATTAGAAATGGAAGAGGGTACAAAGTATGAACAGCAACAACAACAACAACAAAAATTGATAAACTGAATTTTACCAAAATTAAAGAAACTATGGTGCATTTAAGAACATTAGTAAGAAAATAAAATGACAACATATGTAATGAGAGAAAATATTTCCAAGTCATATCTGCTAAGAGATTTATGTCTAGAATATGTAAAGAACTACTAAAATTCAAAAGCAAAACCAAACAACTCAATTTCAAAAATAGGCAAAATCTTGAATTTGAAATTCTCAAAAAAATATATATGTAAATGCCAATAGGCACAGGAATATATTTTTGTCTCATTAATCATTACAAAAATTGAAAACAGATCAAAACCACAAGGAAATACCACTTCACACCTACTAAAATGTCTATTCTTTTAAAAATGTACAACATGTTCATTGCTGCCTTAACAAAGTACCACAGACTGGATCACTCCAGCAACAGAAATGCATCTCCTTGTAGCTCTAGTGCTGGGAAGTACAACATAAAGATGCTGGTAAAGTCGGTTTCATTCTGAAGTTGTGTCACCTACCTCCCAAGTGGCCACCATCTTGCTGTATGCTCACAGGACCTCTTCTTTGTTATGTGTCTGTGAAAAGAGAGAGAGAAAATGATTGAGAGACAGAGAATGACTATGCAAACCCATTCTTGTGTATCTTCTTATAATCCTACCACTTTGGTGGCCCCAGCCTTATAATTTCATTTAACCTGAATTAATTACTTCCTTAATGGCTACATCTTCAGATATAGTCACACTGTGAGTTAGGGCTTCAACGTATGAATTTTATGGAGACATAGATATTTAGTCCATAACAAGTATTGGCAAGAACACAGAGAAATTCATATCCTTGTACATTGCTGTGTCGCAGCTAGGGAAAAGATTTTGCAGGCCTTGAAAGTCAAAACAAAAAATTACCACCTTACAATTCAAATTCTAGGAGTATATTCAAAGTAATTGAAAGCAGGGACTTAAACTGATATTTGCATGCCAGTTTTCATTGTTGCATACTTCTCAATAGCCAAGATACAACTGGTGCCAAAATTTCCAGTTGGTCCAAATTTATTGTCTCTCAAAATTGAAGACTGAGTTCACCAGACAAAGATGGTAAGTGGAAGCAAAGTTTATTGAGAGATAGAGGGACTCCTGGCAGCAGGCAGCAGCAGGGTGGGGGCCCAAACAGGTGTCCAGTTAAAATTACTTGTCTAGGAGTGTATATATATATATGCTTCTGATTGGTTCTTTAAAAAACACCTGCCTTAGCAACATCTATACATTTTAAAATTCAAGTTCCCCCTGATGGGATAGACCTGATTGAGGACTGCCACCTCAGGTCTGAGGTAATGTCACTCTTCCAGTCTAGCCTGGTTGCCTTAGCAACTCCTGCCAGCTGGGTTCAGTTCTAGGCCATCTTGTCTGTCTCTGTGGTTCTACTCAGAACAAGATATAGTCAGCAAGCTGTTCTGAACCTAACTCAGCAAGCTGCATCCTCTTCATGTTTACAAGGTCCTGTTTTCTTAGACTTCTCTGTTCTACTTTCCCTTCCATGGTCCCATCTGTGACTACCTAGCCCTATTCTATCTCCTCACAACCTGACCATCCATAAGGGAATAAGGGTATGAACAAAATGTAAAATAGACATACAATGAAATATTATTCAGCAATAAAAAGAAATTCTGATACAGTTACATACTACAACATGAATAAACATCGTGGGAATTGTTCTAAGTTGGAAAGGTGAAAAAAAGTCCTACATAAGATTAAATGTATATAAAATATAGAGGTATATTTGTAGATACTAACAGAGATAATAGAGATTTCAGGGATTTGGTGTGAAGATAAAGAGTTATTGCTGAATAGTAATAGTGTTTCTATTTGGGTAATAAAATAATTGCAAATTGATAGTGCTGATGATTGCAGTATTTTTTTCATGTGTACAATATATATTTATTTATTTGTATTTTTTATTATTTGAAACATTACATATGTCTCTTTTTTCCCCAAAGACCTCTCCACAGCCACTCCCACACCTCAGGGCAAGCCCCCACTGCCCCAGTGTCCCTGTCCATTGTTATTGTTAATATGCATGCATACAAGTCCTTTTATCTCTTTCCTCTCCCCTCACCAGGGGTCCTCTGCCTTCTCTCTGAGGTTTGAAGGTCTGTTTGGTGTTTTTCTGTCTCTGGATCTATTTTTGTTCATCAGTTTATGTTGTTCATTACATTTCACAAATGAATGAGATAATGTGATATTTATCTTTCTCCAACTGGCTTAGCATAATGCTCTCCAGGTCCATCCATGCTTTTGCAAATGGTAAAAGTTCTTTCTTTTTTATAGCAGCTTAGTATTTCATTGTGTAGATGTACCACAGTTGTTTAATCCACTCATCTGCACTTAGGCTGTTTCCAAATCTTAGCTACTCTAAATTGTGCTGCTATGAACATAGGGGTGCATATATCCTTTCTGATTGGTGTTTCTGGTTTCTTGGGATATATTCCTAGGAGTGGGATTACTGGGTCAAATGGGAGTTCCATTTTTAGTTTTTTGAGGAAACTCCATACTGTTCTCCACAGTGGCTGTACCAATCTGCATTCCCACCAGAAGTGCACTAGAGTTCCTTTTTCTCAGCATCCTCGCCAGCACTTATTGGTTGATGTATTGATGATAGCCATTCTGACAGATGTGAGATAGTATCTCATTATTGTTTTAATTTGTATCTCTCAGATGATTAGTAACTTTGAGCATGTTTTCACATGTCTCTTGGTCTTTCTTATGTCCTTTTTCAAAAAGTGTCTATTAAGGTCTTTTGCCCATTTTTTGATTAGATTATTTATCTTCCTTTTGTTTAATATGAGTTTTCTGTAAATTTTGGAGATTAAACCCTTATTGGAGATAACTTTGGCAAATATGTTCTCCCATGCAGTGGGTTTTTTTTTTTTTTTTTAATGGTTTCTTTTGCTGTGCAGAAGCTTTTTATTTTGATGTAGTCCCATTTTTTTTTATCTTTAGTTTCCATTATCCTAGGTGCTGTATCAGTAAATATATTGCTATGACATATGTCTGATATTTATGATTGCACTATTGAGAATATAATTCATGCTACTGAATTGCACACTTTAAAATGTTAAAATAGAAATATTGTGTTGCAAATTCCTGTGAAAACTTAATGAAATAATGAAATATACCTCCCCCAAAAATCACTAATGTGGATGAATTGTATGTTATATGAAATGTATTTCATTAAAGCCATGGAGGGAAAATGAGATTCAAAAGATAAGCTAAAAACTGGGAGGAAATATTTGTAAAAGACATATCTGATAAAGTTTTGTACTTAAAATATATACAAAGAGCACTTAAAACTCAACAATAAGAAAATAAACACTTGAATTTAAAATGGACAAATATTTTGAATAGACATCTCACCAAGTATATATATATGGCAATGAATATGAAAAGATGTTCAATCATCTGTCATTAAGAAGTTGAATATTAAACAACAATGCATACAATTATATAAAAATTGACTAAAATATAAATGTCTCATTGTACCAATTGTTAACAAGGATTTGGAGAACAAAAAATTATCATAACTTTCTGCCCTAGTTGGTTTCGCTCAGTGGATAGAGCCTGCAGACTGAAGGCTCCAGGATTTGATTCCAGTTAAGGGCATGTGCTTAGTTGCAGGCTCCTCCCTGGCCCAGGCCATGGTCAGGCTCTTGTGCAGGAGGCAATCAATCAATGTGTTTCTTTCACATCAGTATTTCTCTTTGTCTTTCCCTCTCTCTTCCACTCTCTCTAAAAATCAATAGGAAAAAATATTTGGGTGAGGATTTAAAAAAAATAAATATCATAACTTTCTGATGGGAAAACAAATAGTGTAGCCACATTGGAAGAAAATTTGGCAGTTTTTACACATTCTATGATCCAGCTATCATACTTCAAGGTACTAACTCATAACTTAAAAATGTATGCGTATGTCCACAGAGTAATCTGCAGCCAAATGTTTATGGTGTGAAAGAGTATGTAAGTGGGTAAAAAAACTTGTGGTACATCCATAAAGTGAAATATCTTCAATAATTAAAAATAAAACAGCTATCAAATCATGGAATGACATAAAGGCACCTTACATATATATTGCTAAGTAAAAGAAAAGCATTTCAAATGTTATATAAAGTATTATTTAAATTATATGACATTCTGGAAATAAAAAACTGTTATTATAATAGAAAATATTAGTAATTTACAGAGAGAGGAAATGTTGAGTTGTTAAAGCACCGAGGATTAATTTTAGGGCAGCAAACCTATTTTACCAAATATTCTAATGGTAACTATTTGACATAATGCATTTGTTAAGTTCTAAGAACTTTATAGCACAAATGAGTCCAAATTGTGACAAATAACTAAACTATATTACAAATGTATGAAACAAGCCCACTGAAATGGGTGGGTAAAAGGTGCTAACATAAAGGAGTAGAGTCTGAAAGCCTAAAGGCAAAATAAACTATACGTATGTATGTACTCTAGATGACAAAGTTATTTTCTTTGTCCATTAAAATATATAACAAAAATGCACATTATTCAGAAAGTGATTAAGGTAAGGTATACTAAGGTTTCTGATTATATGAAATGTGGTAAATGCCCTAGTATACATTGCTTGATATGTAAGCATCCTGTAATATCTAGCTAATCCACTATAAGACAGGAAGTTAATTTTAAAATATACAAAAGCCAAACAAATAAATGAGATAATAAAAATTAAAAATACTAACCAAAAAGTTGGTAATAAAAATTATATGAGAAAAATATGTAAATAATTATTTAAAATAATTTAAAATATTTTTTTGTTTTTTTTTAAATATTAGAAATATAAGTAAGCAATATTAAACATTATGAATAAATATTAGAAAAAAATTTCTCCAAATTATTAGAAAAATAATTACTTAAATTATTAGAAAAACTCATTTATTTTAAGATTATAGAATAAAGATAAAATAAACTGTAGAACAAAAATGTATATATAGCAAGACAGTAGATCAAAAGCCAAATACATCAGTAATTATACTTGATGTTAGTAATTTGCATGTTCCCATTAATAAAAATATATACCAGATTGAATAATATAAACAAATAAAGCACAAAGCAATCAAGTAAACAAATATAATAGTAGAGACACAGCCTGGATATAAAGATTCAAAAGTATTAAAAATATGACATAGAAAAAAATCGTATGTAAATAAACTACTATGTAAATAGACCAAATGGCAGAACAACAGAACAACCAAACAACCAGTTGCTATGATGTGCACTGAACACCAGGGGTGTGCGTGGAACATGGAGGGTGTCAGCAGCAGGTGGCAAAGTACAGAACATGGTGGGTATTGGCTGGGTGGGATGGTAGAGCAGGTGAGAGGGGCACCAGTTGCTGTCATCAGGGGGGCCTCTGGTGGTTACTGAAAATTCTTTGTTACCATGTGCTGCAGTCCCACCTGGCTCTAGCACCTGCTGTCAGCGTTGGCCCCATTTGCACCCAGTGCCAGAGCCACAACTCACACCCACTACCAGCGCCTGGTGCCACCGTGATCACTTGTTGCTGTCAGCAGGTGCGAGCAGCGGCTGCTGGCCCTGATTACTTCCTAGGGATTCTCCACCTCCCTCTGCTCCTGAGTGGTAATTGGGGCAGCAGCCACCTCTCACACCCACTGCTGGCACCAGCCCCAATCGCTCTGTGCTGTCAGTGAGTAGAAGAGAGGCTGGTGCCTTCAGCGTGTGAGAGCAGAAGCAGCAGGAATGGGGCTGTTGGCAGACAGGGGCTGGATGGCAGGAGGGGCTGGATGGCAGGCAGAGGCAGTTAGAGGCAATCAGCGGGCAGGCAGACGAGCAGTTAGCAGCTAACAGTCCAGGATTTTGAGAGGGATTTCTGACTATCGGTTTAAGCCCTATCCCTGCGGACATCTCTGAAGGGTCCCAGATTGGAGAGGGTGCAGGCTGGCCTGAGAGACACACACCCCCAGGCACAAATTTTATGCACCAGACCTCCAGTTTAATAATAATAAAAGGGACACTCCAATAATGAAATTTTAAAAATCCTATTTTTTTCTAATAATTTCGTCTTTAAGTAAATAAAACTAAAAATGACAGAAAGAAAATCTGATAGACTAAAACATAATCAGAGAGGGAAATTTAAATACACATTGCTCAGTAATAGATAAAAATAATTTAAAAAATAATTTTACTTACAGAAGATTTTTAACAACCTGATTAGTACTGAACATTTTTAGCATATGTAGAATATTTAACAAAATTAACTAATAGGTAAGGTATATATGTCAAAGGCATTAAATTATGCAGAGTATATACTCCTAGAAAAATTGACTATCAATGAGTTAAAAAAAAAAGATTAAGAACCTCCCCCAACCCATATTTGGAAATTAATCAATAGATCTCTAAAAACATAATTCCTCAAGAAATAAACCCAAATGAAATTTAGAGCATATTTTTATATAAGACTTAGTAAAGACATGTTGTTGTGTGTCAGTGGTTTAGTGTTGAACTAGGAACCAGGAGTTCATGGTTTGATTCCAGGTCAGGGCACAAACAAGCCCAGGTTGTGGGCTCTGTTTTACCGTAGCGGGAGTACAGGAAGCAGCTGATCACTGATCTTCCCTCATTGTCGATGTTTCTATCTTGCCCTTTTCAATCAAAATATATTTAAAATAAATAGTAAGAATTAGTAAAAACAAAATTGTGTGAATGGCATCTAAAGGCATTCTTATGAGTCTGACGCGCTACCTGCTGCACTAACGAGGCACCCGAAAGGCATTCTTAGAGAAAAATCTATAGCTTTTAATTTATAAACTAAAACATAAAACTGAAAACCATTTACCTAAATATTTACTCCAATAAGTTAATGAAAGAACAGTAAAATAAAGCCAAAGAAGTATAATGATTTTAGGGAAGTTAAACATAAAAGCAGGAATTAAGTGAACAGAACCCATATATACAATATAGTGTTTTCACAAATTAAATGGCTGTTTTTTAAAGAACTAATACAGCAGAAAAGCTCTTATAAAACCAACCAAGCAAGAACAAAACAACTAATATCAAAAGAAAAAAGAAATATAATTATAAATCATACAGACACTAACAGGACACCAGGGATACTGTGAGAACTTAGTATTTATTTATTTATTTATTTATTTATTTATGGTAGTTTTACTATTTATTTATTTTTTAGTTTATTTATTTTTATTGATTAAGGTTTTACATATGTGTTCTCATCCCCCTCCCCGCCCTCCCCAACTCATGCGTTCACCCCCTTGGTATCTGTGTCCATTGGTTAGGCTTATATATATGCATACAAGTTTTTGGTTGATTTCTTCCTCTTACCCCCATCCACCCCTTCCTTTCCTCTGAAGTTTGACGGTCTAATCAATGCCTCTTTGTCTCTGGATCTGTTTTTGTTCATTATATTCCACAAATGAGTGAGGTCATGTGATATTTATGTTTTTCTGACAGGCTTATTTCACTTAGCATAATGCTCTCCAGTTACATCCATGCTGTTCCAAATGGTAAGAATTTTTTTTTTTTTTTTTTTTTCCCCTAACCGGTTTGGCTCGGTGGATAGAGCCTCAGCCTGCAGTCTGAAGGGTCCCAGGTTCGATTCTGGTCAAGGGCATGTACCTTGGTTATGGGCACATCTCCAGTTGGGGGTGTGCAAGAGGCAGCTGATCGATGTTTCTAACTATCCTTCTACCTTTCTCTATGTAAAAAATCAATAAAATATATTTTAAAAAAGAATTCCTTCTTTTTTACTGCAGCATAATATTCCATTCTAAAATGAACCACTGGTTTTTAATCCACTCATCTGATGATGGGTACTTAGGCTGTTTCCAAATTTTAGCTATGGTAAATTGTGCTCCTATGAACATAGGGGTGCATATATCCTTTCTGGTTGGTGTTTCTGATTTCTTAGGATATATTCCTAGAAGTGGGATTGCTGGGTCAAGTGGGAGCTCCATTTTTAGTTTTTTGAGGAAACTTCATATCATTCTTCACAGTGGCTGCACCAGTCTGCATTCCCACCAGCAATGTACGAGGGTTCTTTTTCTCCACATCCTTGCCAGCACTTGTGGTTGGTTGATTTGTTGATGATAGCTATTCTGACAGGTTCAGCAGAGTACCTCATCATTGTTTTATTTTGCAACTCTCGGATGATTAGTGACTTTGAGCATATTTTCATATGTCTTTTGGCCTTCATTCTGTCTTCTTTCGAAAAGTAGAATCTGTATAGGTCCGCTGCCTATTTTTTGTTGGGGTTATTTATCTTCCTTTTGTATGAGTTCCCTGTAAATGTTGGAGTTTAAACCCTTATTGGAAATAACATTGGCAAATATGATCTCCCATGCAGTGGGATTTTTGTGGTTTTGTTGATGGTTTCTTTTACTGTGCAGAATCTTTTTATTTTGATGTAGTCCCATTTGTTCATTTTCTCTTTAGTTTCCATTGGCATAGGAGCTGTATCAGTGAAGAAATTGCTTCAGCATATGTCTGAGATTGCTGCCTATGGATTCCTTGAATATTTTTATGGTTTCCCATCTTATGTTAAACTCTTCTATCCATTTTGAGTTTATTCTTGTGTATGGTGTAAGTTGGTGGTCTAGTTTTATATTTTTGCATGTATCTGTCCAATTTTCCCAACAGTTATTGAACAGACTGTCTTGATTCCTTTGAATGTTCTTCCCTTCTTTGTCAAATATTAATCGAGCATAGTGGTGTGAGTTGATTTCTGGATTCTTCTATTCTATTCTATTCTATTCTATTCTATTCTATTCTATTCTATTCTATTCTATCCTATTCCATTCTATTCATCTATATGTCTGTTCTTGTAAGAACTTTGTGTATTTTTTTAAAAGCAAAAACCAACATCCAGATGCAGGTAGCTTCTAAATATTTAACTTCTTTAAACTTTTCAAAATATATTTAAATAAATCTTACATAAACTATTTTAGAGATTAGAAAAAAAGGAAATAATTCTTAATCAATTGTGTGGGGATAGCATGGTAACGATCTCAGAAACCAACAAAGAAATTACAGGAAAATAAAATTATAAGTCATGAATAACTCTAGGAAAGAGAGTAGTAATCATAATTCAGTGACATTTAAAATGCACACAATGTTCCAATTGGGTTCATTATAAGAGTAAAAGTTGGCTTAACATTTGAATATTGATCATTACCTTAACTAAAAATAAAAACAAATCATATACTATATGTAAATATTCAGAAAAGATTATATTAAAATTCTACACCAATTTAACTTAGATATAAAAAAAAGTTTTATCTGTACTGTAATAAAAAGGTAATTCATTATTTGATAATAAAGTTCTACAGAAGAACAAATATACAATGAACATCATGATTAATGATAAATTACTGTTCAGAAATAAAATGTCCTGGGTTTATACTATTAACATTTCTATTAAGCAATGTACTACAAGTCCTGTTTTGAAATAATAGAAAAAAAAATAAATACTTATTGAAGAAAAATCATACGGGTACAAATTTGAAATGGGAAAAAAATTCAAGATACCAGTAAAATGGACCATTTAAATATTGAAGCCAACTCTATGTATTTTAGTCAAGACATCAAATATAAAAATGGAATTATTTTATGGCCCAACAATTGACAAATATACAGTGCTCTGGGGGTACTTTTTGTATGATCAAAGCCAAAGTCAGTTAAGAAATATTGAAGATGAAAATGCTTTATTACAGCCAGGCAACAATACACAGTAAGACTATATATGCATACTATCATATAGCTAGATATAAAATAATAAAGAATTATAAAAATCATGTTGAAAAGTACTAATTTCTTAGAAAATGTGTCCTTTTTGCACTTACAACTTTTGCATCTTGGCGTATCTTCTTTTATTCTTGTCTTGGTTAGCATCTCAGTTGAAAGTTTTGCATGATATCAAAGAAGAGGACATAAAACAACAACAACAACAAAAACACAAACACACACACACATATTATTCTCTTCAACTCAAGTTACTGTGTAATTAAAACATAAATTAGAAATAGGTAAAAATTTCATATGTTCTCAACTATTTATTCAAATTTATAGAAGAAATATTTTTATTAACTTTTCCCAAAAGATTATCATATTTTCTAAATTCATATTCATTTTACTTGTTATTAAGTCTCTGATTCTCTTGTTACCCACATTTTATCTGATCATTTATTTATTTCTGGCATGAATTAATTAAATATAGAATAATTAATAAGAAAATGTATTCATCTTACTGTAAATAATTCATCATCAACAATTAGTAATTCACCTTTTAGGACTCAGAGTTAATATAATGTAAACATTTTTTTCTGTTAATTTTTCACTGAATAATTTCTCATTCTAGCGATTAATAATGTTTATTTATGGGTAACAAATTAATTGAAAAAAATTCTGCCTCATTAAGAAATGGGTTTTATTTAAAAGTTTACTTTTTGTGTTTATTTTTTTTTCCATTTTATCTATTACTAAGTAAATTGGGGTGACACTGGTTAACATTAACCTATAGGTTTCAACAGGAAAATCCACAAACACTTTTTGTGTTTAATAGTTACTAATATAAATTTGTAGCCCTTACCAGTTTGGCTCAGTGGATAGAGCCTGTGGACTGAAAGGTCCCAGGTTTGATTCTGATCAAGGTCATGTACCTTGGTTGCCGTACATACCCAGTAGAAGTGTGTAGGAGGCAGCTGATGGATATTTCTCTCTCATTGATGTTTCTAACTCTCTATCCCTCTCCCTTCTTCTCTGTAAAAACTCAATAAAATATATATTTTTAAAAAATTCTACTATAGTGTTGTTTTAATCAGTTGTGTACTACTAGTTATATTAATTATAGCTTAATTCATAAAGAAAAATGATTAATTTTTTAATCACAAGAAATACAGGCATCTAAATTTAAATATATAAACATTTTTAATGGAAGAAATGCATAAAACAGTGATACATAAAATGTTTTCAATGATTAAATTATATTACATTAGGAAAAATTGCCTCTGAAGAGAAATACAAGGTAAGGAGAAAATTAAACACTACAAAATTTATGACTTTTTAAAGATTATTTCTAAATGAATGATTGTAGGTGTTTAATTACTATGCAATGTTATTCCACTGTACACATTTAAAAGTCATATAACATTATTTTAAAACTAGAGGCCAGGTGCACAAAATTCGTACATGGATGGGAGTGGGGGAGAAATGATGGTGTCCCTCAGCCCAGCCTGCACCCTCCCCAATCTGGGACCTCTCTCACAATCCAGGACTGCTGGCTCCAAACTGCTTGCCTGCCTGTCTTCCTGATTGCCCCTAACCGCTTTTGCCTGCCAGCCTGATCACCCCCTAACCACTTCCATGCCAGCCTGATTGATGTCTAACTGCTCCCCTGCCAGCCCATTTGCCCCCAACTTCCCTCCTCTGCTGGTCTGGTCACCCCTAACTGCCCTCCCCTGCATGTTTGATCACCCCTGATCACCCCCAACTGCCCTCCCTTGCAGGCTTGGTTCCTCTCAACTGCCCTCTTCTGCTTGCTATCTTGTCCACATGGGGACAGGGTCTTTGACCACATGGGGGCAGCAATATTGTGTGCTGGAATGATGGTCAATCTGCATATTACTATTTTATTAGTTAGAGGCCTAGTGCATGTTTGGGAGCCAACTGGTTTGCCCTGAAGGGTGTCCTGGATCAGGGTGGGGGTTCCCTTGGGGTGTGGGGTGGCCTGGGGGAGGGGTCTGTGCTGGTTTACAGACCAGCCTGCCCCCTGGTGACCCAAGCAGAGACCCTGGTATCTGGAATTTATTTATCTTCTATAATTGAAACTTTGTAGCCTTGAGTGGAGGCTTAGGCTAGCAAGGGTAGGCAGAAAGCTTGGCTTCCTCCATTGTTGGGGAAATCCAAACCTCCCTCCTGCTCTCTGTGGCTGTAGCCATCTTGGTTGGGTTTATTTGCATACTCACTCTGATTGGCTGGTCAGTGTTGCTGATGGGTGTGGCTTGAGGGTGTGGCAGAGGTATGGTCAATTTACATGTTACTCCTTTATTAGATAGGATGTCAGTACTTCAAAACTTCAACATATACACTATTTGCAAATACAGTATCCTGTATAACAAAAGAGTAATATGGCTGAAACTGGTGTAGCTTAGTGGATAGAGCATTGGCCTGCAGACTGAAAGGTCCCGGGTTCGATTCCGGTCAAGGGCATGTACCTTGGTTGCAGGCACATCCCCAGTAGGGGGTGTGCAAGAGGAAGCTGATTGATAATTCTCTCTCATAAATGTTTCTAACTTTCTATCCCTCTCTCTTCCTCTCTGTAAAAAATTAATAAAAATATTAAAAAAAGAGTAATATGCAAATCAACCATCACTCTGCTACACCCACAAGCCACACCCACAAGCCTCACCCACCATTCTATCAGAGCAAGTATTCAAATTAACCCAACCAGGATGGCTGTGTCCACAGAGAAAGCAGGTGGGAGGCTTGGATTTCCCAGGCCATAGAGGAAGCCAAGTTTTCCACACACCCTGCCTGGCCCAGGCCTCCACTTAAGGCTACAAAGTTTCAATTATAGAAGGTAAATAAATCCCCTGCCACCACGGAACAAGCAGGAGACTTTGCACCACTCCAGGATACAAAGTTTCAATTATAGACAATAAATAAATTCTAGATACAAGGTCCTCCACTTGGGTCACCGGGGGCGTGGCCAGTCTGAAAACCATCGCAGGTCCCTTGCTCAAGCCGCCCCATGCCCCAAGGGAACCCCCACCCTGATCTAGGACACCCTTCAGGGCAAACCAGCTGGCTCCCAAACATGCACCAGGCCTCTATTCTATCTAATAAAAGAGTAATATGCAGATTGCCATCACTCCAACACACAAGATGGTTGCCCCCATGTGGTCAAAGATCTTGCCCCCATGTTGTCAAGGATCCTGCCCCCATGTGGACATAAGATGGCCACCACAAGATGAACAGCAGGGGAGTGCAGTTGAGAGGGACCAGGCCTACAAGGGAGGGCAGTTGCGGGTGATCAAACCTGCAGGGGAGGGCAGTTAGGGGTGACCAAGCTGACAGAGGAGGGAAGTTGGAGGCAAACAGTCTGGCAGGGGAGCAGTTAGACATCAATCAGGCTGGCAGGGGAGTGGTTAGGGGGTGATCAGGCTGGTAGGCAAAAGTGGTTAGGAGCAATCAGGAAGGCAGGCAGGCAAGCAGTTTGGAGCCAGCAGTCCTGGATTGTGAGACGGATCCCTGATTGGAGAGGGTGCAGGCTGGGCTGAGGGACACCCCTCCTCCCCCATGCATGAATTTCATGCACCAGTCCTCTAGTTTAAACATAAAAGGAAAATGTTTTAAATCAGTTTAAATTTTGTGAAGCTTTTCATAATGTTTTACATTTTCTTAAGAGTTTATTAGAGCAACATAAAGATCACTGGGTAGTTAACTTATCAGATACCCTAAAAAGTAAGACTCTGACAATTCACAAAACATATTCTAGCTTAATTTTAACATCACATCTAAGAAACCTAGAAAGAAGGAATGAGATATCTGCCAGTAAACCCCAGGCAACAGCAAGATCTGTCCAAACCATTGGCAGCTCCCCAGAAATAAAGGCATTTAACTCTGAGTCAGAGAATATTAGACAGTAGATTCCACATACTACCTCTACCATACCATAATTGGTCAAAGAGTAGAGTGTGACAGTTTGGAGTGAGTTCAATCTGTTGGGATCCACCCAAGCTTTGTAACTGAAGTTCCTACCTAAATTCTTAGTCTCAACTGATTCTTCCAGTTGTCTGGACCTCACTCCTCCTCCTGGAGATTAAGACTCTTTCTTACCTAGCTCTGTTTACATCTAGTAATATCATCACCCTCTCAGCCGCTTGGGTTTCTCCCCTCTAAGAGAGAGCATGGCGAGGGAGGCAAGGCCCCACCTCTTCCCACCCTGGTTCTCCACAAATCTGGCCTTTACAGAAAACAACAATCATAATGCCTTTGTTGACTCAGAGGTTTTGGGGGTGCAGCATAACCATATAGAAATAAGACATATTCAGATAAGCCTTTGTCATAAGTAGACTATTTTTCTCATATAATTTTTCAAGTTTAGTCCATTTTCATCTTATACAATAGAATCCTAAACACAACCCAATCAATAGCCACCAAGGCATTTTCTCCTAGAATGTGTAAATATCTAGAGTTTATATTGTAGTGACAGCCTAATTTTGGTCTGAAGTGCCATGGTTCTCTCGGACACCTCTTTGCACCTGACAATTGGTATAAATAAATAAATAAATAAATAAATAAATAAAAGAACCTCTTACCTTCAAAACCAGTTTATGGAGAGTGTCCACCTAGTCAGCTAACCCTGATGCTTCTCATCCTAGTACTCCTTGGTACCAAGTGTATAAAGATACTATTGTAATTTTCTATAATAATAAAAGCATAATATGCTAATTGACCAGATGTCCTCCAGGACAACCTTCCAGGTGAAGCCAGGGTTGGGAAGTCGGGTACTGGGTGTCAGAGGAAAGCCAGCGCTGGCAGCCGGGGGAAGGAAGGTCTACTCTTGCATGAATTTCATGCATTGGGCCTCTAGTCTTATTATATTTCAAAATTCTGTGTTCCTGTTTATCTCTTTTATCTTTATTTACAAAAGGATAAGGTTTACTCACTTTCAAATGTACTCATCAATTCTTTTTTCCCCAAAGTGCTTAGATTTCTTGAGCATGTATTAATGGGTATATGTAATCAAAATATTTGAAAACCAGAGTTGGTTAATGTACTATGTTCATAATTTAATCCAACCAGATATCTAGTAAAGCTTTGAGGTCAGAAAAACAGATGGAGATCAATCCACTAAAGGTTAGGCAAGTACCTAGGTTTCTATGTGACATGCTGTTCATAGGCCATTTCATGTAACCCTCAAAAAACCACCACCAACAACTATTATAGAGGTATTATAAAGAGCAATTATTAATTTAATAACAAAGTTTAAGGGTACCTCATATATGATGATGCAAATACTACATAGTATATCCAGGATTTAATATAACCTTTAATCATGCATGTGAGTAATGTGTGATTCATTCCTTTGGAGGATAAACAATGGTAGTTTTAAACAGTCCAGACCTGCCTACTATCCAGGCATGCTAAGTGACAGCCATTGATTGAATTAACTCTCCATTTAAATTGGCACCTCACAGTCTTCCATTCATTTTAAATAGAATCATCTTTTAGCAATAAAAAAGGCTAGAAAATAAGTAAGACTTTTTCCTCAAAGTACTTATTTTAATTAACAACATTTATAATATTTTATCCTGATATTTTTTTACTTTTCTCTGATATACAAAGATTTCCACTTCTTTATAGTCAGTCCTACCCATAATGTAATATATTCTTTCAGTATTCTTAAACTGCAGATAACGTAAACACCTAGTATGAATATTTTTACACTCTTACAGAAGAAAGCTACAAGCTAAGGATTTTCTTTCAGAACTTCACCAAGTCCAAATGCAGTGTTTTACATGACCATTGATATAACTGTGCCTTGTTTTAATGTTAATAAACCACCCATTATTTGAAGAGCTATTCTATAAAGATATGTTTCAAACACAGTGGAGTGAGAATAAAAAGAATATGGCAGAGTAGGTAAATACAACTTGTTTCCTCTCTTAATAACATCAAAATTAAAACTAGGCTACAGAACAATCATCATTCAACCCCCCTAAAATCTAGCTGAAGAGAAGTCCTACAACTAGAGATATAAAAAAGAAGCCACTTTGAGAGTGGTAGGATGGTTAGTGACACGGAAATAACCTGGGCCCAGAACTATCTGTGGTGGCAAAAATTAGGAAAGATATTTCAGTACCCGAGGTTGCCCCTGAGGAGAGAGGGGGCCTAGCTTTACAACAGGGATCCAGTACCCATAACTCCTGCCTGTAAAAAACAGTGGAGACTGTGGCTGAGTGTGACTGAGGGCTGGTAGCATCTCAGGCAGTTCCATCTTAAAGGGCCCACACAAAGACTTACTCAAACTCATTTGCAAGACATTCCACTTTGGGGTAGCAGGGACACATTGAGAAGGACTGAGTTTCTGACATCAGGTGAGCGCTGGGAGTGCAGTTTTCTCCAGGACAGAAGAGCTGGCAGAGATCATTGTGTTTTTTTTTCTGAGTCCAGAAAGCAAGTGCCATATCTGAGTGTCGAATAACCAAGCTAAGGTCACTAATCATCTGTGGCAGTGGTCTGCAAACCATAGCTCATGAGCCACATGCGGCTCTTTGGCCCCTTGAGTGTGGCTCTTCCACAAAATACCACTGCCTGGGCAAGTCTATTTTAAATAAGTGGCATTAGAAGAAATTTAAGTTTTAAAAATTTGGCTCTCAAAAGAAATTTCAATCATTGTACTGTTGATATTTGGCTCTTTTGACTAATGAGCTTGCCAACCACTGATCTAGGAGATGAAAATTAAAACTACAATGAGGTATCACCTTACCTAGCTGAATAGTTACTATCAATACAAACAAGAAATGCTGGCAAGGATGAAAAGAAAAGGGAACTGTTGATGTGAATGCAGGCTGATACAGCCACTGTTGAAAACACTAAAAACTTTCCTCAATAAAATAAAAAGGAAACTGTCTTTTGACCCAGCAATCCCACTTCAGGGTATATACCCTAAGAATCCAATCAGAAAGTATATATGCACATCTATGTTCATTGCAGCACTATTTAAAATAGCCACGTAGATTGGCAAATCTACTGAATGCCCTTCAGTAGATTTGGGGGATGTGGGGAAGCCATAGTACATATGGTACATTTACAAAATTGAATACTATGTGGCTGTAAAAAGCAAGGAACTCTGACCTTTTATGACAACATGGACAGACTTGGAGATTATTATGCTAAACTAAGCCAGACAGAGAAAGACAAATACCATATAATCTCACTAATATGTGAAATCTAATAAACAAAAACAAACAAGCAAACAGAAGTGATGAAGAAAATAGAATCAGAGACATGGAAACATGAAATAGAGTGATAAATGTTAGAGGGTAGATGTGTGGGGGAACTGGATAAGGGAAGGTGAAGTGATTAGCTAAAGGACATGGACACAAACAATAGTCTTGTGAGGGTCAAGGAAGGGGAGATTGTGACTGGATGGAGGTTGGCACAAGTGTGTGTGTGTGTGTGTGGGGGGTATTATAGAACACATCTGCAATTGTGTGAACAATAAAAATTAAAAGTAAAACAACTTAAAATTTTCAAAAAATGAGGTCAATGTAAGGAGTCTCTGGGATAACTTTAAGCATACCAACTTTTGCATCATGGGGGTGTCAGAAGGAGAATCGAGAGTACATGCAATTAGAAACCTATGGGAAATAATAATGATGGAGAAATTCCCTAACCTGGTAAAGAAAATGGACATGCAACTCAAGGAAACCCTGGGAATCCCAAACAAGATGTACTCAAAGAGTTTCATACCAGTACACATCATAATTAATATTACAAGTATTAAAGACAAAGAAAGAATCTTAAAAGCAACAAGAGAAAACAGTTATGTTCAAGAGAACTACCACAAGGCAGTCAGCTGATTTCTTAACAGCAACTCTGGAGGCCAGAAGAAATTGGCAAGAAGTGATAATAAAAAGAAAGCAATGACCTACAATCAAGACTATGCTGCTCTCAACGCTATCATTTAGTATCAAGGAACAGATAAACAGCTTTTCAGACAAGGAAAAGTTAAAGGAGTTCATCACCATCAACATTATAGGAAATGTTAAAGCATCTTCTTAAAGAAGAAGGAGGATTAAAATGACAATAAATATATATCAATCAACAATGACTTTAAATGCAAATGGATTAAGTGCTCCAATAAAAAGATATGTGGATGCAGAATGGATAACAAAACAAGACCCTTTCATATGCCATCTACAAGAGACTCCCTTCAGATAAAAGACACACACAGACTAAAAGCAAAAAGAAGGGAAAAGATATTTCATGAAAATGGAAACAAAGGAAAAAAGCTGGGGTATCAGAACTTATACCAGACAAAATAAACTTTAAAACAAATGATAGCCCTAGCTGGTTGGCTCAGTGGATAGAGTATGGGCCTGTGGACTAAATGGTCCTGGATTCAATTCTGGGCAAGGGCACATTCCCGAGTTGTGGGCTTGATCCCCAGTGGGGATGTGAAGGAGGCAGCCAATCAATGATTCTTTCATCATTGATGTTTCTATCTCTCCCTCTACTTTCCTCTCTAAAATCAATAAATATACATTTTAAAAAATCACACAAATTATATATAACATTAGATGAAGAAAGACCCAATGATTCTACTTTTGGGAATTTTTCTGGAAAAAAAAACACTAAATAAAAAAGACACATATGTTCATATATTCATTGCAGCAATATTTATAATACTCAAGATTTGGAAGCAACCAAAGGCTTCACCAATAAATGAACAGATAAAGAAGTGGTAGGGATGGCAGCTGGCAGGACTAGAGTGAGGAAGAAAGTGTGAATAAATTAAAGGAGTGAGAGAGGAATGTGTGGAATGGTGTGTGTGTGTGTGTGTGTGTGTGTGTGTGTGTGCGTGTGTGTGTGTGACAGTTAGATCTCGCAGGAGTCTAGGGGTGGCAGATCAGGTCCTCCTGGACAAAGAACCTCTGCTACCACCACAGGCACTCCCCAGGCGGAGCAGCTCTGGCACAAAAACCAGGGCATCTTGAAGGTGGGAGCATCAGAGGCGAGGAGCACAGCCTCGCCACCACGCAGACTAGCCTTGGACACCACTCTGGACTCATGTAGTGAGCAGTCGCTAGCAGGACATTGCAGTTGACCCTGCTGTGGGCTCCAGGACATCCCCAATGAGTCACTTGCCAAAGGGATCTCAAGAGAGACCCTGCCATAAGTTCCAGGACCTCACAGGGAGTCACATGTTAGAGGGACTGCCCACATGCTCCACAGACCCTGAGCTTCTGAAGCTACCTGCAAGACCAGATGTATGGGGGAAGAAACTACAACTCAGAACAGAGACAATCAAGGCAGTACACTCAAGGCACACCTAGCCTCGAGGATAAGGAGTACCTGCCCACTGGACTACTAGGGGATTCAACTCCTTGGACCTCAATCAGATTGCTCAGGTCCATAAAGGGACAGTGACTCACATTCACCTGCACTACAGCAGCTTTCAGGAGACCCAGGATAGACACTCCAAGGGAACAGATTTAACAACATCAGAGCAAAATACAGTGAGCTACAACATCACTTATAGCAAGTTGGAGGGGAGATCCTTCTCAGGAACAGGACATCAACAATCAGTTGGGACAGGAAAACACACCACCATATTCCTGAAAGCTAAACAGCACCTTCCACTCCTAAAGCTCTCTCAGAAACAGACGTTTGAGTGATTCAGATTGACATGTAGCTGACAGGAAAAAGCAGGGAGAGGCAAAGCCCAGGGACTCAGGAGAACTTTGCTAAACCAAGTCCTGAGTGCCACACAGCTAACAAGCCTACGTTATCAGACAGATAGACCCCTCTTGCTGTGGGCAAGGCTTGTGGAGCCTGACACAAGTGATGAATCGGTGGTTCTGTGCATCACCTGGACTACTAGGGTGGTTCTGTGCATCTCCTGGAGCAGCAAGCAACACACACGCAACAGCTTCCACGAGGTCGGGGGAGAGCCTCATAGTCAGACAGACTATGAGGAGACTTCATCTGTGAATGGTACAGTAACATTCAAGACCTAACTACATCAGGATAACTCAAATAAGTCAAGGAGGGGCCTTTCCTAGAACATTTTGCTTAGGAGAACATACTAAGGAACATTAATATCCCATTGACATCATAGAATAAATATTCTAGACAAAAAAAAAAAATCAACAAAGAAACAGCAATCCTAAACAACTCACTAGATCAGATGGAACTATATAATTGACATCTTTGGACATTTCACCCCAAAGTTATGGAATATACATTCTTTTCAAGCACACATGGGACATTTTCAAAGATAGACCACATGTTAGGTCACAGGCTAAATCTACAAATTCAAGAAGATTGAAATTATATCAAGCATCTTCTCAGATCACAATGGCATAAAATTATAAATCAACTACAATAAAAATACTAACGCCCTAACCAGTTTTGCTCAGTGGATAGAGCATATGCCTGTACAAAGAAGGGTCCTGAGTTTGATTCAGTCAAGAGGACATGCCAAGGTTGAGGGCTCCATCCTCAGTAAGTGGCCTGCCAGAGGCAGCAAATCATTGACTATCATCATCATTGATTTTTCTATCTCTCTCTCCCTTTCTGAAATAAATTTTTAAAAATTAAAAATAAAAATAAAGCACTCAAAAACAACCAAACACACGGAGGCTAAATAGCAAGCTATTAAACAATGAGTGGGTTACCAAAAAGATCAAAGAAGAAAAAGAAACATTCTAGAAACAAATGACGATGAAAACACAACAATCCAAAATCTATGGGATACAGTGAAAGCAGCCCTGAGAGGGAATTCATAGTACTACCTCACCAGCACTTGTCGTTTGTTGATTTGTTGATGATAGCCAATATTACACCTGATAAGGGTTTAATCTCTAAAATTTATAGGGAACTCATACAATTTAACAAAAAGAAGGTTAGCAATCAAAAAATGGCAAAATACCTAAATAGACATTTCACGAAAGTGAACATACTGAAGGCCAAGAGAATATGAAAAACTGCTCAGTCACTAATTATCTGAAGGATGCAAATTAAAACAACAATGAGATACCACCTCACACCTTCAGAATGGTTATCATCAACAAATCAACAAATGACAAGTGCTGGCAAGGATGTGAAGAAAAAGGAACCCTTGCAGACTGATACAGCCATTGTTAAAAACATTATAGAGATTCCTCATAAAATTAAAAATGAAACTCCCATTTGACCCAGTAATTCCAAGTTTAGGAAAATTCCAAATAAATCAGAAACCCTCATCAGAAAGAATATATGCCCCCCTATGTTCATAGCAGCACAATTTACCATAGCTAAGATTTGAAAACAGCCTAAGTGCCCATCGGCAGATGAGTGGACTAAAAAACTGTGATACATCTGCACAATGGAATATTATGCAGCTATAAAAAAGAAAGAACTTACCATTTACAACAGAATGAAGGGACCTGGAGAGCGTTATGCTAAGCAAAATAAGCCAGTCAGAGAAAGATAAGTATCACATGATCTCACTCATTTGTAGAATATAACGAACAACATAAACTGATGAACTAAAATAGATCCAGTGACATAGAAGCATGGAACAGTCTGTCAGACATCAGAGTGAAGGCGGGGGTGGGTGGGAAGTGGTGGGTAAGAGATTAGCCAAAGGACTTATACATGCATATAAGCATAACCAATGGACTCAGACAACAGGGGTAAGGCCTATGCTGGGTGGTCGGGGCAGGCTGGGAGAGGTCACTGGGGGGAAGAGGGGCATGTGTAAATACTTTCAACAATAAGTAATTAAAAAAAATAAATGTCTAATCACTAGGTTGTACACCTGAAACTACTATAATATTGTCTGTCAACTCTAATTGAAAAAATAAAATTAAAAAATAGAATAAAAGTATCCATTATCAGATTTCTTTTGTAGGAAGCTTGTGGACATTGCAGGTCAAAAGTGGTCCTTCCATTGTTCCCTGATTCTCTCTAGGTAGATTGTTACCTGGAAATCTCAGCTTTCGGTTTTTGTCCCATTGAAATAATTTATCCTCTACAATGTTTTGTTTAGACTCCTTATAGCCCTATGACACATTGCAGTGTCATTCATCTATTTACATGTGTTACATCTCCATTTGAAAGAGATGTTCTAAGGTAAAGAAAGCATCCAACTTATTTTAATATCCTAGAAGCTTGGATAATTATAGGTGCTTGGTGCATCTCATTACATTCTAAATGACTAAATGAATGGTTGCTCAGGGCTTTCTATTTCATTAACTCCATTTTCCTTTTCATTTATACTCTTTCTGAAATGGGAGTGTTTTCTTCTAGTAAGCCTTTGAGGTTAGGCTATGAGAAGCAATGCCTATGGACATGGACACAGTTTGTTCCATAGAGGACCTGCACTGTCCCAGCTAGTGCTTCTGTGGAGAACTCTGAGCTCAAACATACTATGAAGCACCCTAATGGCATAAGAAGGTGGGCTGATACCTCCACATTCCTGATCATACAGCACTGGGGTGGAATGAAACAGGGCAGGGGTGTGTAGCAGGATGTGCAGTTGAAGATGTAGAAATAAAAAGAAGATAGACTGGATGGAGGAAATTCACCTGAGACTAGCACCAGAGGAGAACAAAGATGCTGCTGCTGGAGAAATAACACTTTGTATGTCTCTCTAGACTACGTTTGTATGTGATGAGTCAGCTGCGGATCTGTTCACGGCCTCTCTTCCTGCCCTCTGGGCATTTGGGAGATAATGGTGGGATCACTAAATGAAAGGAACCATTAATGAGAGCTGGGAAAGAGGCATGAGTGTTCCTAGGTAATATTCTTGCTTAAAAACACCAGAAGCACTAATTCACCAAGTAAACATTTCACTTATTCACTAAGTCCCCATGCAATCATTTATTTCTCTGGAAAATAATAATGATAAGGCATCCTGCCTTTGCATTTCCCAGCTTAAATAGCCCATAAACCACGCATGTTTACCCACCATATCTCCCAACAGACCTATTGACCTGAAGCACTGACCAGAAATAATTAACTCCCGTTTTCTTGGAGGATACGCAAGTGTGCATGTAAAATGCACTTTCAGAATGCTTTATTTTCTGCAAGCCTTCTAATGGGATTTGGTTTTCTTCCTGCAAATCCAAATAATATATTCCTTTTATCATGTAACACTCTCAAGCATAAGACACATAAGAACTTTTTTCTGAATCAGTCACATAAAGTTAATGTGAACAGATTGTAAAGAGAATGTGAAAAGGCAAGAGGGAAAGACTTTCACCAGAGGGATGGGATTGATTTTACCCAACATTGATCCTCTAAAGTAGGATCCATGCAGCAAATTAATATTCAATGGGATTCAGTAAATAAAATTGAAAAACTATAAATAACATTGCAATTTTCAAAATGCATGTGCAGAAAGCATTTTTTATTTCTGTCTGAATATGCAGTAGGCTCTGTTTCACCTAGTAATTTTGTTACAAAGAAAATAAAATAGCATGTAACAGTAAGGGAGGGGAATACTGCTAATGTCTTGCACTAACCAGAAGATGAAAAGAAAAATGAAAGTGGATCGTTTCCTGGTCTGCAGAAGAATAAACAATAAAAGTAATTGTTGCTGAGGGTATTGGAAAAGTGCTGGTTGAAGAAATAACATCATGCTTAGTTTATTATTATTTTCACTGAGACCAGGAAATTAACACCATGTTTTCTTTCTCTGCTTTTGCTTGTTGGAGATGTGAAGCCACATGAGAAGAGGTCATAGAAATATACTAACACATTGGACCAAAGCAACCTTTACAGCGGAATGACCAGAATGACTGGTCGCTACGATGCACACTGACCATAGGGGCAGACACTCAGTGCAGGAGCTCAGCCAGAAGCTGGGTTCACAGCTGGTGAGCACAGAGGCAGAGGCAGAAGCCTCTCCCGCCTCTGTGACATCACTAAGGAGCAGCAAGCAGGTGGGCAGTAAGGAACAACTAGTCCCAGACTATGAAAGGGATGTCCGACTGCCAGCTTAGGCCTGTTCGCCCGCAAGATAGTGCATTCTGGGCTGAGGGACCCAGTGTACTATTATAAATGCTCTAAAATTTTTGTCCCTACCAGGAGAAAGAGGTCAATATTTTAAACATTTAAAAAGTGCTTAAATAAGTAATAATTGAGAAGTTTACATTTTTTTTGCAAAAGATATATTCATATATTCAACAAGCTTAGACAACACCATAAAATGATAAACAAATTAATTAACAGTAAGGCCCTTCCTAGTAAAAATTCAGAAATTAAAGACAAAAGTATTCTTAAAGGCAGTGAAGAGAAACAAAACCTTAACTAGGGAGAAAGAACATTTAAATTAGTGGATTTATTTTCTTTTTATATTTTACATTTATTTTTGAAAGAAGAAATGATACATATACAGTGTGAAAAATAAAAGTAGAAAGATAAAGATACAGTCACTATTATTATAACTCATTATTTTCTGTAAAAATTTTTGGGAAAATATATGCATAATGAACTAATGGTCCTGTAATATTAAAAAAAAAAAAAAAAAAAAAAAAAAAAAAAAAACATTTAGTGATATATGGAAAATGTTTTTCCATGGACTAACTACTCTTTGACAATATAAGTATTGATTGTATAGTGGCAATAAAACACTTTAAGGCTTGATAATCTATTTATTGTTTCTGGGTCTATTTTTGTTAATCAGTTTATGTTGTTCATTAAATTTCATATATGAAAGAGATTATGTGATACCTATCATTCTCTAACTGGCTTATTTCACTTAGTGTAATGCTCTCTAGATACATCCATGCTGTTCGAAATGGTAAGAGTTCTTTCTTTTTTACAGCACTGTAGTATTCCATTGCATGTTTTTAACCCCCTCATCTGCTGATGGGCACTTAGGATGTTTCCAAATCTTAGCTATTGTAAATTGCACTGCTCTGAACATAAAGGTGAATATATTCTTTCTTGACTGGTGTCTGATTTCTTAGGGTAGTGGTTGGCAAACTGCAGCTCACAAGACACCTGCAACTTTTTGGCCCCTTGAGTGTGGTTCTTCTACAAAATACCATGGCTTGGGCAAGTCTTTTTAGAAGAAGTTTAATTTTTAAACATTTGGCTCTCAAAAATATTTCAATTATTGTACTGTTGATATTTGGCTCTGTTAACTAATGAGTTTATCAACCACTGTCTTAAGATATCCTATATAATAAAAGAATAATATGCAAATTGACTATTATTCCAACACAAAAGATGGCTGCCCCCATGTGGATACAAGATGGCCACCACAAGATGGCCAGCTGTAGAGAGCAGTTGGGAGGGACCAGGCCTGCAAAGGAAAGGTAGTTGGGGAATCAGACCAGCAGGGGAGGGGGCCAGGCCTGCAAGGAAGGTCAGTTGAGAGTGATCAAGCCTGCAGGGGAGGGAAGATCAGGCTGGCAGAAGAGTGAAGTTGTGGGCAGCCAGGCCTGCAGAGAAGGGCAGTTGGGGAGGACCCAGGCCTGCAGGAGAGGGCAGTTGTGGTTGATCAGGCCTTCAGGGGAGGGCAATCAGGCTGGCAGGGGAGTGGTTAGGGGGTGATCAGGCTGGCAGGCAGAAGCAGTTAGGGGCAATCAGGAATGCAGGCAAGTGAGCAGTTGAAAACCAGAAGTGAGAGGGATGTCCAACTGCCCATTTAGGCCCAGTCCTGAGATCAGGCCTAAATGGGCAGTCGGACATCCCTTAAGGGGTCCCAGATTAGAAAGGGTACATGTTGGGCTGAGGGACACACCTCCCCCATACACAAATTTTGTGCACCAGGCCTCTATTATTTCTATAAATGGGTCACTGGGTCTAATGAGAGTTCCATTTTTAATTTGTAAAGAAAAATTCATATTGTTGTTGGTCGCATCAGTCTGCATTCCCACCAGCAGTGTATGAAGGTTTCCTTTTCTCCATATTCTCACCAATATTTTTCATTTGTTGATTTGTCCTACAAGATGTATTGTTAAACATATTGCTATGAGAGATGTCTGAGATTTTGCTATCAATAGTTTTTCCCCAATAATTTTATGGTTTCACGTCTTACATGTAAGTCTTTTATCCTTTTTAAGTTTATTCTTGTATATGATGTAACTTGGTGGTCTATTTTTTGTTGTTGTTGTTTTTGTTTTATTTTTGTCTTTTGCATATATCTGTCCAGTTTTCCCAGTGTCATTTATTGAAGAGACTGTCTTAACTCCATTGTCTGTTCTTACCTCCTTTGTCAAGTATTAATTTAGCATAATGGCTTGGGTTGATTTCTGGGTTCTCTCTACTGTTTCATGGATCTCTATGCCTGTTATTATGCCCGGACCAGCCTGTTTTGAGTACAGTGGTTTTGTAGTATAACTTGATATCTAGTATTGTGATCCCTCTAACTTTGTTCTTCTTTCTCAATATTGTTACAGCTATTTGGGATATTTTTTTGTCTCCATATAATTTTTTGGAATATTTGTTCTTAATTTATGAAATATTCCATTAGTAATTTAACAGGACTTGCATTGAATCTATAGGTTGCTTTGGGTAGTATGGATATTTTAATGGTGTTCATTCTACCTTTCCCTGAACATAATATATTCTTCAACTTATTTATATTATCCTCTATCTTTTTTTTTCAATGTACTATAATTTTATGAGTATAAATCTTTTACCTCCTTGATTAAGTTTATTTCTAAGCATCTTATTTTTGTTGTTGTCATGGTAAGTGGGATTGTTTTCATAGTTTCTCTCTCTGAGAATTTATTATTGGTGTATTAATAAAACAACAACACTAAAGATTAATGAAACCAAGAACTGGTTCTTTGAAAAGATAACAATATTGATGCATCTTTAGCCAAATTATCAAGAAACAATGAGATAGGACCCCGCCCCCCCCCAAAAAAAAAAAAAAAAAAAAAAACAGAAGTGAAAACAGTGAAGTTACAACTGACTACACAGAAATACAAAGGGTTATAAGAAAATACTATGAGGAACTATATACCTACAATGTGGATGAAATGAACAAATTCCTAGAAAAATACAATCTTCCAAAACTGTATCAGGAAAAATCAGAAAATTTGAATAGGCCAATAACAATTGATGAAAATAAAACAGAACTAAAAACAAAACAAAACAAATAAACAAACAAACAAAAAACTGTCAGCAAACAAAAGCCTATCTTTACAGGAGAGTTTTACCAAACATTCAAAGAAGAACTAACACCTATCCTCTTGAAACTTTTCCAAAAATTCCAAGAGGAAGGAACACTTCCAAGCTCTTTTTATGAAGCCAGCACTATCCTAATCCCTAAATCAGATAAGGATACTACAAAGAAAGAGAATTGCAGGCCATTATCCTTGATGAACATGAATGCTAAAATCATCAACAAAATTCCATGATCAAGTGGAATTTATTCCAGGCTTGTATTATATTTCTTTACAGGATGTATCACAAATTAATAAATGTGATAAATCATGTAAAGAAATTGAAATACAAAAATCATTATGATCCTATCAACAGACTCAGAAGAAGCATTCAATAAAATTCAACACCCTTTTTTGATTAAAAACTCTCAGCAAAGTGGCAATAGAGGGATCATACCTCAACAAAGTAAAGGCCATACATGACAACCTGAAGCCAACATCATAATCAATGGGGAAAAAAAACTGAAACCATTTCTCCTAAGACCAGGAGTAAAACAGGGATGCCCACTTTCACCACTCTTATTCAACATAGTGCTGGCAGTGCTGGCCATGGCCATCAGAAAACATACAAGGCATCAAAATTGGAAAGGAAGAAGTAAAACTGTCATTATTTATAAATATTGTACAAATATCTTTCTAAAGATTCCACCAAAATTTTACTAGATTTAATATTTTCCACAATTTTGAGCTGATTCCCTCCCCCCTTCCAAGATCTTACCTAGGATACCATATTGCCATTTCATCATGTCTCTTCAGATTTTTCTTGACTGAGACAGCTCCTCAGACGTTCCTATTTTATTTATGTATGTATTTATTTATTTATTTATTTATTTAAAAAATATATTTTATTGATTTTTTTACAGAGAGTAAGGGAGAGGGCGAGAGTGCTAAAAACATCAATGAGAGAGAAACATCCATCAGCTGCCTCCTGCACACACCCCACTGGGGATGTGCCTGCAACCAAGGTACATGCCCTTGACTGGGATGGAACCTGGGACCTTTTAGTCTGCAAGCCGATGTTCTATCCACTGAGCCAAACCGGTTAGGGCAAGACGTTCCTATTTTAAATAGCTATAATAGTTTTGAGAAGTACTGGTCAAGCATGCTGCAAGATAACCTTCTATTAGAATTTGTTGATATTTTTATCATAATTAAAAAGCCTGATGTGTTTTGGGGAGACGATCAAAGAGGAAAGTGCCATTTTACCACATATTAGGGTTACGTGCTACCAACATGATTTATGACAGCTGGTACTGACAGCAATCACCTGGCTGGAGTAGTGTTTGTTTTTTCCACCGTAACATGACTTTCCCTGATCTTTTCTGAAGTAACTTTTTTGGAAGAAAATAATTTAGCACTGCTCACATTTAAGGAGTGGCTGACTTCTTTTTAAAAAAATTACATATTGAAAATTATTTTGTTTTATTTTAAAAGTTGTTAGTAATGTTTTTATGTTGGCTTAATTTCACACTGTGGTCAGGAAGCAAACACTTGATTATTCCAGCTCCTTGAATTGGTTGAGACTTGCCTTTTAACCCATTTCATAGGTCACTTTTAGTAAATGTTCTATACACTCTTTAAAATAATGTGTATTCTCTCATTGTTAGATTCCAAGTCCTATATATGTGAATTACACAAATTTGTTTATCATCTTTTTTAAATCTTCTAAGCATTTAGCATTTTTTTTTATATATTACCAAGTATTGCTTATTGAAAAGTATGCCCAGATTTTCATGGAAAATAGTCAACAAAAGTAATATTGGATTATAACCTGAAATACAAAATAAATATACATGAGCCCATACTGATATAAATAAAATATTGAATAAATTTTAAAAATGAGAAAAGAGACAGATTTCTCCTGCAGCAAAACTCCAAATGGTTTATGTAAACACCCTGCCCACATAGAGGTGGAACATAGCTGGCAAACAAGGAACTAATAAATACTACTTCAGCCAGGCCATCACGGGCAGTATCCACAGTGATAGCATGTGCTCTGATAAAATGTGATGAAAATAACATTTCACTTTTGTGGTCTTCTTGCCAAAGACTGCAACTCCAGTCTAATAATTAAAAAAAAAAAAAATCAGCAAAATCTCAACAGAGGGACATTCTACACAAAACCAACCAACCAACCAAACACACACACACAAAAACAAAACAAAACAAAAACACATAAAACAAACAAACAAAAATCTAATAAGAACACCCCACACTATCAGGTCATCCAAAACAATGAAATTATGACAAACTGTCTCAGTCAAGAGGAGCCTTGAAATATTATATACGGCAATGAAATACGATGTAGTAGCCTTGATGGAATTTTGGGACAGAAAAAATATACCAAAAAAGCTAAGGAAATCAGAATACAGTAAGAATTTTACTTAGTAATAATGTATCTGTTTTTGTTCACTGAGTCTAATAAATGTAAGAAATTAATAATAGGGAATCGAGGAATGTGGTATTTGGAAATTTTTCATATTATCATCACAGTTTTTCTGTAAATCAGTTATTTTTAAAATTAGTTATTTTTAAATCCTGTCTTTCTATGTAATTTCAGTCCATGGAATTCTTTCTTATAAACTATTTTGTCAGCAGAAGCAGAAATCAGGGCACAAGACTTTTGCTTTTTCTCTTTCTTTCTTCATATATTAAAGGCAAATTTGGAAGTCTAGCAGCTATCTTGCAGTCATGAGCTGGTGAGTAAGAAGTACATGCTGAGGGTGTGATAGAAAGACCAGCAGGATAGAGCTGCAAATGAAGTGATTACTGCCCACCTCTGCACTTTCTACCACTGCCTGGAATGAATAAACGCATTCATTAAGCCACTGAGTGTTAGCTTTTCTGTTACACACAACCAAATTGAGTCTTAATATATAGGTATTCAATCATTATTTATTGAATATGTTAATAAGTAAAATTTTTAATTATTGGGGAAAAGCAGCTGACATTGTGGGTATCATTTAAAAGTATGGAATTATCTTTCTGCACATTAATGGTGTGGTTCTGATAATAGGTAGCAGATAATGAAGAACAGTCCTATTGTCAATAAAATATAGAAAGTATTTGAGAAAAAGCATATACTGTTGCTGTTAAACAGACTTGAATTATAAATCTTTGCCTTTTCATTCAGTAGCTCTGTGTCTATAGATAATGTAATTAATCTCTTCAATTAGTAGTTGCCTTATGTGCCAAATTAGGTCACTCACTCTTTTATGGAAGTGTCTATAAAATAAAAGAATGCAATAATTTATATAAAGCAATTATTATATGCCAATCTAATGCAAACTACTAAACAAATGTTGAATCCCTTTATTTGTGAGAAACCTTTTAGCAAAACTTCTCAACATTTATGGGGCATTTCTCAATCATATCTTGCAAAGCTCTGCAATGTTGAAGGGATTGCACCTTCTTCTTAGAGATAGAGCTAATTTTACAATCATAAAGTATATTTTGATAATAGATGTTTTTATTCTCATTTTATGTTGAGGATCTTAGTGAGGTTTAGTATCTTTGCAAAGATCTGCAGCTAATAAAATGACAAGTATGAAATTAAAATTCAATGTTCTTTTTTCAGGTGAAGATTTTTTATTTTTCTCTGTATTGCCTCTTTGTTATCCCAGTTAGAGAAATTATTGGGATTTAGAATAGTGCTAAGTTATAAATTGAGTAGTTAGGTTTCTTGCAATTCACAATAACATCCATTTTATTAATATTACTGATTCAAAAGTATTGTCACATATATTCTTAATCTCCCTAAAACTCAGCAAAATACCTTTGTATAGAATATCTTTATATTTTAATTTCAAATGAGAAACAGTTTGCAAAATATGACTTCTCCAACATCATGCAGCTGGTGAGTATCAGTGCTCAGGAATGTTACATACAGGCTCAGGTATGTTACATACCTTAGCTGATGGAGTTATATGAACCCTGAAATGTTCTTTTAAATATTACCAAAATTCCTTTGCCCAGAGGTTTTCATATCTTTATATGAATATATTTGAGATAAAGTACTCATTGAGATATATTTGAGATAAACTACTGACTTAAGAAGCTCTTTATTCCAGCTTAAGTTTAAGCCATATTTTGCAGTTGTTTGGAATATCTGAGATGTAACTTAGTAAGTAAAGTTTGGGAAATATCATGCTATGGAATAGAACTTTTAGAATGTACTAAATACTTGGAGGAGTTAGTCAGGATATAGCTGCTAGGTCCTGGGACGAAAGGTTGAGAAGGAGGGAAGGGGAAATTATCTCACCCACTGAACAAAGAAATAAACAGTCTTGAGATTTTCCAATATAAAATCACCAAATGTTTTCATAAATTCTTGGAAAAGCCACACACTGTACAAAGGGTCCTTGAAGTCTAGTCTATCCAGAAGGAAAACCTTGATAGCTACAGGAGGAAATGTATAAAATTCTTGAATGGTCAGACTAGTTGAGTTGACCACTTGTGTTTTATGCCAAGTGCATTGTTAATAAAGTCACTTGCTTTGCTTCCTTAAGAAATTCACTTGCTTTCCTCAACGCTGCTTTCTGTCACTTGTCTGAATTCTTTCTAGTGAGTGAGACAAGAGTCAAGGAAGGGAGTGGCCCCTCTGACCTAGATGGCTCTGTGGTAGCATCTTCCTGGTGCTGTGACTCGGAACTCTAAATCACCAGATTTCACTTTGACAGCGATGCAGGAAAGCAGTAAGCTTTATTCCAGGCCAGGAAACCCTTTATGCATGCATATTAGTTTTCTTGGAAAAAGAGGAGAGAGCAGTAGCATAAGGAATTAGGCAATTAGAATAAGACATGTCCATTGACAGATTTGAAAGAGAAAGATGCATACATAGGTTCACCTAGGTTTTGCCTAGCCTTTGAAGAAAAAAAAAGTGAATTCCTCTCTATGGTTCAAATCTGAATGTCTTTATGTAATGGTATCTAGAGTTGAACCCTAAGACATTCAGAGCCTGATACGGACTTCCATTTAACTTGTAATGAACTGACTGGCTCACCGGGATATGCACATAGCATTAGTCACCCAGCATTCTAAGCCCTGCTGGTTGTTTTGCAGGGCCAGGAGAGAAACTGAGACAAATTAGAGAGTCTGGGATGACCAGAAGGGTAACAAATTTTTGTTCACAGACATGACTGATAAAAGAATAAATTTAAGCCACTGTTTGGCCACTAAGCTGCTGCATCACTCCGCCCCACCAGGGTTTTGGCAATTCTGTGGGCACTTATACTGTCTCTGTAGGGCTTGCAGGGGGAGAACTTGCTGTAGTGTATGGCTTCACAGTATAGACCTTAGTGGGGGCCCCATGTGTTTACAAGATATTACCCAGGTTGGGGGAGGAGGTCACTTCCCTTGCTTGTTTATATGAACATTAGAGTTCCAGTGCACACAATTCATGCACAGGTGGACTCCCTAGGCCTGGCCAGTAATCAGGGCCAATTGGGGCCTTCTGGCTGCTGGTCGGGGCCTGCCTTCATTCCTTGCTGGCCCCTGTTGATCAGAGCACATTATAGTAAGTGATCAAACTCCTGGTCTCTGGGTTGAACTCCTGCATGGACACTTTGCATATTAGCCTTTTATATAGAGAGAGTGTAAGGAAATACACTCGCCAGAAGCTGGCAACTCACTATTATTGTTGTGTGAGGAGAGGCACAAGGGAAATACCCTGGTTGAACAAATTGAAGCTAAGATTTTAATGTTATTTTACAGCTTGATCAAGGCCCTTTCCTCCATTGCATTAATTGGTGGACTGCTTCTGAGCCAATTATGGAATAAATTAGACAAAGGGGCCTTCTTCTGTACATACTCTGGGCTCTAGTACCTAACTTTGAGACCCAAAGACAATTTGTTAAGTAGCTTGAGAAGGCTGACAGGGCAACAGAAAATGTTGCCTTTAATTTACTGAACCTTACCAAAATTTAGGGGATATCAGTAAATTACCTGCTTGGATATGGACAAAAAAAGGATTACCCAGTCTATTAAGGCATCTGTTATGCATAGCTCTGCAGGACTCAGGTGAATGGGAGAGTAGACAGGAATGGCAGGTATTCAGGCACTTCAGTGGACAAATATATTGGTTAGCAAACTTTTTTTGAAAGAATGAAAACATTGCGAGAACCTAGAAGGGTCCCATCTTTACAACAGCTGGTGGAACTATAAATACTTCAATTCTTGCTCTAGCAGAATCTTTGACAAGAAAAAAGGGTCAGTAACTAGACATATTGTTGCCGAAATAGAATAGGAGTGCACCTAGAAGGTATAAGGCCTCCCTCCATAGTACAGGGAAGAAGGGATCAGAGGCAAAGGAGTGTTTTAAATCAAATAGGAATATAGACATCAGGAGGGGTTCAGGAGACCAACATGGAGTTGAGTCCCCTATCTGAGTGAGTTAAAATCCATTCCCAGGACATCTGACTGGGTTAAAATCCATTCCCTGGTCATTGGTAAGGCCATCCTTAGGGCATGGGGTAGATATGTCCAAGGGTAACTGAGCCAAGATGACTACTTAATTTTGGAAACCCATGCCTAAGAAATGATGTCTCCTCCAGACGGTGGAAACAACATAGGAAAAGGAATGGGGGCCCCACATTCTCTTGTATGATCCTCTCTATTCTTTTCAGATGGGAAATCAAAATTCAAGACCATGACATTCACCTCTGGGATAGATTTTGAAAAACTGGAAAAATTTTGACCCTCAGGTTTTAAAATGCAAAGATTGATTTTTTTTTTTTTGTAATACAACTTGGCTCCAATATGAATAAGGATGTGGGGAAGTTTGGCCCAGAAAGGTAAGCCTAAATTATAGTACAATATTGCAATTAGACTTATTCTGTCTAGGGAAAGTGGACTGAAATATTATATATTCAGGTCTTCATAGCCCAGAGGAATAACTCTAAAATGTGTGTGTGGGGGGAAAAAACAAAAAACAACCACCACAAAACTGTAAAGTAGATTCTACATTCTTAGCAGTCATAACAAAGAAATAACTAAATATTGAAGGTGACTGTTTCTACCCATGATGCCTCAACAACCAAATGCCCAGAACTAGCACCATCCCATACTGAATTAGCCAGTAGGAGAAAAGATCCTATATAATAAAGAGATAACATGCAAATTAACCATCACACCCACACAGATGGTTGCCTACAACCAAACCAGCAGGGGGTTTAGTAAGGGACAACCAAATGACTGAACAGCAGGCTGCATGGGGCTGGCAGGATGGGGCAGAGCAGTTAGGGGTGACCAGGCCAGCAGAGGAAGACAGTAAGAGGTGACTAGGCCAGCAGGGGGTGCAGTTAAGGCCAATCAGCTGGCACCCAGAGGCAGTGAGGGGCCATCAGGCCAGCGAGGATCATGGGGGCAGTTAGGGATGACCAGGCAGGTGAGCAATTAGGAGCCAACAGTCTAGTATTGTGAGAGGAATATCCGACTGCCATTTTAGGCCTGATCCCCAGGGATCCCATGCACGGATTTCATGCTCCCGGCCTCTAGTAAAACAATAAATTCCAAAGAAAAAGGATACAATCTTAATTCTTTCTTCTAATGGAAATCATGGGCTCTATTTGCTTATAAGACTTAATGGGCATAAAGGACAGGTTGGGGTATTTATAGATGACTCTGGCAAATTATTCTAAGAATAGAAAAAACTAACCTTAATGAATGACTTGCCTTTGAGAGATGTTAATCTAATCCTCCAAGAAGTCCTGACCACCTCAGAAAATGACAGCATAAAGGGAAAGGCATTGATGTAGGCAAATGAGATCCATATGCTGTATGACAACTATCCACCAGAAAAATAGACCATCCCCTATTCTAATTCTTACTGGGACTATGCTTTAGACGTAGGGGTGTCGAACTCAATCAGAGAAGGGGCCAAAATCTAAAATCCAGCCTAAATCGCGGGCCGAATGGTTTACTGAACAGTCATAAACTGACAATGTCATAAACTGACAGCAGAGTGCAGTGATGACAGCGCGGTGCGGGCCACATTGCAAGGCCTGGTGGGCTGGATTTGGCCCACGGGCCTTGTGTTTGACACATGTGCTTTAGAGAATGGGAGATAGGCCAGAAATCACATTATTTTTTATCTCATGCAGAGAATAAAAGCCTCACAAAAGAAACCTGTTAATTATAAAAACCTTAGGCAACCATTGAGCAAAGTCCACAAGAAAATCCTGCCTCCTTTATAGACAGGCTACAGGAAGCTTTAATTAAGTACATAATACTAGATCCTAATGATTCAGTTGGGTTGATTGTCCTGAAAGAGAAATTCATGAACCAATCATGAAGAGAAATTCTCCCAATATTAGGAAGAAAATACAGAAATTTATAATGGGAAGAGCTATCTCCATGGAAGAGATGGTAAAAGTACCATCTTCGGTATTTTACAACAAGGATCAAGAGGAAGAATAGAGGATTTTAGAAAATGAAAAATACAAAGATAAAGGCAGGCCCAGTTTCTTGCCACTCTACAAGGACATAGGCCTAAGATACCAAGGTAATAAGGAAAGCTCAAAAGTGCTCCTTTGAGCAAGGCAATTGCCATAAATGCGGGCAGCTTGGATACCCGACAAGGGAGTGTTCTGGGAAGGGGCCTTGTCCAAAACTGTGCTTCCTCTGCCACAAGTTTGGTCACTGGAAGAGAGACTGTTCCCAGGGGGCAAAGGGTCCCCAGACAAGAACCTGCCCATATGCTGGCCTTGAACTGAAGGGGCCCTATTCGCCAGTCAGCTCCCACTAAGAGCATCATAATTGAAGAGATGGAGCCAAAGGTAACCCTGGAAGAGGCAGAAAAGCTCATTAATTTCCTTTTGGACATAGGACCTGCCGTCTCTATGCTGACCTCTTACTAGGAATCTCTTTCTTCTGTCAGAAACATTATACAGGAATAGACAGGAAACCCAAGGGAAAATACTTTACACCACTTTAAATTGCCTATGGAGAGTGCCTGCTTTTGTGCACCAGTTCCTAGTTATGACAGAATGTCCACTCACTGTTAGGGAGAAACATATATTTTTTAAATATATTTTTTATTGATTTTAGAACGAAAGGAAGAGGGAGAGAGGGATAGAAGCATCCATGATGAGAGAGAATCATTGATCAGCTGCCTCTTGCATGGCCCCTACTGGGGATTAAGCCCACAACTTGGGCATGTGCTCTTGGCTAGAATCAAACCGGGGACCCTTCAGTTTGCAGGCAGAGCAAAACCAGCTTGTGCAGGGAGAAATATTTTAAGCAAAGCTAAAAGATTAATGATTTTTTCAACATACCCTGAGAGTCCCATTCCATTTATGACCTTACTTGTAAAAAGAGGAATAGGCCATGGGAACTCCATGCCAAACCCATAGGACAAAGCCGGCCATGATCAGTCTGAAGGATCCTAAGAAATTTCCTAATAACCAACAGTATCCTATAAACCCCAAAGCAAAGGAAGGCTTGCTAAAGGTTGGAATTCCGCTGAAACTGGTTTGGCTTAGTGGATAGAGCATTGGTCTGCGAACTGAAGGGTCCTAGGTTCGATTCTGGTCAAAGACATGTACATTGGTTGCAGGCATGTCCCCAGTGGGGGGTGTGCAAGAGGCAGCTGGTGGATGCTTCTCTCTCATCGATGTTTCTAGCTCTCTATCCTTCTCATTTCCTCTCTGTAAAAAAAAAAAAAAAAATCAATAAAATATATTGAAAAAAAGTAAAGGTTGAAATTCCTCAGTAACACCATTATCCTACCTTTTAAGAAAAAAATGCTACAACGCATAGATTGGTCCATGGTTTATGAATTATCAATGAAGCTATGATTCCTATATACAATTTAGGAAAAAAATTTCTCTCAAACTCAATGGTTCTCAGTATTGTATCCCATTAGATGGACATTGCCAATTGTTTGCCTTTGAATGGATAGACGCCCAGGGGCATAAACTAAGCTTACATGGATAGTTCTTCCCCAAGTATTCAGAGGTAGCCCACACTTATTTGGACAGGCCTTGGCAGGGAATGTAACAGACCTATCTTTTAATGGGGAGACCCACTAATCTGTTCTACTAAAGAATTGAGGCACAAACATGTAATACAGACCCTAAATTTCCTGACTGAGAAATAATATAAGGTCTCTAAAAATAAGGCTCAAATCCTCAGCAAAAAGTAGAATATCTAGGCCTTGGTGTTTACTCCTGGGAAAAGAATGTTGTCTTTAGATAGGATCCAGGCTATTCTGGGTAACCCGAGGCTAGCCCCCTAAGACAGATACTAGGGCTGATAGAATACTGTGGACTAAGGATCCCAAGATATGGAGAAAAGACCTGACCTCTTTATGAGACAGTATAAAAAAGCAATCAGCAGGAAACACCTAACTTACAATGGAGAAAAGATCAACAAAAGGCCTTCGAAGGCCTAAAGGCCTTGATGCAAGCTCTGGCTTTGAGTTTGCAGGACTTTGAAAAACCTTCCAATTGTATGACACTGAATGGCAGAGGATGGCATTAGGGGCTTTAATACAGGCCTTGGGACCCACCAAGAAACCACTTGGCTACTTCTCAAAATAATTGGGTACAGTAGCCTAGGCTGGCTCCACTATCTGAGGGTAATCATGGCAACTGTACTGCTCTTAGAGGAAGCTTTTTCTTAGTAAAAGAAATTACACCAATGCCTCTCATCAAATAGGACATTTATTAAATACCAAAGAGTTCCATTGGCTTACTAATAATCTCATGTTATGATATCAAATCACCTTGGTTGAAAATCCTCAAGTGAAAATAGAGAATTGCACAATCCTGAATCCAGCTACCCTAGTGCCTGCATCAATTTCAAAAATATTGGATCGGCAGCTAAGTAATTGCGGGTTTCACACATATATGGCTTCAGTTGAATTTTTAGGTTTGCAGACGTAGTACAAATGTAAAACACATTTTGTTATTTGATAGTTGGCTATTCAGCTGTTAACCAGTAAAAAAAGTTTTTTTGATCTGTTTTGTAGTTTTCGTTTGGCGTTCGTTGAAAAATGGAAAATCAAAAGGAACATTTTCGTCATATTTTGCTTTTTTATTTCCGCAAAGGGAAAACGCATCGCAAGCTCATAAAAAGTTATGTGCTGTTTATGGTGACGAAGCCTTAAAAGAACGGCAGTGTCAAAATTGGTTTGCCAAATTTCGTTCTGGTGATTTTTCACTCAAAGATGAAAAACGCTCTGGTCGTCCAGTTGAAGTTGATGACGCCCTAATCAAAGCAATAATCAATTCAGACTGTCACAGTACAACACGTGAGATTGCAGAGAAGCTTCATGTATCACATACATGCATTGAAAATCACTTAAAACAACTTGGCTATGTTCAAAAACTCGATACATGGGTTCCTCACGAACTGAAAGGATCACAGTTAACGCAATGCATTAGCAGCTGCAATTTGCTAAAGAAACGTAATGAAAATGATCCATTTTTAAAACGACTGATAACTGGCGATGAAAAATGGATTGTTTACAACAATATCAAGTGGAAAAGGTCATGGAGCAGGCCAGTTGAACCAACTCAAACAACATCAAAAGCTGTTATTCATCAAAAGAAGGTTTTGTTATCAGTTTGGTGGGATTACAAAGAAATTGTCTACTTTGAACTCTTACCACCCAACCGAACGATCAATTCTGATGTCTACATTGAACAACTAACGAAATTAAACAATGCAGTTGAAGAAAAGCGGCCCGAATTGACAAATCGAAAAGGTGTTGTATTCCATCATGACAATGCCAGGCCACACACATCTTTGGTCACTCGGCAAAAATTAATGGAGCTTGGTTGGGATGTTTTGCCACATCCACCATATAGTCCTGACCTTGCACCATCTGATTACTTTTTGTTTCGATCTTTACAAAACTCCTTGAATGGTAAAAATTTCAATAATGATGATGATGTCAAATCGTACCTGATGCAGTTTTTTGCTAATAAAAACCAGAAGTTTTTTGAACGTGGGATTATGATGCTGCCTGAAAGATGTCAAAAGGTCATTGATCAAAATTGGCAATACATTACAGAATAAAGTTATTTAGTTCCATGAAAAAAATGTCTTTGATTTTCTTTAAAAAATCCGCAATTACTTAGTTGCCGACCCAATAGAATCTAACTGCTGTGAGGTCATAGATCAAGTCTATGCAGGCAAGACAGATCTCAAGACCAACCATTGCTAAATCCAGATGAGGTTTGGTTTTTGGATGGAAGTAGTTTTATGAGAGAAGAGATACATTATGCTGGATATGCCATACATAGAGGCCCCAGCTTTACCACCCAGAACCTCCACACAACTGGCAGAATGAATAGGTCTCACAAGAGCCTTAGAATTAGGGAAAGGAAAAAGACTGAAGGTGTGTACTGATGCCAAATATGCCTTCCTACTGGGTAATTGAAAATGTAAACAAGGCTAAAGTAATTGAAGGAAAATTTGTAAAGACTAGTCTTTTTAAGCACACTAAATCCTCTTCTTGGAGGCCCAGGAGCTGCTGCAGTTCTGAGAACAATGGAGAATTAACAGCACCCAAATCCCTGAGCAGACCACAAAAGCAGCAGGTGGAAAAGGAAAAAATGGTGCTTTTAAACTGAAGCCGCTGGAGTACCCAAATCAGGTATTTCCACCTCCTCGCAACTCCCCTCCCCCTGTCACAACTTCTCCAGCCTCCTGAAAGTGTTCAAGGACACTAGTTAATTAAACAACTCACTTTTAAACACTCAAAAAGAATAATTCATGTTATCTCTGTTATGCCTCTTAAAACATTGCATCAATATATATAAAAAGGCTAATATGCTAAGTGTCCCTATCACCATCCAACAGGTTGCTATGATGCACACTGACCACTAGGAGGAAGATGCTTAACACTAGAGCTGCTGAGCTGCAGTGACTTGGCAGCAGCAGTTCTTGGGTGACATACCCCAAAACTAGAGAGGAGGGAGCCTAAGTCATTTTGGGGCTGTACAATTCCACCTTCGGCCGTGGGTTATGATGTTGCTGGGGCACTGTCAGCCTCAAATCTGGTTTACTGCACACTTGTGTTTGTGTTCCACACCGTGTACAACAGCAGCTTTGCAGAGTGCCCTCTTGCACTCCGGGACCCCTCAGGGGATATCAGAGAGCCAGTTTTGGCCTGATCCCTGCAGGCCAGGCCAGGGGACCCCACCTGCCAGTGGGACCCCACTCACTCTGCAGACACACTTTGAGCCACAGCAGCACCCCAGGTGTGGCCGGCCAGGGAGGGACAGTGAGAGATTGGCTCCAGGGAATGTCCAGCATGTTTTGGCAAGTCCTGCCCCACCAGCCACCTTCTAATTAATTTTCTTTCAATGTGCATGAATCTGTGCACCAGGTTACTAGTATTTGCCCAAGGAAAACCAGTTATTGACAATTATGAAATGTTTTGCTTCTAGTTGTTACTAAAAATTAAAGTTTCTATGAATTGTAATTAAATTAGGGGGAAATGTATGGTTTTGGTAATATAGAATGAAAAGTAGCTTGTTTTGAGGGTGGAATTTCTGGCCTAGCATCTGGTCATGGAGCTCTTGAATGCTACCCTTTCTAGGCCCCATTATTTCTCTTTCCTCCCACTTCTTTTTGGACACTGTATTTTTAAAACCCTTGTCTATTTTGTGTCTTCCTGGCTAGGAGAAATTTGCCTATAAATGTTCATTCACCCAGGGTGCTAAAAAATTCTATACAAAACCCTAATCCTCAACTGCCTAGACAAGAAACAGGTGATGCCACCCCAGAACTAGCTCTACATCCTCAATCAGCAGGAAGTACTTACAGAAAACTGACCGTAAAAACTCAAACCCCAGTTGAATTTGGATGGTATCACTTGAGGAGGGAATGTTAGGCAGGAGAGATAGCTGGCAGGGAAACCTTAAAACCTATAGAGGGGAAACATATAAAGCACTTGAACCCCCACCAGGTGAGGTGCTCAGACTAGCTGAGTTGCCCGCTTGTCCTTTATGCCAAATTATTCTTCAGAAATTCACTTACTTTGATTCAACACTGCTTTCTGTCACTTGTCTGAATTCTTTCTTTCTTTTTATTTTTTATTTTTTGAAGAAGTTTGGTGAGTTTATTTGAGCCAAATTGTCGATGATTGCCAGGAAGCAGTATCTCCATGGATTGGGATAATGCTCCAGAGAATGGCGGTTATTCATCTATTTTTATACATTGCAATCAAAGGAGAGGATGCAGGTGAGATACATGAAATCCACTGGTGATAGACTAGAGAGGTGGTAAAAAGCAAAGTGGGGAAATATCTGGAATTGGATAAAAAGAAAAATGATAGACACATAGTTAGGTGGGTGCAGGATAGTTTATAGTCAACAATTAACATGATAACAATAACACTGAAAGAATTTGTGGTATCTGTACTGGCACCCAGACACATTAGGTTGTGCCCCAAAGGGTCCCGAAAAAGGGAAGTTACAAATTACCTAGACATTTCAAGGTTATGTTATCATAGATGCAAAAAACACAGATAGACTCAGTTAAGGTAAAGGTTGACCTGGTCAGTGAAGATACCAGCCTAGGAGGTGACCAACCATGGTAACTGCTTTTAGTTAAAGTTTAATTTCAGACTATCCTTTGTGGTTACATTAGGTCTCTGAGTCTGCAAGACTCATGCAGGCCTTCCCTGAGCCTATCAGGCCAGCATGTGGCCTCCTTTATCCACACATCCCTCTTTTGGTCATAAATTATTCCAAAGGATGCATTGATGACCAAAATTTTGGTCGGATAATGAGTCTGGAGTCCCACTGTACTAGGAAGGCTCATATCTAAGATGTCTCACTGTCAGCATTTGTCTTGCTGAGCAGGGTGGACCACTGGGGATGGGGCAAGACCATAATTTTAGATGGCACTTAAGGTCAAATTATTATTATTAATTATAAACAAAAACAAAAAATAAAGAATAGGTAAATGGAAGGCAGTCAGATCTTATATGTCCTTGTTAAAAAGTATTCTGGATCATTTCTAATTTTTGAGCCACCATGATCCAAGTCTTTTTGCTGTTTGTCAAGGTTTGTTTTTTTGCATCTAGTATAACATTTACATACCAGAAATAAAAGCAATAATATTAAACCAGTAACACTGAGTAGGAACAGAAAATGTCTAATGTTAGACAAGAAAGGATCTGAGGAGGAATAAATATCTACTATTCCCAGAAGTTCCAATTTTACTTTGGGCAGTTAATTTCATCAATTTCTATATTTAGACAATACTCATCTAAAATACTTCCCTAGTCAAAACCGGTTTGGCTCAGTGGATAGAGCATCGGCCTGAGGACTAAAGGGTCCTGGGTTCAATTCTGGTCAAGGGCATGTAACTCAGGTGCAGGCACATCCCCAGTAGGGAGTGAGCAGGAGGCAGCTGATCAATGTTTCTTTCTCATCAATGTTTCTAACTCTCTATCTCTCTTTCTTCTTTCTCCCTTCCTCTCTGTAAAAAGTCAATAAATTATATTTAAAAAAATACTCCCCTAGAGTAGATCCATCTATAATTCTACCAGGGGAATTATTAGGGATGGGTTTGTCCAAAGTAGATCCTTTATAATAGATGTAGCCTGAAAAAAAAATGTACCAAAGCATTTATGGATAGTAAAATACCTGACTTCTTTCTTGCAAGTGTGACAACAGCTACCCTCTAACTTGGGTGGCTCTCTGCTAACAGGGATGTAATATCTTTGGAGAAAATGTAGTTGGGTAAGTGAGCTATATTTGGGATGTCTGACACAGAGCACACAATAGAGAAGACACAGATATAGGACCCTGCATTACCTTCTTCTACCTAATTTGTAGGGAAGGAAACAGTGGGGGTGGTGGTGAAGGGTCCTGATAAACAGTAGCAGAAATTCCAAAATCAGGAGTTTTAGAGCTTCAGACATGTTGGTTGTCATTGTGGACTGTATAAATATTAAGATTCCTTCCTTAGGCAGGGCTAGTTTGTGGAAGAAATAGTCTACTCCTTAGAGTAGAGATGACAAGTTATAGAAAAGAAGGAAGTTAGAAAATAAATAGAAATGGAGGCAAGGAAACACATTATATTACAAAGCAAATAAAATGATTACTAAAAGTCAACTTTTTAATGAGCATCTACAATGTGTGAATGACTCTTTTTTGTACATTATTTCTTTTAATGTTTTCATATAACTTTGTGGAGTGAGTAGAGGCAGGGGTTGGTTGAAAGGAAACTAGAACATAACAAAAAGTGTAGAGAAAGCAATTAATTTGCCTTTGCAGTTCATTATTTTAAAGTATTCTTATTAAGGGTAAGATTGCTTTTTTTGTTTTCTCTTTTGGCATTTTCCCTCATTTCACTGAGACTTCAGGAGAAATGCAGGAGCCAAGGAGTCTACTATCCCCTTGTACCTACACTTTCCTCTCACTTTGATTTCTTTTACAATGTAAGAGATCCCCCTACCCCTTTCAGATCAGAGTCTCTGCTTGTGTTCTGAATAAAGATTGAATTTTCATGTCTCAAACTTTTATTTAGGATCATCTTCGTTTTATACATGCATTATTCACACCATTGGGAGCACTTCCAAATAACGTATAGACTTCTCAACTAACTTACATAAACTGAAACCAATAATATTTTCCCATTCTTGTGCCCAACTCAAATGGGACCAGAAAATAACTCAGTTATTTGCTCCAAGAAATATTTGCTTCTAGAAGATAAGAGAGTGAGCTGACTGAAATCGTTTACTTGATCAAGATTAACAACTCATCAAAGCCTCTTTTACACAACCGCCTCAGGGTGTGCACTCATGCAAAGCTCTTTTGTCATAAACTCTGTTCAGTTCCAGTCAACTCAAGTAAGCACAGTCTCTTCCTCAAATGGTGCTGGGAAAACTGGACAGACACATGCAAAAAAGATGAACCTAAACCACCAACTTATACTTTTACAAGAATAAACTCAATATAGATAAAATACTTAAATGTAAGGCATAAAACCATGAAAATATAGAGGAGAACATAGGCAGTAAAATCTCAGACATCTTATGTAGCAATCAGCTAATGGATACATCTCCTAGGACAAAAGAAACTAAAGAAAAAATAAACAAATAGGGCTACATCAAAATAAAAATCTTCTGCACAGCAAAAGAAACCAGCAACAAAATGAAAAGAGAACCTAAATATGGGAAACATATTTGCCAATGATACATCTGATAAGGGGTTAATAGCCAAAATATAAAGAAACTCAGGCAACTCAACAAAGACAAATAATCCAATTAAAAATGGGCAGAAAACCTGAGTAGACATTTATCTGAAGAGGATATACAAATGGCCAAGAGACATGCAAAAATGCTCAAATTCACTAATAATTAGGGAAAAGCAAATTAAAACCACAATGAGATATCTCCTCACACTTGTCAGAATGACCATAAAAAATAAAAAATAAAAATAAATAAAAAAGAAATAAAGGAAGAAAAGAAAAGTTTCTGGCAAGAATGTGGAGAAAGTGGAACATTCCACTGTTGTTGGGAATGCAGATTGGTGCAACCATTATGAAAAACAGAATTGAGTTTCCTAAAAAACTTAAAAATGGAATTTCCATTTGACCCAGCAAGCCCAATTCTGGGAATATATCCTAAAAACCCCAAAACACCAATCAGAGAAAATTGCACGCGCCCCTATATTCATAGAAGCGTTATTTACAATAGCTAAAATTTTGAAACTTCCCAAGTGCCCATCAATATATGAGTGGATAAAAATGCTGAAGAACATTTGCTCTATGAAATACTATTCAGCTGTGAAAAAGAGGGATCTCATGCTTTGGGATAGCATGAATGAACCTGAAAAACATTATCCTAAGTGAAATAAGCCAATCTGAGAAAAACAAATATCACATGATCTTACTTATTTGTGGAATCTAATGAAGTAGAGCATCTTTTCATATATCTATCGGCCATTTATATGTCTTCTTGGGAAAATCTCTGTCTAGGTTCTCTGCCCATTTTTTAAATGCATTGTTTGTTTGTTTTTGTGTTGAGTTGTATGAAATTTGAACATATTTTGGATATTATTCCCTTGTGATACCTGTTGTTTGCAAATAACATCTCCCATTTATTGGTTGCCTTTTGTTGTGTTGTTGGTTTCTTTTTATGCATATAGGCTTTTTATTTCAATACTAGAGGCACAAAATTCTTGTCCCACAGCACAGCCTGCAACCTCTCTAAACTGGGACCCCTCGGGGGATGTCCGACTGCCTGTTTAGTGCAATGATCAGGCCTAAACCAGCAGTCGGACATCCCTTTCGTAATCCAGGACTGCTGGCTTCTAACCACTTGCCTGCCTGCCTAATTTCCTCTAACTGTTCTTGCCTACCAATCTGATCCCTCTTATCTGCTCCCCTGCAAGCCTGATTGATGCCTAACTACTCCCTTGCTGGCCTGGTCACCTCCAACTTCCTCCCCTGCAGGCCTGATCGCCCCCAACTTCCCTCCCCTGCTGGCTCAATTGTCCCCAACTGCCCTTCCTGCAGGCCTTGTCACTCCCAACTGCCCTCTCCTGTAGGCCTGGTTGCCTCCAACTGCCCTAGCCTGGAGGCCTGGTTGCCCCAAACTGTCTTCCCCTGCAGGCCATCTTGTGACAACAGGAGAGCCACCATCTTATGATGACATTAGGGTACAAGGGGCCACCTAGGCTTTTATTAGTATAGTCTAGAGGCCTGGTACATGAAAATTCATGCACTGGAGGGGCATGGGGGTCCTTTAGCCTGACCTGCCCCCTCTTACATTCCAGGAGCCCTCAGGGGAAGGAGGTGACCTGGTGATCACGGGAAGGTGACAGACCAATCACATCCCTGTTGCTGCCACTGCCGGGCAGGGCTAGCCTCAGCTGGCCCTGGTTACTTGAGCCTCGGGTAGCCCTGGGTGGCTGGGCAGCCACCATCCGAGGCTTGCCTGCACCTTGGCCCAGCCCTGGGCATCTGAGGAGCTGAGGGGGCTGGGAGACTCCAGAGGAAGGTGCAGAGAGTGGCCAGACCTACTGGAGGGCAGGCCCAGCAGTGACACACAACCTGCTGCCCTGGTAAGGCTGAGAAGACTGGGTGCCACCATCTTGTGGCTGTGGGCATCACCATCTTTGAGGGTGTGATGGTCAATTAGCATATTCTTTCTTTATTAGATAGGATAGTCCCATTCATTTATTTTTGTGTTTACTTTCCTTACCTTTGAGGTCAAATTCTTAAAATCTTCTCTAAGACCAAGGTGCATAACTTTAGTTTCTCTCTTTCTTTTCTCTGCAATTTATTGTTTCAGGTCTCATATTTAGGTCTTTGATCTATTTTAAATTAATTTACCGGTATATACATGGGGACAAACTGTAATCTGGTTCCATTCTTTTTCATGTGGCTTTACAATTTTCCCAGCACCATTTGTTGAAAAAGCTTTCTTTTCTTCATTGTTTTTGGTTTCTTTGTTGAAAATAATTTTCCCATATACATGTGATTTTATTTCTGGGCCTTCAATTCTGTTCCATTGGTCTGTGTGTCTGATTTTCTGCCAATACCAAGCTGTTTTGATAACTATAGCTCTATAGTAAAATTTGAAGTCAGGTAATGTGCTACCTCCATCTTCATTTTTTCCCCCCAGGATTACTTTGGCTATTTGGATTCTCATGGTTCCACACAAATATGATATCTTTGTTCTATTTCTTTGAAAAATTACCATGGGATTTTGATGGGGATTGCATAAATTCTGAATATTACCATTTTAACTATGTTGAGTCTTCCAATCTATGAACAGGAAATAGTAATATCTACCCATTTTATTGTGATTTTTTCAATGTCTTTTAACAATGCTTCATAATTATCATTATTATAGGTCCTTCACATATTTTATAAACCTAGCTATTTTATTTTTTGTTGCATTTGAAAATGGAATCATTTTCTCTTTTAATTTTGAAACTTTATTGTTAGTATACAGAAATTCAGTGGAATTTTGTACACTGATTTTTGTGTCCTACAGCTTTACTGCTTTACTGTCTTTATTGTTTCTAATAGTTTTTTGGAGCTGTCTTTAGGGGTTTTTTTTATATACAGAATATTATTTTTATTTGTTGAGAAACTGGTATACTTCTTTCCACAGTGGCTGTACCATTTCATATCCCCATCATAAGTGCACAAGATTTCCAGTTTCACTACATCCTCAGCAACATATGTTTATTTATTTGGTTTTGGTATTTTGAATGTGAAAGTGGCCATCTTGCTGCGTGTGAGATGTACCTCATTGATTTTAATTTCTCTAACTATCAGTGACGTAGAGCATCTTTTCATGTGCTGGTTGGCCATGTGCATGTCCTCGTTAAAGAAATATTTATTCAAGTGTTTTGCCTACTTTCTAATTAGGTTGTTTGTTTTGTTGTTGAGTTTTAGTTCTGTTTATATTCTGAATACTAATCCCTTATCAGATATGAAATTTGCAAATATTGTATCCTAAATATTTCTATCATGGACCTTTGTCTCTGCATTTTCAATTAGTTTAAAGATTCAGCATTATTCTCTTTGCATGTTCAACTAAGCGTTGTACAATACTATGAGTCATACAGTAAGGATAAAATTAAACTAATCTGGACAAGGGCAAGTGAGGCAGTACTATAGAATTATGTCAGCTGAGCAGTTACTTTGGCTCATTGGCTCCTCCCTATTTATATAAAATACAGTAAGAGGATATAATTAATCATAGTGTTTCTTTCCATGAATATACAACTTTAGCTTCAGCTTTGACATTTGATCATTGAAAAATGTTACTCATTTCCATTTTAATTTTTTCAATATAATTGGCAGTAAAAAATTAATATGTGATTTTATGTTCATATTGAGGCTCAAGTGAATAATTTATGTTGAAAGATTTTGTATTCGTAGAAATTTAATTTAGGAAATTTGCCTTTTAGAAAGTCTTTGACAACTTACACATTTCTTGTTTTTGCTTTTTAGAAAATCTTTAATTGTTTTTTCTACTCTTTCAACTTTCTTTCATCTCTTATGCACTGTTTCAACAGAAAATAGTTTTTTAGTAGTAGATTGATTGATATATATTTATGTATATATATAGATATATATTGAATCATATACATATGTATGCATGCATCTACATATATATAGTGTATATATATATATATACCAAAGTACAATTATTTATAATAATAAAAGCAAAATATGCTAATTAGACTAGACATCCTTTTAGATGAACTTCTGGATGAAGCCAGGGCTGCGAGAGAAGCCCAGGTCCCCAATGCCAGAGACAAGCAGGTGCAGGCAGCCGAGGGAATGAATGCCTACTCTTGCATGAATTTTGTGCATTGGGCCTCTAGTATATACTATTATATAAGTCCTAATTGTAATACTATGAGAACAGACTTGTGTATTCATATATATATATATATATGTGTGTGTGTGTGTGTGTGTGTGTGTGTGTATAGTACATATATGTATGTATTATGCATAAGTAACAATTCTTTCTTTTAGAAAAGTAAAAATTTATTTTTAAGATAATAATTATAAAAAGCTATTGATAGCATGAAATATACAAAATTCTACTATAAGATGATTTTGATGCAAGAATTTCTTTTTTGGTTAATGATAAATTCAGATAATTCACAGGATACCTTTAGTTGCAAGTTCTGATTATAAGCATTATGCATTTATTTAAACATCTATTCCAAAAGCTTTTTCAAAGGATCTATTCTGGTTTGACTTTGTCTTTTAATAGTCCAATCTGCTAGTATCAGTCAGAGAGATATGTATGCAAATGAAAGAATTACAGCAAACTTCTTGTTTTTATTTTTATTTTTTTTGAAGAGGCACAAATGAGGGCTGTAAAAGAAATAGTTTTGAAACCTCTGTTTGCATAAAGCACATTCAGTGAAATTCAGTGTAAGTTCAGTAATATTTGCTATAAATTCAGTTAAATTACAATGTGCTGTTAAACTTATTAGAAAATAGCAATACAATTAGAAATAATTATTTCTTGTTTTCATCTTCAAGTTACTATATTCAATTTTAGGTATATCTTCAAACTTTCTCAGAGACTTAATTATCTTTTTTGGTTGAGAGAGAAATTTAAAAAAAAACATTAGACAGAGAGAAAGCCTTGTAAAAGAGATAGTGGAATGATTCTCTATTCCATCCATTGGATTTTACCTTCCTTGAGGGTTACAACTTATTCTTTACTTTTTAAAACCACTTCTCAAAACAAAGTACAGGACCCATGAAAGGGCTTATGACATGGTGGAAATGCCAACAACATACCTCTGAGTACAATACTTAATGTTACTCTAGTACACCATGGTTCTGCATTCTTTTACTCACTCACATATGCCCATTCTTTTGCTCATTTATCAGTTAAATCTTTTATTCATTTTCAGTTTAACTGGTTAGACCCTAGACTGAGGAACAATATCAAAAGGAGATGAACATTTAATGTGTTTATCATTACAAAAACCTTGCTCTGGATTGCTTTGTTATCTCTGCCAGCAAGGAGACTTCTTGGAAATTGCCACCTGGGTAGTAGGCCTGGTGAATCAATATGGTTCTTTATCGTGTATTCCCAGCTGCAGTGCTGCTGGTGCCCTGGCTGCCAAGCACTCTAACCTCCTGGGAATCACCTAGAGAGGTTAATTAGTTTGCAGCTGGCCATAATTAGGATCAAAAGGCAGCAAGGAAAGAACTATAAATCCTGACATAAAGCATACACAGAGGTTAAGCTGTCAGCTTGAGTAAACTGCATATTTTAACTAGAAATGAGACTCTTAAAAATTTGGATGTTGTTCGAAAGATACTGGGAATGCCAAGTGAAGGTACAATTAGGAAGGATCAGACACACTCAGGAATGTGCAGGCCAGGAGCGTGGGGAGGAGACAGTGGGGCCCTCGATGGACATGGTCTTCTCTGTAACCAGCACTGTCTGAAATAGCAGGAGGTGGTTGCTCTGGACAGTGTCCAGGCTTTAAAGTCTTCTCTCCACCTGACTACACATAATCCCAGGAGGAGTTACTGTTGACTCATAGCAAGAATACTTTATCATTTAACATGTGCTCAACATTTGATCTTTATTTAATCTCCCCAGCAACCATGAAAAGAAGAGGTCATTGACATCATCATGTAGATGACAGAAATAAGATTACAAAAGGAAATGTCACTTTTTCTAGGTTATATCATCATTAGTGAGCAAACCCAAATTCAGATACATGAGTTTTAGATCTTCAATCTACCCTCTATGAAATCCATAAATCCAAGTTTAATCCCGATGTCCTACTTTTGAATATATTTTAAGGGAGAATAAACTGCAGTCTCAGTATTTATTTCCATTTAACTCATCTAGTGTCTTTCCAGAAATTTGGGGTCCCAGGAGAGAAAGAAAAATAACTATCTTGAGAGAAAAATCAACCATTGTATGCTATCTCTTATAATTCCTCTAGTGTAAGTGAATATTATTTTTCTCTAAGAGCTTTTACAGTTAGAATTTAAAACCAAGCAAAATGCAAAGCCCAGAGAAGAGGAAGTAAGATGCCCTGCATAACCCCATAGCATCATTCCTTGCCTCATTCACATAGCTTCCACTCCTTCAGGACTATCTCCCTCACCATCACACCTTCACTCTGCAATTTTTTATGGCATTCTAACTTTTATTTATCTTTTTAATTTAATTAATTAATTTGTTTAATTAAAGTTCACTTTCATTATTATGATGTATTGGTTTCCAGTGCATAGCTTTGTGCTTAGACCAGTGGTCGGCAAACTCATTAGTCAACAGAGCCAAGTATCAATAGTACAATGATTGAAATTTCTTTTGAGAGCCAAATTTTTTAAACCTAAACTTCTTCTAATGCCACGTCTTCAAAATAGACTCGGCCAGGCCATGGTATTTTGTGGAAGAGCGACACTCGGGGAGCCAAGAGCCGCATGTGGCTCTCGAATTTGCTAACCACTGGCTTAGACCAATCATGTAATTTACATGATCTTCTCCTGGAGATTCCCAGTACCCACCTGGCACCATACACAATTATAACAGTGTTATTGACTATATTCCCTATGCTTTACTTTACATCCCTCTGACTGTTTTGTAACTACCAATATATACTTCTAAATATATTTTAATATATTTATATTATATATATTATATATATATAATATATATAATATATTATATATATATTTAATATATATATCCCTTCCCATCTTCATCCCTTTCTCCAAGTCCCCAAAGTTCACTTATCTCTAGCAATTACCAGTCCACAAATTAAACAAAGAACAAAATTGAAACAGATACAAGTGTTTTGTTTGTTTGGATGGTTGGTTGGTTTTGTTTGTACTGCTTTATCCCTATCACATACAACAATGCCTGAAATAATAGAAGCAACTCAACATATATTTTTAAATAAATTATTCAGGGAATAAATAAATAAATGAAAGGTTAATATTCATTTTATAAATAAAAAAATCTAAATCTCCCAGAAGTTAAGTAATTTGTACAAGTTTTGCCATTAGTAGCTCTTCATTATCTGATGTCCAATATTAAATGGAAACTTCCAGAATTAAATAACACACATTTTAAATCCTGTGCTATTCTGAGCAGTGTAATAAAATCTCACATGGTCCTGCTCCCTTCTGCCCAGGATGTGAATCATCCCTTTGTCCAGCTATCCATGCTTATAAGCACCCTTCTTTTCCATCATTCCTTATGTCTTGTGATCAGATTGTCTGTGGTATCACTCAAATACAAGAGCAATGCTTGTATTTGCATCACTCTTATTTAATCAGTAATGATCCTAAAGCACAGAAACAGTGATGCTGGCAATTCAGATGTTTGAGAGAAGCCTTAAAGTGTGTCCTTTAAGTTAAAAAGTAAAAACTTTCAACTTAATTTAAAAAAAAGATTGTATGTTGAGATTGCTAATCTCTATAGTAAGAACAAATCTATCTTTGAAATTGTGAAGTAAAAAAGGAAAGAAAACTTGGGGCTAGTTTTGTTGTCTTACCTCAAACTGCAAAAATTGCACCCAAAGTAAAAGGCATATACTTAGTTAAGATGAAGAAGCCAATGAATTTGGGGGTTGAAGACATGAATAGAAAACATGCATACGTCTAGATTTAGATGTATATGGTCTGGTGTTATCCATGGTTCCAGGCATTCACTGGGGGTCTTAAAACTTTCCCCCCATGGATAAGGGGGAAGACTGTATTAGATCTATGATGAGAACTCAGGTCTCTTTGCATCTTCACCACTGCTCTATCCAGAACATCTCATACATGTGCCCTCTCCCCAAGAATGATGTGGGCCTTGCAAACCTCTGTCCATCCAAGAAAATTGTCAGTAGCTTTCCAATGTACCTCAAGATAATTCAAATGAGTAAGAGAGAAAAGGTAGTCGCAATTATTTCTTTCTGAAATTATCATGCTTCTCCAAAGCTATGATGAGGTTATGCACAAATTCATTTCTAAACTTAAATAAAAGTAGTCATAGCAGAAGCTAGCATACTAGTTTTTAAAATTCATTTACTAATGTGTGTCAGAAGCTTTTAATGGGTTCTTTCTCTGTGGTGCACTGGATTCACATCTGGGAATATATTCTAAAGCATTATCACAAAACAAGGTAGATGCACGTGCTTATTTATAAGCACAAATCTCCTTATGCCAAATAGTTGTGCATTAGTGGAATATTTTAATACCACATGGACATTCTTAAGAGATAAACTTAATTGATTAAAAATAGGGAAGTAAGGTCATGAGTGGGGAGTGGGGGCAATGGGACAATAAGGATGCATATGTAATACCTTAATCAATAAAGAAAAATAAATAAATGAATAAATAAATAAGTAGCTTTATATCACACAACACTATATATACTAGAGGGCCAGTGCACAAAATTCGTACATGGGTGCAGTCCCTAGGCCTGGCTGGCCACTGAAGCATGAGCGTCTGGTGTGGAAGGACAGGTCCCAGCTGGCCTCTGGTCCCTGGGCAGCACCTTGGCTCCCAGGCCCCTGCACGCCCCCTCTGCCTGAGTCATAGCATGAGTCCCCACGTAGCGATGAGGTGAGTGCAGGCAGATGCCGCAGGCCGGGGAGCAGCGTGGACCTTGGAACCACCCAGCAGCACCACACAGAATCCAGGCAGGCAGTGCTGTCTCTCCTGGCTGACCTTGCAGAGTGGCTCCTGGGTGAACCTACAGGGAGCAGGACTGGCCCCTGTGTTCTTGGCTCCTGTGGCCAGGCTCACCCCAAAAAGCATGCCAGTGGCTCCTCACAGGCACCCTGCACCGAGCACAAGGGCTTCCCAGGTGTGCAAGCCCTGGTGTCCCCATGGAAGGTGGCAGGGGAGTCACCACACCTCCACCCTGTCACCTCCACCCCCAGGTAGCCAGGGAGAGGTCTCAGCTTGTTGCTGACACCCACCATGTTCTGCACAGCCCTCTGGTGGTCAACACACATTATAATGAGCGGTTGAACTCCCTGTCTCCTAGTTGAAAGCCCTACTGGATAATTTGGTTATTAGGCTTTTATTAAATAGGATACACACACGACATCTTTTACAATGTATCATTAATACTAATTGTGTGTGGCAGATATATAGGTTCTTAACAGAAAAATACACAGTTTTTTGCTAATTTCCAAGATTTAAATGGATATATTGTATTATATAAAATTTGTAAATATCAAAAATTGACTGCTTTTTAATTATTGGTTATTTTCAGTATATAATTTACTGATTAAATTAAATAAAACAACTTGCTCAATTAGCAAATTTGATTTTGGATAGACACATAACCACAATTATACTTTGCTGTAGACTAAAACTTTTTATGTCCTAACTTAAATGTTGTAACCTGATACCCAAAGTGATAGTATTTGAAGGCGAGGGTTTTGGGAGGCGATTAAGTTAGAGAGTAGGTTGCTTACGATGAAATAAATGCCTTTCTGAAAGAGGTTCTAGAGAGTTCTCCTGCACATTCCACCATGTGGAGTTGTAGGAAAAAACCCACAATACCTGCATCTATCAGCTAGGAAGAGGGTCTTCCCCAGACACTACAACTACCCAGCCCTTGATCTTAAGTGTCCAGTGTCTAAAACTGTAAGAAATAAATTCCTACTGTTTAAAAATCTATAGTATGTTTAGCTCTCATGTATATTTGCATTAATTTCTATTTAATTAATTTTTAATAGAAAGCTCTGTAGCTGTGTTCCAGGAAAAACCAGAATGAAGGAAGTAAAATATGAACAATGACATTATAAAATGAAGTTGTATGCAATCAGTGCTTTTTATATGCTTATCTTGAGAAGCACATTCGATTTTCTTTGATTTAAGTTTGGCACTGCAAAGTAGTTGATATAAGGACACTAAACCAACAACAGGTCAGATATTTTAAACACACAGAGAAAATGAATCAAGTAGAACATATCTATTGAAATGACACTAAAAGCAATTGAAATATTGACAAGTGCAGATCCAGTCCAACTTTTCTGACCTCAGCAGAGGAAATGAAGAAAGACTATTTGATCCTATAAGCTTATAACCCCTGAACTGAGGCAAATAGGAGGATTACATAAATATAGTGCGGTATTCAGAGCTTTATTTCTTTTTCAATATTTGTGATCACATAGGTGAACATGATAACTGAGCATTAGATCATTGCATTACCTGGGATTGCATGGGAGGGCCATCCCAATATAACATATTAGAGCAATTGATGTGAAGATAAGAGCAGAGGCTCAAAGAAGTGTCAGCTTCTTTTTAGGCAAACTAACTGGAAATGCATGTAAATTGACTTACAAAACAACCCTGAAAAATCTTATAAGAGAGAAAGTGGTTTCTGAGAGGACCACATTGTTTTTAGATACATACAGTATTGCCCTTTTGTACAATGTTTCTCTGACCAGGAATTGTCTAAAATCTCTGTTCAGTATTGCATTCCTTACTCCTTCAGAAACTAGCTTAGTCACGTGGCATTATTGCATGCCCACTATGCCCCATGATCTACAATGGGAAATGGAAGACAGAGACAAAGTAGGTGGCATCCCCACCCTGGAGGACTTCACAGTGTAGTGAAGAAGGCAGTCATGGAGCCATAACCATAGGATGAGGTAGAAGCCCTGACCTTAAGGCACAGCAGGAGAGTACAGGAGAACCCAACCTGTTCTAGAGGAATTGAAAAAGGCTTCCAAGCAGAGATTGGAGGCCTCTGAGCTGAGATTTTAGACAACTTGATGTTGGTAGGAAAAGAGTAAAATTGAGTGAGGATGTCTCTGGTGAGAAAAAAATATTCTGTTGAAATTTATTTCAGAGCTATGCAATTTAGATTGTACAAAAACCCAAGCAATTTAATTAAGAAAAAGCACCCTCATTTCATATATTTGCTCTACCACTCTGTTCTATGGTTTTAACCTAGATTTCAGGTTCCAGATGTTTGGAGGGAAACCTAAAAATAAGTAGAAAATAGTAACAAACAGTGGAATATTGGATTATTAACTAATTTCTGGGAACCTAGCCTATGTAATACATATAGAATCTCAGAATCAATAAAAATATTTTAAAAAGAAAATAAGTAGGCAGTTGTAGATCTGGATCTACTCAGTATAGGCATCTGTATGTGTCATCTTATCAGTGACGGTCTGTACCGATGTAGGACATGAGGGAAAGGGTCAAAAACTACACTGAAATCAGGTTTATCTAAATCCCAGGAGCGGCTCTGTGCTGTAGATGTTTTCACGTGTATTGAGGAGGCATTTAGTAGGCAACGAGCACTCTGCTAAGGAAACAATTAAATAAGCACTGATAATGCAGACTGTGATAATGTTGTAATTAGTTATTAATAACAGGGAAGGAGCAAAGGAAAGGCCAAATATTATAAGGATGCCATTTAGGCGGCTTCTTGAGGAAGCTACAACTTAACCCTACCCAGGCAGCCATCTGCCCACCGCCCATTCCCTGCAGATCACTGGGGTGAGGGACTGGGCAGGAGGAAAGGTAACACAGGCCTAGTAAAGCTTGCTATCAGTCACACCTGGGGACAGAGGTCATTGCCAGAATGGGCGTTGCTGCTGCAAGCGAGGGAAGATTTAGGATACCTAATTCCCTGAACAAAGAAGTTCATTCTCTTGCTCCTCGTGGTGGTTTCTCTTTTTTGACTCCTGCCTTGCGGGGCTCTCTCCCTCCTGCTTCCTGTGCTCTCCCAGGTGACCCATGGCCATGCGGACCCCCACGCAATGGACTCATGGACTGAAACTGGCCTGATGTTGACCTGGACCCAGCTGTGACAGGGAATGGGAGCTCTGGACACTGGCTTTGCTTTCTGTTCCACTGAAACCCTAACTATGCTTCTTTCAGGACTAGACTTTGGAAACCCAGGTATATAATTCCACACCAATAAAAAAGCACTCTTCCTCTTCTCTAGAGATACCATAAGGACTCCACACCCAGCACTCATTGGGGAAGATACCCCAACTAGACTTTTCATAAAGAAGCATATACGCAATCCTGGTATCAGAATATTGCTGGTTCCATCCTATGAAATCAGAAGTATAGAATTCTATTGTATATTATGGATGAGTTTGTGGAGAATCGGTATTACTTTTTGTCATATTAATGCTTATTAAAGTTTCTGATCCATGAATATGGTAGTTCTTCTTTTATTTATTTCGATTTTCTTTAATTTCTTTTATCAATGATTTATGGTTTTTATTATATAAGATTTGCACTTCTTTTATTAAAAGTTTTAATGTTGCCAAAACCGGTTTGGCTCAGTGGATAGAGCATCGGCCTGCAGACTGAAGGGTCCCAGGTTCGATTCCGGTCAAGGGCATGTATCTTGGTTGCTGGCACATCCCCAGTGGGGTGTGTGCAGGAGGCAGCTGATCGATGTTTCTCTCTCATCAATGTTTCTAGCTCTCTGTCCCTCTCCCTTCCTCTCTGTAAAAAAATCAATAAAATATATTTTAAAAAGTTTTAATGTTATGTATTTCATGTTATTGCAAATGGAATTATTTTTCTAATTTCATTTCTGTCTGTTCAATTTTTTATATACAAATACAGTAAAATTTTGTATATTGATCTTATATTTTGCCACCATGCTAAATTCATTTTATTGTTCTACTAGTTCTTTTAAAGAATTTTATTTATACAGAATGTGCCATTTGTAAATAGAAAGTATACTTCTTTCTTTCCAGCCTGAATGTTTTTAAATGTATTTTTCTTGCCTAAATTGCTCTGGGTAGAACCTCCAGTAAAATGTTGAGCATAAGTGGAGAGAGAGGACATCTTGCTTCTGATATATGGAGCAATCTTTTGTCTTTGACCATTAAGTATAGTATAATATGTGTTTTTTTCATAGGTTGTAAAAGTTTTCTATTTTTAAGTTTGAGTGACACATTTTATCAAATGCTTATCTTCATCTTTTGGATTAATTATGGTATTATTTTATCTTTTATTATATTAATATAATTTGTGATATTGATTGATTTTTTAGTTTTAGCACTATTTTTCATTGTGCTAAAGCATACATAACATAAGATCTATAATTTTAGACCATTATTACAGTGTACAGTTCAGTGGAATTTAATACCATCACAATGTTGTGTGCCTATGACTGCTATCTAATTCTGGAACATTTCCATCACCCCTAAAGAAAACATCATGCCCTAAAAATGTCACTAGCCATTCTTATTAAACCAATCTTGCATACTTGCATACTTGGAATACATTCTATTTTATTACATTGCATATTCTTTTTAATTTATTTCCTGAATTACGTTTGCTAATGTTTTATAAATTATTTTTGCATCTATATTCATCTATAATGAATAGTGGCCTATAATTTTCCTTCTTTGTGACATATTTCTCTGGTTTTGGTATCAGAATAACACTAGTTTCATAGAGTGAGTTGGAAAGTGACCTTTTTCCCTGTTTTTTGGAAGTATTTTTAAATGATTGCTATTGATTATCTTTAAATTTAGTACAAATAACCAATAAAGTCATCTAGATCTGAGAAGTTTTAAAAAATGATCCATTAAATCCTCTTCTGTGGTATGTCTTAATTTATATTTTCTATTTCTTTGTATGTCCATATTTGTAGTTGTGCCTTTCTAAGACTTTGTATATTTAATCTAAGTTTTTGTTAGATAATTTATTAGACTAGCATCATGTGTCTAGTACTAAATCCTATGAATTTCTGTCCCTTTGGCCATTTGAAAAATGTTGCTTTATATTTTATACTAGAGGCACAGTGCACAGATTCATACCCCAGTAGGGTCCCTCGGCCGGGCCTGCAGGGATCAGTGGACCTCCGCCCTGCCACAGCCTGGCCTTACCCACCAGCTCATCAGGCTCCAGCTCACTGTCCACATTGATCCCACACAACACGAAATAGTGACCGAAGTGGCAGGCAGCAGGGAGGAGCCCTCTCCCATGGTGGGTGTTGCTTTCACTTATCTTGCCCAGCTGAGCTTGCAGCCACTGCAACAGCTGCACTCACGTGCTGTGAGCCTGGTGTTTGGCACCCATCTGTCAGCAGCACCCCTGCTGTGGGAGCTCACTGACCATAAAGGGGCAGCTCCTGCGTTGGCTCTGCCCCCTGATGGTAGAGCATGTCATAGCTACTGGCCTATTATCCATCATCCAGTTGTCTGATCATTTGGTTATTTGAGTGCTTAGGCTTTTATATATATAGGTAAATAAATGCATATATTTATCACATCTCTTTAGTCAGATTCATATGTTCCATAAGTACAACATTCTTATGCTATTTTTATAATCCCTTCAGCTTAATTTAGGGATTATAAAACAAGTCTTGATTGAATTGTGGTTTCTGTTGTCATCATTTTAATTTCCATGATCATCAACATCCCTGGCATGCTCACATATGATTTAAAAACAACAGTGCTTGTTCTTGATCTCAAGGAGACATTCAGGCGGACTCTAAATAGCAAATACATATCTCACTACCACATCTAGTCATCTTATAGTGATTGCCTGTGTTACCAAAACTAAAGGGTTTAATTTGATCTCAACAGAGGGAAGAGTGATGTGCCAAGTAATGTCTGTGATGGTTAATGAGCATCAGTGAAGATTTCAATACTGATGATCTAAAAATGCTGGGACACTGAAAGGGTAACTATGCTCTATAGACTCCCCATCAGGGAAATGCTACCATGCTAAGCACTAATAGAGCATCCACCTCATACATAACATATTCAAGAGAGGTGCATGTTCTCTTTGCTACATCATGTGTTGTTTTGTTGTCTTGTTTGTCTGTTTTCTCATAGACATTTTGTCTTCAAAAATATTAAGGTTCATTAACAGGACTTTTTGTAGTGATGACATGAAAACTCCATCTCAGTTTTTTGCAAATCACTCCAATTTTAGTGAGACCTGAATCATTTTCTCTCCTCAAATAACTCTAAGATAATTTTGATTAGTTGATATAATTTAGTCTACCACATACAACTTGGGAGACTTTATTGGTTCTTTGCGAAGAGAATAGAAACATGTACTTGCATTTAGATTGTAGGGATCATGGTCTATTTCAACCTTCATTTGGTATAACTGTTGGGATAGACACACTAACTTCTTTTAACAAATATCAAGTAAATGTTTTTTTTTAATTTATCTTTTAATTTGTCCCCATATTTTTATATAATGTCTTGCCTTCCTTATTTTAAATAACACTTCACTTCACATAACACAAGAAATATTTAAACTTTCTTCTTCAATTCATTTTGCTTTAGTATTCTAATTTGCTTTTTTCCTATTACTCATAAAGTGCCAGTAACCAAAATATATTACATTGTAAGCACAATGTATGGAAATTCCAAATGAAGTCATCATGCATCATAAATGAAAAGAAGAATAGTGAGGGCTTCAAAAAAGGAGCATGCCATTAAAATGTAATAAACCCATCAGTGACCACATCATCATTATAAGCTGGTATGAGGAGGAAAAAGAACCCCCAATTAATACTCTGTCAAGTTGAGTCCTGGAGTTTTTTCTGCACCATACTCAGCTTATTTCCTTTTTTTCTGTCACTGAGACTACTTCCACAGGAGACCACAATGCCGAAATCTCTCATTATTTCCAAAAGGAACCAAGTGTTGGAAGGAAAATAAAAATGTCTAGATAAAGATATTTTGTCACATTTAAATTAATATGAATCTTTATTCATTAAAATTATGTATTTAATTATGATATTCAGGAATATATATATATATATATCACTATAATTCTAGGAAAAGAAGAGAGGAAGGAGGGGGCAGAAACTTATGTTTACATAAATAAATAATGGCTGAGAACTTCCCAAATATGGGGTGAGATTAGAAAACCTAACTTCATGAAGGTATAGGTCACACCATGAGTTCAATCCAAAATGATCTTTTCCATGACTCATTAAAATAAAACTGTCTAAAAACAAAGACAAGAAAATAATTTTGAAAATAGCAAGAAAAAAAAATTGTTCATGCAAGAGATTTTATAAGTCTCTGTGTTTCTCAGTAGAAAACTTGCCCAATGGAAGAGAATTGGATAATGTATTCAAAGTACTGAAAGAAAGTGCCAATCAAGAATACATTAGGTTAATAATATTCAAAACTGAATGTGATATAAAGATTTTTCCATAAGAAACAAAACTGAAGGAATTCATCGCTGCCAAAATTGTCTATGTTTAATGCTAAAAAGAGTTCTTAATGCTGAAACAAAAGGATGCTAATAGATATTATAGAAAAACACATCATAGTTGTAAAAGTAAGCATATATTTAGAATCAGAATGCTCTAATAGTGTTATATAATGGTATGTTAAAATATTTAAGCCTAGTAAAGATTAAAGAATAAAAGTATTAAAATAATTTGATAATGGATACAGAATATAAGATCATACAAATTGTAACATTAAAAACTTAAAAGGTTCTGCCAATTACTCCATATCGAAGCTATTTGAAATTTTTTCACTCTTTTATTTTGTCAATAGATATGCACTGAAAAGCTTATCCTTATTCTTTAAAATTCTTGGTCTTTGTCACTGTTTCTCTTGATATAAATATATATGTTTATATATAGATATATAGACTTCAGAGAGGAAGGAAGAGGGAGAGAGAGATAGAAAGAGAGAAATAGAGGGAGAATGATGAGAAAGAATCATTGATCAACTGCCTCCTTCATGTCCCCCACTGGGGATTGAGCCAGTAACCCTGGCATGGGCCCTGACTAGGAATCAAAGCATAGGCTGATGCTCAAACACTGAGCCATGCCAGCCAGGCTCTTTGACATGGTTTCTGTAAATTTATTGAATATGGTACCTTATATGTACTATACGTTAATTCTTAAAAACACGTTTGCTGTATTTTAATAATGTAAACTTATTCAAAGCAGATGACAGATATTAGAAAATTAAAAAGAATTTTTTGAATATGTGATTGAATAAACAAAAACACTAATAAGCAATTGAGTAATAAAAATTATAAAAAGATAGGGAGGAAAGGTAAAAGCTTTTGTATATAATCAAAGCCAAATTATTATCTATGTACAATAGAACATATATATGTGCAATATAATCTGTAATAATAAAATATGCTAATTAGACTGTATGTCCTTCAGACAACCTTCTGGATGAAGCCAGGGCTGCAAGGTAAGCCCGGGTCCTGGGTGTCAGAGGGAAGCTGGTGCCAGCAGCTGGGGGAAGGAAGACCTACTCTTGCATGTATTTCATGCATCGGACCTCTAGTAAGTTTATAATGTTTTATGCAATATTTGTATTAACCAGGAAGTAAAAATCCTGCAGTAGGTTCACAAAGATAGAGATTCAAGGCATAACAATACAAAAATTATGGATTCATGAAGTAAGGCAGCAAGAGAAGAAGAGAACAACAAAACCACAAGTGACTAGAAAATAATAAGAATATAGTAGTAAGTCCTTACTTAACAATAATTACTTTAAATGTAAATGTATTACTTTTTAATCAAAAGGCATAGAGTATTTGAATGTGGGGGGAAAAACAACAACAACAAAGACCCAACACTGTGCTGTCTACAAGAGACTAATTTCAGCTTTAAGGACACACATAGGCACAAAGTGAAAGGATAGAAAATATATTCCATGCAAGTGTAAAGCAAAATAGACAAGGTATACCTTTATGATGTCAGAAAAATAAGTTTAGGCCAAAAGAGTGTTAATAAGAGATAAATAAAGTCATTATAAAAGGGTTAATTCATCAAGGCAATATAACAATTATAATTATACACAGACTCAACATTGAAGCACATAAATATAAGAAAATGCTAACAGATCAGAAATAGACAACAATACAATAATAGTGGGGGACTTCAATACCTCACTTTCATAAATAGATAGATCATTCAGACAATAATTACTGCAGAAATGTGGGATGCAAACCATACTTTTAGTTCAAATAAATCTAGCAGTCTTATACAGAACAATTCCTCCACCAGAGTACAGACACAAATGTCTCACAAGTGTACACACAGTAGACTTCAGGATGAATCATAGGATAGATCACAAAACAAATTTTAGCAAATTTGAAAAGATTGAAATCCACACTCTCTTTTGACAAAAATGGTATGCAATTAGAAATAAACAATAGAACAAAAACAGAAAATTCACAATACATGCTATTAACAATATACTCCTGAACAACCAAAAAGAAATTAAAAGGGAAATAAAATTTTAAAAGTATTGAAACAAACAAAATGGAAACATAGCTTAGCATAACAGGGAGATGATATAAAAGTAATTATAAGAGCAAAGTTAATAACAATAAATATATACATTAACAATTATCACCTCATGTAAAAAACCTAACTATATACCTCAAGGAGCTATTTTAATATATAAAACTAACAAAAATAAGAGCTGAGGTTTTGTTATATTTTCTTGTGAAAATATATGTTGACAAATCTTTAGCTAGACTAAGGGGAAAAAAGATCCAATAAGTAAAATAACAAGAGATATAACAACTGTTTCCACAGAAATACAAAGGATCATAAGATAATAATATGAATACTTTTATCCTAACAAATTGTATAACCAAGAAGAAATGGGCCAGCTCCTGCAATCATGCAACCTTCTAAAACTGAATTAGAAAGAATAGAAAATCTGAAGAGTTAAATCAGGAATCAAAAATCTCCCAACACAATAAATGTGCAGGACTGCATGGTATCAGTGGGTAATTGTCCCAAACATTTAAAGAATGGGTGAGAAGTCTACTCAAACTCTTCCCCAAAATTTGAATACTCCCAAATTAATTTTACAAAGCCAGCAGTATCTGATCCCAAAGCCAGATAAGAACAAAAGAATATAAAATTACAGGCTAATCTCCTGATGAACATAGTTTTAAAACTTCTCAACAAATTATTAGCAAACTAAATTCAACAGCACATTTAAAGGCTCATATACTATGATCAAGTGGGATTTATTCTTGGTATGTGGGGATGTTGCAATATCCTATCTAATAAAAAAAGAGTATGCAAATTGACTGTCACTCTTCCACAAAGATGGCAGCACCCATAGCCATAAGATGGATGGTGGTGCCCAGTCCTCTAAGCCCTGCCTGAGTCTCCCAGTTATGGGGAAGCTGCAGCTGAGAGCAGGATGCATGAGTGGCCATGACAATGAGGCAAGCATTCCATCCCGACCATGAAGGGCCTCTGGCCAGGGAGGGCAGTTGGGGGCGATGAGGCCAGCAGGGGAGGACATTTGGGGGTGATCAGGTCAGTAGAGGGGGAAGTTGAGGGTGGGCAAGGCAGCAGGCAGAGTGGTTAGGGGTGATCAGGCAGATGTTAGGAGTCAGCAGTCCCAGATCACAAGATTAATGTCTGACTGCTGTTTTAGGCCCAATTCCACAGGGACATCCCCTGCAGTTGGACATCCCCTGAGGGGAGGGGTCTCAGATTGGAGAGGTGCAGGCTGGGCTAAGGGACATGCCCCCATGCATTAATTTTGTGCACTGGGCCACTAGTATACAAATAAGTAATTGTGATCTGCCATATTGATAGAATAGAAAATAAAAACAATCCAATAACTCAGCAGGTATAAATAAAGCACTTGACAGAATAAAATATCCTTTACAAATGAAAACATACAACAAATTATGTATATAAGGATAATTCCTTAAGATACTAACAGTCATATGCAAAGACACACAGTACTTAATGATGAAATTTTTCACTCTAAAATTAGGAACTAGATACAAATATGTATTTTCACCAAACTTATTCAACAAAATACTTATTCAGAGCAATAAGGCAGAAAAAAATAAATAAATAAGAGGCATCCAAAAATAAAATTGACTTTATTTGCAGATGTCATGGTCTTATATATAAACAAATTCCAAAGGCTTTGCCAAAAGATGGTAAGAACTGGTTTACAAATTCAGTGAAGTTGTATGATACAAAAACCAACATTCATAGATTAGTTGCATTTCTACAACTAATATTAAGACATCTGAAAAAAATAAATCAACTCCATTCTAAATAGCATCAAATACATTAAAATATTTAAAAATAAAACTATCAAGGATCAAAGGGGTGAAAGATCTGTACATTATCAACTGGAAGATTTTAATGAAAGCTTTTTAAGAAGTCAAACAAATAGAAAGTATTTCATGTTCATGGGTCAAAAAAATTAATACTGTTAAGTTGTCTGTTCTACTCAAAGCCATCTATAGATTCAGTTCAATCCCTATTAAAATACCAACAGTTTTTTTTCCTCACAGAAATAGAAATCCTAAACTTTGTATAAAATCACAAAAGACCTCGACTAGCTAAAATAATACTAAGAAAGAACAAACTAGATGTATCACTTCTCTCAAATTCAAACTATGCTACAAAGTTACAGTTATCTAAAAAATGTGATCCTGCATAAAAATAAACCACAGCCCACTAGGGCAGAAGAGAGAGAGCCCATAAATGAACCCACACATTTATGGTCAACAGATACTTGACAAGGAAGCCAAGAATACTCAAAAGAATAATCTTTTCAAATATGTTCTCCCACACCGTGGGCTTTCCTGTTGTTTTGTTGATGGTTTCTTTTGCTGTAAAAAAGCTTTTTATTTTGATGTAGTCCCATTTGTTTATTTTCTCTTTAGCTTCCATTGCCCTAGGCGCAGTATCAGTGAAGAAGTTCTTTTGGCATACGTCTGAGATTTTGCTGCCTGTGGATGCTTCTAGTATTTTTATGGTTTCCCATTTGATGTTTAAGTCCTGTATCCATTTTGAGTTTATTTTTGTGTATGGTGTAAGTTGGTGATCTAGTTTCATTCTTTTGCATGTGTCTGTCCAATTTTCCCAACACCATTTATTGAAGAAACTGTCTTGACTCCATTGTATATTCGTGCCTCCTTTGTCAAATATTAATTGAGCATATTGATTTGGGTTGATATCTGGGTTCTTGATTCTATTCCATTGATCTATATGTCTGTTCTTGTGCCAGTACCAGGCTGTTTTGAGAACAGTGGCTTTGTAATACAGTTTGAAGTCCGGTATTGAGATCCCTCCTACTTTATCCTTCTTTCTCAGGATTGCTGTGGCTATTCTGGGTCTTTTATTGTTCCAAATGAACTTTTGGAGAGTTCTTTCTAGGTCAGTGAAACATCTACAGACAGCTGATACAACTAAATAAAAGGAAGATGAATGATCCAATTAAGAAATGGGCAATGGACCTAAATAGAATATTTTCAAAAGAAGACAGAAGGAAGGCCAAAAGGCACATGAAAACATGCTCAAAGTCACTAATTATACAAGAGATGCAAATCAAAACAACAATGCGGTACCATCTCACACCTGTCAGAATGGCCAACATCAACAAATTGACAAACGACAAGTGTTGGCGAGGTTGTGGAGAAAAAGGAACCCTCGTGCACTGCTGGTGGGAATGCAGTCTGGTGCAACCACTGTGGAGAACAGTGTGGAGTTTCCTCAAAAAACTGAAAATGGAACTCCCATTTGACCCAGTAATCCCACTCCTAGGAATATATCCCAAGAAACTAGAAACACCAATCAGAAAGGATATATGCACCCCTATGTTCATAGCAGCACAATCTACAATAGCCAGAATTTGGAAACAGCCTAGGTGCCCGTCAGCAGATGATTGGATCAAAAAACCATGGTACATCTACACAATGGAATACTATGCTGCCATAAAAAAGAAGGAATTCTCATCATTTGCAGCCACCTGGATGGAATTGGAGAACATCATGCTGAGTGAAATAAGCCAATCAATGAAAGAGAAACACCACATGACCCCACTCATTTGTGGATAATAAAGATCATTATAAACTGATGAACCAAAAGATAGATATAGAGACAGTACAACAAGCAGATTGTTAAATTACAGCGGGGAGGGGAGGAGGATCTGGGGGAGATAATAGATCAACCGAAGGACTTGTATACATGCATATAAGTACAACCAATGGACATAAAACTCTGGGGAGGGAGGGGATATGTGGGAGGGAGGGAGGGGGGGCAAAAAAAATCAATAAAATATGTAAAAATAAAAAATAAATAAATAAATGAAAAAAAATTAAAAAAAATAAAATAGAACAATAAAAAAAAATTTTAAAAAAAAGAATAATCTTTTCTTAAGTCATGGTGCTTCAAAAACTGAATAACTACATACAAAAAAGTTAAATTGGACCCCTATTTAATTAACTTATATGATTTAAGGACTTAAACATAAAATGAAGACAACATAGGAGCAAACCTCTTTTGTACTGGTCTTGTCAGCAACCTTTTGGACATGACACCAAAAGCATAAACAACCAAAGCACATTAACACACAAAATTATTTGACTGTCAAGTATTAGGAAATGTTATCATTTGTTATAACATAAATCTACCATCAAAAAATATCATCAAAGTGTGTTAAATTAACACATTGTATATCTTAAACTTACACAATGTTATATGCCAATTACATTTTAACTAGAGGCCTGGTGCATGAAAATTCATGCTCTGGAGGGGGGTCCCTAAGCCAGGCCTGCCCCCTCTCATAGTCCTCAGGGGCAGGAGGCTACCCTATGATCAGGGGAAGATGATGTCCCCATCACACCTCTGCTGCTGCCACTGCTGGCAGCACAAGCCTCAGCTGGCCCTGGTTGCCTGAGACTCTGGCGGCCCTGGGTGTCTGGGCAACTGCCATCCAAGGCTTGCCTGCACCTTGGGCCAGACCTGGGTGGCTGGGGGGCTGAAGACAGGTTCAGCTTCACTGTGTGCCTGATGCCCCCCTCGCTGGGCTGCAAGGACTGGGGGACTCCAGCGGAGCTGAGGGGCTTGGGCTCTACCACCTTTGTGATGACATGATGGTCAATTTCCATATTTCCTCTTTATTAGACAGGATAATCTGGGAAATGGTAGCAATTTATTTCTACATGACAAAATATCATTTTAATTTTAAATATTTATTTTATATCATGGGTTTCTACCAATTACAAGAGAGCTTTCCCTCCTCCTCTCTGTTCTCTTCTTTATTTCTCTATCTAGATAATCTTTTTCTCCCTTCTGGCACATGTAACACTGCATTAGAAATTTCCCAAGTGATAATTGAATAGACCTTGTTTTTGTAAACAAATAGAAAATCTATTTTCAGTCATTGCTGTGTCAGCAAGGTGAGACAGTTATTTGTTCATTCAGTCAAAAATGGTTACCAAGCCTCTCACTGTGCCAGCCATTCTCCTGAAAACATGAATCCTGAATTAATGGTTATAGGCATAAACCCCAAATTAACCTGGACATGTAAGAACTTTATTTAGCCATGGGGAAGAAAAGCATAATATAATGACTTGACTTAACTCTCTCAAAATATTTAAAGGAAACTTGAAAAATAGAAATATAAAAGGCACATATATTTGAAATAGTATGATTTAAACAACTGAATAAAATATCTTATTAATTTTTATAACTTACCCAGAACATTTGGACACACATATATGCATACACACACACACACACACACACACACACACACACACACACATACGCATACATACACCATGTATTTAGAATCAATAGGTATGGTATAGATGTTCATAAAGTAGGCCACACACATACCATAAGAGTGGAGTATGCTCCTCCTGTAGTTTATGCCATCAGTTCTTGGAATTTTTAGAGAAATAAGAATGTTTGTAAAGCCAGACACAGTAAGCTTTAGTGAGAAGTTGTGTACAACTCTGATTGCTTATATGTCTTAATTCCTCCTTGCTGACATCAAGTCTAATATGGCCATTTTTGGAGCTAAAACAGCATACTGCAAGACAGATTTTAATGTCAGGAAAGGCTGAATTCAAACCTGGCTCCATTATTTATTTGCTATGCAACACATTTTTTAAATATAATTTATTGATTTTTTACAGAGAGGAAAGGAGAGAGTTAGAAGCATCGATGAGAGAGAAACATCAATCAGTTGCCTCCTGCACATCCCCTACTGGGTATGTGCCCCCAACCAACATACGTGCCCTTGACCAGAATCAAACCTGGGACCTTTCAGTCCACAGGCTGATGCTCTATTCACTGAGCCAAACCGGTTTCAGCTGTGCAACAAATTATGTAAGTTGTCTGCATCTCAATATTTGTCTTCCAAAAAATGTTTTTTTAAATCTTCCTTATAAGTCTGTTGTATTAATTATATTTTACATATGGAAAGAGGGTGGCACAAAATAAATTATAGCAATTCTTGTTGTTATTGCTGTTATTCTGAAATATTTATCTAAAATAAGAATATGTGTTCTCTTCATTTACCTCTCTTAGGTAATATCAAGTATCTGAAAGGGTGGAAAATGGGTCATTCTAGAGCAGATGGGTGATCATCATGTTCTTCAGTTACAGATGTTCTCAAAGTGTGGTCCTCAGAGCTTCCATGTTTGCATCATCTATGAGCTTGTTTAGAAATGCAAATTCATGAGTTGTACCCACACATCAGAGTCTGGTGACCCTTATGCACAGTGATGTTTGAAAACCACTACTCTGCAATACCACTTATGCTTTTTGCCCTACAGTCTTTTCCCTCTTATTCTTTCAAACCTTTCAGTGTTCAACTTTTCTTTTATATCAGGAAACATGGCATAGAAGCCAAGTCACAGCTGAATTAAAAACTTTTCCACTCATGGCTCAATGCACTCTAATCTCAGGGGTCCACTCAAAGCTTCTCCTCTCTCTGTAGAAGGAAGTATTCTAATAAAATCAATGATTTGGGAAAATTCAGTGACCACTCCTCAAAGAGTTCTCATTGTATGGAAGCATGTTTAGAAGGAGTTAGAATTATCTTCTTACTTGAAATCCATCTCTTTCTTTTTATGTTTTCCATTCTTTTAAAGTTAGATCAGGTATGCCAAGTGAACTCTTGCTGGAGGTCGGAAATAATTGGATAAGGAGTAGTCAGGCTTGCCCCTTGTCTTTTTTTTTTTTTTTTTTTTTTAATATATTTTATTGATTTTTTTTTTTACCCCCTCCCTCCCTCCCACACATCCCCTCCCTCCCCAGAGTTTTGTGTCCATTGGTTGCACTTATATGCATGTATACAAGTCCTTCGGTTGATCTATTATCTCCCCCAGATCTTCCTCCCGTCCCCACTGTAACTTGACAGTCTACTTGTTGATATACTGTCTCTATATCTATCTTATGGTTCACCAGTTTATAATGTTCTTTATTATCCACAAATGAGTGAGGTCATGTGGTGTTTCTCTTTCATTGATTGGCTTATTTCACTCAGCATGATGTTCTCCAATTCCATCCAGGATGCTGCAAATGATGAGAAATCCTTCTTTTTTATGGCAGCATAGTATTCCATTGTGTAGATGTACCATAGTTTTTGGATCCAATCATCTGCTGACGGGCACCTAGGCTGTTTCCAAATTCTGGCTATTGTAGATTGTGCTGCTATGAACATAGGGGTGCATATATCCTTTCTGATTGGTGTTTCAAGTTTCTTGGGATATATTCCTAGAAGTGGGATTACTGGGTCAAATGGGAGTTCCATTTTCAGTTTTTTGAGGAAACTCCACACTGTTCTCCACAGTGGTTGCACCAGTCTACATTCCCACCAGCAGTGCGCGAGGGTTCCTTTTTCTCCGCAACCTCGCCAACACTTGTCGTTTGTTGATTTGTTGATGTTGGCCATTCTGACAGGTGTGAGATGGTACCGCATTGTTGTTTTGATTTGCATCTCTCGGATAATTAGTGACTTTGAGCATGTTTTCATGTGCTTTTTGGCCTTCCTTCTGTCTTCTTTTGAAAATATTCTATTTAGGTCCATTGCCCATTTTTTAATTGGATCATTCATCTTCCTTTTATTTAGTTGTATAAGCTGTTTGTAGATGTTGGAGATTAAACCTTTATCAGTGGTAACATTTGCAAATATGTTCTCCCACACAGTGGGCTTTCTTGTTGTTTTGTTGATGGTTTCTTTTGCTGTAAAAAAGCTTTTTATTTTGATGTAGTCCCATTTGTTTATTTTCTCTTTAGCTTCCATTGCACTAGGGGTAGTATCAGTGAAGAAGTTTTTTTGGCATACGTCTGAGATTTTGTTGCCTGTGGATGCTTCAAGTATTTTTATGGTTTCCCGTCTGATGTTTAAGTCCTGTATCCATTTTGAGTTTATTTTTGTGTATGGTGTAAGTTGGTGATCTAGTTTCATTCTTTTGCATGTATCTGTCCAATTTTCCCAACACCATTTATTGAAGAGACTGTCTTGACTCCATTGTATATTAGTGCCTCCTTTGTCAAATATTAATTGAGCATATTGATTTGGGTTGATATCTGGGTTCTCGATTTGATTCCATTGATCTATATGTCTGTTTTTGTGCCAGTACCAGGCTGTTTTGAGAACAGTGGCTTTGTAATACAGTTTGAAGTCTGGTATTGAGATACCTCCTACTTTACTCTTCTTTCTCAGGATTGCTGTGGCTATTCGGGGTCTTTTATTGTTCCAAATGAACTTTTGGAGAGTTCTTTCTAGGTCAGTGAAATATGCCGTTGGTATTTTAATGGGGAGTGCATTGAACTTATAGATTGCTTTAGGAAGTATGGACATTTTGATGATGTTGATTCTACCAATCCATGAACATGGTATGTTCTTCCATCTGTTTACATCTTCCTCTATTTCTTTTTTCAGTGTCGTGTAGTTTTCCGCAAATAGGTCCTTTACTTCCTTAGTTAAGTTTATTCCTAGGTATCTTAATTTTTTTGGTGCGATCGTAAATGGAATTGCTTTTTTAGTCTCTGTTTCTATAAACTCACTGTTGGTGTATAGAAATGCCATAGATTTCTTGGTGTTAATTTTGTATCCTGCTACATTGCCAAATTCATTTATTAAGCCAATTAGTTTTTTAATGGAGTCTTTTGGGTTTTTTATATACAGTATCATGTCGTCTGCAAATAAGGATAACTTTACTTCTTCTTTTCCAATTTGGATGCCTTTTATTTCCTCCTCTTGTCTAATTGCAATGGCTAGTACTTCCAGTACTATGTCAAAGAGGAGTGGCGATAGTGGGCATCCCTGTCTTGTTCCTGTTCTTAGAGGGAATGGTTTTAGTTTTTGCCCATTGAGTATGATGTTTGCTGTGGGTTTATCATATATAGCTTTTATTACGTTGAGGTATGATCCTTGTACTCCCACCTTGTTAAGAGTTTTTATCAGGAAAGGGTGTTGGATTTTATCAAATGCTTTTTCTGCATCAATTGATATGACTATATGATTTTTATCTTTCAACTTGTTTATGTGATGTATCACGTTTATTGATTTGCGGATATTGTACCAACCTTGCATTCCTGGTATAAATCCTACTTGGTCATGGTGTATGATCTTTGTGATGCTCTGCTGGAGCCGATTTGCTAGAATTTTGTTGAGGATTTTGGCATCTATGTTCATGAGGGATATTGGCCTGTAATTCTCTTTCATTGAGTTGTCTTTATCGGGTTTTGGTATTAGGGTGATGCTGGCTTCATAGAAGGAGTTTGGAAGTGTTCCTTCCTCTTGAATTTTTTGGAATAGTCTGAGGAGGATAGGTTTTAGTTCTTCCTTGAATGTTTGGTAAAACTCTCCTGTGAAGCCATCTGGCCCTGGGCTTTTGTTTGCTGGAAGCTTTTTGATGACTGTTTCAATTTCTTCCCAAGTCACTGGTCTATTGAGATTTTTAGATTCTTCCTGATTGAGTTTTGGAAGTTTGTATTTTTCTAGGAATATGTCCATTTCCTCCAGGTTGTTCAGTTTGTTGGAATAGAGTTGTTCGTAGTATTTTGTAACAATCCGTTGTATTTCGGTGGGGTCTGTTGTTATTTCACCTCTTTCATTTCTGATTTTGTTTATTTGGGTCCTCTCTCTTTGTTTCTTGGTTAGCCTGGCTAGAGGTCCATCTATCTTGTTTATTCTTTCAAAGAACCAGCTCTTGGTTTTGTTGATCTTATGTATTGTTTTTTTGGTCTCTATGTCGTTTATCTCTGCTCTGATTTTTGTTATTTCCTTCCTTCTGCTTACACTGGGTTTTTCTTGTTGCTCCTTTTCTAACTCTTTGAGTTGTAGAGTTAGATCATCTGTTACTGTTTTTTCTAGTTTTTTGCAATAGGCTTGTAAGGATATGAACTTCCCTCTCAAAACTGCTTTTGCTGTGTCCCAAAGATTTTGGATTGTTGTGCTTTCATTGTCATTTGTTTCCAGGATGTTTTTAATTTCTTCCTTGATTTCTCTGGTAACCCAGTCCTTGTTTAATAGCAAGCTGTTTAGTCTCCATGTGTTTGATTTCTTTGGATTATTTTTATTGTAGTTAATTTCCAGTTTTATGCCATTATGGTTTGAGAAGATACTTGATATGATTTCTATCTTCTTGAATTTGAAGAGACTTTGCCTATGTCCCAAAATGTGGTCTATCTTTGAGAATGTCCCATGTGCACTTGAGAAGAATGTATATTCTGTGGCTTTGGGGTGGAGTGTCCTGAAGATGTCAATTAATTCCATCTGGTCTAGTGAGTCATTTAGGATTGATATTTCTTTGCTGATTTTTTGTTTAGATGATTTGTCGAAGGGTGACAGTGGGGTATTAAAATCTCCTACTATGATTGTATTGCTATTAATCTCTCCCTTAATGTCCTCTAGCAGTTTTTTAATGTATTTGGTTGCTCCTGTATTGGGTGCATATATATTTACCAGGGTTATTTCTTCTTGTTGGATTGTTCCCTTTAGTATTATGAAGTGGCCTTCATTATCTCTTGTTATGTCCTTCACTCTGAGATCTAATTTGTCAGATATAAGTATTGCTACCCCAGCTTTTTTTTCATTTCCATTTGCCTGGAAAACTTTTTTCCATCCCTTCACCCTCAGTCTGTGTGCATCTCTTTTTCTGAGGTGGGTTTCTTGTAGACAACAGATGTATGGGTCTTGTTTTCTTATCCAATCTGTTACCCTATGTCTTTTGATTGGAGCATTTAATCCATTTACATTTAAGGTTATTATTGATAGGTACTCATTTGACGCCATTTTTATTCTATACCCGTGTTCCTTCTTCACTTCTTATTTCTTTATTTTTACAGTAGACCCTTTAGCATTTCTTGCATTGCTGGTTTGGTGGAGATAAATTCCTTCAGTCTTTTTTTGTCTGTGAAGCTCCTGATTTCCCCTTCAATTTTGATTGATAGCCTTGCTGGGTACAGTATTCTTGGATTCAGACCCTTCCTTTGCATGACTTTGTATATTTCATCCCATTCCCTTCTGGCCTGATAAGTTTCTGTTGAGAAATCAGTTGCTAGTCTGATGGGGGTTCCTTTGTATGTAACTTTCTGTCTCTCTCTGGCTGCTTTTAAGATTCTTACTTTGTCGTTGTTGTTTGCCAATTTAATTATAATGTGCCTTGGAGTCTGTCTTCTGGGATTCATTTTGCTTGGGACTCTGCGGGCATCTTGGATTTGTGTGGGTTTTTTCTTTTCTATTTCAGGAAAATTTTCTGTCATTATTTCTTGAAATACTTTTTCCATGTCTACCTCAGTTTCCTTTCCTTCTGGAACCCCTATTATTCGAATATTATTTTGTTTTGTTTTGTCCCAAAGCTCCCGTAGGCTCTCCTCCTGCTTTTTAATCTTTTTTTCTAGAAGTTGCTCTACTTGGGTATTTTTTTCCATCTTATCTTCTAGCTCACTGATGCGGTCCTCTGCTTCATCTAGTCTACTCTTGATGCTTTCTATTGAGTTCTTCATGGTAGCGATGTCACTTTTCATTTCTTCTTGGTTCTTCTTCAGTTCCTCATGGCTCTCCTTCATTTCCTCATGGTTCTTTCTCATTTCTTCTTGGCTTTTGTCAAATTTCTCTTCCATTCTTTTTAGCCATGCTATGATCATTACTCTGAATTCTTGCTCTGGCAGGCTGCTTACCTCTGGCTCGTTTACTTCCTTTTCTGGTGATGCCTGCTTTTCTTTCAAGTGCGGACTATGTTTTTGTCTCCCCATGGCCTCTCTTTTCAGGATGTCTGGTTATGTGGTATTCCTTCTCCTGCGTTGATTTTGAGGTACAAAATACAACACTACCAGGTACAACACAAGCGGCACTTAACAGGAATGTATTTACAATATTAATAACCTCTAATAAAGGTGACCACTAGAGAAAGGCAACTTAGGGGATAGGAGAGAAGGAATAAAGGTAAAAATAAAATAAAGAAAAATTAAAAAAAAATAAAAAAAAAATTAAAAAAAAATTAAGTAAATTAAAAAAAAGGAGGGATAAAGAGATAGAAAAAGAAGAAGAAGAAAAAAGTAATGACAAAATGAAGTTGGAAAACAGGGAAAAAAAGAAGAGGGAGAGAGAGAGAGAGAAAGAGAGAGAAGAAGCAAACTAAAAGAGAAATGGGAAACAAACTATATATATGTGGAGAAAATTGCCATAGAAAAACCTCTGGACCCAGCCAATGCCAGTAACAATACTTGGAGATTAATACAAACTACAATATCCACTATTATTAAGTAAGGCTATGATATACAGAAGTAAAATAAACAAACAAAAACAGAGGATTTAAAAAAAAATACAAAGCAACAATAACAATACAGGAATAAGCATAACAATTTCACTAAAAGGCATACAAATTCACAATAATCAACCTTCACACATACAATGCGAAAAGGATAGAGGGGAGAATGGATTTTTTTTTTTTTTTTTAACTAGTTAATATAGTGCAGAGATTGGTATTTATACACTTGGATCAGGGGTTGGAACTTAGGTCTATAAGTATAGTGAGAGCTTTAGCAGGGGGTATAGAGAGAGAATAGAGGAAAAACTAAAGCCGGAAAGGGATAGGATAAACTGTAGACTAAAGGGTAAAGTTTAGTAAGAGAGTGATAGTGTAAAGGTTGAGTTGAGATAGGGTTGAATGATGCTATAGTAGAGATTAAAATAGAATGAAGGTTACTCCCAATGTAAAATAAAGAAAAAATAAAATGGTACTAGAGAGAGAAAAAAAAGAAAAGAAAGAAAGAAAAAAAAAATAAATAAAATTTTTTTTAAAAAAAGTTGCAAAATAGCAGTAGTAATAGTGATAGAGATTGAAAAATGTAGTAATTGAAAAGGTAAAATCAAGTAAGGAAAAAAGAAAAAAAATTGTTTCTTAAGTAAAAGATATGAAAAATGAAAATTAAATAAAAGATGTAAAAAATGAAAATAAAGTAAAGTATAGCAAAATTAGCATAAAAATGACCAGTACTGGTCACTCACTTCCTCAGTTAATGTATTTGGCACTTCTGATTCTCGGACCAGACAGTCTTGCAGTTCCCAGCTTTCCACTGCACCTCAGTTTTGTAAGGTAATCCTTAATTTTTAGTAGACTATATCTTAGATATTTGTGTCCATTTATTTTTGATTAATTAAAAGACAAAAGAAAAGAAAGGAAAAAAAAAAAAAAGAAGGGCAGTTTGTAATTCAGCTCTTAGGTGTCAGTGTTTCCGGTTTGACCTCCCAGTCTTTTTGGTTGCTCCAGCCTTCTTTCTCTATGGCTCTAGCTGGCAGGGTGCCAGCTGGCTCCCAGACTATCTCTTCTGGCTCCGATCCCTTGTTTCCAGGGAGGCACTTTCTCCCTGCAAATTCCCCGGATATGCCCAACTAGGCTGATCTTCCCTAGTATTCCGAAGCAAGGGGGTGAAGGGGATCAGGCGCCGAGGTGTCCAGATGCTCCGCCCTTGGCGGGACAGCCGCGATACTTAACACTCTGTCCCGTGTCCCCTGGCTTTAAAAAAAAAAAAAAAAAAAAAAATTCCCGCTTCTGGGGAAGCTTATGCCAAACCCAGCACTAGATGTCGCTGCAGCCTTCTTAGGGCTCAGCTTTGCGGGCGCTGCATGGAGGCAGGGCCGGAACTCCCCGGCTACTGTGGCTGCCGGCACCGCGGGACCGCGATCTCTCAGGCTTTCCCCGCAAATTCTGACCTTTCCGTGGGTGACCGAAGAACTCCTTTGAATCCACACGCCAGCGCCAACTCGGGCGTCTCAGCTACTGGATGGAGCTCTCCGCAGTGGGCTTTCCAGGCCTCAGAGAAGCCACTCCTTTCTCACAGCGCTGCCGCCGCTGCTTCTGCCGCCGCCGCAGCCGCCGCGGCCGCCGCTGTGGCTGTGTTGGCCACCGGCTGGAAATCCTGTCCAGCGGATCGCTGCCTAGCTTCCTTGAAACCTCTGCTGCCCCTCAGCTGCCAATCAACCCTCCCTGAGCGACTCAGATGTTACTTTTATCTGTTCTGGGACCAGAGTCAGAACAAGTCCGACTGTTCGGTCGCCATCTTCAAGCTCCGCCCCCTTGCCCCTTGTCTTACAGAAAGCTCAGATGCATCTGAAGAAATAATAAGAATAAATTCTTAGTGATAATAATTATATGTCTAAAATGTTGGGCTCTGAAAGCTACCCTATTGGCCATACCCAAAACCCTCTAAAGCTCTATTTTACAAATGAGAAGAGTGAGGTTTAAATGTCTTTCTCAAAGCCATTCCATAAGTTAATTGTGAGGCCAAGATCATTTCCTGTACATCCTAATGCCAGGGCTCATGCTCAAGTCACTCTAGAAACAAGTTACTGGATACTTACCTCTGTTTACTTTCATGGGGCAACATAGTGGGTGGCACTAACAGATATTTCACAAGAAAGCAACTTTCTCTCTATCAATGTTTCTAACTCTTTATCCCTTTCCATTCCTCTATATAAAAAAATTGATAAAATATATTAAAATATTTAAAAATAATAGCACAATTCATTTCCTATAGTGATCATATTCAACAGGAGTTTAGATATATATATTTTGGGCCAAATAGTGAATGATATACATTTGCTTAGTACTGCAGGATTCATGAGTAATTGTTGAGTAATAATTTTTTGGGCTCTGATATTTGGGGGTTAACTATAATTTATACCCTGATATATAGTATAATTATTACTATAATTTAGTGCTTTTTACTGATTTCATCCAGAAGGAAACATTGGATGCTAATTGCAATGTTAATGTTGCTGTTATTGCTGGTGTTTCATTTTTAATGTAATGTTCTAGAGCATTTCAAACACAGTTTGGCCATTTTATGAATATTAAGACCATCAGTCAGTCATAAGCTCTTGTGATTTCCCAAATATCTTCATCTACCATATAATATCTTTTTAAAAAATCTCATTTAACTTTAATATGAATTTCTAATTCAATGATGAATAAATAACAACCATTAATTATTTATAAGAAATGTATTCAAAATTATAGAAATTGTGATACTAATATCTGGTACATTGCTTTTATTCCAAAAGTCAAATTATTTCAGAAAACTAAATAATTGGTCCAGATGTGATACTTATAATCTAAGGCAATTTCAACAATTAAGGACATTTTTCCAATTGTGTATTAAAGACTAGCTTCCTCCATGGCAATAGCAGACTGTGCTGACTCACTGCTTTTGTGCGTTGTTCATGGGAAGTTAAATTATTTTTAAATGTGTGCCTGAGGATGAACCCTCCTGAGAAAAGATATTTTCATTACTGGTCACATCATTCCCCCATACCCCCAACCACATGCTCTTAAAATAGCCTTTTACCCAAATGTGTCCTTCTCCTGATAGCCAGTCCACCACCAAGTCCCTATGCTCATGACCTTTTTCTTTAACCCTGCCCTTCAATGTATCAATTCAGTCTCTGCATCAAAAGACTGAGCTCTCTGCAACTTCTCTTTCTTGTCCAAACTGTTCTCTGATTATTATTCTCCAGATGCATTTTTGCAGTTTATACTCTTTTTTGTCATTATGCTGATAAGGTGATTCAAAATTTTTAGGTTTTCCCTTATGAGAACAAATACAAATTTACTCCAAAAATTCCAAATGGTAAGGTTCATTATTAATGAGATTCTTCTCCTCACCATAATTTGCTTCTCTACTCAAATCTGTCTTTCTGCCTCTCTTATCTGGCATGGTCATCTCCATCTCAGAAGCATTCTACATAAATCACTTCACAAATGGTTCTTCCCCTTCTCTCAGTCCATTCAAACCTGTCTCTTTTGTTAGTGAGAAAATGTGATACGAAGTGGCATACGGGAATGTGTTAACCAGATGCAGGTTCAAGTTCCTACTCTGCCATTAGTATCCATAGAACTTCCGTCAAGTTATTGAACAGTGCTGGGCATATGTTCTTAATAACTGTACTGTACAACGGCCTATTTCTTTGAGTGGTTGTTGGTTCACAGATAGAAATAGTGTACCAACAATGTTCAATCTTTTGTGAAATTTTTCCCACCTAAACTTTGGCTCCCATCACAATGGGAACAAAAGTCAGACTTGTTTGAAACATAACACATTGAAGGCATCATGAAACTATATCTACAATTTGTCTTAAGAACAGAATATTCTAATTTGAGGAAGTAATTGTTTTGGAATAGCATATTAATTATGCATTCTGGAAGTCACACTTTATAAAAAATTCAAATAAGCCAAAGTAAGATCAAATAGTTGGGTGTGCTGATCAAAGTATAAATTATTGGTGTTAGAGTCACTGTTTTTTTAATAACGCATTCTACTAGCTGGAACTGAGCCCTCAAAGCATGGGTTCCAGAATCCTCTGATATATCCTTAATGTGGCTTCATAGTTGTGCAGTGTTTCTCCATCCTAATTCCAAACGTCAGGTGAGCTAAGAATTGTCACTACCTTACCTTCTATCCATCAGATCGAGAAAAATAATGTTGGGCATGTGTTTATAAGGGATTGACAGAATTCCTTAAGATTTAGACAAGGACTTGATTGAATTGCATGTGTAATCCAGAGACAAAGCCTTTCTGGCCTCTATAAATTTAGTTTAAAAAAATCAAGGTTTGAAAGCTCTGTGCTCAATTTCTTTTTAAAACGTGCTATGTCCTCTTTCCTAGGAAGTCATTGCAATTACTGGCCCTTCTCATTTCTGATAGCTTGTCTGCAATGAAATGCTAAGCATCATTCTCAACTATTATTTTTAACATTAATTTAAAAGTATGTCTTTGAAATTTCAATTTATGTTGTCTTCATTATTCACAATATGACTCAGCTTTGGTTTCTAGCAAACCCAACTGTGAGGAGAAAGGGAAAAAAATGATTGCATGCATTTCCTTTATGTTCAAATTGAAATGCACCCAGTCTTTCATTGCAGCAAAAATCAATTTTAAAAGTTTAAACAGCTCAATACATAGATCTTTGCTATTGTGCATTCCCCTCACCTTCCTCCTCTCACTTTCTCCTCCTTGTCCACCAAATCCACACCGCTGATCTTACCATGTCCTGTGTTTTTGTAAACCCATTCATTTACTCACCACCTGAATACAGGCAGAATGAGAAACTAGCCCTAAAAAGGCTGACATTGGACAAAGGGCTCTCATGGTGACGTTAACAGCATAGTCCTGTGGGAAGAGCGCCCACCACTGAAAGCCACGCACTGTCCTCAGTTTCAGACAGACCTGAGTTTCAGGTCCCTCTGTCTGTATCCTTGGGTGAGGTCATTCACATTGCAAAACGTTCATTTCCTCCCGAAAGTAATACAACGTATCTCATGTGGTCATCATGAGGGTTGAATTGTCATGTGTGTGAAATTAGCACACATTAGGCTCACAGCAATGCATTCCAGTGACTGAATAAAAGAATAAAAGATAAAAATAAGTGGTTGCTTTGCTGCTGCTGTGAGTAAGGAAGCCTGACCCAGAGGCATCACCAGCTGCCTCACTGGAAGACTCACTGATCAATACAACAATAATACTTCAAATTATAATTTTTCTAAAATCTGGTACATAGTATTAATAAACTGTACAATTTTGTCCAGAAAATAGCAATGATGCTGTTAATGTAAAAAAAAAAAAAGGTGAAAAAATAAGTATTCATAGGTGTGTTTGTTTTATTTTTTTGGCGGGGGGGGGAGGGTGGTGAGAGGCAGAGCTGTTGTTTATAAACTTGTCAGCCACGGTGACTTTGTTTATCTCTATTGTCACATGCAGATACACAGTCTCTATTGGGGACAGCTCCTCCATTCATATTAAACTTTTTTTTTCCTGGTAAACAATCAAGCTGAATTTTTCTTTCCTGCTGATTTGATTGGCACTGTAATCACCACAGTATACCTCTCCCAAAATGCATTTGTCTTTCGGCCAATTCACAACAACACTCTGTGATATTCCTGTCAACACTGAAGAATTTTTCTGAGCCAGATATTGTTTTGTTTAATTCTGGTTCATTTAATTAAAATTTCCATCCTATGTATTATCACACTGAGAAACTGCAATTTGTTATAGAAAAATTAAAGGTTTACCTGATAACATGAAAAAAATAAATCATGACACTGCCCTGTGTTTACAATCTTCACATTGCCTAAAATAGCAGCACAGCTTAGAGTTTAAAGGCAGAAAAGATGGCAGTCCCCATCCTTCTCTTGCTTTGGGATTCTGGTCAATTTAAATAGCACTCCTATATCTATGGATGTTTAAGATAGTCACACAAGTTCTTGTTTCATTCACCAAATAGCCATCATTACCATCTACAATTTACTGGACTCTGATCTAATTACCGGGGGCGGGTGAGGTAGCAGTAAAATGAAAAATTCAATGCCATCATTTAGTTTACAATGTGGTGAAAAGTGATCAACATGTAACCAATTAAATAAACTACTATGTCAGGTAATAAAAAGTACCACAGGGAAAAGGTAGCGGGGTAGGTAGGATGCCACATCAAGTGGAATGATCAGGGGAGGTCACTGAGGAATTAAGAGTGAAGTATGGTAAAAAGTTAGCTTTGCAATGATCACTGAGAGTGCTCCAGGAAGCGGGAAGAGTCTGTAGATGAAAATTCCGTGCATCCTAAAGCCCACATGGGTGTAGCAAGTGCAGGGAAAGGGAGAGGCAGTGGTTAGAGGGTTGTGAATGCAGGGGACAGATGATGGAGCGAGAAACAGTTCAACCAGGAAATAATTGGAGAAGTGGTGCTGGATTTACTGGATTGGATGTGGGATGAGAATAGAGAAACTAGGACATGGACCAAGCCTAGGTTTTTTCCTACACCATTGAGTGAATACTGGTGCCAGTAACCATGACAGGAAGATAACCAGCAGTTTTCTGAGTGGAAACCAGGAGTTTTGCTGTTCCCATGTTGAAGGTCAGATCGGTATTTAGACATTATGAAGATGCCGCATAAGCAGCTGTCCTCCCTCCTGGAGTCCAGGGGAGAAGCTGGAGATGTGCATTGTGACCTCGCTGAGTACCAGTGGTAACTGAGCACATGCGTCTGAAGGGGAGCACGAGGGAGAGTGTGTGGATGGAGGAGGGTACCAATGTCTATTAATAGAACGGGACTCCAGCAGAAGAGGCTGAGAAAGAGAACAGAAGGGTAACAGCATAGCTAGAGAGGGGTGGTGTTCCAGACTATTGGAGAACAAGATTTTGAAGAAGTAAGAGTGGCCAACTATAAAAAATGTGTAGTGCATAAGAGGTCAGATTAGGTATGGAAGAGAAATTAACCACTGAACTTGACCATTTGTGGTTTTGTGAATGAACTTGATGACACACTGTCATTTTGTGCAGCCTGTAAACATGCTTTTTACATTTCATGATATTACCTGGAAAACACTGTTTTTTTTGTGTGTGTTTTTTTCCAACTCTCTATTCCCTCCTAGTCATTAGATCATATATTCATATCTTTTGCAATTTGGCTTTGCTTTGCCTCCATGTGAAGTAGGCAAGGTATATATTCCTCTCTCTGGACTTGGAGCTTATCTATGAATCTAATCATACAGAAAAGACAATAAATAACTGTAAAATTTACATATTTTAATAGTGAAGCGTCTAGCATGAGGCCTAGCAGATTACCAAACAGATAATAGGGAGAAGGTTAGAAAAAAGAAGGCATATTTCCTCCATTGCTCTGGATGAAAATATAGCATACATGGGAAATGATGCAAGCAGGCGAGTAGATAGGGTTGTAGAAAAACAAAAGATTATCAGTGGAACCTTTCTGTTAACGCTCTCTAAACTCTGTCTGTTAAAACCGATTCAAACTCTCATCTCTCAGTCACTGAAACAAACTCTGACCAGGAAAGCAGCCTCACCCCACTTGCTGAGCCTCGGTGGCTGCTCTTTCAGTGTTGGGCAGATGTGGTTTCTAGGTGCCTAGCAATCTGAGAGGATCCACACAAAATAAATAATACCTTCTCTCCTTCCTGTACTGCTTAGGCTGAGGCTAGACTCCAGGAACTGTGGACAGAAAAGTGCACGATGACACCACACAGTACACACACAGGGCAGTCTAAGAAGGAGGTTCCTTGACAAATATTTCTCCTCCTAGACACCTTTCCACACATTCTCAAGCTTTAGCCTGTATTGGGGTCACATAAAGGGGTTCTTTTTTTTTAATACATTTTATTGATTTTTTTTTTTTTTTTTACAGAGAGGAAAGGAGAGAGATAGAGAGTTAGAAACATCGATGAGAAACATCGATCAGCCGCCTCCTGCACACCCCCCACTGGGGATGTGCCCGCAACCAAGGTACATGCCCTTGACCAGAATCGAACCTGGGACCTTTCAGTCCACAGGTTGACACTCTACCACTGAGCCAAACCGGTATCACCTAAAGGGGTTCTTAAACACCAATTCTGGGTCTGACCCCCAGAGCTTCTGATGAAGTAAGTTTGTAGTGATGACAAGGGCAATTTACATTTCTAAAACTTCCCAAGTAAGGAGGGTGCTGTTCTGGGGATAACACTTTCAGAATTATTACTCTGAAGTGGTCACTGCTGCCTGTAGTAGCCAGTCAGAGAGGAAAGAGACTTTGGAAGAAGGTGTTGGATATCTTTTCTCTGCTCCTCTTTAACCCCTCTTTATTCCCTTCATGCTTCTTCTCTATGCCCCGAAAGGCTGGTCTATACCAATGGGCCTCCCTGACCACTGGGTTTCAGTTGGGAGAACAATGAGGAACATAGCAGGCAATGGGAGGAGGGAGGAGAGGGGACTGGATTGCTAATCTCCAGTGGGGTTGCTGCCAGCTGTCTGTCTCTACCACCAAAGTTCTCTGTCTTGGCAGAGAGCCCCTTCTGAACAGCTTTCTCTCTCCGTGTTCTTGGTACCTGTACCTTCTCATGCCTTTGGAAGCTTAGAAACTCCAATGACTTCCCTCCTACAAGTGTAGGGAGTTGCACTATCCTTTATGACATCTTATATCCCACCTTTATTTTTATAATTACATTATTAATCTCCTAATCTACTCAGTTTGTACATACAATTTCCTGCAAGGAGCATGGCATATATAGGACAGAACAAGCTTGCTTGAAGACTTACCTAAAAACAGTACTGCTCAGTTCTGCCTCCATCCTTGGTTAGCTTGCAAATGAGGGTAAGGGATAGGTACAGCTCTATTTCTATAAAAGGAATTATTTTTTAAAAGTTTTCTACATTTACAGCTCTTTCTATGTCCTACTGCAAGAATAGTCCTGTGCAAGAAAACCAGTTTATATTTATTTGAACTTAGAATCTAACTATATTATGTACACAAAAACGTTTTTGACAATTGGTATAAATTTTTCAAGAATATACACTTGGTAATTTGAGAAAAAAATATATTTATTAATAACTTGCTAATAGCCATAGCCTGTTTGGCTCAGTGGATAGAGCATGAGCCTGCAGACGAAGGGACCTGGGTTTGATTCCAGGCAAAAGCACATTCCTAGTTTGCAGGTTCAATCCCCAGTGGGGGCATGCAGGAGGCAGCTGATCAATGATTCTCTCTCATCATTGATGTTTCTATCTCTCTCTCCCTCTGCCTTGCTTTCTAAAATCAATAAAAATATATTTTAAAAAGGTAATAACTTCACCGATAGATGTCCACTATTTCTAGAAATTTTATCACCAGAAGCAAGTATTGTAGTCACCAAAATAAAACAATGCAATTGTGATAATTTGATCACTTATGTGTAGGACAATATATACAATTTTATTATAGGTAGGACAATAGGATTTTCTTTTAAAATTAAATGTATATTGGCAAGTTTTATTATTATATTAAAGCTTAATTTATCAATTAAAACATATATTATAAAAGAAAGCATGAAGTTCTGTCGGGTTAAGAACCATATTTTATGAATAAAATGGCTATCATCAATAAATCAACAAACAATAAGCACTGGAGAGAATGTGAAGAAAAGGAAACCCTTGTGCACTGTTGGTAGGAATGCAGACTGGTGCAGCCACTGTGGAAAGCAGTATGGAGTTACCTCAAAAGATTAAAAATGGAACTGCCTTATGACTCAGTGATTCCACTTCTGGGAGTATATCCAAAGAAACCTAAAACACTAATTCGAGAGAATATATAAATCCCTAACTTCATTGCTGCATTATTTACAATAGCCAAGATTTGGAAGCTGTTCAAGTGAAGTGTCCATCGGAAGATGAGTGGATAAAATAATCGTGGTACATTTACACTATGAAGTACTACTCAGTGGTACAAAGAAAGAAATTTGTTTCCTTTGTAACAGCATGGATGGAGTTGGAGAATATTATTCTATGTGAAATAAACCAGTCAGAGAAAGACAAGTGCCATATGATTTTACTCATATGTGAAATTTAATGAACAAACTGAACTAACAAGCAAAATGGAGACAGACATAGATATAGAGCAGACAGACATCTTGGTTGGAGGGAAGAAGTGTTGGATGGGATGGAGGATTGAGCAAAAAAGAAAAAAAATAGAGAAAGAATTCATGAACATGGACAGCCTGGTGATTGTGGCAGGTAGAGGGGGTTGGAGGTAGAAAAGAGTATAAAGGGAATAAATGTTGATGGAAAATAAGAAATTAAAATAAAAGGGAAAAACACATTTGAAAAGAGACTTGTAGTCATGGCCATGTGAGAAACCAAAGTCCTGACCTAATGAATCAACATACAACATACTGGTATGACATAACTAACAACTAGAGGAAAGTTGAAACATGTCAATGATGTGCAGGTGACTGAATGGAAGCCACTACAACTCAAGCCACAGATGCCTTGGAGAACAGCATTTCCCTTTGCTGGTATTCTTCCACATGTGAATGCTCACCTTGTTGGTGAGTCTCACCAACCTCCCAGCCATGAATAACTGCACCAAATGTGGGGAAGTTTGGGTATTGAGGACAAGTGAGGAAAGATTCAGAAGTAGGGATCAGATTTGTATATTTCTTTGTTAAATAGCATGATTTTAATAATAACTTGAAGTATTATTAATACCACATGGGATTGTGGCATATTTTCCTTCTTTTTCATCATGTGGGTATTTGCTTGGAAATTAAGCCCAAAAATGTAAAAAAAATTAATCTTTACACATTCAGTACAATAAGAAAAAAATAAAGATGGCAAAGATATTTAAAACAACAAAAATACACTCTGAATGTGAAGGATAGCATACACGTTACTGGTAATATCAAGTTAGCATGTTACTTAAAGCTTGCTCATGTATTATTTTATTTCTTCTTCACAGCAGCCACATGAGATATTTATTATTATTATTACTATTATGCTGAAGAGAACATGAACCTCAGGAGAGCTGATGAAATAGCCCCACACTGTTATGTTAGTAAAGGATAGAGTTAGGAATCAGGGTCGACAATTTCCACAGCTATTCTTGCACTACAAGTGCTGTTGCCCTGCAGGCTGAGCTGTGTCAGATCCCTTTGGGGGATAGAAGGAAGGGGTTGTCTTGGATTTTATCCTAAGGACAAAGCCCTATGTATTTAGGTTTTGACACCATCATAACAATGAAATTGTTTACCAATACCATCCTTTTTGATAAATGATAGAACAATTTTTCATCCTCATATAAACTTGATTTCTGAATTTTTCACCATCTAAGTTTCAACATATGTATATACGTTTCCCTGGGATAGTTCTTAGTATTCATTAGACTACAATTAAATCCACTCTTAGACTCTCTCTGTAGATGAGCCCAACTGTTCTGATGGTTTCAGCTGCCATGCCCAAGCTGGCGGCACTCGCACTCTCCCCTGAACTCCTGAGCTCAATCTTCAGTTAGTGACTAAGCATCTTAAAGATTTCTTGAGCACTTTAGTCATAAGCTATTCATTGTCTCCCTCACACCCACTTCTCAACATATATACATTCTTCACACAACTCAAAACTCTTCCCTTATTTTTCTTTTCATCATCATAAATTTATTTCTATAATCTGGAAACCTGAAGTTTATCCTTTCCTGAACCTTCTTTCAAATCATTCATTAATTTTATGTTAGTGATTATAATTCCCACTTTTTTCAGGTTCTTCTCCTTCTCTTATGCCCACTACCACAACTTTATTTCAACTTCCCATTATTTTCTAAGCAAATTACTTCAAATTCGGCTGATTTTCACTATCCCAGCATTTCCATGCTCTGACCCATTACCATGCTGTAGCCATGTGATCTGCCTCAAATAAAGGCTTTATAACATTATCTCCCCCCCCCAAGCCCCCCACCGGCCTCCCCTCTACTCACAATCAGACAGCAGTGAGTCACGGGGGGAAGATTGTGCCAAAGTTTTAACTGTTGGCTACTGCACACTTTGTTCTCTGTCTGTAAGCCTTTTACAGTCTCTCTCTTCTTTCAGTGTACAGTCTAGACAGAGCCTCCTTTGAGGATCTCATCAGCTGGGAGGAGTTTCTGTAGATCATGGGTTTATCTTCACTGTGGAGTTTTGGTCACCACTAGAATAATATGTGTGCTTGTCAATTTCACTCACCCAACTTTAATCAACCTGAAATAAGAATGTGTATAATATAAATCTTTGTAACGCAAGAAGCTAACCATTTTTGACATACAAAAGACATTCTGTCAACATTGATCAAAAAAATGAAAGACTTAATGAATGAACACACAGAGAATACGGAGTGTATGTAGCCACATGGAAGAGCACCTCACTCCTAGGATTGCAAGGAGCTGGCTGTCCCACAGCATTGTTGCTCACCACACACCTGAGTGATCCTAGCTTAATCAAGAAACCTCGTTATGAGACTTTGAAAGAATCATTAAATGTAGAACTTTAATGGAAGAGACTTTTACACATACATTACATCACATCACATCACATCACATTACATTACATTACATTACATTACTTCCTTAAGACTGTCACAGACAGACAGACAAACACACAGATACACTCACAGAATACGGTCACTTACCTCATGGATTTGTTGTGAAGAGTAAATTAGGTGGTAGAGAGAATTAAAGGGTAATAGGAATGTAATAAAGGCATTTTTAAATGATAAATTATTTTGCAGTTATATTGCGGTTTCAGAGGTTAAGGAATTTGGGGTGCTTTGCTGGGCGGTTCTGGTTCAGGGTTTCTCATGAGATTGCAGAGATGTCACCTAGGTCTGCTCATCTGAAGGTTTGATGGGGCTGGCACAAGAACAGGCATGCAGATCAGAGGAACATGAGCTCCGAACACCTGCATGATACTATTGTACAAAGATACTCAGTTCCTGCCTGGCTGTGGTGGGAAGTTTCAGTTCCAGGTCACACGTGCCTCTTTGAAAGGCTTCTTTTTTCTTTTAACCTTTATTGTTGAAAGCATTACATATGCCCCCCCCCCCTCTTTTCCCTTGTTAACCCCTTCTAGCTCACCCTTACCCCTGCCCTCACCACCCTATTGTCTGTGCCCATGGGTTATGCATATATGCATACAAACTCTTTGGTTGATCTACTCCAACTCTCCCACCCATCCCACACTTTCCCTCTGAGATTACTCAATCTGTTCCATGCTCCATGTCTCTGGAGTCACTCCATCCATCATTTAATTTAGTTTATTAGATTCCACATATGAGTGAGATCAATTGATACTTGTCTTTCTCTGACTGGATTATTTCCCTTAGCATAATACTCTTCAAGTCCATCCATGCTATCTCAAAAGTTAAGAGATCCTTCTTCATAGATACTGGGGTGGTGGGGGCTTCTTTGGGGGATAGCAAGTGGCTGGGGGAGGCATCAATCAGGGAAAAAGTAGAAATATGTAATAATTTAAACAGAGAGAGAGAGAGAGAGAGAGAGAGAGAGAGAGAGAGAGAGAGAGAGAGAGAGAAAGAGAGATCCTTTTTTACTACTGAATAGTATTCCATGGTGTAAATCCACTCATCTACTGATGGGCACTTAAGCTGTTTCCAGATCTTAGCTATTGTAAATTATGCTGCTATGAACATAGGGGTGCATACATTCTTGCTGATTGATGTTTCAGGTTCCTTAGGATATATTCCTAAAAGTGGATTCACTGGGTTAAATGGCCACTCCATATTTGATTTATCTTTCTTCTTTCCTTTTGTTTGCCCTTGACTGGGATTGAACCCTGGACCCTTTGGTCAATGCTCTATCCACTGAGCCAAACGTGCTAGGGCCATATTTAGTGTATCCAGGAAACTCCATGCTATTTTATATGATGGCTGCATGAGTCTGAATCCCCACTAGAAGTGGATTGGGGTTCTCTTTTCTCCACATCCTTGCCAGCACTTTTCCTTTGTTGATTTGTTGATGGTAATGATTCTGACAGATGTGAGGAAATACCTCATTGTAATTTTAATTTGCAACTGTCTGATATCAATGATTTTGAGCATTTTTTCAAATGTCTCTTGGACAACTGCATGTCCACTTTGGAGAAGTGTCTATTTAGGTCCTTTGCCCATTTTTAATTGGATTATTTATTTCCCTTTTGTTAAGTTGTAAGAGTTCCTTATATATTTTGGATATTAACCCTTTATCAGATATATCATTGCCAAATATGTTCTCCCATACAGTGGTTTCTCTTTTTTTATTTTGTTTATGATTTCTTTTGCTGTGCAGAAGCTTTTTATGTTGATGTAGTCCCATTTGTTTGTTTTATCCTTAGTTTCCTTTGTCTTGGGAGATGTATCCATAAATGTAATGATATGAAGGTGTCTGAGATTTTGCTGCCTGTATTTTCTTCTAAAATTATTATGGTTTCACAATGTAAGGTATCAACAGTAAACTAGAAGAAGCTGAGGATTGAATCAGAAAATTATAAGACAAGATTGAAAAGTCACCCAAGAGTGCAACAGGTGGAAAAAAAAAACAAGCATTTAAAAGCAGGAGAGTCTATGGGAGCTTGGGAAAATAAAAGGAAACAATATTCACAAAATAGAGATGCCAGAACAAGAGGAAGCTAAGCAAGATATAGAAAACCTGTTTGAATAAATAATGACAGAAAATTTTTCTGACTTGGAGAAGAAAAAAGTCATAACAACTCCAAGAAGCACAGAGAGTCCCTGTTAAGATTAACACAAAAGGATAAACACCAAGACACATCATAATTAAATTGGCAAAAAAAAAAAAATCATAAAGCCTGCAAGAGAAAATCAGTTACCTACAAGTAATCTCCCATTAGACTATCAACTGACTTCTCAACAGAAATATATAAGGCCAGAAAAAAATTAGATGATGTATACAAAGTGATGAAAAGCAAGGGACTGAATCCTAGAATACTCTATTCAGCAAGGTTGTCATTCAAAATTAAAGGTGAAACCAGAAGCTTCACAAACAAACAAACAAAAAGGCTAAGGGTGTTTATTACCACCAAGCCAAAAATGCAGGAAATGGTAAATGGATTATTGTAAAAAGATGAAATAGAAAGGAAAGAAGGAACACAGGCTTAAAGAATAAAAATGGCAACAAGCAGGTACCTATCAATAATAATCTTAAACATAGATGGACTAAATGCTCCAATCAAAATACATACAGCTGAATGGATTAGAAAACATGACCCATATATATGCTCTCTATAAGAGTTCCACCTCAGAACAAAGAACTCACACAGATTAAAAGTGAAAGGATGGAAAAAATTCTTCATGCACATGGAAATGAAAGAAAATCTGGGCTAGCAATACTTTTATCTGACAAAATAGACCAAAGGCCATAATAAGAGATAAGGAAGGCCACTTCATAATACTAAAGAGATCAATACAACAAAAGTATATAATTCTGGTTCACACATATGCACCCAATAGAGGTGCATCGAAATACATTTAAAAAATTCTGAAAGATATGAAGGGAGAAAAAGATAGTAGTAAAATCATAGTAAGGGACTTTAATACCCCATTGACTTTATTGGATAAATTTTCTAAACAAAATTCAACAAAGAATCCTAAATGACTCATTAGATAGCATGGAACTAATTAATATCTTCAGAAACATTTCACCCAAAAGCTAGAGAATATACATTCTTCTCAAGTGCAGATGAATCATTCACAAAGATAAACCACATGATCAGAAACAGGCTAAGTGTGTAAAAATTCAAGAAGATTGAAATCACATAAATCATCTTCTCAAATCACAATGGCATAAAATAAGAAATCAACTGCAATAAAAACAATTAAAACAATAAGATATATGGAAGCTAAACATCATGTTATTAAACAATGAATGGGTTACCAAAGAGACCAAAGATGAAATTTTAAAAAATCTGGAAATAAATTACAATGAAAACACAACAATCCAAAATGTATGGGACATAGTGAAAGCAATCTGGAGGGGGAAATTCAAAGCACTTCAGGTCTACCTTAAAAAAAAAAAAAAAAAAAAAAAAGAAGAAATCTTATAAAAAGTTATTCAACCATAAAACTTAAAGAATTAGAAGGAGAGCAACAAGAAAAGCCAAGAGTAAGTAGAAGGAAGGGAATAATAAAGATTAGAGTGGAATTAAATGACATAAAGACAAAATAAATACATAAATAAATAAATAAATAAACAAACAAACAAACAAACAAAGAAAACCAAGATCTGGTTCTTTGAAAGGATAAATATGATTGCTGAACCTCTTTCCAGAATCACCAAAAAATAAAGAGAGAGGACCCAAATAAACAAAATAATAAATTCAAAAGGTAAAGTAACAATTGACCCTACAGAAATATAGAGATAAAAAAATACTTTGAATAACTCTATTTCACCTAACTGGACAACCTTGATGATATGGACATATTCCTAGAAAAAATACAATTTTCCAAAACTCATTCAGGAAGAATTAAAAAACATGATTAGGCTGATAACTACTGATGAAATTAAAATAGTAATTAAAAAATTAAAAGTAAATAAATAAATAAAAACTTACAGCAAACAATACTGTAATACAAATGACTTCCCAGGCCAGTTTTATCCAACATTTAAAGAAGAATTTCAGGTTTCATAAGTAGCAGAGCAACTCTCTTGCTGCGATCTATTGAAAGTCATCCCTTGATACAACAGTTTGTGCAAAAAGAAGAAGAAGAATTAACACATATCCCCCTCAAACAATTCCAAAAAATTCAAGAGGAAAGAACACTTCCAAGGTCTTTGTATTGAGCTTCATGCCCACACATCACAAGATGGCCACCCCCACCACATCACAAGATGTCCAGCAGGGGAAGGAAGTTGGTGGTGACTTCAGGGGAGGGCAGTTGGGGGTGATCAGACCAGCAGGGGAGCAGTTAGATGTCAATCATGCCAGCAGGAGAGCAGTTAGCAGGCTAACAGGCTGGCAGGCAGTGTGGTTAGGGGCAATCAGGCAGCCAGGCAGGCAAGAGGCTAGGAGCCAGCTGTCCCAGATTGTGAGAGGGATCGGGCCTAAACTGGCAGTTGGACATCCCCCAAGGGTCCCATGTTAGAGAGGGTGAAGGCTGGGCTGAGGGACAACACCCTCCCAGTGCACAAATTTCGCACACCAGGTTACCAAAGAGAGTAATAAGAGAGAATTATCTGCCTCCTGCACACCCCACACTGGGGATTCAGCCTGAAATCCAGGCAAGTGCCCTGACTGAGAATCAAAATGTGACCTCCTGGTTCATGGGTTGATGCTCAGCCACTGAGCAACACCAGCTGGGCAGCACTGATTTTTCAATGATCTTCAAGAACTGGCACAAATCCTTGACATGCAGGTCATTACTCTTCTAATGATGGTAGCTTCATAGCAGATTTGCTTCTCAGATTCTTATTTCCAGGTTAAATTTTAAAGATTTAAAATAAGCAACTTCTGAAAATTAAATTGTAAGCTTTATATGGCTGCAAGTTCCTCTGGGGCCAGCATGCTGTTCTCACCCCAAATTGAAGACCAACTTCAGTTAGGGAATGATAATGAGAATGCACGGTTTCAGAGTAAGGATGTTGGAAATTCCTCTTTTATCTTATTGTGAAAGTGTCCTGATGCAGGCTTTTGTGAGCACGACAGAAACTCTCAACCAATAGGGAAGTCTTACTATTGGTATAAAAAAAAGAGAGAGAGAGAAATAGACCTAATGAGCTGAAGAGCATGGAGAAAGAAGACAGTGAAAAGATGCCAAGTTCCCAGGTACCCAACAAGGTTGGAGAAAAGGATGCATGAGTATGTAAAAGCATCAGGGCCTCTCATAGATGGAAAGGACATCAGGAGGATGTGATGTCTTTGTGTCCCTCCACGGGTGAAGGAGGCTCAATAAGAGGACAAGAAGTCCCTGAGTCTCCATATGCAGGCCTCGCAAACAGTTCATTGTTTGCCCCCAAGTAGAAAGTCTGTGCCTCAGGGGAAAAGACAATGAACTCCATCAAGCACCTAAGCAAAAATACTCAAATAAATTTCTTGAGGAATATGGACATTAATAATGCATTTCCTTGTTATTATTTGTTTCTTTTTTATTGTGCAAAAAGAGTAAATATACAACACCCAGGAGAATAATAAAATAATGCAATATCAATTATTTATTCTTAAAAAGAATAGATATTATATTTGTATTATCTGTTGTTTTTATTAGTTTAGATTATTATTGGTGTTAATATTTACTTAAAGGCACAGTCTTAGGCAAAAACTCCAGGGCCTGCCCTCTCTGGTTTGGCTCAATGGATAAAGCATCAACCTGCAGACTGAAGGGTTCCAGGTTCAATTCCCACTAAGGGCACATGCCTGGGTTGCAGGTGATCCCCAGAAGGGGTTGTGCAGGAGGCAGCCAATCAATGATTCTCTCTCATCATTAATGTTTCTCTCTCTTCTTCTTCTTCTTCTTCTTCTTCTTCTTCTTCTTCTTCTTCTTCTTCTTCTTCTTCTCTCTCTCTCTCTCTCTCTCTCTCTCTCTCTCTCTCTCTCTCTCTCTCCTTTCCTCTCTGAAACCAATTAAAATATATAGTTAAAACAAACAAACAAAAAACACATCAGGGTCTCTTCATATCTGATGGAAACCTTTCCCATTCAATAAATTATTTTAATTACCTCAATGTGAACATTTTACAAGTCAGCATTCTCTTTCTCACATTAAGTTATGTGACTCCAGAAAGAGAAAGATGTTTTTGTAAGGTACTTATTTTAGGTGATGTTTATAAAGGGCTATCAGACTAATTAATTTAATGGATTCTAAGTCACAAAGGTGGTAGATTCGGTCACTCAAATGAGATAATGAAATTTTACCAAGATGATCTATGACATTACTCAATTGAGCCAAAATATCAGTCTCAATGGAGACAATCTAACTTTAAGTTATAAAGCAAAGAAAAAGTCTTATCTGGTTTAGCCTTGCTTGGCAAACTTGAATTCCAATTATAGTAACTACTGACAAACACAGCCTCATGGCATCAGAGGGAAGTATGAAGTATAAGAAAAGTATTATTAGACAGATCTTACTTCAAAACCAAGCTCGATATCCTCACAGCTGTGTGACTACAAGTAATTGCATCATTTTTCTCACCTGTGATTTAACATTAAATAATATCAATTGTTGAGCACTGTTACTAAAATTGAATTTTATACATATATAAAAACTTGCCTCCCTTGGGGCATGCAAATTGCATACATAGTTTCTCATTTTATCTTTTGACCACTTAATTTTCTATGTTCAATTTCTATATATTTATTACCTAAACATGCACATAGAACATTACTTAGGACACAAATTTTATTGGCTCTTGTGTACCCATCATAGCACATATAATTTGCCATCTAAGTGTTTTACTCACACCTTCAAAACTGTGTAGTTCTCTGTAGTAAGAACATCCCTTAGAACATACCCAGACATAGATTACAGATTCTGTAATTCCTCTGCCTATACTATTTCTAAAGCACAGGATAATTTTGTGACTCTTACTTAAGAATATAATAAACTTAAACATTTACTCCTCACTCTCAGGCTATTAAACAGCAGTCTCATTTCTCAATCAACAATAGATAAATGGGTACATTTTATCATTTAGCCCCAACAATTTTTGTTTTTCATCTGGTCCCCTCTAGATACGGAGAATTTAGGTAACAGGAGCATTGATGGGTACTCATGAATAATCTTTTACTTTTGTGCCATTGTTCACTTTCTCCACCTTCTAGGTTTTCCCTTTTCAACAAGCAATTATCTAAACTCAAACTATTTGTTTAAATATGTTTTATTGATCTTTAAAAAAAAATAGTTGTATTGAAAAAATGGCAGAGACTTTCTGATAAATTCAGAAAGGTAAATTCTATGAGGGTAGGAAAATGCTTGAGTTTCTTTTTCTGGCTTTCAGAATAAATGTGCAAAAAAAGAGTTAGACACAAATTAGTAATATCATAACAGAGACGAGACATCACTGTAGATTCCATGGGTATTAAAAAATAACCAGCAAATAATGTGAACAGCTTTATGCTCACAAAATTATAACTATGAGATAGACTTATAACTTGAAATACACAAACTGGCAAAAACTCACACATGAATAGGCAACTGAATAGGCCTATATATATATTGAAGAAATACAATCCATAATTAATAACTTTCCAAAACAGAAACACCAGGTTTAAATGAGTTCCCTGGTTAATTCTATCAAATATTTAGGAAAGAAAGCTGAAGAAATCTGTAAAATCAGTATTTCTCTATTTTTAAAATCAGACAAAATATTATAGGAAAAGAAAAAAAAACCCTACAGTCCAACAGCTTTCAGGAAAACAAATTCAAACAAATTTGATAAAATATAAGCAAATACACAATGTGTTAAAAAGAAGTATTCACCACTACCATGTGCGATTACCCTGGTATGAGAGACTGGTTCAACATTAAAAAATCAATTAATGCAATCCATCACATCAACAGGCTACTGAAGAAAAATCACATGATCGTATCAATAAATGCAAAATAATTTGACAAGAGAAGTTTTTAAGAACATTGAAGAAACATTTCTAAGTTGTTTTTTTAAAATATATTTTTATTGATTTTGGAGAGAAGGGAGAAGGAGAGATATAAACATCAATGATGAAAGAGAATCATTGATCAGCTGCCTCCTGCACACTCATTGCTGGGGATTGAGCTCAAAACCTGGGCATGTGTCCTTGACTGGAATCGAACCCAGGACCCTTCAATCCTCAGGCCAACCCTCCATCCATTGAGTCAAACTAGGTAGGACTATTCCTAAGTTTTAAAATAAGCAAGAAATTACTTAACATTAAAATGATTTGTATACATTTGGAAAGGAGAGAGAATGAAATCCTAAAAGAAAAGGTATAAGGAACAAGTATTTCCTCTTATTTTTAACAGCTGAAAATAAGCCTCTTAATTTTAACTTCAATTTGCCCTTGTATAACACCCTAAGGCAGCCTAAAACAATACTGTCAGCATCCCACATAAAATCTCCATCTGGGAGTTTTATTTCCCCAAGACCATAAAACAAATATTGAGTCATTTAAGAATAATACTAGCAAAGTAATAATAGAGAGAGGGTTAACTTGAAATGCAGGCAGTCAGGGCAGGGGTCCAGTGGGAAGCAGAGGCAGGTGAAGCACAGGCAGGGCTGTTTGAGCAGCCTAATCACAGGAACCAACCATCCAGAAATGACAGAATGTTCCTGGACCCAAAGCCTGAGGCATGGGAAACAAAGGGAGGGCCTGCAACAATATATACCCTGGACCACGAGGCTTTAAGGGGACAGCTCATTATCGGTCCCCTCCCTGTGAGGGGAGTCAATCTGCTTGTAATACATTTTTCACACTTTTGCTTAAATCTTCTGGCCCACTGAGCTCATTCTTTGGTGTCGCGACCCTGGGAGGGGGAAAAAACAAACAAAACTCAGCTCACCATTTTGGTTATCAATAGTAGTAATTATTTATTAATATTTACTATGTCTTAAGAAGGTAGTAATTGTTTTACCAAATATTATCTTATTATGCAAATCTCACTACAGCATCACAACTTTGATAGCTCTCTTATTATTGGCCTAAATGTTCCTATTCCTCTCAGCCAGATTTCATTTGTCAAAATGTATGGCCATTAACACCAATAACAAGTGTTGCTGAGGCTGTGGAGAAAAAGGAACCTGCATACACTGCTGGTGGGAATGTGAACTGGTGCAGCCACTGTGGAAAACACTATGAAGGTCCCTCAAAACTTAAGAACAGAATGACTATATGACCCAGCAATCCCTCTTCATTGTATCTACCCAAAGAATTTGAAAACACTTATTCACAAAGATATATGCACTCATTCCCATGTTCACTGCAGCATTATTCACGGTGACCAAGACATGGAAATAAAACTGAAGCATCCTTCAATACATGATTTCATAAAGAAGATATATATATATATATATATATATATATATATATATATGCACAATACTCAGCCATAAGGAAAGATAAAATACTGCCATTTGTGACACTATTAATGGATCTTGAGACTATCATACTAAGTTAAATAAGTCAGTCAGAAAAAGTTAAGTAACATAGATTTTACTCATATATGGAATTTGAAACTGAAAGCAACAAATGAACATAAAACCAAAAACACATAGACAACAACCTGGTGGTTACCAGAGGGAAGGGGATCAAATAAATGGCCGTGAACGAAGATTTGACTTTGGTGGTGGGCACACAGTGAAACATACAGATGATGTATCATAGGATTATACACTTGAAACCTATATAATTTTATTAATCAATAAGAGGCCCGGTGCCTGAAATCGTGCACTGAAGTGGAGGAGTCCTTCAGCACAACCTGTGCCCTCCTGAGCCCTCTCACAGTCTGGGAGCCCTGTGATGGATAGCCCCAAAGAGATAGGCCCCACCCACCTGGCTGGGGCTCCTCCATGGCTCACCCCAGAGAAGGAGGCCCCACCCACCCGCCTCAGTGTAGATGCAGGGTAGCCTGGGTCTCCCTCTTTGGGGCAATTGATCATGCCTCCACTGAGGGATGCCCCACCATCCGCTGCAGCCGCTGGTCTGTGGCCTGGGCCTCCCTCTTTGGGGCAATCAAAAAGGGAGCCCTGACCTGGGCCCTGACCAATCCCATTGCACCCACCTTGGCTGGTTGTCATCGCTTGGTTGTCTAGAAGGTTGTCCAGAAGGATGTCCCTAAGGTCCTGCAGCGGTGCAGTCTAATTAGCATATTACACTTTTAGTATTATATATGTCACCCCAATACATTTAATTAAAAATTAAAAACCTTTATATGAATAAAACTCCAAATAAAATATTAGTGTGGAGAATCCTGCTATTTATTTTAAAATAAAATTAACATATTATATAAAAAATAGAAGCAAATTTGTATATTAACACTCCTCCCCCCAAAAATGTGGTGGGGTGTGTGTGTTAAAAGGGCTTGTGAAATATGATTTTACTCATATTTACTCAAAGGCTGGAAATATGATTTTACTCCTCAGATATAATTTTTTTATTTGTTCATAAGAATATGCTTTTCCAGCTCTGAAAAGGAGCTTGTATAATAAAGCATCAATCTAACTACAAACCATTCCATTTATTTTTATAAAATGGGAATACTTCATTTAAAATGTATCCACATAAAACAATACCATTCTAAATAATTTCAGTTTGAACCAAATTAAATCAAGTATGTATCTCTCTTTCCTCTCTCATATATATATATATATATATATATATATATATATATATATCCTGAGGCAATAGTGATAAACATAAGCATTCAAGTGAATAAACTAATGACCCACATGACTGCTAAGAAAACTAGGGATTAATTGGATTTTATACTCACTCATAATAAATCCCTTGAGTTCTGCAACAATCACCAAACATACTTTTGCTTTCATCATGCAAGATAATAGGGTTGCCAGCTAGGCTAAATTTTAATCTTTTTTTATCTTTATTGTTGGGAGTATTACAGATGTTCCACTTTTCCCCCATTAATCTTCTCTGCCTGGTTCCCACCCTGCCCAGATTAAGTCTTTAGTCTTTGTAGATAAAGTAAAATTAAGACATAGGAAATACTAGTGTCTTGAAATTATCGGAAAAAGAAATTATGAAAAACCTTACATGTTAGATTATTATCAGGGAAACAAAATTAACTGTAAGTACATTTGCATAGTTGAAGGGAATTTCTAACCTCTGATTGCAAGCTATAACTATAAAGCTGGTTGTCTAATGCAAGTAATTGACCTGTATAATGAAGGATTTAACTTGTGTTCTTTCATTTTTACTGCTTTTATTTAAATATGTAGATGCTTTCTGTATTTTCAAACCAATTAATTTAGTTGTATATCATGTTTATTTTAATAAGAAAATGAATGTTTTTTCTATTTTTAACTTAATTTTTTAAGTATTATTTTTAGCCAAAGCCAGTTTGGCTCAGTGGTAGAGTGTTGGTCTGCAGACTGAAAGGTCCCAGGTTCAATTCCGGTCAAGGGCATGTACATTGGCTGCGGGCACATCCCCGGTAGGGGGTGTGCAAGAGGCAGCTGGTCGATGTTTCTCTCTCATCAATGTTTCTAGCTCTCTATCTCTCTCCCTTTCTCTCTGTAAAAAATCAATAAAATATATTAAAGAAAAAAATATTATTTTTATTTTTCACTTCAAATTGTGTACATTTAATGATCCAGTTTTCTGGAGCTCAGTTTAAAACAACTGACCTCTATTTAATTTATTGAAATATTTTGTGTTTTAATAAATTTATTTTATCACCATTGGTTATTTGTTTTTTATATAATTGATGGCTAGCATAAAACTTATTATTCTATATCAAAATAAGTTTAGCTCTTTATAAAGTCAACTTGCAAAAAACACTTAAATGTATTCATTTGTAAAAGTGGAATAGGCCTACCTAAAATAGAAGATCTTACTGATTTAAAATCCTGATTGAACCTAAAAAAATAAAATAAATCTGCAACACACATATGATCTTTACTTTTTTAGCACATAACATTCAAGCTAAGAAAGGTGAGCTACTATGCCCAATGTTGAGTTACAAGTGGTAGAGCCAAGCCTGCAAGCCAGGTAGATACAATGCTCTTTACTCATGTGACCATTGATTCTGAACACTTGCCTTAAAATATTGCCTCCTGTTCTATATTCAAATAGAGTATCTGTGAATCCCACATACCATATTATCACTAGGATCCATTTTCTGCACATGGTAGACTGTACATTTTGTTTTGATGATGAAGCTGAGTATATGATCATGCACAATATGTGAAAGATCATATATGTATAATAGTTAAACAGGAAAATATTCTATATCATAAGATAGCATCAGATTCCTCAACAATGACAGAGGGTTCTAGTAGAGCCAGTTTTTTTTTTTTTAAATATTACAAAAATATTTTAAATTTAGAACTGCATTTTGCAAAATATCCATCTAAAATATAGATTACATATATTTTAACATTCGCGAGATTTAAAACATAAATGTCAGTTTCTTTCTTTTTTTTGTGGTGTGCCCACAACCAATGTACATGCCCTGGACCGGAATCGAACCTGGGACCTTTCAGTTCACAGACCAAAGTTCTATCCACTGAGCAAAACTGCTTTTGGCTTTTTTTTTTCTTTTTCTTTTTTTAAGAAATCTTTATTGTGCAGACTATTACAATTGTTTTTCCTGTTCCCCTCTCCCCGCCATAGCTCCCCTCTACCCGGTCCCTACCCCACCTTCTGCTCTTACCTCCCCCCACGGTCTTCATCCATAGGTGTATGATTTTTGTACAGTCTCTTCCCATACCACCCACTCAGACACCCTTTTCCCCCTGAGAATTATCAATCCCCTCCCATTCTATGCCCCTGATTCTATTATATTCACAAGTTTATTCTGTTGCTCAGATTTTTAATTCACTTGACTTTTAGATTCACTTGTTGATAGATATATATTTGTTGTTCATAATTTTTATCTTTTCTTTTTCCTCTTTTTAAATAACACCTTTTAGCATTTCATATAATACTGGTTTGGTGGTGATGAACTTCTTTAGCTTTTTATTATCTGTGAAGCTCTTTATCTGACCTTCAATTTTGAATGATAACTTTGCTGGGTAGAGTAATCTTGGTTGTAGGTTCTGGCTATTCATCACTATGAATATTTCTTGCCATCCCGTCTGGCCTGCAAAGTTTCTGTTGAGAAATCAGCTGATAATCATATGGGTGCTCCCTTGTAGGTAACTAACTATTTTTCTCTTGCTGCTTGTAAGATTCTCTCTTTGTCTTTTGCTCTTGGCATTTTAATTATGATGTGTCAACTTAAAAGCTTACTATAAACAATGTTTTAACTAAAACCAGGAAGTACATTTAAAAACCAGTGGAAATGGGATTTAGAATCCTGTACAGCAGAGTGGGCAAAGGAAAACAGAGGAAGGCTCTGTGTATAAAACTGAGAGACTTGTCATCCTGTGGGAGGAGGAGGATGTTAGCTACTCTGTAAAAGGATTCAGGAATCATGGTAATGAACTAATAGATTATGTTGGTAAGTTGAGCATCTGCAAAACATATATAGGATTTGAAAGTTTTAATGTAGCTTTGAGAGAAAAAGTAATGAATACTAATAAAAGTAATAAAATAATTTGTAAATTAGTATTTATGAATGCCAAGAATACATTTAAATGTGTGCATAAGAAAAAAATTGCTAACAGATTTTTTTACTAAGCTATTTATATCTAATACTTATCATATCTTATATAATAAAGATGTAATATGCAAATGATTATTATGCCATGAAGTATAATGACTGACCGCATAACCACCAGATCATGGATCAGCAGGAGGGTGGGATAGAGAACTACAAGGGGGTGGCAGATAGCTACAGGAGAAGGCAGGGCAACAAGGGGTGACAGGGGGACAGAGGGAGCCACAAGAGGGCGAGACAATGGGCAGAGAGCTACAGGAGGGTGGCAGGGAGCTACTGGTTACAAGTGGGAGGCAGAGAGCTACAGCAGGGGCAGGGCAGCAAACTCTGGGGGGGTAAGAGGGAGGGAAGATGGGGGGAGCCACAGGAGGGGAGAGCAGCAGGCGGAGAGCTACTAGAGGGTGTCAGGGAGCTACTGGTGCACAGATTTGTGCACAGGGCTACTAATCTTTATTTATAATATAAAGATTACCTAATATACATAAACCATGACAATTTTACAGAAAACATTAGCATGTAAAAATAGTGTGAAAATTTCGTGTAGATATGACTCTATCAGAGAAATAAATCCTAGAGTACTATATTAAGTGATATCTAATAATGATAATCTAAGAAGTTTCCTAACTTTTGAAGAATGTTATTTAGCTACATAAGGATATATGCCCAACAATAGGATTTAATTTTTAATGTGGTTAACTTTGGTCAGTGAGGATATTCAGTGGGGAAGCTCTGGGCAAAATATTTTTCTTTTCATTATGAAACGATTTTATTTTTAAACTTAAATATGTAATTTTTGTAAATTATATTTATCAAGAGAAAGATCACCTAGAGTTAGCAGGTGCTAACCACACTAGTGCTTTATTCCTTCACAAATGCTGTCTGCATAATTATCTTTTATGTTTCCAATTAGAGATTTATTTTCAAATGCCAGGGTATAAATAGACTTCAGTTCACTCATGTGTTGTGGCTGTGCTACATAGAAACAGAAGGGCATTTTGTCTACTTTATGTATGTGTCAAGGCCAACCTACAATTAGTTCTCCACCTGGTAAACTCCTCATTGATTAAATTTTCATGAGTTTCAAAAGTAATTTTTAAAAAAGAAATAGGTTTACATTTCTACTGGTATTCTGTGGAAACGAGATCAATATGCTGCCAAACTTGAACAAATCAACCTTGAAAGTATGGGGAAAAAAGAAGAAACAGATATATAGAACAACTACTCTGTGCGAGGCATTTCACAGATCTTTTACATTTACTTTTTTATTTAATCTTCATAAAAAATGTCCTTGACATCTCTGCACCAGGAGCTGCAGCTGTCTCCTGAGCCTGGTCTTAACCACTGAGCAGGACGGCTTGTCTGTAATTGGCCCATGAAATCGGTAGCTCAGGAGCAAGGTTCTCTTCTTCCAACCCTTGTGGGGAAAATGTGATATTAAACAGCCACTGCTAAGATCTTAGGTGTTTCTTTAAGACTGTACCTCTCCTGCTTTCCAGTCACACAAGCCAACCAACTTCCGCTGGCTCATTTAAAGTGTGTGTGTGTGTGTGTGTGTGTGTGTGTGTTTCTTAGATAGCTTAGTGATTTCCTTTGGCTGCTATGCTAATTGGAAGACATTGCAGTTGGTCCATGCTCTCCCATGACATGTGTTCATGTAGAGAATTTTTCTCTTTCCAAATGTCACTGGGCCCATTTTGGCTTTGACCTTGGAAATTGAGTTCTTTCTCCTGTTTATCTGTACTTTGCTAAAGGGAAAAAGCTTCAAAGCATTTTATTTTGCACATCATTTAAAAAATATATCTAGAATAGACACTCATTGAAGTTTGATATCCTTGTACTCACTTTAATTAGTTTTAATTAGTCCCTCCATGTAGACAAATACTTCCGACAGGAAAATGGATATTTTAATCTGAGCACAGATGCTTTCTCAAGACTCAGCAGTCGCTATCTTTCCACGGAAGAATTGTTCATTATAATCCTTCAGAGTGTTTATTTAAAGCAGAATTTTTAAGACAGCGTTCACAGAAAAGCTTCATTAATTGCAATATTTTTTGCTGCTAGTTTTTTCTTCAAAACACATACACACTTGTGTGCGAGCACACACACACACACACACACACACACACACACCCATTCACTTGCCAGAGAGTCAAACTTTTTGAGTTTCTCATTGTCATTTGGCTCTTAAATCACTGTCAGCAAATCACTTCAGACTTTTCTCCTGAAGAGAACGGGGAAATGTCACCATCTGGTAAGGCACCTGCATGTGCAGACAGGACACACATTATTCACTTATGTAAGAACTTCGTGTCATCAGAATGAGTCAAGTCTGGGCCTTTTTTCTAAAGCCTTTATTCTGACCCAGAATGAGCCTCACTGTGGTTAACTGTTTAGATAGCACAAGTTTTATTAAACAAATTAAAAAATTAAACAGTTATGAGAGCAATAAAAACATATTTCCCATTTCTTATCTGATTTTTCAAGTGTGAAAGGACCTCAAATCCTTTCACAGTTCAACTGGAAATTCCTCTGATGTCTTCATTAGAGGCATCTAGAACTATGCAGATGAATTTTCTTAGATTGGCTTTAAGATGTACCTTCTGCTAATATAGAATGAAGAAGGATAGACACGTGTTTTTATTTTTTGGACATGCACAGCATTTAAGATTATGTGCTCAAATAAGTCTATAAAATTTTAAGAGAATGACATTTTATACTAGTTGGTACACTTTTATTCTCATTTTGGCTATTACATATGCTCTAATAGATTATTTAAACTACCTATTCTAACTACTTCTATTGTTGTCATTATCATGTTTATATCTGATTGAAAAAGACATAACATGTTCTCAATAACCTAGCTAGTCATTTCTTTTTGTCAAGAAAGATTGAGTTATATTATTGCTACAAATTTTGATTTGCTTTAGGAAACAGAAATAGCTGGGGGAAAATGAAATCAGAATAGAAGTGTCACACTAACAGTTGTTTTCAGCCATTTATAACTAAGTTTGTAAATAATGGGTAGTAGCATTAATAACAAAGGGCCCTAACCTACCCGGGTAGATTAAACAATAACTCTATAAAATACATATAGTGGAGACTTTAAATGTTATTGTCTTATATTTATCATGCTTAGCAATGGTAATTTATATTACATTAGTGGAAATCTAATAAGGTAAATTGGTAGGAGAACATATGCTCTGTGAGATTTGTGAACACAGGGAGAGGCTGGGAAGATCTAATATCCTTACAGCTATAATATTAAATGAGCCAAGAATGTACTTATGGTTGAATTATGGCAGATGCTATGGATGTTCCACCCATATACATCCACTCACCATGTCCCTGTATATCAGCCTGAATTCCAATGACTAGCATCTGTATCTCTGTTGGAAGGTTTTCCTCAGGTTACTGGACCTAAATAAAGGTCCTTCTGAGGGAAGGCCTGAAACAATTAATAATACTGCTGCCCCTTAGCAAGGTACATTTTAACAGGATCTCTCATATGTTTTCTGTAGAATTAAGCTTCCGTTTAATCCCTGATTTTACCCACTTATTGCCCCTATCTTTTTTCTGGCCACACTTTATATTTCCCTTTGGTGTCTCTGCACCTTCTTAATAATCTACATGCACTGAGATCTCATTTCTTGGTGTAGTGAAGGGGGCTTGCCACACAGGGTAGGACAAGGAATCCAATAAGATGAGAATCCTTTGCTAAGAATGGATCTAGAAAAATGTATTTCCTATTATTCCATAGGATCTGAAATACTTTTCATGGTAATGCCTATACGATGAAGACTACAGAAAGAGGAAATTGGAATTATGAAGTGATGCCAACTTGAGACAACATGAGAAGCAAGGAGTTGAGATTATATTGAAGAGATTTTAAACAAAGAACAAGCATCTCTCTGATTAGTGACTTTGAGCATTTTTTTTATATATATATATGTGACTTGGCCTTTTGTATGTTCACTGTGAAGAAGTATCTATCCCAAAGCTCCCCTAGACCCTCCCGCTTTTTAAATTTTTTCCCATTTGTTCCCTTGTATGGCATTTTTTTCTTCCTTGCATTGATTCAGTCCTCAGTTTATTCTTATATACTGTTGAATCCTTCCAAGGTCTTCTTTATTTCAGCTATGTCATTCCTCATTTCCAATTGATTATTATTCATTGCTTCAAGCTCTCTTTTCATGCTGGTGTAGCTCTCATTAAGACCCTCATAATTCCCATTAAGTTGCTTATAAATAGTTCTCCCTAACGTGTTTGAGCATCCTGTTACCATTACTCTGAATTATTTATCTCCATTTCATTTACTTTCTTTTCCGGTGATTCCTCTTTTCTTTCAATTAGGGATTGTTTTTCTGTCTCCTCAATTTTACTGTCTCTTTTGTATTTGTGTCTATGTATTTGATCCAAGGGCTATGACTCCCAGATTTTGTGGTATGCTCTTATGTAATAGGTGTTTTTTAGAACCAGTGGTGCAGTCTCTTATATCTCGTTGTGGGAACCCCTTTCATGTCCCACGTGGTTCAGGGTTCCAGTTTAAGATTCAGGTTCTGGAGAAGGTCTCGCACAAATGAAAGAGACTAGAAAAGTATTAATCTGGGAATATTGGGGCCAGGCGGGAGCCCACTTCTAGTGGGAGGACTATGCCTTGCTTTGGCTTCACCATCCCTTTTATTCAGGTTTGGGATACACCCATTGCCCTTAGGCAGGTAATTCCACTTAATAGGCATATTATCTGATCAGTAAGGATTTACATGATTATTTGGTGGAGAAGTTGCCTCAGTTATGATTGTCTTAATTAGATAGGGAGTGGTTGGCTCTGACCTTTCAGAGCTTAAAAGTTGATAAGCCTTTCCAAGTTCCTTGTCCACATATTTCTATTAGTGAGACAATGATTGGTTTCTGGCATACCCCACATTTCTTTTCTTTAAAAATATTGCAGACCTTATATGTTTATTTGTGAAACATATAAGACAAAAACATGTTTGAGTCCCAATTTCAATGTCAAATAGTTCCTTATGTGTACATGTCAGCAATGATATCTGGATGGTGGACAGATGGTGGCAATGCAGGTCCAACCCTCTCTGGTTTGGTCTTGGGCAACCTGCAGCTAAGCACAGCAGCTGACTGCTAACATAGCAAGGCGTTGTCAGCATCTTCCATCTCTGGACTGTTTCTCCTCTTGTTGAAGCATTCCTGTCAGTTCCTCTCTGTTGCAGGAATCCACATGATTCTGGAGTTTCTTTTTCTTGAAAATATACAAATATATTCTCAACCAAAAGTTAATAAAGGAGTCATTTATGTAAATTTGACTTGAGATCCTTTTTATTTTATGTCCAAATGATTTTTCTTTTGCTTATTTTGACACCATGTGTGTATTTCATGGGTGTCTTGCTGTTAGCATTACAAATGAATATTAATTTTCAAAGTAAAAATTTTCCTCGATGTAATTTGCTTACAGGCTATTTTTCCTTACATAACATTACTATCTCCCCATTTTTATTTAATTATTAGGAAACTTTTGGAAAATTTTATAATGCAGTCTTAATAACTTTACATTTTAATTTTTTTCACAAAAATATAACTGCTTTAGATTCATTGCATGTTAAGCAATTTTACCATGAGATTAACTACCAATAGAAAATTTAGTTAATACTTTAGGAACAGCTTTTTGTCCAGTACAATTAAATTTTCTTGAATATCCACTTATTTCAATTAGCTAATTTAAATTATATGAAAATTTGACTACTATTTTACTGTCAAATTTAATACTCTAACAACAATATTAGTTTACCCTGTAAATATTAGTGGAAAGGATTATTTACATCCTTGGGTAGGCTCTGAGCATTCCTGTTGCTAGGCTGGATTTAGATATAGGGCAGCTGCTGTTGACCAAGTCTCTGTCTGTTACCTAAGTCCTTATCTCAGCCAGGCCAAGTCTCTTTCTGTTGCCTGGGTCCTGATTTGAGCTAGACATGGGAAGTGCAAAGCAACCATGGGGGAAGGCCCCCATGGCCTCCATGCCCAGCACCTGATCAGAGATCTTGGAGAACCCAGGTTTCTTTTCCAGGGAGGGCTCCACTCACACAATTGGGTTAGAAACAGATCCATGGTACCAGCCACCACAAGGCTTCAACCTTAGCATGAACAGAAAGCTCAGGCAACAGCTGTGGGCAATTGGATTGTCAGAAGAGAGACCCTCTTGGCAAAAAAGGGCAAGAGGGGCCAATGTAGAATGCTTAAGTGCCTTCCCAGGGGCCTTCCACACAGTGGAAAGAATTAAATCCTTTCCTGTCCTTTTTAAATTGCTTCCAAACATTCAAAGAATTAGTTTGTAAGTTTGCTTGGAATAATTGTACAATATGCAGTTGTAAAATATCAAAAATTATAATGACATTGTAGAGTAATATTGTGTAAAGATATTTTTTGCTCTAGGCATGGCAATTCAATTTCAAACTGGCTGTCAGTTTAGTTCTCCTGTTGTAGTTTGATATTAATTCTTATGGTCCCTTTCATGGATAGAATCTCCTCTCAGGATTGACTATGTGCCTCAACCCTGAGCATGCCATGCAAGCTGTTGTGAAAGTGCTGACAGAACAGAGAAAAATACAATACAAGAAAACAAAACACAGAAGAAACAAAACCAAAAAATACACAAGACCCATAGAGCACCAACAAAACAACCACCAGAGAAGAGAGAATTAGGGAAGAGGAAAGAGAGTATGAATGATATGGGAAGAAATAAAAAAAGAAAGAAATATGAGAAGAAAACAAACACACACAAAGTACAAGAAAAGAGGACCTGAATATGTAGAGGTAGAGCTGAAATAAAGAAAATAATAGTAAGAAATGAAAGGAAAGGGAGAAGAAAACAGTTTACAATAAAGGAGGGAGAAAGAAACAAAAAGACAGGGAAAATGTTTGAAAAGAAAATAGAGGAGAAAGCAGATAGTCCTAAAATGAGAAAAATAAAAATGTTAATACAGCAGGAGAAATAAAAGAGAGAAAAATATTTGAGTAATGAAGAAAGAAAAAACATTGAGTAGGAAAAGAGAAAATTAGATGTATGAACAAAAATTAGACATAGAATAAAAACAAGTCAATAAAGCAGATAGATAAAGACGATACATTTAAAGGGGCAAAAAAAAAAAAGGAAAAGGAAAAATTAAGAAAAGAATAATAAAAAGAGAGGAAAAGATATAAAAGAAACAAAAGGGAGAGAGAGAAAAAAAGGTGAAGTGGCATTTGTTTCAGCTGAGGTTAGTGCCCCATGGGAGCTGGCTTTGGATCCCATTCTTTTGTTTTGTCTGCCAGTTCTGGGTTTCCTGTAAGGTACTTAGGGGCTAACCACTATCATGCACTCACCCTTCCAACCATTGTCCAGGTATTTTCTGTCCTTCCTTAATCTATATTCTCCTTTGGCTGTCCTTTGACTTTCAGCAACCTGTTTGAAGCTTCAAGTGATCCACTCAACCACTATTTGTGTTTGTCTTTACAGGCCTTGGTTCCAAGCAGGAGGGGCCTAGCTGGTCAGCAAATTTCCCCTGGTTCCCCAGGCTCTGCCTCTGCTGGCTTTTACTGCTAGCCAGCTGTCAATCTCAGTCATTCCAAAGTCTGTTTCTGAAGGGGCTTCAGTGGAGGAGGTGCTGCTTAGCTTTTAGAGAATAAAATGGGTGTGTTTCCCTGTTGCAGAGCTACTCCTCTGCCTGTGGACCAAAATATTACTCAGCCCTCGGGTTGACAGAAATCTTTGGTATGGAGACCAATGGTGTTGGCCAGAAACCTAAAGTTTGTATCAGTTCTCCTGCACAGGGAAATTGCTGGTCTGGTTCCAGGATAGCGGGGTGGATTGTTCTTCCCTCTATCCAGTCACTGAGAGCTCCTTGAGATTGTTGAAACCTTTAAGCTTGACTTCTACTTTTGTTTCCTCTGAAAAGTTCAAAATGCAGCATGTGGCGTGGCATGCAGGCCTCCTGAAGGTGGATAAGGTTGTACCATCTAAGGTGTGTATGTGTTTTTTGTATGTTTGTTTGTTTCTTGTTGTTTTGTGTGTGGGCATTTTTGTGTGTGTGTGTGTATGTGTGTGTGTGTGTGTGTGTGTGTGTGTGTGTGTGTTTTCTTCACCTAACCTGTGTCTTCTGGTAGCTGCTAGCTCCTCTCAGGAAAAATGGCCATTTTTATTTGGGACGGGGGAGGGAGAGGGGGGGCTATGACCAAATACTCCTGGCTTTTTTTTCCAAGCCTTTCCACAATGCTTCCCATCTCAGCCTCTCCTTAGGCACCTCAAGTCCATGCCTTCCTCCTTGCACCAAAGCCTCAGTTGAGTAGCTGCAAATGAAAACTCCTGTTCTCTAGGAAAATTAAGAAAAGAAAAGAAAACAAACAAACAAAAAAACACTCAAAATAACGAAATGAAACTGTGGCATTCTCTCTGACCACCCCTACACTGTGGCTCTAGACCACATGTGTCAAACACAAGGCCCACGGGCCAAATCCAGCCCGCCAGGCCTTGCAATGTGGCCCGCACCGCGCTGTTATCACTGCACTCCGCTGTCAGTTTATGACATTGTCAGTTTATGACTGTTCAGTAAACCATTCGGCCCGCGATTTAGGCTGGATTTTAGATTTTGGCCCCTTCTCTGATTGAGTTCGACACCCCTACTCTAGACTCTGTGGTGGCCAGGAGCCCTGCCACCTTTCACAGCTGGATGTTACATGGGCCGTGGGTCTTGGCTCTGTCCGAGCCCAACCTGAATTCTGGGCCTCTATCTTCTGAGGGAACAGACCCTCCCATAGCCAAGTGCTCCCTCCTCACTCTCTGCCCCCTCCAGACTGCTCACCCTGGAAGCTGGGTCAGCTCCTCTCATGACCTTACCCCTCCTACCAGTGTCCAGGTATTTTCTGTCCTTCCTTGATCTATATTCTCCTCAGCTGAACTTCAGTGGGTGATTCTAGATGCATGTTCTCCAAGTTAGTTGTATTTCCAGTCTGGCCCTGGGACAATATTCACATCTGGTCTGCCTATTAGGCCACCAATTTTTCCTCTTCTTTTGGAGTTTAAATGCCCAGACTCCCCTCCCCCCCCCCCCCCCAACATCAGATCTGAACAGCCAATTCAGCTTCAGAAGTCATAGTGAGGTGAACTAAATGTTTGTTGAGACTATATTGCAGTCCAGTTTTTCTGCCCAACCTGCCTCCATCATGCCCTGATAGATGATGACTCTGACAATATTCTTTAATATATTTTATTTATGATGATTTCCATCTCAGAGTTGGCTTGCCAGAGAACCCGATCTGAAAGAGATGAAAAGAAAAAGAGAGAAGGAGCTCTAAAATAAGTAAGTAACAAGTCTACTGATTCTAATTTAATTCTCAAAATAATTCTATGCTATTCACTCCTTTTAGAAATAATAACACGGAGAAGCATGGAAGTTGAAAAAATGTGACCAATATCACACAGCGCAAATCTCTGTCATGTTTCACTCCAACATCATTTCTTCCATTGTCACATTAATCTTAGATTTTTTAAGATAATAATTTTAAGTATTACAATTAAATTTTTTTTGTGGTTCAGTTATTTGAATCATTTTGGATATTTTCTGTGTTTTGGGATTAAATAACTAACAAAATTTAAGTGAATATGTATTATTTTATCTGGTGTTTATATTGATCTATTATCATTTTGTGTTGTGCAATCAATCTTAGCTCTATGACTAACTGTATATTGCGATTCTTTATTAAGCCATGATAAATCTTCACGACCTTAAGTTGATTGACTAACATTCTTTATTTTCTTTGCTATTAAACCTTGCCTCAGAATTATCTGTTTCTTCTCACTGCAATTTTGGAGAGCATAATGACAAGTGCTGAAATATAATCAATATTCTGACAACTGCAGAATACACATTTTTATTTTCTCTCAGCATCACTTCAGAGAGCCCAGAAACCAAAGAGTCAAATTATTTAAAACATCTGTGCTTGAGTCTGGCCAGTGTTGCTCAATGATTAAGTGTCAAGCCAGAAACAAAGAGGTCATTGGTTCAATTCCTAGTCAGGGCACTTGCCCAGGTTGTGGGCTGGCTCCCCAAGTAGTAAGTGTGCAGGAGCAGCTGATTGATGAAGTTTCTCATTGATGCTTCTATCTCTTTATCCCTCTTCTTTTTTCTCTCTCTCTAAACATCAATAAAAACATATTTTTAAAAGCTCTGTGCCTTAATGTTGCAAATTAACATTAGGGGAGCAGAGATGTGTATTCCTTGGAATCAAAGTTAATTTTTCTTTATTTTGTATTTTTATTGCTAGATTATTTTGTTTTGATCCAGTGAACATCAATTGCTACCTTTTTGCATTATTAATTTGGCACTTCAGTATTGAGGCAGGTAAATTTATTGCATGGAAGCATCTTGGAATAAACTTACTGAAACACGTATCATTCCACAGTGAGGGGAATTGGTAAGCAAGCGCATCTAAAAATTATAAGCTTGTTATGCAATCTAGGATGTAAAACAATCTTTTTCTGAGTTTCAAATTACTCAACTACAGAAAGGAAGATGTGAACATAATATTTAATTAGAAAATTATATTATTTGCCCCATAACCAATGTGAAGTACCTATTATGTGTCTGAAAGTGGAGGTTTTTGGATGAATAAGCAAGCTGTACTCCAGGAGCTCACATTATGACATGAAAAAATTACTTGAAGTCTTTTGGTGACTCTCTTTTATTTCTAGTTTTCAATCTGAAGTACTTCTACATTTCCTCAAATAATTCACGATCCATTAAAAATAATCAACCTGGTCTTGTTATTGGAAATTGAAGCAGAGTACATAAAACCCATTATTCACTAATTGCCATGTGGCATTTCTCCTTCCACTCTTCAACTGCTTTCCCTGCCTAGCTCTACACTCTAAAACCTTTATGTAGCCATCCTACAATACAAGGCTTTTTGTTGATCCTACATGCCATAGTTCTTATTCTTTGATTATATAATTCACAAAGTTACAACATACCATTGAATACTGACAATACCCACATATTCATCTTCCAACATAAGCTTTGATAGTCTCGGTCCAAGATGAAAGAGGAAGTTAAGCACTCTTTGTAATTTAGAGCCACAAGACTATTATGTGGCTACATGCATGAAACTCGGGGGCGAGAGGGGTCGCCCAGCCTCGCCTGTGTCCCTTCACAGTGCGGGAGCCCGTGATCAGTTGCCCCAAAGAGGTAGGCCCCACCCACCCATCCAGGGCTCCTTGATGGATTGCTCCAAAGAGTTAGGCTGGAGCCAGAGGTCCCGCCTCCACGCCACATGAGCTGTAAGGTGGGACTTCCAGGATTTCCAGGCAGGCCTTGCCTTGTAGAGCTGGGGGACTCCTAGGCAGGCCTTGCCAGACACCCAGGCAGGCCTTATTTTGTGAAGTTGGGAAACCCCCTCCTCCTGGCTCTGTGTGTGTGGAGCCTGGAGGAGGCAGAACTCCCAGGCAGGTTCTGTGCCTACCTGTGCAACCATTTCATTTATCCACTGATCCAATGTTTATTGATGTTCACTAAATCCAGGACTGGTGACAGGTCCTTGTGTGGCGAATAAATAAGAATTATTTATCTCATGGTTGATTGGGCAACTGGGATGACTCAAATGTCCATTTGTGGTATGTATCAGGTAAATCAAATGTCCTTAACCTGATAAGGTAAGGTCCCTTTAACACTGTTGGAGAGAGTCTTTCATTAAAAATCTCCAGGTTGCCGTAGTCTTTGAATCTTTGTCTCTTGTTAAATAAACTTTACTAAATTGATAGTTCCTACATTGCAGAATGTCTGCTTTTTACTTTTCATTATATTTGGGAAACAAAAGATTTAAAAGTTAACAATATTTTATTTTATTTTTTAAAATATATTTTATTGATTTTTTTTACAGAGAGCAAGAGAGAGGGATAGAGAGTTAGAAACATCTATGAGAGAGATACATCGATCAGCTGCTTCTTGCACACCCCCTACTGGGTATGTGCCCATAATCAAGGTACATGCCCTTGATTGGAATCAAACCGGGACCTTTCAGTCCACAGGCAGACTCTCTATCCACTGAGCCAAACTGGTTTCGGCAAAAAAAAAAAGTCAACAATATTTTAAACGGAGTCATAAGAACAATTATTTTCAATTCATTTAGTCCTATAGTTATTTTTATTTATGTTGATTATTTGCCAGTAGTTTTTGAAATCAGTTATTCCTTGAAATTCTATAAATCTTAATCCAGCTCAAAGATATGACCTGCTTTAGAAGCCTCCAATTTAGAGTAAGTCAGAGTCCTTTTCATTGATTTTTCTAAAGATATAATATGCCTACAAATGCATCAGAGTAAAGCAACAGCTGTCCATGAATGATAAAATTTAGAAGTGGCATGGTTATAGATTTGATAAAACTTTGCTTTTCTATAAAGTATTAGTAGCCCTGCTCACAAATCCATGTGCCTGTAGCTCACCAGTAGCTCGCTGCCACCCTCCAGTAGCTTTCTGCCTGCCGCCGAGCCCTCCTGTAGCTCCCCCTGTTTTCCCTCCCCATCACCCCCTTCATAGCATGCTGCCCTGCCCCCTCCTGTAGCTCTCTACCACCCACTTGTAGCTTGCTGCCCAACCCACCTGCTGATCCGTGGTCCAGTCGTTATGTGGTCAGTCATAACACTGCACTGCGTAATGACCATTTGCATATGTACATCTTTATTATATAGGAAAACATTCCAAGACAAAAAATTGTTGGTAAATAATAATTCCTGTAAAATGACATGGAGAATAATATAAAATTTGCATCTTCTAGATTTAATTATAGTTTCAGCATATAGAAATAAATAATAGGTAAGATTTTAAAATGAGGCACATGGCTTAATGCAAACGGTGTATTGAGCACTGAAAATAATTTATAAACTTCTAATATGTGAAACACAAATACCCCGAGCATCACTGGCAGTCTCCCCCCTCAGGGAATCATGACTCGTGGCTTGCCTGGTGTCCCTGGCTGGACACATGCTACACCTCCTTAGATGTTTCCTGTTTGAACTTGTCTCAGAATCTTTGAAGTTCCTTTCTGAAGCAGACTGAAAGTCCTATAACATTAATTTCAACAAACTATATGTATATAAGTAGAACATAGTTATTGATTTTTATTTAACAAAGCTTCCCATGTAATGTCAAGTATATTAAATTGGCCTAATTTAGTTCAAAAATACTTCTTCTAAGAAGAGAGAATAAATCTTTGAGTCATTCCAGGGCCCTTGAAATGCCCCAAATTTATCTCTCAGTTAAAGTCATGAAATTTAAGTTGGAAAGACTGTCAAATATACACAACTCAAAGATTATACCACACACTCTTTGCAATTATTCTCAAGACATCAATTAAGCTTAAATCAGTTTTAATATTAAAAATTTGATTTGGACTATAGAATTAATTACCCCCCTTTTATTTTTTCTCAGGACAATAAAATATATACGAGGTTGAAATTTTACCACACATAGTACACAGACACGCATAAAGACTATAATATATTTTGAACTACTAATTTTTTCAGAGAAAAACCAAAGAATTATTTTCCTTAAAAATAAATTTCCATATTTCATGCATTCTGTTATCACAACCATATAATTTCTCCTAACTTAATTTGAACTTTTAACTCTTAGAAGCCTCAAATTTTTAGGTGGCAAATTAAATACTTATTATTTCTCAGATTAGTAATACTTTAAGGTTATATTTCAAATAAAATACAAGACTTATTTAATTAATATGTTCAAGTATATCCTCCAGATTTTTCACACAAGGCAAATTCAGATTAATATTTCAGTATTCCATTATTCAAAATATGAAGATATTTAATAAATTTTATTATTTAATTCAGCAACTTCAAAGTTTTAAGTTACCAAAGACTTTGGAAAACTACCATGTTTCCCCAAAAATAAGACCTACTTACAGGTTTCCTTTTGAGTGAAATATAAGGCATCCCCACGAAAATAAGCCCCCCCAAAGCTAAACATGAGAGATTTGGTCCACTGATTCTGAAAGAAATGGAGTCACGAGAAATTCACCAGGAAACTCAGGAATTGGATTGTTAGGATGATGTTCCAGAAGATGATGACATGATTGTCATTGAATAAATGAGTAAATTCTTGATACTGTAGGATTCACAGTTTGTCTGGTTTGTGTTGACAACTACCGTACTACCATACCGTATACAGGTAATAAATTTCCTTTATTTTCATTTAACAATAAATGTGTACCGTATTCTTCTTCATGGAAAATAAGACATCCCCTGAAAGTAAGACCTAACACACCTTTGGGAGCAAAAATTAATATAAGATACTGTCCTATTTTCAGGGAAACAGGGTATGTTTAGGCATATATAATTACAAATAAAAAAACATATTTTTTATCATATACTCATATATATATATATATATATATATATATATATATATATATATATATATATTTTTTTAATAATGCACAGCTCTTGACTAGAGCTCAGATACATGTTCTTTCCCAATTGGCTAATTCAAAGGGAGGGGATGGCCTTTGCTGTTTCAAGATGGCAGCCCCCAGGGGAGCTGTAAGCCATGTGGCCAATATGGTGGGTGCCAAGTCACACAGTCCAAAATGGTGGCTGTCTAAACTGTTCTTTGATAGAAAAGATGATTTGTTTTTTCTCACTATAAACAAGAAAAGAGCAAACCAAAATGCCTAAAAGATAAACAGCAAAAACTACACTGCAGGCAAATAGAAATCTCACTAGCTATTTCTGGCTTCTGAATCCTGAGAGGCAGAGCAAGAAGTTAAGATTCTTGGCAGTTGCTGGGATGTTCTTGCAATCTGTCTCACACTTTCAACCCCAGCACACATAACTAGGCTTCCCCAAAGCAGGACTTGCCTTTTCTTTAAATAAATTAAACAACAACAAAGAGACATAAACCATCAACACTGTTATACAGGTGCACAGAACACACTAAAAGTTTACACCAGAGAATGTTCAGCATTAAAAATTATCAAAGCAGTGTCTTTTGTCCCTGGTTCAGGAACTGCCCGTCTCTAGAATTTTAGTATATTCCCAATGGACTATTCTAAAAAGTGGGCTGGGTCTTTTCTAGCTGCCTCTACCTCCCTTTGTTTGGGGGAATCTTCCTAGGACATGTGCCACATTCTGTTTTCTCTGGCGAAATTGAATATAATGGCCTTGCCTCCTACTATTTCTTCCCTATGGAGATAAATTAGAGGCATGCTTCCTACAGGGAGGAACATGGGTGTAGGCATTTGTTAACTTCAGAATAGTTCTGAGACATCTCTAATATTTCTTATCTTACTAATTTTTATCTTTTTGAAAGATTTTTTTTCTATGCTTTTCCTTAGAAGCTTCTAATTTCCAAATCAAGATATGATTCCCATATTGTCATTCAGTTTAATTTCAGAGCTGGCATTTTCTAATTTCTGCATGCAAAATATTAATGTAGGCACTCCAAACAAACTGCATTTTGGCTGTTTCTCAGTTAATATTTTCTAGTTAAATGTTCCCATTTCTGTAAAGTACTTGCGAGTAAAGGCTTCCTATTAAGAGTATTAATTGAGGGCTGTGGTTTTGGGAGATTCTAGCCTTGGAGGCACAATTTCCCATGTTAATTTTTTTTTTTTTTAATTTTGGATTTCTATAGTCTGAGCAAACTTTCTAGACATGCTATGTAGTGATTCAAATGTGACCTCAGTTTCTCTGACGGCTGTCTAAAACCACAGGAAAAGTTCAGGGCCCAGGCAGACCCAGCCTCTAGATGAGCCATTTAATTAATTACAGTCACATTAGGTCTTCTTTGGAGCTCCTGCATTTCTGACACCTCCACAAAGATTCTTAGTCACCTAAAAACACCCCAGAATCCGACTGGAGAAAGTATGTACCCCTTTATCTTTGGAACTGAAAGAGTTCAGCTCATTTATATGGCGAAAGTTTTTTGCTCAGACTCTCAGCAATTCCAGTTGTAAAGCCAAAATCAAAACCAGCCACCCATTTTTTTCCTCCAGTTCCATCTTAGCCTGGGTTCTGTCAACCCTTAACCTGGATTCTGTCAACCCTGGTTCCACCTCAAGGATTTTAAAACACAGATCAAATAAAGTCAGACCCTCTACCAAAGCAAGGGAAGGTCCTGGATCCAAGAGACAACCTACCGATGTTCACTTAAAGGGGGGAGAACCCAGAGAAACGGCAGACTATAGGGGCCCTTTGCTGGATCTTAGCACTGAATCCAAGTCCAAGGGATGATCCTGGGTGAGCCTCTTTGAAATCCTGCTGTGACTACGACAAGTAATGTTAACATAAAAAACCATTGAAACCTGTACAGAATTTTTGTGAGTTTATTTGAGCCAAACTATTGACATATGCTGTGAAGCATAACCTCAACAAATTGAGATAATGCTCCAGAGAATGGTGGGTTATATTTATATTTATACATTGCAATCAAAAAGGGACTTAGGTGGGTTACCTGAAATGCATTGGTGATAGAATAATGAGGTGGGAGAAAGCAAAGTGGGAAAACACTGGGATTGGATAAAAAGCAAAATGATAGACGCATATTTAAGTGGGTGCAAGAGGAATTAACACAATAATGAAGGAATTTGTGTTATTTGTCCTGGCCCTCAGCACATTAGGTTGTGTCCCAAGGGGTTTGGAAAAAGGGGAATTACAAGTTACCTAGACATTTCAAAAGGTATGTTATAGATGCAAAGAGACAGATAGGCTCAGTGAAGGTAAAATTTGACCTTGTCAGTGAAGATACTGGCCTAGGAGGTGACTACCTACCATAACTGATTTTAGTTAAAGACAACCAAAGGCCAATATCCTTTTTGAACATAGATGCTAAAATGCTCTACAAAATTCTAGCAAATCAGATTCAGCATTACATTATAAAGATCATATACCATGACCAAGTTGGATTTATTCTGAGAATGCAAGGATGGCACCACATTCACAAATTAATAAGTGTGATGCATCACATAAACAAATTAAGAGATAAAAACCACATAATCATATCAATTGATGCAGAAAAAGCATTTGATAAAGTCTAACACTCTTGATAAAAACTCTCAGCAAAGTGGGTATAGAGTGATTGTACATAAACATAATAAAAACCTTATATGACAAACCTACAGCCAAAATCATATTCAATGGGCAAAAACTAAACTAATTTTCCCTAAAAAAAGGAATAAGACAGAGATGCCCACTTTCACCACTCCTGATCAATATAGTACTGGAAGTGCTAGCCATAGCGATCAGACAAGAAGAAGAAATAAAAGGCATCTATATTGGAAAAGAAGAAGTAAAAATGGAAAAGAAGAAGTAAAAAAACCATTATTCACTGATGACATGATAGTATACATAGAAAACCCCAAAGAATCCATCAAAAGCTAATAGACCTAAAAAATGAATTCAGCAATGTAGCAGGACACAGAAATTAACACCCAGAAATCTATGGCCTTTTTATACGCCAATAATGAACTCACAGAAAGAGGGGGGGAAATCCCCTTTACCAATGCACCAAAAAAGTTAAGATACGTAAAAATAAACTTAACTTGTACAAGACGTAATAAACCTGTACATGAAAAACTACAGAACACTGAAAAAAAAGAGAAAGAGGAAGACATAAACAAATAGAACATACTATGTTCATGGATTGGTAGAATCAACATCATTAAAATAGTACATACTACCCAAAACAATCTACAGATTCAATGGAACACCATTAAAATACCAATGGCATATTTCAAAGATCTAGAACAAACTCTCCAAAAATTCATCTGGAATAAATAAATAAATAAATAAATAAAAAATAAAAAAAGAATCTGAATAGCCAGCTATCCTGAGAAAGAAGAATCAAAATTTGAGAGCTCACAATACCAGATATCAAGCTATATTACCAAGCCACGGTTCTCAAAACTGCCTGGTATGGCACAAGACAGACATATAGACCAAAGGAATAAAATAGAGAGTCCAGAAATTGATCCAAACCACTATGCTCAATTAATATTTGACAAAGGAGGTAAGAGCATATAATGGATTCAAAACAGTCTCTTCAATAAATGGTGCTAAGAAATTTGATAAAATACATGCAAAAAAAAAAAAAAGTAGAAGAAGAAGAAAGAAAAAAAGAAATTAAATCACCAACTTATACCATACACAAAAACAGACTGAAAATGGCTAAAAGACTTAAATGTAATATGGGAAACCATAAAAATACTATAAGAATCCATAGACAAAAAAATAGCGGACATATCTCATATTAATGTTTTTACAGACACAACTCCTAGGGCAATTGAGACTAAGGAGAAAATAAACAAATGGGACTACATCAAAATAAAAAGCTTCTGTACAGGAAAAAAAAAATCAACAAAATAACAAGAAAGCCCACTACATGGGAGAACATATTTGCCAATGTTATTTCCAATAAGGGTTTAATCTCCAAAATGTACAGAAAACTCATACAACTTAACAAAAAGAAGATAAACTATCCAATAAAAAATGGGCAAAAGATCTAAATAGACATTTTTCTAAAGAGGACCTACAAAAGGCCTGGAGACACATGAAAATATGCTCAACGTCACTAATTATCAGAGAGATCCAAATCAAAACAACAATGAGATATCATCTAACAACTGTCAGAATGGCTATTATCAACAAATCAACAAATGAAAAGTTGCTGGAAAGGATGTGGAGAAAAAGGAACCCTCCTGCACTGCTGGTGGGAATGGAGAGTTGGTACAACCATTGGTGCAGCCATTATGGAAGACAGTATGGAGTTTCCTCACACTGTGGGAGTCAATGCTTAGGTCCAGGCCCCCAGCGGTGCCAGCCTGAGAAGTAGGCAGAAGACAGACCACGGAGGCTCTAATATACCATAGCAGGGAGCTTAGATTTTATTCCACAGAAGGAGAGAAAGTGAAGACTGTCAAGCATGCGAGTATACTGATCTCACTTTCATTTTAAGTGAACCATTCTGGTGGCCACGGGAAGGATAAATTTAGAGAACTGCAGTGTTTTGGGGCCCAAGAAAAAGAGAGACTGATATTGGGAACTAGGACTAGACAGAGGCAGTGGATCAGAGACATGTTTATGAGGAAACCTGATGGAATTATTTGGCTGTTACACAGGGATGAAAGTAAACAAAGCAAATAGTATTAGCCCAGGTTTTCCAGTTTGGGCAACTTGGTTGAATGGGTGATTGTAATGAATGGGAGAAGGTATCAAGAAAAAGGAACTATGTAAGGGAGCTTGCTTAGTTCAGCAATAGCCAAACAATTATAATAGGACAGAAGACAGACTTAGTGCTCTTTCTTCACTGCAATATTTGTTTTTCTGCCTTCAGCCACCACCACGTAAGGCTAATGTGCCATCTTTTCACCTAATCTAGGATATTATCTATTTAATACATATTTCTATCACCTAAATTAACTTTCCTGCATGATCCCTTAAAAATACTTATCAAAGTCATTGATTGCTTTGTGAGTATGGGGACTTTCAAGATGAGGAACCATTATGATCCTATATATATTGAAAAAGAGATATTGGGTGCTCTATTTTTAACTTTAAAAATCAGATACTGAATGTGGTCATGCCAGAGGCGTAATTTTAATGAGTGAATGTCTCTTTACTGAAGTGTCACTCTTTAAAATAGATCCTGTCAAATAATACAATGCAGAACACTCATCTGGGTTGCCTGTTAAAGTGTTTTTCAAGGGACCACCCCTTGAAAAACACTCCTTCTAGAGCTCATTTTGGTGGATAAATCTCTCTCCAAGTAAAGCAATCCTATATAATAAAATAAAAATAAATAATAAAAAAGTATTACATAAATAGTTTATTAAATAAAATTAGAACATTCAATTCATTAGGACCCAAGATAGTTACTTCATCATCCTTGTTTTTTGAATACAAACTTTTCCAAGTTTATTGTGTGCATTTTGTTCAGTTCAGACACATTTCACTTTTCCAACCATTTAAAAAATGATAGATGTTTCTGTCTACTTATGTATAATTGATTTTTAATAGAAATACCAAGTTAATTCAATGGGGAAATAAATTTTATATATTGCCATGGGCCAACGGTATATTCAGATGCAAAACAATTAGTTTGGACCCTTATATCACATTGTAAACAAAAATTGGGTGAAAATGGATCACAGACCTAAATGTATCAGCTAAAAACATAAAACTAAGAATTAAACACATGTTAACTGCTCATGATTTTAGGTTAGGTGCTGATTTCTCAGGTGTAACTCCAAAAGTCATGTAAAAAATGAAAATAGATGAATTAAACTATATCAAAGTTTAAAATATGCTGCAATGATACCAAACAAAAAAAGTAAAAAGATGACACACAAAATAGATAAAATTCTACAAAAAATATAATTGATAGAGAACATACATAGTGTATATGAAGATATCTTACAGCTGATTAATAAAGAGAAAAACATCTCCATTAACAATGGAACAACTATTTAAGTAATATCCCTCAAAAGAAGAGACACAATAACAAATAAACTCTTGAAACAATGATAGACACACCATTAGGGAAATGCTAATCAAAACATCAGAAATTCCATTTTATGTCCTAGGATGACTATAGTCAAAATATAGAAAATAGCAAACGGTAGTGAGAATATTGATAAACTGAGACTCTTATACACTGCTAGCTGGACTGTAAAATGGGCAGCCTCTTAAAAAATTGTTTGACATATTCTTTAAAATATTAAACATAAAGGTGCTATTCTATTCCTAAATGTGTATTCAAGAGAAATGAAAACATATGTCTACCCAAAAACTTATATGAATGTGTATAGCCAAAAGGTAGCAAAAACTCACATGTTTTTCAACTGCTGGATAAATAAACAAAATATGGTATTTTCATATGTTGCAATGCTGTTTATCAGTAAATATATCATACATGAGGTATTGATACATGCTACAATATCAATGCACTTAGAAATATTGTTCTAAATAAAAAAAAGGAAGTTACAAAAGACCACATTTTGCATGGAGCCATTTAAATGAAATATTCAGAATATAGAAAGGGAATAAATTAGTATTTGCCTAGAACTAGGAGTATGGAATTGAGAATAAAAGAGCAGTGATTGATAATGGCTGTGAGTTTATTTTTAGATGAAGGATGTATTCTAAACTTAGATTGTGGTAATATTTGAGCAAATTTGTGAATACATGTATACTAAAAAACTATGTACTCTAACTGGGTAAGTTTTGCTCAGCTGGTGGGCCTCAGTGGTTGCAAGAGGTCATGGTTCGATAACCAGTTAGGGCACATTCCTAGACATTGAACTTGATTCCCAGTATGGGTGTGTAGGAGGCATCGATCTATGATGTTTCTATCTCATTGATATTTCTGTCTCTCTATTCTCTCCTTTCTTCTCTTTCTCTCTCTCTAAAAAATCAATTAAAAAGCATAAATGTGTTAAGTTTTATGTTATGTGAATTATATAGAAAGGTAGTAGGATAATGTTTCAAGAAACAACAAATGCTCATGAGAGTGTGGGGAAAAAAGGAATCCTACCAAGTATACTGGTGGGAATGCAGACTAGTACAACCACTACTGAAAACAGTGCAGAGTTTCCTCAAAAAATTAAAAATGAAACTGCCATTTAATCCAGTCATCCCACTTCTAGGAATATATCCTAAGAAGCCTGAAACCCCAATCAGAAAGGAAATATGCACCCTATGTTCATAGCAGCATTATTTATGGCTAGAAGTTTGACGCATGAAATTCATGCACTCAGGCAGGTTCCTCAGCCCAACCTGTGCCCTCTCACACTCTGGGAGCCCTCGGGGAAATGGGGAGCAGGCCAAAGCCATCAGTTGGAGATCCTTAGCACTGCCTTGGAGGCAGGAGAAGCTCCTGCCACCACTGCTGCGCTCTCCAGCCATGAGCCCGGCTTCTGGCTTAGGGGTGCTCCCCCTGTGAGAGCACACTGACCACCAGGGGGCAGCTCCTGCGTTGAGCATATATATTTCATATTTCATTTTCAATAGTTTTTTATAATCAATAAAAAAATATGGAACCAAGATATCTGGAACATGCTTGAGCACTCTTCTGTCTACAGTTTACAAAAGAATATCCAAAGATTTACAGAAGCCATGCTATGTGTTTGGCTCTGAGGGGGTTCTGCTAATTCACGTCACTCAAAAACCATTTTTAGAACAACATTTTTTCCTCTGTTATATTATTCTCTTGATCACTGAACTAGGGTAAGATTATTAAAAGTTAGTTATGAAATTATGCTAAAAATTTCAAGATAAATATAATTCTCTCTTTTTTAAAAGTCCCTCCATCTGCCTTTACCTGTCACCTTAATTAATTTATTCCTACTTGAAGTATGACCATTTGTAGTTTTTAACAGACCAATTATATTATACTTTAATTTTCTGGATATAATTCTGAAATCTCATTGTATTGTGCAAATGCTTTCTTTTTTTTTTTAAATATATATTTTTTATTGATTTTTCACAGAGAGGAAGAGAGAGAGATAGAAAGTTAGAAACATCGATGAGAGAGAATCATTGATCAGCTGCTTCTTGCCTAGCCTCCACTGGGGATGTGCCTGCAACCAAGGTAGTACATGCCCTTGCCCGGAATCGAACCCGGGACCTTTCAGTCCGCAGGCTGACGCTCTATCCACTGAGCCAAACCGGTCCCGGCAGCAAATGCTTTCTTATAATGAGGTTTTTTAATGCAAAACATGTTCTCAATAGTTTAAAAATCAGCAAAGAGATATTTACCAAGTTAAGGAAATATAACACTTGCAATTTCTCTCTCATGTAAAAATGCACTAGAGCCAACCATTTCTGCATAAATATCAGCAATGATGTGTATAACTTTTGACTCAAACACTTCTGATCAGACTCATTTTGGTAGTTCTGGGAAGGAAAATGTGTTTTTCCATTCTCTTATTTTTTCTTTTTCTGAGTCATTTTAAATCACCGCAAAAATTGTTTTCTTCATGCATACATGCATGTAAATACAGCAGAAATCATCATCTGATCCAACACACCAATTTCAGCTCTCCTTCCCAATTCTAAATGAGATGTGTCATTAATAGGAAACACCAAAATCTGGACGTGTGAGCATCCTCAACTGTACTAAACTGCTCAGCCATAAATGGCAATGAATTTGCATCCCTTAGAATAATGTCCCCTCCTGGGCGGTGGAATAGCCTATCTTTATTATCTTCAATATCCTGTGCCTCATGCACTAAAAAACCATTTTATGAAATCACTCAGCCTCACAGAACTTAATGAAAAATGGGATCTTTACAGCCAATGTAGTCAGGCAATCCATTTTAATTCCATGCCTAATTTTTCATAGACATAGAGAGCAAACACCTCGTTGGTGGGAAAATACCTGTAGTAAGCCTTTTACTTTTAGATCAAGTTCAAATTACACTGTCGATGGACAGGTCTGCACTGTCAATGGGGCTGGAATAATGTAACCTTGCTTATGGAGAGAGACCAGGGCAAACTGCTCCCCAAGTCACCCTAATCCAACTCACACCTAGTAGTTTTTGCAAAATAGGCCGGTGTTTGTTTATTGCTATGCTATTTTTTCCCCTAAGCTCCAACTAAAAAAGGAGTGAGGGTAAGGGTATAGCTTCATTTGAGACAAAATTGCCTCAGTAACACTCCATTTATTCTGTATCATGCAATATTCAGTTTCTGCACAGCAAGATGGAAAACTCAACCCCTAACTTTGTCTTCCAGAATCCATTAATGTTAATAGCCTGAATAATAAGGAGGGAAAGCTTCCCTGAATGTAGCATGTAACCTCCTTTCCCAGGCTCAGGGTGGACCCTCTCAACAACTTCTTTCTGATGCTTTGCCTTCCATCATCTAATTACTTTAAGTTAAAATATACATGCAGGGATTTTATTGGTTAATAGTATTTTCTGCCATGACTCTAAATGACTGTGTTGATAATTCTTTGAAATAAGGAGTTTAAAATTGTCAACCAGATCAGAATAAGCATGCACAGAAATGTAGAATGTATTATTTTTGCTTATTTTTCTTTTATTTAGAGAAAACACTCAAAGGAGTGCCTGAATGGCATGAAAGTAAAAGAGTTTTCTAAAACTGAAGATTCATTCCCAGGAGAAGGGCTCTGTGGTAACCACGGTGACCCGGCATTCTGTTTGCCTCCAGGCATGCACTGTGAATGCCCGCTGATATAAGTTGCCATGTGGTGTTAAACTCAAAGAAAAAGCTGTGGAGTAGAACTGTAAATTATGTCTTTAACTCTTCTTTTTCACTTGAGTTTTTTTTTTTAATGTCTTTAATTCTATCCTATTTGCTTTTCTTTAAACAATATATTGGAAATATGAGTTTACTATGTCTTGCATCACAGTACTTTAGATATCAATTATTATTTTTAAAAATATATTTTATTGATTTTTTTACGGAGAGGAAGGAAGAGGGATAGAGAGTTAGAAACATCAATGAGAGAGAATCATCGATCAGCTGCCTCTTGCACACGCCATACTGGGGATGTGCCCGCAACCAAGGTAAATGCCCTTGACCGGAATCTAACCTGGGACCTTTCAGTCTGCAGGCTGACACTCTATCCACTGAGCCAAACCGGTTTTGGCTAGATATCAATTATTTTCATTAAAGAAATATTAATAATCACTTTCCACTTTAACCTTGGTTTTGGAAAACTACTTGGTTTGATATGTTTAAAAAGTCAAAGTTAAGTGATTTGCCTGAAGAATTATTATGCTTGACCTTCTCTGACTCCTCTATGTACTGCTATTACTCCATGATCTGACACTTATTATAATGTTTGAAATAGTGAAACTATAGTGTGTGTTTTCTTTTTGACCAAAAATAATCTTTGTGAAGGCCAGGATTGCTATATAATATATTAGGTAATAAATAATATATTTGTTCACCGAATTGAAACCAATGAGATAAGACCTTTTTTGGTGAAGAACTGTGTATATGTTCCCAAGAGCACTATTGACTCAGCTAACACCTTTTCAGTTCTATTATCAAGACAGGCCTCAAAAATGTGTGATTTTTGGATAGATCATTGTTCATATATGAATTCTTTGCTTTCAAACCTCTTATTTCATTCTAAGTTCTACCCACTTCTCAATAACCTTACTGACAATCTCTTAAGTTCAGGACTTCTAAGTCCTTTCCTAGGCTATGCAATAGCTTCCTAAATACAGCTGTAAAAGTGATCTACCTTAAACCCAAAGAGTTTTCTTAAATTTCACCAAAAGGCACACATTGTGGCCTTCAAGTTTCTTTATTATCTGACCTCTCTACCTCATGAGCTTGTGAGGCAAGCATTCTATGGTATGGGTTTTTGTTGTATGCTGTATCTCTCAAATTTCAGGAGTACTTGCTTTGATTTCATTCTTCCATATTACTAGTTGCCCATTTATCCTTTAAGGCATGTTTAGGACCACGAGCAGGGTTGCCAAAGACCATCAGAAAACATAGATATTTACATAACTGTAGCAAAGTTATGGTTATGAAATAGGAACAGAAATAATTTTATGGTTGGGGGTCACCACAACATGAGGTAACTGTATTAAAGGGTCATGGCATTAGGAAGGTTGAGAACCACTGCTTTAAGGGATTAAGGAAAGAAAAAAAGTTCAGAAAGATTCATGGGCACAGACAAGGTATGGTGATTGCCAGAGGGAAGGATGAGTTCGTGGAGGTAGAAGAGGGTATAAAGGGGATAAAAGGTGATGGAAAGAGACCTGATTTGGGGTAGTGAGTGCACAGATATGTATTACAGAATTTTACTTGAAACCTATACAATTTTATAAACCTATGTCACCCTAATTAATTCAATAAAATAAAATTGTGGATATGTGAGGAGAAAAAAAAAAGACGTTAGTCAAATGAGCAAACTCTTTGTAGACTTTCAAAGATTATCTCCTCCATGTAATTCTAGGTTCTTCTCTCCTCTGTGTACCCACTCTGCCTTCTGAGTTTGCTCCACATCCCATTACCTTACTGAAAACATCTTGAGGAGTGTATCTATAATACTCAGTGTCAGCACAGTGTCTGGCACATGATAAATTTTTACATTTCTCTACTAAATGAGTGATGACATAAAAAAAAATATGTTGCTGAATTTATGCCAAAATGAAAAAAAAAATAGTGTTTCTACTCACTTTCTGTGTATGGCTGTCTTTTCCACAAGTGTTTAGATGCTTTTGTAATTACTACGTATTAAAATTTGTTGCCCTAGCTAGTTTGGCTCAATGGATAGAGAGTCAGCCTTAGGACTGAAGGGTTCTGGTTCTATTCCAGTCAAGAACACATATATTAGTTGCAGGCTTGATCCCTGGCCCTGGTTCAGGCTCATGCGATAGGCAGAAAATTTATGTATCTCTCTCACATAGATGTTTCTCTTTATCCCTTACATTCTCTCTCTCTCAAAAAAAAAAAAAATCATTGGAAAAATATTCTGTAGTGAGGATTAAAAAAACCAACCAAACAAACAAACAAAAAACACTTGTTAATATGATAAGCTTGAGAATAGCCTGGTTACCCTGCAGCAATCAGATAAAGGTCTCTGAGAGTGGTGTTTCTAGGCAGACAGAGCTTCAATAGGAAGAAAATAAAACAAAGGTGCTTTGGGGAAAAGAAAAGATAAAGATACATGATTAGTAAATTGCAAAGAAAAAATAAATATACAAACTTTCTTTAAGAGCATCTGTTTATTAAATTGATAGCTGCCTCATTATCAAACACCTCCCATGGGGCAGGGACTGTGTAAGCTCTATAGATTCCAGGTGAACAAAAACTATAGGATCAATAGCAGAATCACTCACCATAGAGTTTGCACACTAGAAAGTACAATCACTATACACTTTGTGATTCTTTAAAGGCAGCTATATTTAACTTACAGCTGTAATATTTTACTAATCATTTCAATCATATTAAAAGAGAAACTCTATTCTTGGGATGAAGGAGGGGAAGTGTGATACTACATGTGTGTGTGCATTGAATTAGAGCTCATATTTCCTCTGTCACAATGGAAAGCCAACACTTCTCTTAATAACTAGAGGCCTAGTGCTCTGAATTCATGTATTCGGTGGAGGAGGAGGTGTGTGTCCCTCTGCCTGGCCTGCACCCTCTCACGGTCGGGGAGTCCTCGGAGATGTCCAACTGACTGGAGTGGGCTTAAGCTGTCAGTCAGACATCCTTAGCACTGCCGCAGAGGTGGGAGAGGCTCCAGTCACTGCCACTGCACTCGCCAGCAGTGAGCCTGGCTTTTGGCTGAATGGTGCTCCCTTGTGGAAGTGCACTGACCACCAGGGGGCAGCTCCTGCATTGAGCATCTGCCTCCTGGTGGTCAGCACATGTCATAGTGACTGGTCATTCTGCCATTTGATCGATTTGCATTCTAGAATTTTATTATATAGGATTAGAGGCCCAGTGCACAAAATTTGTGCACAAGGGCAGGGGGTTATCCCTTAGCTCAGCCTGCACTCTCTCCAATCTGGGACCCCAGTGGGATTGGGCCTTAACAGATAATTGGACATCCCTCTCACAATCCAGGATTGCTGGCTCCCAACTGCTCTCCTGTCTGCCTTCCTGATTGCCTCTAACCACTTCTCTCTGCCAGCCTGATCACCCCCAACACAAGGCCCGCGGGCCAAATCCAGCCCGCCAGGCCTTGCAATGTGGCCCGCACCGCGCTGTCATCACTGCACTCCGCTGTCAGTTTATGACATTGTCAGTTTATGACTGTTCAATAAACCATTCGGCCCGCGATTTAGGCTGGATTTTAGATTTTGGCCCCTTCTCTGATTGAGTTCGACACCCCTACTAACCACTCCCATGCCAGCCTGATTAATGCCTAACTGCTCCCCTGCCAGCCCGTTTGCTCCCAACTTCCCTCCTCTGCCGGCCTGGTCACCCCTAACTGCCCTCCCCTGCAGGATTGATTGCCTTCAACTGCCCTCCCTTGTAGGCCTGGTCCCTCTTAACTGCCCACCCTTGCAGACCTGGTGCCTCCCAACTGCCCTCCCCCACTTGCCTAATCATCCACAACTGCTCTCCCTTGCAGACCTGGTTCCTCCCAACTGCCCTTCCATACTGGCCATCTTGTGTCCACATAGGGACAGGATCTTTGACCACATAGGGACAGCCATCTTGTGTGTTGGAGTGATGGTCAATCTGCATATTACTCTTTTATTTGATAGGATAGAGGCCTGGTGCATGGGGGGGAGCAGCTGGTTTGCCTTGAAGGGTGTCCCGGATCAAGGTGTGGGTCACCTTGGGGGATGGGAAGGCCTGAGCAAGGGGCCTGTGGTGGTTTGCAGGCCAGCCACGCCCCCCAGCGACCTAAGCCTTCGCATCTGGAATATATTTACTTTCTACAATTGAAATTGAGCCAAGCTTTCTGCTCACTCCATGTTTGGATTTGTTTATCTTCTACAATTGAAACCTTGTAGCCTTGAGTAGAGGCTTAGGCTGGCAAGGGAAGGTGGAAAGCTTGGCTTCCTCCATTACCAGGGAAACGCCTCCCTCCTGCTCTCTGTGGCTGTAGCCATCTTGGTTGGTTTTATTTGCAAATTCACTCTGATTGCCTGGTCAGTGTGACTTCTGGGCGTGGCTTGTGGAGCAAGGTGATGGTTAATTTGCATATTACTCTTTTATTAGGTAGTATAATTAAGAAGCCATAGTAGAAGGATATCACTTGGAGACATGTCAGTAACTAACAGACAAAACTGTTCACTTGAGCCGAAACTGGTTTGGCTCAGCTGTAGAGTGTCGGTCTACGGACTGAAAGGTCCCAGGTTCGATTCCGGTCAAGGGCATGTACCTTGGTTGCAGGCACATCCCCGGTAGGGGGTGTGCAAGAAGCAGCTGGTTGATGTTTCTCTCTCATGACGTTTCTAGCTCTCTATCTCTCTCCCTTCCTCTCTGTAAAAAATCAATAATAAAATATATTTTAAAAAAACAAAAAAACAAAAAGACTGTTCACTTGAACAATTGCATCTGAAGGGTAGGTTGAGCCAGATAGATCTTTTGTGTCATTTCATTTAGAATGTAGATCTTTTATTTTGTTGAACTGTTTTAACACCAAAATATTTTTAAAGTTATAAATATTGATTATACATTTTATTATTTACAGGATACTGTTCAACATGTTAATTATAATATAATGATATGCTTGTTTAAGACATAAAATAATTAAATGAAAAACATTCTATGTTTGCTCAAAAATGACATTATCAATTTGCACATGAAGACAGCAAGGCAGAGCAGGAAAATAAACTGTCTCCTTCAGCTTTTTCCTTGCTCCATGGCCCTCTCCCCTTTCTCCATCCTTGCTGCCAACAGAGGTTCACCTGGCAAGCACAGTTTAATGCTTCTCAATCATTATGTAACATTTGCTTTGTTATTATTTTGGAATATTTATTATGTCTCTTTACATTTTTCCAAAATTATTGTACATCTCAACTTCTGTGAGACTAAAATTTTGTAAGTGAATTTAATAGTTTTAAAAATATATCATGAATTCAATAACATAATGAGAAATTAGAAGCCTGGTGGGTGAGAGTGATGACCATACATATTTGATTCACTTGTTCTGTATCATGCTATATCACTCTTTATTAATTTAAAAAATTTCCCATGGAAAAGGGGTTAACATTATAGTTAAGCAGAGTCTACACTTTATCTGCTATTGTACACATAATATTATTTTTTCCATTTTAAGATAAGAATATTGAGGGGCAAAGAGATAAATCAATGCAATGAGGCCAAGAGTTAAGGAAAGACAAAACCCTGGATTTCAGTTCATATCTCCCCAACACCAAAGCAGATACCCTGTCACAAATGCTATCTGAAGCACCAATAATAATACGATACATCAATAACACATGAAAATTGGATCAAATTTATTATTCTCATTTTCATAAAGGAAGTTTTTGGTTTGCTACTTAGGCCAGTAAATCCTCCATAATCTAGACATTGTGTGCTGTATGGTGGGTTAATATTGCTATAAGAGCTTTAAAATTTTTATATTGCTGACATTTCATTTTTAAGTTTCAATTTTATTGTACCATTACCACTGTGTATGCATATATATATGTAATTTATTTTAAAAAGAACATGTATGATCCAGAATAACACATATATCACTTAATTCCTTGGAATATAAAGCTCCAGACATGAACACATTTCTGCTCTGGTAAGGAAAGATATGCCAATAAATCAGATGTACTGACTTCCTCTATATTAATGAGATATTGATGGCTGAAAGTTGGATCTTTTCCTGTTTGTGATGTATTTGGAAATATTTCTTCACTAAAGACATAAGTCTAGACTTGCTGTCATTATGTTTCTCATCTCTGGTCAACTACATTGATGTTTCCTAAAAGTAAGCACTCTCCTGCAGCATCCCTGTGAGTGCAGAGTGATGCAGGAAGCACGGAGGCAGAGGATCTAAATTCTATCCAGCACTTGTAGAGATTTAAAAGCTAAAGCCATAGAGGTGAGTCAATTACAATTTAGTGGTTTTAACTGATGGTATAAAATATAGTTGGAAAGGCATTGGGCTAGTGTTCAGAACCTGGCTCTACCAATTATGGAATACATAATTTTAGCAAAAATGATCTGCAGTTTCCTAACGTAGAAAATGGGATTATGACTACTGAAAACAAATCTGTGAGGTATGCAGATTATCAGGAATTTAAATTTTCTGGAATTTAAATTTTTTGGATGTTAATTGTAACATTAATGTTATAATTAATGTCATCAAACCATGGCTATTATAAACTAGAGGCCGTATGCACAAAATTTGTGCACAGAGAGAAAAGAGGGTCTCCTCAGCCCAGGCTGGACTCTCTCCAATCTGGGACTTCTCAGGGGATGTCCTACTGCTGGTTTTGGCCCAATCTTAGGGATCAGGCTAAAACCGGCAGTTGGACATTTCTCTCACAATCTGGGACTGCTGGCTCCTATCTGCTCACCTGCCTGCCTGCCTGATTACCCCTAACTACCCCCCCTCCCCGCCATCCAGCTTGTTCGCCCCTAACTGCTCCATCCTCAGCCTGGTTGCCCCCAAGTACCACCCCCTGCTGGCCTAGTTGCCCCTTAATGCCCCCTCTGATGACCTAGTTGTCCCTAACTGCGCTCCCCTGCCAGCCTGGTCACCCCTAACTGCACCCTCCTTCCCCTTGCTGGCCTGGTCGACCCTCACTGCTCCTCCTATCTGCCTAGTCATGCCATACAGCCTGCTGTTCAGTCACTTGATCATCCCTCATAATCCCTGCCAGTCTTGTCACCCCATGCAGCCTGCTGTTCAGTTGTTACTGTGAGGGTGTTGTGACCAATTTGCATATTACCTTTTTATTAGTATAGATGCCTTTTATTATTGCATTAGAAAGGATGTCACATGTACAACAGGACTTCTTTTATTCAGATTCCACTAAGTGAGAAATGGGGGAATTGGAATATAGATTTTATTTCTAAAGTGCTTTAAAAAGTAAGTGTTGACAAAAATTCATGGTCTTATAACACTATAAAGAACCAAATAAATTGCAAAGCCTAGATTTTTCTACTAAAAGTACCATTCATATGAGCAGTTTCCCACTAAGCACACATCAGTTATATCTAGGGAAATGAAGAAATTTCCCTGTCAGCCCCTAGTTTGTAATTATTTGTTAGTTTATTGAAAATTATTATATGAATTTTAAATTAAAAAATTTTATTAATGAAAATAGTAAGTTTAATAGGATCAAATTTCAATTCTAGCTGAGCATTCTAAACACTGAAAGTGGGTGGTTAGACTCCAGAGTGTCTAATAGTTTAGAAATGTACTACTTGGAAAAGAAATAATTTATTACTTTACTCAGAAAATGTGGATATGCATTTACCATTACTAAGACATTTTCTTCACATTTCTTTTTATATATTTCTTAACAAACAATGTATTTTAAACAAAGTTCTAAGTAATGGCAAAAATAAAAATATTTAATTCAAATTTTACTGAGGGACACTGAGTTTTTTAGCCTGAGAATAGAAACTTTTAAATGAAGTGGTATTAGAACATTTCCACAGTGGACCTACATTGCACGTCCAGACCAGGATGGGGGACATGCCTTGGGATGGGACATTATCCTGGATTATTTAGGAAAGCCCAACTTTGTCATCATAAGGGTGGACTTATGTAATAGGTATCCTGTGGTATCCAGTGGTGCATTCTCCTTGATAACCTGATCTGGGTGCTCCAGGAATGTCCCTTTTGTGGTTTATGTTTTGAGTTTTTACTGTTGCTGGCTCATCCATGCATGGAGTTGACTCTCAAGGCTGGCTGTGAAGATCAACCCTATCCATTGTGTAGGAGCTTTTATGCAGTGCTGACCACATGAAGCAGAATTTGTCTCAGTAGGGTCTAGTGACTCCCAAGATATCCCTTGAAATATGTGATTTGTGAAGTTAATAGAATCCTGCTTTGATATTTTCTGAAGCTGGCCACTGAGTGTTTTAGTTCTGGGCCCTCTTGGGAGTGATGCTGATACAGATCAATGTCAGATCTTGTTTGTGACTGGACATGAGCAATATCTTTGTGGCTATAAGCAGTCTAGAGCATATAGCTACCTCTGCTGGGTAGAGGTATACATGGGAAGGACTAAGATGCAAACCAAGTCTGGCCTCCACCAGTACTCAACACAGTGGCTAGTCAACCAAAGGGCCCAGGCTATCTGACATCTGCTCTATCTGTCTCTGCCTGCTCGCTGCCTGTTCAGATAAGTCACTGAAAGGACTTTGGTGATACTCAAGTTGACTGTGGTAGGTTCTTAGTGAGTCCATCAGGTAGGGATGAGTCTTGTTAACCAGACTGATACAAGTTCAAAGTGGGTGCCAGTGTTGGGTTTGAGTTCACTCAGCAAAATTCCCCAGAAATATCAAGTCTAGCTATTTTCCACCTGGTGCCTGCAGACTTTTGTGGAACGGGGTCTTTAGGGGTTGATAGGGTGAGGCCAGGAGCTTAGCCAAACAAACCAAGCTTTGGATGAGTGAAGAGAAAACTGCACTGGAATGCAAACGGAAAATGGCCCTTTTCTTAAAGTCACACAACTCAGTCTGTACCTCATAGGGAGTCTTGAACTCAGCAAGACAGGCTTCTGGAATTTTGGAATTTAGGGCTAATGGATCTCATGAGTAGGAAGTACATTTCAGGCCGACAGTAAGGTGGTGGGAATGGCCCTGACCCAGAGCAACACAAGTTAATCACTGACCTCTGTATCCTGGATTTCTACACCCTGGGCCCAGTCAACTGACTCCTCTGAAAGAAGTGAGCTCCACAGGGTGGGGTCAACAAGGAGTCCTTAGACTGAATACATTGCATTCTGCTTGGCTGATGTTGCATGGAGGAGAGTGTTTGATTCAAGAAAGATGGTGTCTGTGGACAGGGACACAGCACAAGTACTCTGGCTGCTATTTCTAGGAGACTTTCATCCCTACATGGTGGACAGAATCCCTGCTGATTTTTACAGCTAGATGCTATATGGGTTCTTATTACTACTTCTGATGATCTGGGCTAGGCTGACAGGCCTGGGGTTAAGACCCATGCTTCTCAATGGAAACCCTTACAGCTAAGATATCCCTGTGAAATCTTAATCAGTGCCCACTGGAGAAGGGCTAGCCTGTTTGTGTCTCTGCTCTTCTTGTCAGTCTCATTATGGCTTCGTATATAGATTGTTGGTTATAAGACTTTTGTTCAACTAGTCTTTGGTTGATCATTCAACTTGAACATCCTATATGGTTGTAATTTCAGTTTGGTTCTGGTAAGAGGTAAGTATAACTTCCACCTCCTCTACTTCCATCTTTGATCTCCAGATCTCTATGTTTGCTTGTTTGTTTGTTTTGTGTGTGTGTGTGTGTGTGTGTGTGTGTGTGTGTGTGTTTTCTTGTCATTTTGAGGTGATTTTACTTTTAAATATATTTTTATTGTTGATAGCATTACAGATATCTCACATTTTTCTCCTATACCCCCACCTCCCAGCCCTACCCACTCCCTAAGGTCTTCACCACCCTATTGCCCATGTCAGTGGGCTATGCATACAAGTATATAAGTTTGTTGGTTTATCTTTATCTGTCCCTTCAACCTTTTGAGGTAATTTTAGACTCAGGATATTTATAGTTTCTGTGTAGCCAATATTTATCTTCCCTTTGTGTTAATACCTGGTACAATCATGATAAATTAATTTAAGATAATAAACTGTATACAATATTATTTATTAATCTATAGAATTTATTGGATTTCAGCAATTTTTCCACTAATGTCTTTTTTCTGTTTCATTTTCAGTATTCCCTATTGAATGTAAGTCTGGTTGAAAATTTGAAAATCAGCTAGTATACTTAACCATAATATACTAAAGAGATATCGCATGTTCATCTCAATGCAAACAAGCCAACAGACAAAAAACACATCAATTCATGATTAAAAACTTACACCAATCAAGGCTTAAAGCCTTTATTTTATAAATTTGATAATGGACTTCTATTTCAAATTATGCAATATTCATAAATTTGAAGACTCAATATTGTTTATATGCCAGGACTCTATAATGTAATACATAAATTTATTGCATTCTAACAAGTTTTTTTGTACATAATAACAATTTCTAAACTTTATATGAAAAATATAGGAAAATACAATAAGCAAAATAATCTTGAAATAGAGATCATCAAAGTAAGAGAACTCAACTGATTTTAAGACCTAGTGTAAAGTTAAGTAACTAAAACAAATGGACAGACAAATAATAGAGCAGAATAAAGAATTTATTTTAAAACACAGTATAATTAATTGATTTTTAGTTACAACAAAGGGCAGTTAAATGGGGCAAGGATATATTGAAACAAAAAGTAGAATAATAATTTAAATATACATATTTAAATTTGCATACATATGTATGCAAAAATCTTCCCCAACATATTCTCAAATCAAATTCATAAACGTATAAAAAGGATTGTTATACCATGATAAAATGGAATCTATTCTATTAATGTAAACCTTGTTTAACATCCAAATGTCACTTAATGTAAAACAACTATCAACAGACTGAACATGTACTCATCTTAATAGATGGGGGGAAAAGAAAACAAGACAAAATTCGACACCACTTCAAGATGAAAACAATCAACTAAGTAGGAAATGTCCCTGAAAATGAGCTTCTACAAAATGTACACAGCTAACAACATAATTCTTCTGCTTGGCCTTTAGTAGGAGAATTAGAGTTTAGTTTGAATTAATGCAGCTAGGAATTTGGCTGTTTTGGGGAGTTTTTGTTGCTATCATTATCCTCATTGCACCAGAGGCTTTAAAGGCCTACAGAGGAATTCTTGTGTTTAGTATCAAGGTCTATGTGATTCTGAATTTTAGAAAGGGTAACTGTTGTTCTCCCAAATTTATCCTCCTATATCTTGTTACCTAAAATTTGTTATTAGGGTTGGAGTGGAAGTTCAGTTTCTACTCTTTTGATTAAGCCTTAATATGAGGCATACAATGAGTCCCTTGATCTTGGAGGCAGGCTTTTCTCATCTCGTGCTCTTTCTTTGGTTAAGTTGTGGTTTTAACATGTGATTATATTCTTTGGCTGGCTTTAATTTGGTATCTTATTTCCTTAAACATTTCTTTCTGCTAAGTATAAAATTTTAATAAATATCTTAAAGCAGCACTGCTTCCTCCTTTACTCTCCCCTTAGATTAAGGTTTTTAATCCATAATATAGAAAAGGGAGAAATCCAAGTAGAAATTCTGATACTTTATACAGATCTATTTCCCTCCCCAGACCTTCAGCCTAGATATTTATAAAACCTTCAGTGATCTTTGCTGTGAGTGACCAGCTAGTGAAAGATCAAGAAGATGCAGATGACCCCAATTTCAGTGGCACCCAGAAGTTTTGTTATCCTGAACATTTGAACATGGTCTTCCTCATTTTGTCAACTGTTTACAAAGTCCATGTGAACATGTTCTCTCACCTCCTCTTTCCCTGTATGTACCACCTGTCCTTATATTTTGGTCTCATCTGTTGTTCTGTATTCTCACCTGTCCAATAAATTGGACATATAAATTAATTTGACTTACTTTTGTTAGGGGCAGAAATAGAATATTGGGAATTAATTATAATTATAAGAAATATCAATAATGCTCTGTTAACCGTGATTATTCTATTTTGCTTAGAGAAAGCACATTCTAACCTGGCCGAGAGTTGCACATCCTGTGTGATGGGCGCTAACATCAGAATGCAGTACATCCCTTCCTGAGAAACACCACCATTATGGAAAGATGTACAAACTCATGGCTGAAACGATCTAGTCCCAGAAGCTCCCACCCTTTGCAAACCCAACCCTTATTGCCTATAATCTGGTCCCAGGAGTGCCCAGAGGCACCCACTCTGTGCAACCTCCCACCTCTGCCTTAGCTCACATTGCCTGTAAACTGTAACCACTATACCTTACTATTTTCCCATGACTGTAATTGTCTTTTTCCCCCATGTAATATTTGTCCCTCTAGCCAATATAAGCAGTGGCTTATGGGGAGCGGTAGAGCAGATTTTTGTAGAAGACCTGCTGCTCTCCTGTAGTTCTGGCATTATTAGAATAAACACTCATATATGATTCAATACTATCTCTAATTAATTGGCTTTAATAGAGACAGGCAGCTTGGACCCATTGGTTGTCCAGTTATACTTTGTCTCTTTTTCTCCATAAGAGTGGGAGTATTACTCTGCTAATTTTCTATTTCCCAGGGTAAAAGTCACCAGAATTAACTATTTGTGACCAATTAGATTATGTTCAAAAATAAACTTCTGTTTTATTAATCAAAGTACAAGTAGAACATATGTTATAATGATACTAATAGTAATAAAAATTCCAGGTTATACTTATTAAATACTTATCAATGTGATTTGACCAAGTATTTATAGATATTTCAAATCAAAGCCAGACCTAAAATGAGAATTGAAATACAGATAACAAAAATGAAATTGACAACTTACTAGCTTGTTCAGTAAAGCTAGTAAAGCTTGTATGATTCTTTTGTTCAGTAAAGCTTGTATGATTCTTTTCCAGGGACAACTTTCCTCATTTTTAATTTCCTATTCTTATTCAATTAAGAATCTCATAGTACTACAGGTATTTCATGACAATTTTCACTGTCATTATATTGACTAAACTTGTTAGTTCTTTACATTTAGGCTATAAACTCCATGAAGGTAGAAATTGTTTCTTCCTTATTTTATGCTTATCATATGCACCTAGTACCATGCATGTCACAATTATATTTATTGTATAAAGGAAACATGCTTGGAAATAGCCTCCCCTTGAGAATTTAACCAAATTATCAACAAAATCTCATTACTTTTGTTTTTGAATTCTCAATAACAAGTACAGATCTTGAAACATGGTAAATAAATCAATAAATTATTAAAGAAATCAATAAATCAATTCAAGTTTATCAGATTTTTATATATTATTTTCAGGGTCTATGTTGAATATTTCACATTTAAAAGCATTTATCTTCTTACCTCTGGCCAATTCTACTGGCCATTTTTCTCCACTTAAAAATCTGTCTTTCTTTTATACAAGTAATTATGACAGTTTAAAACATCTGGTTGATTCAAATAATTGAATAGATGAAAAACAAAGTTATATAATGAAGAAAAATAGCAATCAGAAAACATCAGTCCAACTGTTTCTTACATTAAGATGATTTCTCCAATATTCAATGCCTTGCTTTAAAATCATAATGACAGAACATGCATATAATGCATTGAATCCTTGATTTAGCACCAAAGTCAATATCTCAATAAGAATTATTTACTCTTTCAAGTTTAAGAAGGAAGCCTATTCACTAAAAAGATGTGATGTTAATGCAAACAAAGACCCCAAAATTATACAACCTGGAGGTCATATTTTCCCCCTGAAATTAAAAACACTGGAAAAAGTGGAAGATCCAAAAATGCTGACACCAGAACTGATTTCAGAGATGAAGTTAAATCCACTGGGTAAATAATATTTTTATGAAAATTAAATGCATTTTATATCATTTATGCATATTTGAATTATTCATTTACTTAAATTTTTAAAAGACACTTTCAAATTTGTATTTTACAGAAAATAACTTTCTGGCACTTAGAAACTTTACCATCCTTTACCAGAAACTATTCCTCACTAAATTACGTCTTTTTTTTGTGTGTGTAGGGATAATTGAGCCCATAACCTGAGCATGCACCCTGACTGGAAATCAAACAACCACTGGGCAACACCAGCCAGTCAGCAAAATAATGATTTTAAAGGAACTTCTACAAAAGGAAGCTAATCTTTAAACTGGTTGAATGTTTATATTTTCTTTATATATCAATAATAAACTTTAATAACTTTCCTTGAAAGCCTCTGGGACAGCTTATCAGGAACCCTCCTTTTCCAGGGGCAGCTTTTCTCTCCCTACTAAGCCTCTTAAAGGACCAGGGCCGCTGGGAACATGAAAGGCAGGGCCACAGATTTTCAGCACAAACACTAAAGGCCAGAGTTATAAAATGAGTTTTCGGTGGCAATGGAACTGCTAGGAGTTTCTTTTATGCAGCAATGAATGGGGGGATCTCCAGGAGGCCAGCTAGGCTGGGAGTCATCACTTGAGGGACACCTCTCTTGAAGTACGGGCCATACTTGACCGTGTGGAGCTAAGACTGCCTAAGCAGAGTGAGTCCAGAGAGCCCAGCCACCACTGTGACCACTGGTAAGGGTTGCCCTTAGAAGGGCTCCTAGGGTGGCTGCCAGGTGCTGGGTTAAGGGGTTGCCCACCCTATTATGCTTCTGGATGACGGGTACAGAGTGTCTACTTTCAGGTGGCCTCAAACAATCTAAAATTTGTAAGGTTGCTTCTATCTCTCAGCTCAACTATCCAAGAAGGGAAACCAGTTACCAAACCATGAGAAACACCCTTTGTAGAGAGCCTTCTTTTAATTCTTATCAGCTGAGCCCGAGGGCACTGGTAGAATCCTGTTATCAGTACTGATTTTTTATCTTTATCCATGTGCTTGGAATGAGGAACAAATAGGGCCTTGACTTACCCAGATCTTGATATGATAAATCTCGTCCTTATACCAAAAAATGAGGAGCTTACTCAGTTCTTGATGAATAGGATTTGGAACACCCGAAACTCCTTTTGACCTTAAACTCCCCTTTGGATACCAATAACTGCTGTGTTGTCTGTGGTGGGTGTGACTGCCTCTCCATCAGAGAGGTTGCGCCCACCTAGAGCCCAGCTTTATGACTCTATTTCTGCTTCTTGTCTCTTTCTCTAATTTCTTAATCCCTAGCTCCTCCACTCAGGAACCTGTCATTTTCCGTGTGGGACACAGAAAACAGAGAAAATGCCCACCAAAACCCTTGAATGCATATTTGCCACCTGAAAGAAATTTGATTAGAAACTTAAAAAAAGAAAAAAAAAAAGAAAAAAGAACTCATCTTCTTTTACAACTCAGCCTGGCCTCAGTATAAATTGGTATACTGATGTTCCATATACACAAGCCTTTATGACTCAGAAATGATCCTAAACCATGTATTACATGTATACTAGTTACTTCTGTATTTGCTCCAGGGCCTGAAGAAAACAAAAACGTTCTACTCCAGAAACTGGTGGTGGATTTGTCAGTTCATTGCCAACATTTGGGTAACAAACCAATTCTTAAGATATGAAAACAACTATCCTTATTTTAAAAATAAATATTTTAAGAGGTCAGAGGTATGGCTACAGAAATAATTCAAAGCCCATCAAATTATTATTATTTTTTACCTTCCCCAAAACCTTTCCTATTCATCTCAAAGGGCTGGTAGATAATTACCTTTATGAAACCAAAGTGTTTTTTAGAAAGTGCTCGTATTTCTTTCCCTGTAACTTGGAAATATCTGATCTTTAAGAACTCTTATATGGGCCATATTTAAAATGCAAGCTTCTGAGATGTTCATCTCATTGAAAAGGAAAAACCTTACCCTAACCAGCTTTGTTCAGTGGTTAGAGCCTTGACCTGTGGAATGATTCCGGTCAAGGGCATGTAACTTGGTTGTGGGCACATCCCCAGTAGTGAGTGTGCAAGAGGTAGCTGATTGATGTTCCTAACTCTCTCTCTCTCTCTCTCTCTCTTCCTCTCTGTAAAAAATCAATAAAATATATTTTAAAAATAAATAGGAAAAACCTTAGCCATTTGAGTAGATTGATTTAACTTAATTCAGATGTTCTTTTTTAAATTAGTGAATTTTCTTAAAAATTATTGAATATCTAGATATTATGAAATACTGAAATACTTATTGCTAGACAAGTCCTAAGCTCACCAAACATTTGAATTTCTATTAAAGAAAAGTCAGAAAATAGATTTGGAGCTTTTAATAAATACTTGTATTTATTAATAAATACTTATTTACTAATAAATATTTGTATTTATTCCAAGTATGTACTTTTAAAAGTTTAACTATATTTGCCAATGGAGGAGCCTATATTTCTAGAAGTTATGAAATATATTTTTAAATCTAAAAAATGCTAGTTGCTTACTTTTTAGTTATCATAAAAAATTGAGGTTTACAAAATTAAAAATTTTAATTGAATTGGCAAAATCATGTGGTTTAGTAATAAAAGATATAAAGTATAGAGATTTTTTTTAATAAAATAGGAAGAAAGTGAGTTGTTCTAAAGCTGGTTATTTCTGAATAGGGAAGAAGAGATAAACTAAAAAAGACTAAGAAAGGTATTGAATGTTTATGTAGAGAAATCTTGAGAGAAAAGTATATGCTTAAGCTGAATAATGAATTTAAGTAAATAAATTTAAAAATCAAAAGTAAGTTAATGCAGAGTTAGAGTTTGGTTCTTTTTCACTCTGTTAAAGAAACAATAATCTTCCTTTTGCTTTCTGGATATAAGAAAACTTTTTTTTCCCCTTAAAGTGATTAGATAGATTATACCTTTATAAGCAATATAAAAGCATTTATATTTTTCTCCCTACCTTATCACTCCAAAATTTGAAAACTCTTAGTGAGTGAGAATTATTATTGCCATGATAAAATGTTTTCATGAATCCAATATATGTAATAGGATGCATTTAGAAAATGGTTTTATTCATCAAGACTTTGTAATGTTTCAGAGATATACCTAGACTTATGGCTGGCACAATAAAGTTTTAATGAGTTAAGATTCACTTAGGAATATAATAAATGCTTGCTTATTTATATGGTTTACTGTATATCAGTCTTTTCAGAGGGTTGATTTTTTGGGAAACAGTAAAGAAGGAACCTCAAGATATTTTAGGGACCTTGAAAACTTGAATAATTCACCAAACCTATAGGTATTTCAGGCAAAGATGGATAGCAAGTATGTATCTTGGTTCCTTCACTGAGAGGCTAATTAAAGTTCAATCTAGAGATTCCTTATAAGATTCCATCAAAGCAGATTTAAGAGCCTATATGATCAACTACTATTCTTGTGTTTATTCAAATACTCAGGCCAAATTGAACCTAGACTTTGTTAGGTCTGATCAAATAATTGAATCAATACCCCTCCCCCAGGAACTGGCTTTTCAGGTCATTTCACTATGGACTTTCCCTTTGACCATATTTCACTTATGGTGACCACATTCCATTCTCTCCCCTCTGTCCAGCAAAAAGCCCACAAAAGTCCCTTAAAAGCCTCTGACCCACCTCACTGGGTGCTGCAGCCATCCAGGCTCAGCCACCTGGTGTGCGGATAATTGAATAAATTCCTAATCCCCCATGCATTCTTCCTTTGGCGACCTAACAGACTTAATGTAGTAAATTAATTGGTCTTAATTTTGCTCTTTAATTAAAAAAATAAACAGGATGATTTTAGGGAGATAAATTGTTTCAATATAATCTATAATGTACCGTTGTAGATATTAGACTCCAGTTCAATTAATTACTTTCAAAGTTTTATTTTGTGCCTATGAACTGAACTGAATCCTGAATTATTCTGTTTTCTTAACTAGTTTCCTCTAAACTAATGTTTCATTTTTCTCCAATTCTTTGAATTGGAATAAATGAGATTTATAACTTGTCTTCAGAGTACCAGCCCTACTTGTACTCTGGTAATCCTGCTCTTACTGACTGGACACCATTTCCATTTCTTTCTCTGCCCAGGCCGCACCCGCCCTGTGACAGAGAGCATTCTTGGCTCGGAAGGAAAAGGTGTTCCTCTTTAGCAGGAAGCAGCTACGGAAGAGAAACATATGCCTTTTCCTTAGGGAATTTAGAGCAGGAGTCATTGAAGGGGGAATGTAGTAGGCAGTTTCTACTGCTCCACAAATACTATATATTTTAAAATATATATTATGTTCTGATTATTAGGATGTAGAAACATTCTCCATTATTTTAAAAATGTTGCTGGTTAATTAAGGACACAAACTGCCTGCTTTATATATATATATATTTATTGATTTTTACAGAGAGGAAGAGAGAGGATAGAGAGTTAGAAACATCAATGAGAGAGAATCATTGATCAGCTGATCTTGCAGACTCCTTACTGGGTATGTGCCCGCAACCAAGGTACATGCCCTTGACTGGAATCGAACCTGGGACCTGTCAGTCCGGAGGCCGATGCTCTATCCAATAAGCCAAACCAGCTTTGGCCTGCCAGCTTTTCTTATGTTCTTCTAAAAATGTATCGAAATATCGGCTAATGCCCATGTAATGGATTTGAATAAGACAATTAGCTGACATGTTTGGGCCACACTCTGAAATTCAAACATTCCTGACCATTTTGCAAATAAAATACGTTTCAGTTTTCAATGATCTGAAATTGAGTTTTCAGTGGACAATTCTGTGAACTCCTTGCATGTATGTCTTGGTAAAATATTTAGCCATTTCATTATCCAAGTCACAAAAGTCTTGTGAGTATCACAGAGTCTAAGAATAAAATATGCACAGGAATAAAGTGTTATAGAAATTCACAACAAATAGAATAGTAATGACTTGCATTCTCAGAATACAAAATGCCTCTATTATGATATGAAAAAGGGCTTCAAAATGGCCTCTGACACTCTTGTACCATCAATCACATCACTTTTGAGTAGCAATGTTATGTAGAATGGGGACTTAATGTCAGCAAGATTAGGAAAATAATGTATTTCATTTACTGAACTTCATTGAATCTAAGGTCCTTTTCTTCTGTAACTAAAGGAATTTTTCATTATTTCAGTTTACTTGAATGATTATGTTTTATTTGCTTCAATTTTCAGGATTTAAAAATATGTAAGTAGCCACATGCTCATGCACTATGCACAAGCACACTAATCTTTTATATGCCCCACTCCAATCCCCCCTGCTGTAAAAAAAAAAAAAAAAGGAGGAAAAAAAAAGAAAAGAAAAGGCAGATTGCTGATAAAAATTATTGATGTAGAGAGTAGAAAATTTGATATAGAAAGTCTGGGGCATAGTGTTTTGTTTGTTTGTTTGTTTATAAAAATTAACCATGCTTTTTTTCATAACTCTATAGGAAATTTGGAGGCATTTTTCTTGAATATAAATAGTACTTGGCCAGTGTTCAGCTTAACTAAAGTCTATTTTTACATTTAAATGAATTAGAATTAAAAAGAACATTGTATGTTCCCAAATGTAAGAGGCTCCAGACACCTTATATTTTTCAACTGCAAGTATCTATGATTTTATCACAAAATTCATGTAACTTTGTTGTCACCAACTCTAACCAACTTGGGGGTATTGATTTTTATGTATGGCTTTGAGGTGTAAATGCAACACTACATTTCTGAGGAAAGAGCAGAAGTTTCCATTACATTTACAATGAGCAAAGATGACAGCCATGGCCTTGAGGCAATGTCTGAAACCCTACAAACTTCATCTAGCATATTCTTAAGTCACCCTCTAACCACATTCACTCAGGGGCAGGTGAGTGCAACAAGGTAGCAAAGTGAAAAGACAAAAAATATGGAGTTCAGTGACAAGAAATCTCAGTGAAAGAAGATATGATAAAAAATGTTTAAAAGACTGATCACCAGCTGGTGGAGAGTCTGAAATAGGAGAAGTAGGAACAAGACATTAGTGAAATACATGGTCCAACAGCAGGATAGAATTATTGACACTGAACACATTTACTTTTCCAATTTCAGATGCCTTTATTTCTCCATTTTCTTGGGGAAAATAACTGTTAAACAAAGTTTAAAGCTATGATAAGTAGAAGTGGATCTATTCAGCTAGTCCATAGGTATTTGGAATAGAGATCATTCTCCTAGCATGATTGTTCTCAAAATGGCATTAGAGATTCAAAGAAAAATAGACCTGTATTGATAATGTTACTCAGCAAAGCAGTGTTAACATCTGTGGGGTCACTTCATTATTAATACAGAGAACTAAGTTGATACAGAACAGTAATCTAAAGCTCTGTATAATATGTAGGAAGAAATATAACTTATACTCAAATATATAAGCATTTTATATGAAAGGAATACAAAAGGAAAATTTGATATTAATTGATGAAAAATTTGAGTTTCATTATTCCTACACATAAAGTTACTTTTTATTGATATTCCGTATATTTAACATAGGTGTTATATTCATCCAGCAATATATTTTCATTTTTATCCCAAAAGCACAGAGTGGATTCTAACTTGGACAAGACAATATAGATTCATCTCCTTTTGTTTCTCCCAGATAAACCAACAATAAATTATAAAAATAATGCAAGAAGCAGTAGAGAATGGGGGAAAGTGAAGAAGAAAAACACACTGATCTGGGCCTCAGGAATGGGACAACATAGTAAAAGGTTATTTTATTATCAATCCAATACCCAGGTCTAATTACTCCTAACCTTCAACATAACAAGAAAAGGTGATCCTGGTAGGCTCATCCCTACCTTAGCTTAATAAGTCCCGTTTAAAACAACAGGTGAGCTTGACAGCCCAAAAAAGAGTATTAGTCAATTTTGCTTCTACTTACTATCAAAAAACATATGGAAATGAAATGAAAAACACAACACAATGTACAATTGCCCCAAAGAAAATGAAATGCATAGGTAGATACTTAAAAATATATAAATAGACACTGTATACTGAACTTTTATAAAATGCAGAATAAAGAAAATCAGAGAAGGTAAATAAGTGAATATAACATTATATTCATGGACTGAAAGAGTAAAAATATTAAGTATTCCCAAATTGATCTATAGGGTTAAAGTTGTCATGAAAAATTTCAATAAGTGTTTGTTTTAGTCACTAAAGTGTGTTGAATTTTGTCCAATGTTTTTTCTGAATCTATTGAGAGAATAATTTCCCCCCTCAAACTGTTAATATGGTGTATGCCAATTTATTTTTGTATTTGAACCACAGTTCTATGTTAGAGCTAAATTTCATGTGGTCATGTTGTAGGATCATTTTTATATACTGGTAGATTAATTTGTTAATATTTGGTTGAAGTTTTTGCATTCATATTGTATTTATTAGGGATATTGGCCTATAAGCTTTTTTTCTTGTCGTATCTTTGTCCTACTTTCATATCTGTGTAATGCTGGCTTTATAAAATGTGTACAGGTATACAACTCAATATTTTAGAAGAAGTTGAAAATGACTGCCAATAAATCTTCTTTAACTGTTTAGTAAAATTCACCTATGAAATAAATGAATTTATCCTGAGCTTTTTTCTGATGGGAGGTGTTTGATAACAGCATGATTCCTAATAGGAAAAAACAAAACAAAAAAAATCTGAAACAACCTAGTTGTTCTTTAATGGCTAAATGGTTTTAAAAAGCTGCAATAAATCTGCATTATAGAATAATACTTAGAAATAAAATTAAAAAAAGAATTAACTTATAGATATCCTCAACAACTTGGATAAATCTCTAAGGAATTATGGTGAATGAAAAAAAAAATTAAAGAGTACATCTTGAATCTAAAGAACTAAGATGGCAGCAAAGGTAAATACCTGTACTCTCTGCCTCCCACAACCACATCAAAATTAAAACTAAAATACAGATCAGCCAAAACCGGTTTGGCTCAATGGATAGAGCATCGGCTTGGGGACTGAAAGGTCCCGGGTTCGATTCCCGTCAGGGGCATGTACCTTGGTTGCGGGCATATCCCCAGTAGAGGGTGTGCAAGAGGCAGCTGATCGATGACTCTCTCTCATCGATGTTTCTAACTCTCTATCCCTCTCTCTTCCTCTCTGTACAAAATTAATAAAATATATATTTTAAAAAATCAATCAATAAATAAAATACAGATAATTCAGAGCTGCCTGAAATCTGGCTGAATGAAAGTCTTACAACTAGAGAAGTAAAGAAGAAAGCACATTTAGACTGGTAGGAGGGGCGGAGGTGCAGACCAGGCTGGTCCAACATCTGTGTGTGCCATATTTTTTAATCACGAGGGATATCATCTCTGTGGAGGCCACCCGTGAGAAGCAAGGTGTCCAAGCCCTACACCAGTCTAGGACTCCAGAGCTCAGAAGAGAAGTCCCTGCAACTACAGGCTGTAAAAAACAGTGGGGAAGAGGGCTGAGTTATAAGGTGGCTGTTTAAGACCCAGGTATTCCATTTAAAGGGCCAGTGCACAAAAATACTCAGACTTTTATTTAGAATCTAAATTTATTACTTATTAAGTACAGTTCTGGAGGCTTTGGTGTACTCAGACACATATGGGGAGAATTGGATTATCTGGCATCAGGGCAGGAACTTGGGGGAGGAGGGGCTTTCTCCCAGATGAGGGTGCTCACTGGGCATCCCCTGTCTCATGGCTGACTGTCAGGCATATCTAAGTCTCCATCAGCCTGGAGCACAGTGTTAGCTCCATCCTGGGGATTCCACAAGACCCTGTCCCATCTAATTACAGCCCCACTCAAGCTGTTTGCATAAGCCTTTCCATATGAATGAATGGCCTGTCCTGGCTTAGGCTTCAGACTTTGCTAAAATCTTTCAAACAAGCTACAGCTGGTTCAGGGAGCCCCGAACCTATCAATAAAAGGCCCAACCTATCAATAAAAGGCCCAAGACCCTGAATTAGCATGAGCCTGCCTTGCTTCATAGCTGGGCCTCACCTGGGCACCTCTAAGCTCAATACAAATAGCAAACATCTGCAGATCCCTTTGTAGATCCTGTAGAGTGGCCCCAGACAGTGGCTGACTTTTCACCTGCCCGGAGGCCCTAGAGCCAGTGCACCCGGACAGCTTCTGACAATAGCAGATTCTAGCTCTACACATCCACAAGTAACACACTTAAGAGGCAGACTCAGTGAGCACAAATGCACCACTGAAGCAAGTCCTCTTCCATAGGGGTGTTTTCTGCACAGCAGCTCCCACTGTAGCCACAGCTGGTCCTCACAGCCAAGACTCTCTGGGGCAGCAATGTTCCCACGGCCCCATGAGAGTGGCTAGGCGGGCCCATCCATGCCTGCCTGGGGCAGCGATGTTCCCAGGGCCCCACAGGAGTGGCTAGGAAGGCCCTTGTCCCTTCTGGGGCCTGTGATGGACCTGAACCCCTCCTGTGGCATCTGGCGCTGCCCATCCTGCCTCCTGGGCCGATTTACTGGCACCTTATGGGCAATGTCTGGTGCTGCCCGCAGGGCCTCCTCCACACCCCATAGACCCACACCCCCAGAAGCGGGCCATGGTGCTGCCTGCCCTGCTTGTGTATGCAAATTAACCGCCATCTTTGGTGGGTTGATTCGCATATTCTGATTGGCTATGGGCATAGCAAAGGTACATCAATTTACATATTTGACTATTATTAGGCAAGATAATATTCTTGAAATTATAAAGTAATAAAATGAAGAACTGATTAACGGCTGTCAGGAGTTATTGTGAAAGTGAGTGTGGCCCACATGAAGGATGCTTCTGCTTGTGTAACAGTTCTGTATTATGACTGTATCAACACTAATAAACTAATTATTTTTATTATACTATAGTTTTACAAAACATTACCACTGGGTACATTTCTTTAAAAGGATACATGATATCTCCATGTTATTTCTGGTGATTGTATGATAATTTATAATGATCTCAAAATAAAAAGCGGTAATAGTAATATTGATATCACTAATAATTAAAACAGGATAGGAAAGAAATCCAGGCCATAGTCTTTAAAATCTTTCACTGTGCAGTGAAAAGAAAAAAGAATAATCATATGTAAAAGATGCTGAATAAAACACATCTAAGTGAGATATTTACTAAAATAGCCCAGTCAATTCCATGAAGTTATCAAGGCTTTCCAGTGTCATGGACCATGATAGGAGCTGGGTGCACATTATGGTTCATACTTCACAAACTGAACCAGCCTGATTGTGGACTCTAAAGTCTGGAATTTTAGTGTTTTTATATGTGAAATAATTATGTGCACATATCTTCAGATATCTAAGTAATACAGTCAAATTATATGAGTCTGAAATAGCTAAGTTTTCCTTGGTAATTAGACTTTCCCGTCTTCTCATTTTTTCTAATGAGTAAAGATAGGTATTTACTCATAATAAAATGACTCTGCCTCTGGGAAGCTTGGGATATAATCAAGCTCCAAATGATTTGAATATTGGGCTGCTTAATCTCCTATCAGATGTCTACATAAAACAAAGTATTTAGGGTTAAAAAGGAGCATCTTCTCATAAATTTGTAATATCTATTTAGTTTTAAGATGTTGGAGCTAAAGAAGATTTTGGAAAGCATTTGTCTTAAACTTAATTTGAAATGTGTGAAGATTGAAGTCAAAAGAGTGGTGACTGATCCCGTATCACACATATTTCATAGTCAGCCAAGACAGAGCAAGGCATGCTTCTGAAATGAAGGCTCCCCAAGTTTGTATTTGCAAATCTGGAAAACATACCCATCTGTGTTACACAGCAAGAGAAGAGAGAGAGAGGCTCTCTGCTCCTCCTGTTAGTCTGACAGCCACTCCTGCGCAGTGACAGCAGCCACAACCCTGAGACACGATGGTGAAGGTCAGAGTGAACGGATTTGGCCGCATTGGGCGCTGGTCAGCAGGGCTGCTTTTAACTCTGGAAAAGTGGATACTGTCTCCATCAGTGACATCAACTACATGGTCTACCTGTTCCAGTATGATTCTACTAGTGGTGAGTACAAAGGCATAGCAAAGACAGAGAACGGGAAGCTTGTCATCATTGGACAGTCCATCTGTATCTTCCAGGAGCAAGATCCCACCAGCATCAAATGGGGTGATGCTGGTGCTGAGTATGTGGTGGAATCTAATGGTGTCTTCACTACCAGTGAAAAACCTGGGGCTCACTTGAAGGGCAGAGCCAAGAGGGTCATCATCTCTGCCCCTTCTGCGGATGCCCCATGTTTGTGATGACAAGTATGACAACTCCCTCAAGATTGTCAGCAATGTCTCCTGCACCACCAACTGCTTGCCCCCCCTGGCCAAGGTCATCCATGACAATTTAAACATCGTGGAGGGACTCATGACCACAATCCATGCCATCACCGCCACCCAGAAAACCATGGATGCTGTGGTACTATGGCCCCGGGGCTGCCCAGAACATCATCCCTGTTTCTCCTGGTGCTGCCAAGGTCTCTTCCCAGCAAGAGGAAAAGAGGCCCTCAGCTGCTGTGGAGTCCTTGCCCCAAATTGATCGCCCAACTCACCGATAATCTCCTGGCTACCGTTTCCATCACAGACCCCCTAAAGAAGGGAAGGGGCATAGGGATCCTTATTTTGTCGTGCACCATCAATAAAGTTCACTGTCCCAGGCGGGGAAAAAGAGAGAGAGAGAATAAAGAGAGCAGATAATCGCATAACAATGCTTGAATGCTTTCCCTCAGAACAGTATGCCTCACTCTACGCCTATGTCATTGGATAAAACATGTCACAATACCATTTTGCATTACCCAAGGGGATAAATGACTCCAATCCCCCATGTGTCCTACTCACTGAAAATGGAAATGATGCAAAAGATTGTTTGAGACCCACCATGAGTGACACAATATTATAGACTGAGTGAATCAATTAAGATTTATTTCATATCTAATTTACCTTTATATTTAGTCTGCAATAAATAATCACATAAGTAATTTGCTAAATTACATCCAAATGTTTATATTCAAAATGATTCTCTTTTATTATCATGCAAAATCCATCACTTCTTGACAAGTAAACTTTAGTTTCTCATTTTATACAAAAGTACCAATGTCCCATTTTAGCATGCAGAATCCAGCAAACGTTTTCTGATTTAACTGCTATGTGACTCACTGTAGCAGGGTTTCTCAACCTCAGCAATGGAAATAATTTGGTCTGGATTATTCTTTGTTTTAGGGGACTGTTCTCCTCTGCATTATAAAATGTTTACCAGCATTCTTGGCCTTGAGCCTAAATATGCCAGTTAGCCCTCCCACTAGCTGTGATAAGAAAAAAATATATATATTAAAAAATGCCAAATGGCCTCAGGGAGCAAAATCTCTGAGGCAGTCACACACGTGAGAACTGCTGGATCTACCAGCTCCTTCCTTTCTGTTGTATTTAAAAGTTTTCCTCTCTTCTAGGTTTACCTGAAATTTCATCGTCTCTAAGTAGATAGATGTTACATTCTCTCCTGTTTCCTTAATTTTCTTATGAGATATTTTCAATTTGCAATACTGTTTTAGTTGTCAAGATGCTTTAACTTGTTCTACTTATGATAAAATAGTTTTATATGATATAAAGTAAAAGAATATAAGTGTCATTTTACAAATAAAGAAACCAACTCTCAACAAGTTAAAAGATTATACCAGTATTGCACAAATTACAAACTATGCTTTGTGACCTGGTTTCAAACCATTATTCTCAATATTGGGGGGAAAATTCAAGATGGTATGTACTAGATGGATGTTACACTCATCTCCTCCCAAGGCCAAACTGGAATTACAACTAAAATATAAAACAACCCACCTGAATAACCAAGTGAATTAACCATCTGAATTAAAGTCTGATTACCAATGATCTATAGAAAAGCCACAAGATTAGTAGGAGGAGCAGATATGTAAAAATGTCTGAACCTGTTCCCACACAAGAAAGCTGAGATTCCAAAGGAATATATCAGCCATAAAAGTCCCCCTGAGCAGACTCCCTGGCTCAGAGGACCTGAACAGATAAGAGGCAGGCACATAGCATCGGGCTGTGAAAATCACCAGCGTTTCTATCCACCAGGGAGGTAGGTATAGGTGCCCTCTTAAAGGGCCAATACACAAAATGTCATTTGCAGCCACTCAGCCTGATCTCCGGCAGAGGGAGTGCAGAGTGGGATGGAGTCATGTGAGAGGAGGCTGCAGTTTGTGGCACTGGGAAGAGAGCTGAGGGGCCAGCTGCCAGGCCCCTGTGCTGAGTCACTCTTCCGTGCCACAGATGCTCTCTTTCTTGAATGAAGCACTGGCCTTTTTAGAGCATCATCCTGGTAAAATGCAATAGCCCCATCCTCCATGTCACACCCTGTGGAGCTCATGCTCTGCTGAGGACCCAGCTACCTGTGCTAGGATGTAGAGGTGTGGGCTGTCTGAGTGGGTGTCTGTGACAAAGCAGTGTGGCTTTGGTATGGGGACCATTCTCCTCACCTTTTTTTAACCTCACTGATACCTCCCCATTAGGGATCCAAGTGGGCCCACTATCTTGACAACGGATGGTCCTGCCTTATTGAGGTCTGGGCAGAAGCTGGGAGAGACTGAGTTGTAAACTTTTAATCAGAGGTTAATTTTCCCCTTTCCTACAGGCCTCAATAGCACCTCCCCAAAATGGGAGGCCCACTAATGCCACCATCCCAACTCCCAGTGGCTCAGTTTGATTGAGTTCGGGCCCCTGACAAAATTTTAGACAGGCAGCCCTGGCAAGTTTTTCTCAGTGTTTAGAGCACTGTCCAACAAACCAAGGTGTCTTGGGTTCAATTCCCAATCAAGAACAGGTACCTCAATTGCATGTTCTCTGGCCCTGGTAAGGGTGCATATGAGAGGCAGCCAATCTATCTTATATTGATGTTTATCTCTCTCTCTCTCTCTCTCTCTCTCTCTCTCTCTCTCTCTCTCTCTCTCTCTCTCCCTCCCTGCCTCCCTCCCTCCTTCCTCTCTTCTGTTTTCTCTAGAAAACAATGGAGAAAATATCTTCAGGTGAAGATTAAAAAATGTTTTGGAGAGACTGAGTTTTGCAGTTCTAAGGGGCTATTTTTCTCTTGCACACACAACGGAGTAGAGCCCTCCCTACATGCAGCCAAAATGTGACTTGTTTGGGCCTGATAAACTCTGCTAATGTCACCCCCTGAGACATTACCTGTGGGGAAGCACAGGACTTGATTGGAATGTCTATGAAGAGGATTCTTCAAAAGGTCAGGAGCCCTGGGGAAACCTTGCCAAAGGTGGCAGCCGCTACCTTGACTTTTCCAACCTGGGCCGAACACACGTGTTTTGCAAAGGCCTCTGTTTAGTCTTTTAGACCTGACCTTGGAGAATAATGTGCTTGTTCAAGGATACTTCCCCTGCTGATGGTGTCTAGAGGTTAATTTTAGTTCAAGTGTTTGCAACAAGAAAACCTTAAGGAGGCAGGTGAACAGGGCTTAACTATCTGTGTAGTAAGTCATTGGAGCCTGCTTGGGATTTCCAAGTTTGAAAGAATTGTTTTTCAGCTAAGGAATTCACTATTTCTATTATGCTTCTTAAGAATGTAAGTATGTTTACTGTTAGAAAAATAAGGCTATTTCTGAAAGTAAGGAAAAAAAGGTTTTTTTTTTTGTATTTCCCTAGAAAGCAAAGGTTTTACATATATTATTTTAAAATGTTATGTTAATAAGGACATTTATTACTTTAAATAAATATTAAACTTAATACTGTTTAATAATACTATATAATAAAGAGGTAATATGCAAATGACCATCACACCCTCGCACAAGATGGCTGTCCCCATGTGGTTACAAGATGGCTGCCACAAGATGGCCAGCAGGCGAGGACAGTTAGGGGTGACTAGGCAGGCAAGGGAGGGCATTTGAGGGTGATAGGGCTGGCAGGGGAGGACAGTTAGGGGGGATTGGGCCAGCAGGGGAGGGCATTTGAGGGCAATAGGGCTGGCAGGGGAGAGAAGTTGGGAGCAATTGGGCCAGCAGGAGAGCAGTTAGGTGTTGATCAGGCTGGCAGGCAGAAGCAATTAGGGGCAATCAAGCAGGTAGGCAGGCAAGTGGTTGTGAGACAGCAATCCCAGATTGTGAGAGAGATGTCTGACTGCCAGACATCCCCTAAAGGGTCCCAGATTGGAGAGAGTGCAGGCTGGGCTGAGGAACACCCCTCCCCCCCCAGTGCACAAATTTCATTCACCAGGCCTCTAGTATAATATATTTGACTACATTCTCAGGGTTTAAATTTTAAGATTTGCTTTCTCTCATTATAAAGGTAAATTTTATACTTAAGGTAAAGGGAAGCTCTGTCAAATATAATTATATTATATTTATATATGCATATTAAATAGATTATAATATAGCTACATTTATAACTAATTTTTATAAGTTATAATATTGTGGAATATTGTGCCTTACAGAAAGGATAAGATTCCATGTAATTTACATTACTCTATAAAATATATGGATTTGTAGAAATATTATCAAGAAAAATCAGGAGAAAAAGAATTTAATTATAGGACTAAACAAACTAAAAATAATTATAATTTGGGTAATTATCATTCCCGTGGCAATGTGTTTGTTTGCATGAATCCAATGAGAATCTGATTTCTTCATAAGAGGACATACGTCAGTTTCCAATTATAGTTTTATTAAGCAAAACTTTACTGGAATGTCATGTCTGAAAGAGAGACATGTCAGGACTCTGGATGTCACCAGAAAGCTCTAAGGAATAAAGGCTGACTTTGAAGCTGATACACCCTTTGAATAAATAGCCTGGTACCTTGCTTGGTCACATAATTCATAGAAGTCTTTCCAGGTAAGGAAGGAAGTTTGCTTTCCTGAGATATAGCAAGAAAGGAAACTCAAAACACCTGCAGAAATCTCAGCTTCAGTAATGCACCCAATTCCAAAGCCTGATGGCAACTATGTGGCTTAACTTCTTTGCAGTAAACTTCTCATGAGATTCCAGCAAAGCATTTTTTTTTTAAATAGCCCATGTACTCAACTGTTATTCTTGTTGTGTTTACAATCTTGTTATGCAAACAATCAGGCCAAATTATAACTAGACTTAATACAGTAAGTAAATTAGTATTTAATAAAAATGAGGCTGATTTTAGGGAGAAAAATTGTTTCAACAGGAAATTATTAGAAACTGTTCTAGCTTTTTCCCAATGATACTAAATTTTATAATGCAGTTTGTCTCAACAGAATTTATAAGCCCTACTTACACCTAGGGAATACCACCTCTAAGCATCATTGCCACCTCCTTCTGTGCCCAGGCCTCATCGTCCCTCTGACAGACAGGAAGGATCTCTAAGGAGAAACCTTAGACCAGCCTCAGCACAAAGCAACTACAGAAGGAACCCGGCATTCCTTTCCCTAAAATAATTCAGAGCCAAGATCCTTGAGGGGGATCTAGTAGGCAGTTAGAAAGGCATGGGCAGAGCAAGGGTGATAGGCCAAATAGAGGAAAGATAGGCTCTGAGACATACCTCTCTGAATACCACTCCAACTTCTCTGAAGCTAGAAATACAGAGACTTGTGTAGAACTAATCTTTAATTATAACTAATTAGAAGGAATTTTTTGTTTTTGTATATTAGAAGATATAGAGATAAAAGTAAAAGAAAGTAAAGTAGACAAACTAAAAGGGTATGTTACAGAAGGTATATATAAATTACAGAAGGTATGTATAAATTATAAGAGGTATGTATAAGTTACAGAGGGTCTATACAAGTAAAGAAGAACTAGAGTTAAGTAAGTAAAAATTGTAAAAAGGAATATAAAGAAAGGAATATAATAGGAAGAAAGGAAATTAGAGTAGGAATACTTAAGAATAATTGTAAAAGTTATAAGATGTTTATAAAGGTCATAGAAGGTTTATAAAAATATATTTAAAAGGAATTATAAGTATACTGAATAATAAATCTAATAGAGCACCTGAATTAATCTGAAAAGTAATCATATTATTTTAAATCTTAGAACACATATATTTGTATGTGAACAGAGGATTAAGTTTTTCTTAAAGTTTTCTTTTCAAGACATGCCTGAAGTAACTCAGCTATGAATCCAGCAAACAGAACTGTTAAGCATGGTCAGACAGACCGACCCAGCAGGAGTAACATCATCTCATCAACATTATCTCATCCCCTGACAATAGCTGATGTCTACAGAGTCCAGGCTTCTACAAAATCAGAACTTGAGCAGTGAATGGGCTTCACAAACCCTGTCTTTCCAAATAGAAAGTTCGCTGCCTCCCTATGTCTTCCCTAGCCAGCAAAATAAAAAGGGGGGAGATGTGAGGAAGCATGAGACTTGGTTGGAATGTCTGTAAAGAAGATTATCCAAAAGGCAGCTCCTACCTTGACTTTTCCAAGCTAGTCTGAACCCCTGAGTGTTTTTCTAAGGTCTCTGTTTAATCTTTTAGACCTGACCTTATAGAAGCATGTGCTTCTCAAGGATACTCATCCTGCTGATTGTATCTAGAGGTTAATTTTAGTTCAAGCAGTTGTAACACTAAAAGCCTAAGGAGGCAGGCAAACAGGGCTTTATGTACCTAAAGCAAAACAGCCCCTTAGCTTCTCCTTCACAGAAACATATGTCAGAGTAATCTATTCATCTGTCACTTAGGGTCTGCCGGTCAGCCCCTGCAATTGCCCCACCACAAAGGTCTGCGATCATCACATGGGTGGCAGCTAGATTTAATATACTCTGGGGCACTGACTGATACTCAGTTTGAAACTATATATCAATCTGATAAACACCAAACACTCCTACCTGATGACTCACTGAGAACCTACTTCATGAAACTTGAATACCAGTAAAGGCTTTTTTCAGTGGTTGAGCCTATCAGACAATGGGCAGGTGGAAGAAGGTGAAGTAGGATCTCAGGCTGATCTCTGGGTGCCTTGGGACTTCTGCTGACATGTGACTGGGTCACAAAGAAGTTCATACCAAGACACATCATGATTAAAATACAAAGTTAAAGACAGAGACTCTTAAAAGTAGCAAAACAAAGACAGCTATTTACTTACAAGAGATCTCCCATAAGACTGTCAGCTGATTTCTCAACAGTCATTTCTGGCCAGAAAGGATTGGCATGAAATAGTCAAAGTGATGAAAAGCAAGGATGTACATGCAAGACTACTCATCCACCAAGGATATCATTTAAAATTGAAGAAGAAATAAAGAGCTTCCCACAGACACCAAAAATCAAGGCAAAGGAGTTCATTTAAATGTAAATGGCTTAAGAGATCCAATCAAAAGACAGTTTAGCTGAATTAATAATAAAACAAGACCTCTATGTATGCTGTCTATAAGAGACCCACCTTATAGATAGCATACATTTCAGAAAGTAAAAAACACACAGAATAAGAGTAAGGGATGGAAAGAAATATTTCATGTAAATGGAAATAAAAATATTGGGTAGCAATATATATCGGACAAAATAGATTTCTTAAAAAACGTATAATAAGAAACACATAAGAACACTACAGAATGATAAAGGGAGCAATCAAACAAGAGGATATAACCTTTGTAACATTTATGCATCCATTATGGAAGCGCCTAAATACATAAAGCAATCTTGATGAACACAAAGTGAGAGATCAACAATAATACAGTTATAAAGGATATTTTAACACCCCATTGATATCAATGATTGATCTACCAAACAGAAAGTCAACAAGGAAACAATGGCCTTAAATTACAAACTAGATCAGATGCATTTAGTTTACACCTTCAGAACATTTTACCTTAAAGCAGCACAATATACAATTTTTTTTCAAGTGCACATGAAACATTTTGTAGGATAAACCACATGTTGGGATACAAAACAAGCTTCAATATATACTTAGGAAGGTTGAAATCATATCAAATATGTTCTCTGATAAAAATGGTATGAAACTAGAAACAATCACAAGAAAAAAACAAAAACATGAAAGCTAAATAACATGATCTTATAGAATAAATGTGTTAATAATGAGATCAAGGGAGAAATCCAAAGCTACCTTGAAACAAATAAAAATGAGAACATGACAATCCCAAATCTATGGGTCATAGTGAAAACAGTCCTAAGAGGGAAATTCATAGCATTATAGGTCTATCTCAAGAAATAAGAAAAATATCAAAGAAGCAATCAAAGTTGACACTTAAAGGAACTAGAAAATGAACAAAGCCTAAAGGGAATAGAAGAAAGAAAATAATAAAGATCAGAGAAGGAAATAAAAAGAAAATAGACTCTAAAAAAATAAAAGATCAGTGAAACAAAGAGCTGGTTCTTGGAAGAGATAAACAAGTTTGACAAATTTTTAAGCAGACTGGTCAAGGAAAGAGAAGACTGAAATAAATAAATAAAAGTCAGACATGAAAGAAAAGTAACAACTGATTTTAAGAAATATGAGGGATTATAAAAAAATACATTACAACTATATATCAACAAATTGGACAATGTGGGAGGAAGGGATAAATTTTTAGAAACACACAATTATCTAATATCCAATGATGAAGAATCAAAAAATCTGAATTTACAAATTAGAAGTAATGAAGTTGAAGCAGTAATACAAACTCCCCCCAAAAAAGAAAAAGCCTAGACAAGCTGGCTTCAAAGGTTAATATTATCAAACATTAAAAAAAGGAACTAACAGGTATCTATCTTAAATTTTTTCCACAAAATTCTAGTGGAGAGAAGGTTCCCAAACTAATTTTACCTGGCCAGCATTATCCTAAATCCAAAACCAATATCTCCGATGGACATAGATGCAAAAATTCCCCAAAAATATTAGCAAACCAGATTCAGCAATACATGAAAAAAATCAGACATTATGATCAAGTGGAATTCTGGGGGATGCAAGGTTGCTACAATATTCACAAATCAATAATCATTATACACAACATAAAAATGAATGATACAAATCACATGGTCATATCAATAGATGCAGAAAAAAATCAAGCATCTATTTATGATAAAAACTCTCATCAAAGTGGTAATAGAGGAAACATAACTCAATATAATAAAGGTCATATATGACAAACACACTGCCAACATCATACTCAAAAGGAAAAAATAAACAAAAACTGTTCCCTTAAAATTAGGCATGTCCACTTTTGCCACTCATACTCAAACATTTCTGGAAGTCCTAAACACAGCAAACATATAAGAAAAAGAAAATCAAAATTAGAAAAAAGAAGAAAAACTGTCATTATTTGCAGATGACATGATACTGTATATAGAGATCCCTAAAGATTTCACTAAAGAAACTACTAGTACTGATGAATGAATTCAGTAAAGTAGCAGGATACAAAATATACATTTAGAAATTGCTTGCAATTGTATACACTGATTCTGAACAACTAGAAAATACATCTATTAGGGTGAAGGAAACTAAGGAGAAAATAAACAAATGTGACTACATCAAAATAAAAATCTTCTGCACTGCAAAAGAAGACAGCAACAAAACAAAATGAGAGTACACTGTTTGGGAAAACATATTTGGCAGTGAAACATCTGATAAACAGTTACTATAAAAAATACTAGTACTATAAAAAATACTAGGCCCGGTACCTGAAATTTGTGCACAGGGGAGGGAGTGTCCCTCAGCCCAGCCTGCACTCTCTCCAATCTGGGACCTCTTGAGGGATGTCCAACCACCAGTTAATGCCTGATCCCTCTCATAATCCAGGACTGTTGGCTCATAACTGCTCGCCTTCCTGCCTTCCTGATTTCCCTTAACCACTTCTGCCTGCCAGCCTGATCACCTCTAACCACTCCCCAGCCAGCCTGAATAGATAACTAACTGCTTCCCAGCCAGCCTGATTTTTCCTAACTGCCCTTCCCTGCTGGCCTGGTCTCCCCTAACTGCCCTCCCTGATTGCCTGCTCACCGCCCACAACTTCCCACCCCTGCAGGCCACCTTGTGGTGGACATCTTGTGTTCACATGGGGGCCACCATCTTGTGTCTTGGAGTGATGGTCAATTTGCATATTACTCTTTTATTAGATAGGATATTAAGAATTCATGCAACTTAACAAAAGGAAGGCAAAAAATCCAATTTAAAAAGTGGGCAAAGGGCCTAAATAGATACTTCTCCATAGTGGACATACAGAAAGCCAACAGACATATGAAAAAAATTCTGTCACTGATCATCAGAGAGTTTCAAATTAAATGACAATGAGATATCATCTCCCACCTGTCAGAATGGCTACCATCAACAAATGACAAGTGCTGGAGAGGATGTGAAAAGGGAACCTTAGTTCACTGGTGGTGGGGATGCAGACTGGTGCAGCCACTGTGCAAAACAGTATGGAGTTTCCCCCCAAAATTAAATATGAACTGTCATTTGACCCAGTGATCCCACTTAAGGAATATATCCTAAGAGACCTGAAACACCAATCAGAAAGTATGTATGCACCCTATTTATAGCAGTGCAATTCACAATAGCTAAGATCTGGAAACAGCTTAAATGACTTTCAGTAGATGAGTGGATAAAAAAGCTGTGGTACATTTACAGCATGGAATACTATGCAGCAGTAAAAAAAATAAATAAAAAAAGGATCTCTTACCCTTTGAGACAGCATGGAGTGACCTGGAGAGTACTATGCTAAGTGAAATAAGCCCATTAGAGAAATACAAGTTTCACATGATCTCACTTACATGTGGAACCTAATGAACAATATAAATTGATGAATAAAATAGAACCAGAGTCATAGAAGCATAGAACAAACTATGAAATCTCAGAGGGAAGGTGGAGGTGGGTGCGTGGAAAAAGATCAACCAAAGAACTTGTACATATGTGCATAACCCATGGACACAGACAACAGGGTGTTAAAAGCTTGGGGTAGGTCATAGGGGCAGGCTAGAAGAAATAATGGGGGAGACGAGGACATATGTAATACTTTCAACAATAAAGATTTAACTTTTTTAAAAAGTAATTAGACATAAAAAAAGCTGTGGTACATTTATACAATGGAATAATGCTAGGCCATAAAAAAGAAGGAAATCTTACTTTTTGCATCAGATTCAATGGTCTGGATATTACCATGCTAAATAGAATAAGCCAACCAGAGAAAGACAAATACCACATGATTTCACTTATATATTGAATATATTGAACAAAATAAGCAAGCAAACAAAATAGAAAAAGTCTGATAGATCTAGAAAACAGACTGAGAGCTATTAGAGTGGAGGGACTTGGGGGAATGGGTAAAAAAAGTTGCATATATTAAGAAATAAAAACTCACAACCTCAAACAACCACATGGTGATTACTAGAGGGAAAGGTGGCGGAAGAGATAGAAGATCATACAGGAGAGAGTAATGGTGACTGGAGGAGATTTGGCTTTGGTTGGTGAACACACAGCACAAAATACTGATGATGTATTACAGAATTGTATACCCAAAACTATATAATTTCATTAACCAATGCCACTCCAATAAATTCAATAAAAATTTAGAAAAAAGAAACAGCCACAAAAGAATTTTGTTAATGCAGTATGTGATGTGCTGATTTATAACAGATATGTATGCTGGAATGATTCATACAGCCAGCAGCACACATCTCAGGAGCTGCTTAATCTGTGGAATATGGTGTGTTTACACAAAAAAACTTTCTATCAACATGACAAGTTGAATAATTTACAAACAAAATGATGATATTATAAAGGCAAGTCCTCCAGCCACTTGCACAAACCCATCCTGCTTCTCTCAGGAATGTCACCTCAGCACTCCGCTTTGTAGCTGAGAGTAGTAACCTCTTTTCTCCTCATGTGCTCCTGGCGAATAGCTCACTCTAAAAGTTAGTTTTAAAGTGTTCTCTTCTGAAAAATACTTTATTCCTAGTAAGAGTAATTTCTTTTTCATATCTTCCTTATGTTGCTTTTCATATAAATTATATGGTTATAGCAGATTGAATTCTTGTTCTGAACTCATTCTTCTGTTGCACTAAATGATGCACTTTCACAGCCTTACCACCCTGCAATGCTATTCCTCTGCTCTTATACATCATGAGGCATGAGGCCCGCTGTAGCCCAATGGGATATTAGCGAGATGACATAGCAGACACCTCAGATGTGCTTGTGGGGTGGGCTTGCCGTCTGATGCTCTGTCATCACTGACAGGAGACATAACATGAACCATCATTTGCCCTTCAGCCCAAGTCTCAGACAGACATGGAGCAGACCAACCCTCACCTGCATCTGGATCCAAGCTCTGCTGAGTGCAGCCTACCACAGTGAAACCCAAATTCCACACAACTGAGGAGTGAGGAAAATAACTACATGTTGGGGTAATTCTGGGATATTTTTAGGTGGTGCTTATTTTTTTATTCTCTTACATTTCTTTTATTTTTAAATTTATTTTTGAATTGTAGTTTATAGTAAATATTAGTTTGTATTAGTTTCATGATTATAGATAGCATAGTGGTTAGACAATCATATACTTTATACAGTGACACCCCAATATTTAAAGAACCCACCTGGACCATACTATTTATCCCATACAATAAAAGCCTAGTATGCAAATTGTCCTCTCAGGCAGTCTTTCGACGGTTTTTCAACTGGGAGACCAGGAGTTTGGTGACCACCAGGAGGTGACACAGAAAATTGTAGGCATGAGTGATGTGGCACTGGCAGCCGGTGGCAGTGGAGGCCCTGCCAACCCTGATGGGTCCGGATGCGAGTGGGACTGCGGCAGGATGTGGAGCGGGTGAGCGGGTGGCACCAGGCCAAGGAGGGTGCAAGTGAGGGCCCGATTGTAGAGAAATGGCAACCAGTGGTGGTGGCAGGGGCGGGGCTGCCACTGGCTCCCAGGCACTGAAGGAACCAGGCAGGGGACGGGCCCTGATTGTTGCCCTGTAGATGGTGACCAGTGGCAGTAGCAAGAGAGGGTCAGGACCCAATTGATTGCCCCAAAGGTGTGATGGTGGGCAGTGCCAGGCCAAGGTGGGGTTCCAGGAAGGGGTGAGGGGCTGTGAAGCTGGGGCATGAGCTGGGACTCTGAGACTGGGGCCATCCTCATGTATGAATTCATGCCCTGGGCCTCTAGTTATACTATAATTGACTATATTTTCTATGCTATACTTTGCATCCCCATGACTGTTATGTAACTACTAATTTGTACTTCTTAGTCCTTTCAACTTTTTCACTCAGCTCCCTCCACCCTTCCTTCTATCTGGCAACCATCCGTCTCTTTGTATCTTTGAGTCTATTTTTTGTTTGTTTGTTTGTTTATTTTGCTCTTTAGATTCCACATATAATTTGCAACAGCATAAATGAATTTAGAGAATATTATACTAAGTAAAATATGTCAGAAGAGAAAGACAAATGCTACTTTTAAAAGTAGCATTATGGTGGCAACACCTAACTGATAAAATGTCCTTTATCAATTGAGAACTCAAAGTCAATATCTTAATTACCTATATGATATGCCACTAAATGTCTGTTTGGTTGAGTTGAGAAAAATAATTATGTTTATACTATGATGAATATTTATGTGATCTTACCAATATGGTAGGACAGGTAAGACATACATACATATTTGTAGCTAAAATATGAAAAAGATTGTGATGTGTCATTAAGATTGTCCCCTTATAGGACTAAATAAGTATTTATGATTTTCTAAAACACATCTGAGTGGAACTTTGAAGGCAGACAGAACTTCAGTAACCAGAAATAAAGTGAACATAGTGAAAGAAAAGAAATAGATATTCTGGAAAAAAAAAGAAGGTTTTCTGTAGACAGGTACCTGAAAAAACTTAAGGGCCAGCACTCAATAAAATTTTGTTTGTGATAGTGGGTAGAATGAATAAATGGTATTATCATGGAACAAAGATGAAAATACTGATTGTCAATACTATGATCATCAATTTCAAACCAATACATCTTTATTTTCTTCATTTATTAAGGCATTAGGGAGCCATATCAGGTTTCTGAGAAGGTAAGTGAACACGTTTGTTGTGTAATAACATAATATGTCCCTGGCATAGCAAAAGAGGGCTGAAATCATGTATGTATATATCATGTCGTTGTATAGTGACTTTTACACTATACCCAGCCCAAAAAATTGATATTTAAAATGCCTGCTTCTTTCATAAAGGGTTTCAATGTTCTAGTCACAGGAAATTTTATGGAAAATACATTTCTTTTATTCTTCCAGAGATTATGCAGGAAATCCCATTGAGGGTTTTTTTTTTTGTTTGTTTTTGTTTTTTTTTAAATTTTTTTTAACATAACATATTGGGGAATGATTGGAATACAAGAAAAATAGACATATTTAAAATGCACAATCATATCTAATAAAGAGACAATAGGCAAATTGACTGTCACTCCAACACACAAGATGACTGCCCCCATGTGGTCAAAGATGGTCACCCCCATGTGGACAGAAAATGGCCACCACAATATGGCCAGCAGAGGAGGGCAGTTGTGGGCAATTGGGCCAGCTGGGGAACAGTTAGGCATTGATTAGGCTGGCAGGGGAGTAGTTAGGGTGTGATTAGGCTCGCAGGCAGAAGTAGTTAGGGTCAATCAGGCAGGCAGGCAGGCAGGCGAGCGGTTGGGAGCCAGCAGTCCTGAATTGCGAGAGGAATGTCTGAAGACAGATATTGGAGAGGATGCAGGCTGGGCTGAAGGATACACTCTCCTCCCCACACCTTGTGCACAAATTTTGTGTACTGAGCCTCTAGTTTTATTTATACAACTATCAAATTATAGCACCCATTAAAACCCTAAATATTTTCATTTCCTGCTACCCTGTCCTCCCTGTCCCATCACTCCTCCTGCACAGTTAAACTCTGACCTTTTGCCACTATATATAGCTTGTACTTCCTAGAATTTTATATGAATGGAACCATACAATATGTATCTTTTAAATATCTTGCTTCTCATATTTTAATTATTTAAAGATTCATTCATGTTATTGCATGTATCAGTAGATCCTTCTTTTAGGTGACTAAGTAGTATTTGTTGTAAATATATATACAATGTTTTTAACCATTCAGCTATTGATGTCCATCACATTTGGTCTGTTTTTAGTTTTTTTGCTACAGATGATAAAGCTTCATGCAGTAGTCTTTGCATAAGCATATGCTTTAATTTCTCCTCAGTAAATACTTACAAGTGAAATAATTGGATCCCATTGAAGACACATGTTTAATGTCATAAGAAACATGTAAATTGTTTTCAAAGATGCTTATAGTATTTGACAATCACACCAGCAGTTTATGAGGTTTTTGGTTATTCCACATCCTTGCGAACAGGAAATTTAGTTGTCCTAAGAGATATTGTATCTCATTTCTGGTTTTCATTTACATCTCCTCAATGCTAATGGTATTGAGCACATTGTATGTACTTACTTGCCATCTGCATATCTTCTTTGATGAAATGTCTGTTCAATTTTTTTTTCTTCTCCTGCTTATTTTTTAATTGGATTCTCTGTTCCTTTCATTGGAGAACTATATTTAGAAGCCTGAATCTAAGTATTTGTTACATCCTCTACTCTTTCCAAGGCACTTCACTGGAGAGTCAGGGAATATAGCTTTGTATTTCCATACATACGTGCAACCACACGTTTATATTGCAAATACTTTTACAACTGATTGTTTCTACATCTATCTGTGTATGTTGAAAACCATGAGTTTGTAAAGGTGTCTCTATTTCTTATTCAATTTTATAGATTTCATTTGAAGGTTTTTTGTATATAATATTTTCTTTATTATGGGTCAGTGTCTTTAACTTCATTGTTCAATACTGAGAAGACTGGATTCACTTATCCTTAATATATTTATTATTTCTTGTCTCCTTCTATGTAACCATCTCTTTGTCATAGCTACTGCCCTCCTCTCTTCTGTAAGGGTACCCTTTCCCTCCACTTGGGCTCTGGCATACAATGAGAGGCTCCCTCCCTAGTGATTTCTTTAACCCACTGAGAATTCAACTCCCATACCACTGGGGCCTAATTATAAGACCAAACTGCACAGCCTAACCCTGGATTCACTCATTACCATCTCAGGCACTGATATCCTGGTTCTGAACCAGCATGCTCTACACCAAATGTGGCAAGGACCATTTTTCTTGGTCTCATCTACAGGCATTCAGATAGGAAAAAACAAACAAAAAATTAGGCAGCAAAAGAAAAATAAGAAGAAAAAGAAGGGAATTCAAGAAAAAGTGGAAGAGAAAGAGGAGGAATTCCACCTCAGTTAAAATACAAACTGTCAACCAATGGTGGTTGGCATCAATTCAATGTCCACAGAAATCCCCAGGCTGGGGTGCAGTGAAGGAAACTGTTCAGTGCAAACAGCTCAGTTGTGATATAGCACAGCTGTGGAACAGCATGGCTATGAGATAGGCCTGCTCACACTGGCTGCCAGTTCCGGATCTTCTGCTTGCACCCACTGCTGGTACCCAGTTTTTGCCCAGATTCCTTGGTGCCAAGTGGCAGATGTCAGCTTCTGTCAACCCTTAGGACTTCTCCACCTCCCCCTGCTCCTGAGGGGCTATCAGGGAAGCAGCTGTTGCTCACACCTGCTGATGGCACCAGCCCAAATTGCTCTGCACCTTCAGCAGTGCTAGTGGGGCCAGGTGCATGGGAGCGGGGGCAGCAGAAGAGGGGCTGCCAACAGACAGGGGACTGGGGGCTGTGTCAGGAGGGGCTGGGCATTGGCTCATAAGATAAGCCAAGACCTGCCCCTGTGCCTACTCTCAGCCCATAGTTTCTAGTTATTTATAAAATTTGGGCTTTTGGTTGACCATAGGGAATCCATTTCAGCAGATTAATTTCTTCTTGGGGTTCACTTCAGATAAATCTTTCTTCTTTGGGTTCCACATTTTCCCTTTTTGACCAAAACCTGTTAGCAAACAGTGTTGATACCAATCAGGCCAGTTTGTTTTGGCTGTGTGTAACCCCTTGTCAATGCATGATTGGTTTTGTCACCTGTTCTGGGTCCATGTAGTCCTCTGGTGTGAATTGATGGCTATAGCCACCTACCTTTAAGGGTTTCATCAGGTATCTGTTTAACCTGGAAAGTTTCTGAAGTGATTTTATTTTTCCATGAGGCATTGAATTAGTGAAGTTTTAACAAGAAATTTCAACACTGAGTTGTAAATTGCTGGAATAAAAAAAGGGAATGAAAAGTAGGAACAGGCATTCACACTGCAAATAATGAATAAGTCAAAAGAAACTGGCAAAAGATGATCAGACTTATAAGCTTAGTGAACCTGTATCTTCTTGATTCAGATGTATTTTTAAGCAATTCAAGCACAGTAGCTTATTCAAAACTAAATGAGATAATTTCCAGGTGGGATATCATTTCTCTTCTTTATGCAACCATCATTTGAGTCTTTATAGGAGATTTTAGGCACCTGGTTATGCAGAACATCAACAGCTTGACAATGAGGTACATTAAACAAACGGGAGCAGTGGTGAGTAGTACAATTTGTTATCCAGTCTTTGAAACAGCATGGAGCCCACTTGGGATCCTCCTTTTCTAGCTCATGCCAACATTTAAAGTTAAAATGCATTGAAGTGATGTCAGAAGGAATAAACCCAGCAACTTAAATATCTGTTATTATAGACAATATTTAATGTAATTGTAAAAGGTAATGCTTTGTACACCACATCATTAGAGTTAAAATGTGCCATGTGATGTATTGGCATTTTCCTTGAGGCAGAAAAAACTCCTTTTCCAGATTTCACTAAAAGTAGGATGAGATTTTGAAGAGGGAGAAACATTTAAAATTTCTCTCTTGATGGGTGGCATTTAGATAAAATGATGAGATGAGAGCTTAGAAATTCAGGTACATTTTAGCCTTTCAGTTATAAATTTGAGTTGTTTGATAAATTGGTATAATTTCCTACATGTAAGTATTAAGTTCATAAGAAATTTTGTTCCATTAACTATTGCAATTTCACAAACAGCAAGTTGCAGGGTACACACATTATTATGTTTTGTTTTAAATTAGAGTATGATTCAAGTTTTGCCTGGATGTAAGTGGTGCTTTTTAAATTACAACATCAGTTTATGTGTATAGCAAATACATTCAGTTGTACAATTTTAAATGCCATCAATATAAAACACCTAAGACTAAGGTTATTGCTTTTTTAGCTCTTGATTTTGTTCAGTTTCATTACTTTTAATTATTTTCAGATGTAGCTGAATCTGGATCCATCCAAGACAATAGAAAGCACAATTTTGAGATTAACAGTGCATACCTGGCATAGATTTTGTCTTATAAAGTGGGTTTCATCAATCACTATGGGACTCTGGGATTTTTTTAAGCAGGAAAAAATATTTTTTCCTGAAGTATTTTGTAACTGCTGTGGCTCTAACCCTTCAATATGCTTCTACCCAAGAACAATACATACAAATCACTAGTAAGCACATTTTTATCCTTGAAAAGTGTGGAAATGAATTAAACCCTCTTTCCAAATCTCAGATTACCAAATTACTTGTTCCCCCCTTTTGTAAAGAAAGATTCCCTTAATTTATAATCTACTTAATTCTGGTAGCAAATACTTTATAGGCAATTATAGACATTTAAATTAAATACAAAAAAAATGGCTTTTTAACATTTTAGAAAATTTGGTTTGCTTGAGCAATTGAAGACCTGATGATATAGAGCACAGTAAATACTTTTAGTAACACAGAGAATCTTTACTTTTCCTTGATAGTTTCTTATTAAGCACAGAGCAAGAGGATTTCAACAAGGTAACCTACAGAGCTTACAGAGCTGAATGTGAGTGTGAGAGAGAGGGTGTGTGTGTGTGTGTGTGTGTGTGTGTGTGAGAGAGAGAGAGAGAGAGAGAGAGAGAGAGAGAGAGAGAAAGAGAGAGAGAGAGAACAGATCATACAAGAGTTCAGGGCTTTCCTGGCCAATGAGCCTCTGCTTCTACCACAGCCACTCCCCAAGTCCTACTCCGGATCAGAGACCTCAGCAACTTGCAGAGTTTCCAAGGTCCTCATTGGGAGGAGGCTGGGGGAGCAGCAACAGCTAGGTGCCATGCCTGGTCACCATGCATACTTGGACTCCATGTGACCTGGGCCCAATCCCATGTGCACCCCATGATGCACTCTACACCACCACTGAGGTCACAGTCCAGACCACACGTGCCTGCACCAGACACAGGAGGCTTGGGGAACCTCCGTGAGCCTGGCACGTGCCCAGTCTGACCCCATACCACCGTCAGGGACCCAGCCTGGACTTCGTAATTACCAGTTGATTGCCATTGACCCAGCAGGACTCTCACCCCTGCTGTGTGCTCACCCACTGCCACTGCCACTGCTGCCACCACCGCCAGGGCTCGGGGCAGGAGAAATACCCAGAGTGTCACTGGCAGACACAGAGAATTATCACACTTGCCCTATGTACCAGATGGATATATGCCATTTCTAAAAGTTTTTTGTTTGGTCTTAGCTCTGAATCTGTACAAGTTCTTTTCTGAAGCAGACTGAAACCTCTATAACATTCAAAGTGTATGTATCTAATAGAACATTGTTATTAATTTTTGATTGACAGTTCTTCTTCATGTTATTTCAAATATATTGAATCGGTCTAATTTAGTTCAGAAATATTTCTTTTTAGAAAGAGAGAATAGATCTTTGTGTCACCCAAGGCTCCTTGGGATGTCACAAAGTTAAATGGTTGAAATCTTACACTCGGAAGAACTGCCAAATATACTGAACCTAAGATTATCCAACTTAAACCAGTTTTAACATTAAAGATTTGGTCTGGGCCACAGAATTAATCCCTTTTAATTTGGCCAATAAATTGTTATATGCTGGTAATGCCACGGAAGTGCAGACACAGGATATACTTTGAACTGTGGAGAGAGCACTGGGAGGAAGGCTACCACCCGTCCTTCCCTTGCATCCTGCCCCCAGGAGCACAAAGCAGCCAAGCTGTGATTACCCACTCTGCAGCCCATCTGCTTTCCTTCCGCCTCCTGTTCGGGTTTGTGATGTCACAAGCAGCTCTGTGATGTGTAAGCCACACCTTAAGACCACCCAGTCCGGTTACTACTGATATTGTAGGTGGAACAGTTAATGGCAAGATGCTGGGCAGGGCTTTGTGACTTTCCGCCCTACCCTTCCCCAGCACCTGGGCTGCTTGGCAAAGGCCTGGCCATAAAACGCCAAATTATCATAAATCATGGGGTTTTGTGGAGCAGAAGCAGGAAGTAGGGAGTCCTGAGAACACAAGCCTTGCCTTAAAATTAAATCTTGAAGTTCCTCTGCAGAATATCACCTATGGTAGTAACCTCATTCTGCTGCTTTGAAACCTACTAGCCACTTCTCAGAACAAAGCTGCCCCCCCCCCCCCCCCCACACACACACACACACACCTCCCTTTTTGCTCCAGGCGGGGGAAGGGGAGGGAGGAGGAATAATGGGTTGTTGGTTATGGGCTGGCTAGAAATTAGCTAGTGGTCTGGCTTTTGTTTAAACTTCCCTGGTTTAACATTTCTCTTTTCCTTCTTATTACACAGGCAACCTTCACAAATTTCATACTTTCCAATTAGCCTTCAAGCCCTCTTTCCAGGTCCTTCAAAAATGCATCACCATGCCTCAGGCATTCCTTTCTTTTTCTTTCAACAAACAAGAAAAGTGAGTCACTAGCATTCCTTTTACATACCTAGTTTCAAAATAACCAAGTGAAAAAGACATCTCACAAGTCCAGATTCATCTCCCAGAGATCACAATAAAGGGGAGAGGCAAGTGACCTAGTAATTAAGGGACCAACTTGACAGCTGAGTCTGGCTGTAATGCTGCCACGCACAGTAAGGGGGTCATGCTCCTATGCCAGGAGTGGAAGGCAGTTGGCTGGCCCCGCCTGTCTTAGCTCCCATCTAAAAGCATTCACTTAGGACCCTTACTAGAGAGGCCTGCACAAATGGAGGCTGAGGCGTTAAGTTTAGTGGGAAGTGGACTGCAGAGGCAGTGGATTTACTGGCTGATGCTGTTTGACCTGACTGAGATAGAGTTTAATTACTGCTACATGTTTGTTAAGACCCTATGAGGCCCCTGCACATCTAGGAGCTCAACCCCAGACACCCTTGTAAGGTCCTTTACTCACCTAAGGACATTTGAGATTCTTGAACCAGGGGGAGAAATTTGCCTCTTTGATCTTTAGAGCTGGGCAAGGACTCAAGCACTCATTCAGTCAGTGGCTGGGCTTTGTCTTGAGACTAGCAGCAGCATAACACTCTAACCCGACCCAGCACCAGTTTAACCTGGCATGGGAGACTTTTTCTTCTGGTGGCAGTCACCCTCGTGGCTTTTACTTGACTGACCCATGCCCGCTTTTGTTTGGCCTTGGAGATGGAGAGTGCATCAGAAAGGGGCAGTGAAAGAGAGAGAGGGAGATGCCTGCTTTTTAGGTGGCAGACAAATGTAAGTGGCTGTCAGGCGTCATTCAGCCTCCAAAATCATACAGGTGACAGAAAAGGGACAGAGTCACCATTTCACTTGAAGAGGGTTGACATATGAAGATTTCCTGGCTGATGCACAATTATAAAACGGGAAATTTGGACTGGAATGAGCGAGTTCCCTGGCCAGGATGGTTCCATGGGCTCTTTGTCTGGTGGAGCTGAAGAATGAAACCACCGACGAAAAATGGCATAGCAAAGGTGGAAATTTATTGAGAAAAAAGCACATGCTCCCAAGTGGGGAATGGGGAAGAGTCCCATAGCAAAGTCTCCCACATGGGGAGCGGTCAAGAGTCCCACTGAGTCCCTTTTTCCATGGTTTATAAAGGCTGCAGTATTTTGTGCCTCAATATCCCCTGGTTTGGTCACTATTCCCTTTGATTTAGTCACTATAGCAACTCCTGAGTGCAAATCTCACATGATGTATATGAGGTTCCTTCTTTCTTCTCCCTTATTGTTCTTCTAGCCCGCCTGGGTTTTTCTTCCCCCCTCTTTAATGAGGGGCTTCCTTCCCTTTATTCTGTAAATGTGTACCTTTTCCTACTCTCAGCTCCCTTATCTTATGGAAACATAACATCTGCCACCCCCAGTTCCCTTGTCTTATGGAAATGTACCTTTTGCAGCTCTGTAGCCCTGTGATTTTTCATTGGACCCTCTAATCCCTAAAATTTCCTAAAACCTGTCTATTTCACCCCTAAAAATTCCTTTAACCAACACTGAGAAACTGGATTCGATCAATCAATGGCTTTGAATAAGCAAAATGAAAGAGATCACTTTGTCGTCCTGTCTGAGCCCAGACAGAAACAGAAACACAGTGTGTAAAACATGAAAACAACTAAACTTCCTGCTCTCCCAGCAACATGAATGACTGCTACATTACCAATTACAAATCTGGCCCCACGCCATTCCTCTTGTCTACTAGACAACAATTATTGATTATATGCAATCATGGAATTGCTCCTGACCATTTAGTCTACCTGACCATTTAGTCTAGAGGAAATTTTGCTTATTTAAACTCTGCTATAAATCATGTAAAGTTAGCTCAACTCCTACAATATGCCCTTTCTACTCTTGTCACTGACAGACAACTTGATCCCCTATAGCAGGGGTCTTCAAACTACGGCCCGCGGGCCACATGCGGCCCGCAGAGGAGTCTGATCCTGCCCGCCAGGTTTTTTGGGCAGTGAGCGCAGCCGAGGTGTTACAGTAGGAATTAGTAGTTCATATAGTCCGGCCCTCCAGCTCTCTGAGGGACCGTGATCTGACCTCCACTTTAAAAAGTTTGAGGACCCCTGCCCTATAGTGTGTGCTGTTCTTGCTGCCATAAGCAATAGGCCTCCCTTGTTTGGGTACCGGTCTGTGTGCTCCTTCTGGTGGTGTTTGGTTGGTGACCACTTTCAGTCTGTACACTTTTCAGTTGACTTATAGGAAGCTATATTTGTGAGAAGGATCTGGAGGACAACAAAATACAACACCCCAAAATATTACTCTTTGATATAGAATTATTTTGAGAAGAATGTTGTGAGAAACCAGACACAGGAAAAATTCTGAAAACAGAGTGGAAGTTACCCGCTTTTGTACAGGAAATTCACATTTATAAAATGAATCTCTATTTGCAAAGGTTTGTCCATTCTACCAAAAATAGAAAGGTTAAATCACAAAATGATTTTATTTATGGAGAAGATGAATTCTTAAATCTGCATAACAAGTCTTAATCTTATTTACCTAGCTTGTCCTGGTAACTCTCTGTCACTGACCTCCCACATCTTTGTTCCTTTCGTCTTTCACTAAAGATGGTATCTAAGCTAGATTTCTAAGCCGCCCAAGAGAGTTACTCATTTTTCTTTGGTTATCTCCCCACACACATGAGGCACAGTACAGATGCTAGGACATTCTTGTTTATTATCCTCTTGTTATTCTGTTTATTATTACAAGAACTCTGAAGGGCAGAAGGGAAATCATTTTTCCTCTTATGCAATGTGAAGGTGTTCTTCCAAATAGGAAGATGCCACTCAAGATGAGCTTTATCTGCAACTGTTTGTCTAGAAATTTTTAAAAAATATTTAATTGCTGATCAAAACATCTAGATTGAGGATATGTGAGGCTCTGGTTAATCAAAGAGAAAATATTTAGAGTCTCCTTCTCATTAGGTTAGTTCCATTAGTTTCAAGTTTATACTTAAATAGAGTACTATTGAGCAATGATTTAATTACCTGTGTCTTGTTTGTCTCCAGATTAAAATGTTAAGTTCTTAAGGAAAATTGCTCTTACATTTAATTTATTTTATTCCTAGCACAGTGCTTAGTACACTTTAGAAAATCAATAAAGTAGTACTGTTATATGCTAGTTATAATTCTAATTAAAATTCATTGGTTACCCCCAGCTGTATTGTAAGTCCTTTAAAGGGCCAGAATAATATGTTAAGCTTTTTAACACCAAACACAGGGGCTTATTCTCTTAGGAGACAAGTAAATTGTCCTGATTAACTTATATTTCTATACATTTGCATGGTGTAATTTACTGTCATTGCTGATGAAAGTAATGTGATAGCATTTGATTATAACTGTAGGGCACTGGAAATTTACAAGCCTCATCCTTAATTCATAATTTCATTAAGAAACTTCTTTAGCACTATCTGTGCATGTACTCTATTGGAAGTTATAACTTAAAAATGGAGCCATAAATAGAATTATTTCTGTCTTGAAAGACCTATGCATCATTTCATTTGGGAGTGAGGAATAGAAAGTAAACTAATAATCATAAAATGAGAATACATGCTAAAATACAGTGAGGAGCAATTTCCATGGGAGAGCAAGTGTGGCTCATTTAACCCAGGAAGTGGAGGGGTGTCCATCAGGAAAAGCCTCCTGGAGACATTGACGTGTCAGTGGAATTGCAAAGATTTGCTCAGAGTAAGCAATTAAAATTGGATTTGTGCATTCTAGGCAAGGAGAAGTTACCTTCAAAATCACAGAGATGAGAAGGAGTTCATGATGTTTTCAGGAAAATGCTAACAAAAGAGTTAAGTTTGATACATAAGGTGATGGAGAAAGATGGACTTTGCCAGATAAGCAGAAATGAGATCATTAAGGATATTAGGGGACTGATATCAGGAGAAGATGGCGGCTTGCAGGACAGAGGTGAGGGAGAGGAAGTGAGTGAGTGAGTGAGGTTATGAAAGGAGAGTGTGTGGTGTGTGTGTGAGTAAGGGTCAGTTAAATCCCCAAAGGAGCAGCAGGGGCTGGCAGATCAGGCTCTCTTGGAAATGTAGAAGCTACCACCGCTGCCAGCACTCCCCAAACTGCTGGAATCCGGCATGGAGCCCATGCCATCTTGAAGGAGAGAATGGTCTCTTTTTGGAACTCATCAGCACTACCAACCTGACAGGCTTTGAAACTATCCCTCGACCCAGCAGCCACTCCAGCCAAAACACTGCTGTCCCACTCACAGTCCCTTGAACCCTGGGATGTCTACCTCCAAAGGTGCACGTCTTGGCAGCAGGAAGTGCAACTTCCCCCTCCCCAGCGGCAGAACTCTGGATAACACATTCACGCGTTTCCAGTGCACAGGCATCCAGGGTCCACCATTCCATAGGCAGCGCCTAGCAGCCCCTGGGGGGCCCTGGGGGGGTTGGAAATGCAATTTCCAACAGGCCTCCTGAGCTCATATATCCACAGCATGCCTGGGGGAGCAGCTGTGAGACTTCTGGGTGTGATTTGGCACAGACAAGGGCGCCCTGCCCTGCAGTAGAAATTCAGTAGAAATTCCTCTTCCTGAATAACAGTTCACAGACGCCCCAGTTATGCAACTTCAGTGCCAGGGCCCCTCAGAGTGTGTCAGAGCTCTGTGCAGGCAAAGGCACCTCCACACTCGCACATTTCCAAGGATCAGGACCCCTGAGCCCATTTATCCAAAGTGCACTCAGGGAGCAGCTGTGAGACTCTGCTGGGGATAATTCTGTACAGATTAGGGTGCCCTGCTCTGCAGTAGAAATTATGAATTCCCTCTTCCTGAATAACTGCCCACAGCCACTCCAGCTGCTCAACCTCAGTGTCAGGGCCCCTCAGAGTGCCTAAAAGCTTGGCACTGGCAAACACACCTCCACAGATAAGCATTTTCAACAGGCAGGCATCCTGATCTATCTACCCACAGGTTACTCATGGGAGCCACTGTGAGCTCTCCCTGGTTGTGATCTTGAACAAACAGGGGTGCACTACCCACCCTCCTCCCTGGCAGTAGAAATTCTGAATTCACTCATCCTGGATACCTGCCCACAGATGCCTCAATTACGTGGCTGCACTGCCAGGGTCCTTCAGAGTGTTTCAATGTGCCTCACTGGCAAACATACCCCAGGTGCCCCAGTGAGCCATCACTTGGTGCGAGCGCCTATCCACCACAGGTGCACCAGCAAAAGGTGAGTCTGCCCACCCCACAACTATAGAACTCTGGACCTGCCAGTCACCCCTTTCCAGACTTCAGGCCCCCTGCCCCCATCACACCAACAGATGGTTCCTGGGTGCTACTGTGAGTCCCTACTGGCCATGTGTGATTTCAATCAAGGGTGCAAGACACCAAAAATTGGGACACCCTTCTCCACAGCTGCTGACTTCTAGACACTGCAGTTGTACCTCTCCAGTTCATAGGCCTACATCAAGAGAACCAAAATAGCTCAAGCAGGGAGCTTGGTATTAGATTACCAAGCCCAGGAGAACTGAGAGATTACACCAGTAGTAACATCCCCAAATGAACCTGGCTAGCAAAGCAATTGGATCTATAATTAAAGCATTATAAGAAACATGGGAAGACAAAAAAGCAATCCCCAAAGGAAAGGGGGGAAAAAAAAAAAAAAAAAAAAAAAAAAAAGGAACCACCAGAAAGGGAGTTAAATGAAATTGAGGCTAGGAACATACCAAAGAAAGATTCAGAGTAATGATCCTAAGGATTTTCAAATGGCAGAATGTTAAATACACACAACTCAATGAGACTTATAAAGAGCTGAATGAGAATGTTGCCAACATGAAAAGGAACCAACAGGGGATGAAGAATGACATAGCTGCAATAAAGAGCCCAATTTAAAGCTTAAATATTAGACTAGAAGAGACTGAGGACAACATCAGTGAATTAGAAGATAAGGTAGGAAAGAATGCACAAACAAAGGAGCAACTGTAAAGAAGACTTAAAAAGCAAGAGGAGAGCCTAAGGGAGTTTTGGAACAACACAAAACAAAACGATAATAGGGGTACAAGAAGGGAAGGGAGAGAAGCAAAGAATAGAAAACATGTTTGAAGAAATAATGACAAAACTTCCCGGATATTGGCAAGAAAAAAACAAAAACAAAACAAACAAACAAAAACAAACAAACATGCAAGTCCAAGAAGCACATAGAGTCCCAAACAAGATGAATCCTAAAAGAATAACACCAGGACACATCATAATTAAATTGGCAAATACAAAGTAAGAATCTTAAAGGCTACCAGAGAGAGACAGAAACTTACCTACAAGTGTTCTCCTAATAGAATATCAACAGAAACACTCTAGGCCAGAAAGGAATGGAATGAAATTTACAAAGTGATACAAAGCAAGTGATTGAACCCAAGAATACTATACCCAGCAAGGCAATCAAATCATTCAAAACTGAAGGAGGAATCAGGAGCTTAACAGACAAAAAAGGGCTAAGAGAGTTTATCACTACCAAGCCTGCAATGCAAGAAATGCTAAAGGGATTGCTGTAAAAAGAAGAAAGAGAAAAGCAAGAAGAAACATAAACATTAAGGAAAAGTATGACAACAAACATGTACTTATCAATAATAGCATTAAACATAAATGGATTAAGTATACCAACCAAAAGACATAGGGTAGCTGAATAGATAAGGAAATATTACCTATATATTTGCTGTCTAGAAGAGACCCACCTCAGAACAAAGGATTCACACAAACTGAGAGTGAAGGGAAGAAAAAATATTTTTCAGGCAAATGGAAATGAGAAAAAAGCTGGGGTTGCAATACTTTTATTGGATAAAATAGACCTCAAAGTAAAGGCCATAACAAGAGATAAGGAAAGCAACTACATACTACGAAAGAGAACAATCCAACCAGAAGATATAACTCTGGTAAACATATATAACTCTGATAAACCTATAAAAATATCAAACACCTGGAGACTAAATAGCATGCTAAAACAATGACTGGGTTACCAGAGAGATCAAAGTAGAAATAAAAACATCATGGCATCAAATGACAATGAAAACACAACAATCCAATGTAGAGGGCCAAATGGGAAGACACCTGGACATTCTTTAAATTGTTGCTGACTGGGCCCGGGATATTGGCAGAATCATGTCAGTTGCACTCCCGCCTTGGGAGTGCTGAGATGTTCTTAGTTCCTGGCTTGTGTTTGTCCAGGAGGAAGGAGTGGGTGGGACCTGTTCCCTCCCAGGCTTCTTGTTTTCCTGTGAAATCCCCTTGGTGGATTGGAGTATAAATAGATGTGCTGCGTGGCTCTGGAGGTTGTCAGTCTGCCTCTCCAGCAGAGGAGGTCGGCGGCCCTCCCAGCTCCCAGCTTAAAATCTGTCTCTGTGTTTTCTCTCTTTATTTCTAATATTTCTCAATCCCTAGGCACCTCCACTTAGAACGGTTCGTTCATCTCTCTTTCCGTGCGGGATGGGGAAAAGGGAGATCCCTGCCATCAGGCCCCTGCAATCCAAAATTTATGGGACACAGCAAAAGCAGTCTTGAGAGAGAAGTTCATAGCTCTACAAACCTACTTCAAAAAACAAGAAACAATGGTAATAATTATCTAACCATACAACTCAAATAGTTAGAATGAGAGCAACAAGGAAAGCCCAGTGTAAACAGAGGGAAGGAAATAATAAATATCAGAGAGGAGATAAATGGCATAGAGACCAAAAATAAAATGCAAAAAATCAACAAAAGCAAGAATTGGATCTTTGAAAGGATAAACAAGATTGATGAAACTCTCACCAAGCTCACAAAGAAGCAAAGAGAGAGGACCTAAAATAAACAAAATCAGAAATGAAACAGGAGAAATAACAGACCACATAGAAATGCAAAGGATTGTTAAAAAAATATTATGAACAACTTTATTCCAACAAATTGGACACCCTAAATAAAATGAACATATTCCTAGAAAAATACAACATTCCAAAACTCAATCAGGAAGGATCTAAACAGCTCAATAGGACAATAACTATGGAAGAAATTGAAGCAGTTATCAAAATGCTTCTAGCAAAAAAATCCTGGTGCCAGACAGCTATCATAGGGGAGTCTTACCAAACATTCAAAGAAGAATTAAAATCGATACTCCTCAGACTATTTCAAAAATTCAAAAGGAAGTAACACTTCCAAGCTCATTCTATGAAGCTAGCATCACCCTAATACCAAAACCAGATAAAGACAAAGCAATGAAAGAGAATTACAGGCCAATATCCCTTATGCACATAGATGGCAAAATCCTCACCAAAATTCTAGCAAATCGGATCCAGTAGTATATCAAAAAGATCATATACCATGACCAAGTAAGATGTATCCTAGGAATGCAAGGATGGTACAATATCCGCAAATCAATAAACGTGATACATCACACAAACAAATTGAGAGATAAAAACCACATAGTCATATCAATTGATGCAGAAAAAGCATTTTACAAAATTAACACCTATTTTTTATGAAAACCCTCAGTAAGGTGGGAATAGAAGGGCAATATCTCAACATAGTAAAAGCCATATATGACATACCCACAGTCAACATGATACTCAATGGGCAAAAACTAAAACCATTTCCCCTAAGAACTGCTTTCACCACTCCTGTTCAACATAGTACTGGAGATACTAGCCACTGCGATTAGATAAGAAGAAGAAATAAAAGTCATCCAAACTGGAAAAGAAGAAGTAAAACTCTCCTTATTTGCAAATGACATGATACTGGACATAGAAAACCCTAAAGACTCCATAAAAAATTATTAGACTTAATAAATGAATTCAGCAACATAGCAGGATACAAAATCAATGCCAAGAAATATGTAGCATTTCTATACATCAACAGTGAACTTACAGAAAGTGAGACTAGGAAGACAATCCCATTTACCATCACACCAAAATAATTAAGATACCTAGGAAAACACTTAACTAAGAAGGTAAAAGACCTTTACTCAGAAAACTACAGGACATTGAAAAAAGAGATAGAGGAAGATGTAAACAAATGGAAGAGCATACCATGTTCATGGATTGGTAGTATCAACATCATCAAAATGTCCATACTTCCCAAAGAAATTTATAGATTCAGTACACTCGCCATTAAAATACCAATGGCATATTTCATAGACCTAGAAAGAACTCTCCAAAAATTTATCTGAAATAAAAAAAGACTCTGAATAGCCACAGAAATTCTGAGAAAGAACAAAGTATGTGAGATCTCAATATCAGATTTCAAGCTGTATTACAAAGCCACTGTTTTCAAAACTGCTTGGTACTTGGACAAGAACAGATATTATAGACCAATGGAATAAAATAGAGAACCCAGATATCGACCCAAATCACTATGCTCAATTAATATTTGACAAAGGAGGTATGAACATACAACAGAGTTAAGACAGTCTCTTCAATAAATGGTGTTGGGAAAATTGGATAGAAAAATGCGAGAGAAAAAAATGAAACTAGACCACCAACTTACACCATACACAAAAATAAACTCAAAATGTATAAAGGAGTTAAACATAAGATGGGAAATCATAAAAATATTAGAGTAATTCACAGGCAGAGAAATCTCAGACATATGTTGAAGCAATTTCTTCACTGATATCACTCCTAGGGCAATAGAAACTAAAGAGAAAATAAACAAATGAGATTACATCAAAATAAAAAGCTTTTGCACAGCAAAATAAACCATCAAGAAAGCAACAAGAAAGACCACTACATGGGAGAACATATTTATAAATGTTATCACTGATAAAGGTTTAATCTCCAACATTTACAGGGATCTCTTACAACTTAATTAAAGGAAGATAAATGATCCAATAAAAAATAGGCTACGGACTTAAATAGAAACTTTTTGAAAGAAGACAGAAGCAAGGCCAAGAGACACATGAAAACATGCTCAAAGTCACTAAATACCTGAGAGATGCAAATCAAAACAATATTGCCGGACCATCTCACACCTGCAGAATGGCAATCAACAACAAAATCAACAATGACAAGTGCTGCTGAGGATGTGGAGAAAAAGGAAGTCTTGTGCACTGCTGGTGGGAATGAAGACTGGTGCAGCTACTGTGGAGAACAGTATGGAGTTTCCTCAAAAAAACAAAAAAATGGAACTCCCATTTGACCCAATGATCCCACTTCTAGGAATATATCCCAAGAAACTAGAAACACCAATCAGAAAAGATATATGCACTCCTATATTCTTTGCAGCACAATTCACCATAACTAATATTTGGAAACAGACTAAATGCCTATCAGAAGATGAGTGGATTAAAAAACTATGGTACATCTACACAATGGAATACTATGCTGCTATAAAAAATAAGGAATTCCTACCATTTGCAGTAGCATGGATGGAACTGGAGAGCATTATGCTAAGTGAAATTAGCCAGGCAATGAAAGAAAAATACCACATGATCTCATTCATTTATGGAAAATAAAGAACATTATAACCTGATAAACAAAAAGATAGATATAGAGGCAGTAAAGCATCAAACAGACAGTAAAATTAAAGCAGGAAGGCTGGGGAGTGCAGGGGACAGGGGGAAAAAGATCAACTAAAGGACTTGTATGCATGCCTATAACATAACCAATGGACACAAGACATTGGGGTGGGGTGGGATGAGGGCATGTTACAGGGGGTGGGGGAAGCTGGGGAAAGGTCAGTGGGGGGAAAAGGAGATATATGTACTACTATGTGTAATACTTTAAACAATAAAATAACATTAAAATAAATAAATATAGTGAACATCAATAGAAAAAAAAAAAAGAAATGAGATCATTATGGGCTATGTGTCATCTAAATATGTTGAATTTTATCCTGAAGGAGAATGTTTTAATTTTTACTTAAAAGAATTTGTAAAGTCACATAAGATCCCACTCTTAAATCCCATAGGTGAGACTCACCCAACCTTTATCATTTGGCCTTCTTTTCTAGAATTATTTACTTACTTTCTTAATTCCCCCACCCCTTTTCTTTCCTTTCCTTTTCTTTTATTTATTTATTCATTTATTTATTTATTTTTGGTAGATTGTCAGACAGAATGTAGTTCTTTCAGGTAACATGCCAAGTATGAAGTTAAGTTTGAAACAAATGCTCCATTTGGAGTTTCATTAAAGATGAAGCATTACTATAAGAGGCTTTGTGTAAGCAGATGCTAATCTGATAGATTCAAATAGGAGGGGCAGAGAAAGTACAGCCCCATTTCAGATTCAGCAGTGAGTGACTGGGAGAACCTCCAGCAAAGTAAGTAAGCTCTAAGTCCCTACTCAAGCATCATCACTCAGCTTCTCTTTTGTATGCTGGCCTTATTAGCAAGTTCCTACAAAATTTCTGTGTTTAGGGGAGTTTCCTTCATGCCTGACTTTTAACATTAACCTTTAAGCTATCAAATTGCCTAAATTAAGTACTACAATATACTTTTAGGTTATTATATTGCCCAAGTTATGCATTATAAAATATCAATGAACAATCAGACACTAAACATAATTGTACCCTTTATGGAGCAAATAGAGAGAACACTCCACTAATATGCTTTATATTGCAAAGTTGCTGAAATATACATCATATGATTTCTCACTTGGGTTTGATTTTAGGCAAAAAAAGAGCTAAAGGTTCTTTTCCTTTTACCTCTGCTCACAATCTCAGAATAAGAATAGGACATGCTTTCTGTTATCATCTAGTAAGATGGGCAGTGGCTATGGCAACAGCTTAAATTTCACTTAATTATCATTTTATTACAGAAGACCCTGCTATAAACTAAACTGTTACCCTCTCCACTGGGAAAAATAACATGTTAAAGTCTTTATCTCCAGAGTGCTATATTTTTGTAGTTTTGGGTTTAAGGGAGCTAATTAAGGTTGAAGAAGGTTATAAGGGTGAGACTCTATGGGACCAGTGTCCTTATAAAAGAGGGAGAGACACCTGATCTCTTTCTTTCTCTCTCGCCACACCAGCACAGATGAAAGCCCATAAAGGAAATGGCTGTCTACATGCCAGGAGAAGACTGCACTTTGATCTTAAACTTCAAACCTCTAACAATTTGAGAAAATAAATGTCTAAGCCACCCAGACTATCACATTTTATTATGGTAGCCCTAGCAGACTAGCCTAGACCTCTTCAGTGTGGGGCTGAGAAAACTTAGAAAAAATATTCAGAATGCTAACTCAGAAGGTATCATAAAGGACACAATTAAATACCCTTCTTTAGTCACTGCTTCCAGCAGTCTCTAAGATGGACCCAATGATCCCCACATCTCAATGTCTACACTTGTATAATTCTCCACCCCTCTGAGTATAAATTGAACCCAGTGTGATTTGTTACTAGTGAGCAGAAGGTGGAAGAGTTGATGGAATGTCACCAGCTTTGCTCTTCTAGCCTCAGCATGCAAAAATCAGGATGCACAGTGACATATAAAATTCAGGTAAATAATATTTTATATCAGTATGCTCCATGTTATATTTCAAATATGCTTACATTAAAAGTGTCATTTATTTGAAATTCAAATTTAACTGGACATCCTATATCTGACAACTCAACTAGACTTTGAAACAAATAATGGGACTTAACTTTTAAGCTTATGTTACAAAAAGATCTTGGTTCTCATCAGGTGACCTCTCTCACCCACTTGCACCGAAGGAAGCCTGTTGCTTTTATCTGAGCTCCTCCAAAAAAAGAGGTTCTTTTGACAGGTAACTGAGTAACACTGCTGGTCGGAAGACACCAATAAAATGAGGCTGCCAGCAGCCATGTGAGTGAGCTTGGAAATTGATACTTCCTCACACAAACCTTGAGAAGACTTCATCCCTGGTAGCTCCTCATTTCAGCCTGCCCGAGTCAGGGGCCAGCTAGAGATGTTCTTTTGCCTGACCCACAGAAACAATGAGAAATTTATTTTATTTTTATTTTATTTTATTTTATTTTATTTTATTTTATTTTATTTTATTTTATATTTATTTATTTATTTATTTATTTATTTATTTATTTATTTATTTATTTATTTATATTTTTAAGAAGCTGAACTTTGGCCCTAACCAGTTTGGCTCAGTGGATAGAGCATTTGCCTACGGACTGAAGGGTCACAGGTTCCATTCCAGTCAAGGACATGTACCTTGGTTGCAGACACATCCCCAGTAGGAGGTGTGCAGGAGGCAGCTGATCAATGTTTCTCTCTCATTGGTGTTTGTGACTCTCTATCCTTCTCCCTTCCTCTCTGTAAAAATATTAATAAAATATATTTTTTTTAAAGAAGCTGAACTTTGAGTACTTTGTTATGCAAGATATAGTAACTGAACCTTTCACATACACATCAGTGGTCTGAGTTATTTCCTAGAAAGCAGTGGGAAGGCTCTGCAGAGGCCAGAGCAGGACACACCTTCACTGCAGCACTCACTCCTTTGCCCTTGGTTCTACAACTAACTGGTTATCCTTTTATGTACGGCTCAATCAGCACCTATCTCTTCCAGGAATATTTTCTGCATTTAAAGCCACTCCTTTTACATTTTTACATATCTGCAACACACTTAAAATAGTCTTACTGCATTTACTACTTCACTCTGTTGCAATTTCATCTTTTTCCCCTTTTGCTTTCTCACTAGTTACATGGTTCTGGCCTACCACTGTATCTGGCATATAACAGATATCAACAAAGGATATGTGGAATTTAATGAACACACTGTACCACCAAGCAAAACAGACACATACTCCTCTGGTGGGCCGGGGGAGTGGATATTGGAGGAATGAAAGAATTGAGCAAAAAAGAAAAAAAAAAGAAAAAAAAGAAAGAGAACTCATGCTGTGGACATAGATAGCAATGCAGTGATTATGAGGGAAGTGAGAGTGAAGGTAGAAGAGGGCATAGAGGGGATAAATGGTAATAGAAAAAAAAATAAAAAAACAACATTAAAACAAATTTCAGCCTGCAGACTCAAGGGTTCTGGGTTCAATTCTGGTCAAGGGCATGTACCTTGTAAGAAATAGTAGAGGATGAACTGTTTGAAAGTAAAGCAATGCAGTGGGCTATGTCATAATAGCAATAGTGATAGTTTCTGAGCTCCTGCCTACACAGGTCATGTACTATGAAGTTCACATGTATTAACTCAATCCTCAGAAACACTTTTTTAGGAAGGTACACTTTCCTTGTTGGTATTCTAGATGGCCTAGGGAAGCACAATACAATTAATTTGTCCAAAGCCAAAGAGCTAGTAAATGTCAGAACTAGGCCTTGACCTCCACGTAACTAAGATTCAGAGCATGGGCTATTTGCTACTTTATACACCCTGTCTCCCCTGAATGGTCAATTTAAATTCCCCAAACTTGTGCTAGTATCTGCTGCCTGGTTATATATCTCATTAACCAAACCCTAGTCATCCATTTAGCTTACATTTACTTTTGTTTGTTCTTTTTAAATTTCACTTTCAAAAAAAACAACAAAAAAAATAACAACACTAGATATTTCTTCTTGCAGAAGAAATATAATATTTTTTCTGCCATAAAATATATAGACATATATTTATTCAACATGTGTCAAGACCTCAGCAATAAAAATTAATGAATTTCAATGTTTAAGTTGTCAATAAGTTTCCATAAGGCTTTCCCTAATAGTATAATAAGAATGAAAGGATCAGCCCTAGCCAGTTTGGCTCAGTGGATACAGCTTCAGCCCATGGACTGAAGGGTGCCAGATTTGATTTGAGTCAAGGACAGGCACCTTGATTGCAGGTTCCCTGGCCATGGGTGGGCTAAGTACAGGAGGCAACCAATCAATGTGTTTCTCTCACATTCATATTTCTCTCTGTCTTTCCCTTCCCTTCCACTTTATAAAGTCAATGGAAAAATATCCTTGGGTAAGAATTAACAAAACAAAACAAAAAGAATGAAAGGATAAGGCTGATATGTTCTAGACCTATAGTTATTATTGTAAAGTTAATACACCAGCCATCCTAAGCTCAGTGCATAGCAATATGTGAGGTATAAAGAGCTTGTGGAAATATGTGTGACATTCTCTGAATCCCTCTGGCTCTCTGGCTCTCTGGATCTCAGGCAAATGGCAGAACTGAACATAGGAATTGCCATGTAAGGGAAAAGTGATAAATTTTGTTTTGCTCAAGGAACATTGAGCATGGATAACAAAAATCATTTAATTGCTGGTGCTAGACTCTTCACACTTTTGAAGAAAGTACAGAATTCCAAGACAGATTGGATTTCCTGGACCATGGTGGACATATGAATGAAATCTTTATCTTTATCTTATCTATCCAATGTTGTTGTTATAACCCCAAGACAACATGATTATTGTGAATGAATAATATCTCAATTATCTTTGTTTATAATGAATATGAGGAAAAACAATGACACTACAAGTAAAATCTTGTTTTTAATTTAGCACAAAAGCCTGTTTGCTAAAAGTAATTTAATACAGTGAATATGAGAAGTCATATTTTGCAATTTCATGATGGGATATCTTGACTGGTATTTTTATAAACAAATAAAAATTTCCTATTGCCTTAATATCTTACCCAGTCTTCCAACTTGATTTTTTAAATTCTCAATTACTAACTACAAACAACTTATCCTAATTATTCCACAAGTTTCCACTGTTTCTGTTCAACTAATTGCTTCATTAGTTAGCATGTTGTATGCTAATTCCTGCCTTAATGCTTATATCTAGAATGATGTCCTCAACTGTATTGCTTTCTTTTCCCCTTTCTTCATAATTAAATACTGGAAAATTTAAATGAAAATGACAGAGTAAAAACCTCCAGAAAAATCTCTTCTCCATTAAAACAGTAAAAAATCTTGAAAAATGTTTTAAAAATCAGCATTTCAGAAATCTGAAATTCTAAATTTCATTTGATATTTGAGAATGTCTCAAAACATTCAGGGGCTGAGAGTTAGCCTCCCCTTGTCATTCTGGGGTTACTCACTCAAACACTGATGCCCACATTGACCTCAAAAAAATAATATTATTATCCTTACCTAATTCCAGAGCTCAAGCGAAGCTTTGTGAGAACTTGATGCCATGTTTGTGACAGAAGGACCAATGGATGGATGATGGATGGGTGGTCATGAATCTGTGATCTCTTTCACACACATGGCCATACAACTGCTGAATGAAAGCAAGCATGACAACTAAAAAATCAACTTAGGGTTCACAGCATTTGTTTTAATAATGGCTAAATCTTGGTAAGAAGAGTACATTTTGTGGAATTTAACTTGATTTCTTCCCAGGCCCCCTTTTTTCAGCTCCAGTGTAATCATAAAAAGAGCTAATGCAGTCATGGGAAAAACTAGGATCAGCCAACCAGAGCAGGCAAACTGAGGTTGGAGCTCCATTATAGCCTAATTTTAAGAGATTTGTTATTACTTAGCCTGTGTAATGGTTCAGTCAAGAGTACACTTTCAAGGCTGTCTTGATTTGACCTGACTTGAAACTTGCTCAATGAATAAATCCTTTTTCCCTGAAACATTTTTCAGGAATTTTCAATTTTTTCCCCTTAAGTTCACAGATGCATGAGACAATGTATAATAGTTGGACAAAATAATTAACTAAACAAAATGCATAAAACCTGAGAAATGAGATGTCCATAGGAGGCTTAAACATTTCTGACATATTGTTTATGATCTAGGAGGCCATACCCATGTATAGGGCTGTGCACATGACCAAAAAAGAGAGAGATCTAGACTCTCACCTCTACCTGATTCTGAGTGTTCATGCAAACAGGAAGTAAAGATTAAGGCAGTGTGGTAAACTGGCTTATTGTTGAAGGTGTGTTTCAAGATGGACACAGAAATCCTTAGCAAAGTCAGGGAAACTCACTGGTCTCAAGAATTTAAGGAACCATGTATCTGATAATTGGTTGACCACTACTTTAATTGAACAAAGATTTTAATGAGTATACATGTTTTATAATACACACATGAATTCAAAAACCAACAAACTACAATATCCAGAACAACAACCAAAAACAAAAGCAGCAATAATCTTAGGTTCAGGGAACAACTTTATTTGTATATATAACTTATAGTATTACTGAAAATATTTCATATTTAACTTAAATAATAAGATATGAAGACAAAACAAAACAACAACAAAACCCACAACTCTGACAAGATTAAAAACATTTGAACCACAGATAGAAAACCAAACCTATTAATAGAAACTGTCCCTGAGAAAGATCATTCTTTGGACATACTAAAGCATGCCTTTGCAACAGCTATACTAAACATGTCTAAAAAACAAAAGGAAATAATGTCTAAGTAATCAAAGAAAGGTATAAGAATGGTTCCTCAACAAATAGAAAATATAAATAAAAATATAGAGATTATTGTAAAAATAATCAGTGATTCTGGAATTGAAGAGTACAATACTGAATGCTCTGTGAAGAGTACAATACTGAAAATAAAAATTCACTAGGGCACTCAGCATGTTTGACCAGGCAAAAGGAAAAAAAAACAAAAACTCAGTACACTTGAAAATATGTAAGTTGAGATTAGCCAGTCTAAAGTACATAAAGAAAAAAATAGCATAAAAATAAACAAAAAAATAAATGAACAGAACAGAACTTCAGAGATATGTGGGGTGCCACCTAGCATTTAATATTCACTTAATGGAAGCCCAAGAAGGAGACAAACCACAGGAAGGGGCTAAACAAATATTTAAAGGAAGATAACCCCTAAAAAAATCTCAATTTGAGGCACACAGTTAATCTAAGTATATAAGAAGCTCAATACTGCAAGTAGGCCAACTGAAAGATGTTCACACTAGGCAAATTATAAGAAAACTATACAAAGCAAAAAGTCAGAGGATTTTGGAAGCAGCACAAAGAAAATTATTTACCACATATATGTCCTCAGTACAACTAACAGCTAATTTCTCATCCAAAACCATGGAAGCCAAGAAGCTGTATGAAGGAATTTCCAGATAATTTAAAAAAAATTATCTAAAAAGAATTTTATATTCCTCAAACTAGACTTCAAAATTGAAGGATAATTTAAGATTTTCACAGATTTAAAAAAAAAAAAAAGCCACAAACAAAACCTGAAAGAATCTGTTACTTGCAAACATGCCTTAAATAAATACTAAAGGAATTTACTTGCTCAGATTGAAATGAGAGAGTGCTAGAGAGTAAGTTAAATATTCATGAGATAATAAAGCACACTGATAAAGGTACTCATTAAGTAAATATAGCATAAACATATAAAAGATGTATTTTTTACAAATTTTGTTCTATTAGATATAAAAGAAAACTGTGTAAAGTGATAATTATAAACCTATGATGATGGGCATACAAAGTATAAAGATATAACAAGAAGGGGGTACAGCTACATAGCATCAAAGTCTTGATATAACATTGAGCATGAGTTGGCATTAGTTCAAATTATTTTTTTTTATAAATTAATGTGTTCTCTGAAAAAAAAAATCTCTCTATAATCCCAGGGCAATTGTTAAGAATGTAACTGTACATATAGTACCAAGAATAAAAAAAAAATAGTTAAAATTATATGCTAGAAAATATTTACTTAACATATTTAAACTCTGTGCTTTGAAATGCATTTTTCAATTATTCCTTCTTTTTTATTTTATTATTTATTTATTTATTTATTTTAAATATATATATTTTATTGACTTTTTACTAGAGGAAGGGAGAGGGATGGAAAGTTAGAAACATCAATGAGAGAGGAACATCTATCAGCTGCCTCCTGCACACCCCCCACTAGGGATGTGCCTGCAACCAAGGTACATGCCCTTGACCAAAATCGAACCCGGGACCCTTGAGTCCACAGGCTGATGCTCTATCTATTGAGCCAAACCAGTTTCTGCTAGTTCTTCTTTTTTAACTACTTCAATCTGCAATGAAGCTGGCCTTCTCTAAATATCTGTGGCTTGCTTTCAACTCTTAGAACACACAGGTACCAAGAGTTTGAATTCTGTGAGGAGATCGGGCATTGAGTTAGCTCTGATACTCAGTTCTTGCACACAGAGGTGTTAGGTTAGCCGTGGGCTAGGTAAATCATCTTCTCAGTAACTCTTCACTGAAAGAATTACTTTTTTTTTTTTTTTTAAATTTTACTTATATGTTAATGCTTAAAAACAAACAAACAAACAAATGGCCTAAATATTTATAAAGCATGAAAACCTTTGCCTTGTTCAGTTTGCTCCAGTGAAAAAGACATTGGACTTCAGGTTCTTTAATTTAACAGTTACTTCAGGAATACTGTTCATGGACATAAATAAAACCCATCATCTAAGTGAGGTGGGGTTAAGGTAAATGAAGATGTATTCAGTACATTGCAGGTGCTCTGAATTTGATTGAATATGACTCAAATCTAATTTATTATTCAGTATGAGAATAAAGTCAATAGTTCAAAAGGTATGTCATTATCTGGACCAAAAACAACAAGCCAAACAAAATATTAGACAATACAAACAGACACACATAGACGCACATATAACTTTTATAAAGGAACTAGAGCAAAGAGCTTAACTTAATTTGAAAGGAAAAAAGACATTCAAAACATGATTCCAGGTAATCACTGTGGCATATAAACATAAACATAAACATAAACATAAACATAAACATAAACATAAACATAAACATAAACATAAACATAAATAGGTTGGAGCATTTAAGACATTTATATTTAAACTCATTATTGATAGTTGCATATATTGCATTTTCATTCCTTATAACTATGTTTCTCCTTCTCCTCCTCCTCCTCCTCCTCCTCCTCTTCCTCCCCCTCCCCCTCCCCCTCTTCCCCCTTCTTCCCTTCCTCTTGCTCCTTCTCCTTCTCCTTCTCCCTCTCTCTCTTTTTTTAAAAAATATATTTTATTGATTTTACATAGAGAGGAATTGAAAGGGATAGAGAGTTAGAAACGTTAATTGAGAGAGAAACATCGACCAGCTGCCTCTTACACACCCCCTACTGGGGATGTGCCCGCAACCAAGGTACATGCCCTTCACTGGAATCGAACCCGGGACCTTTCAGTCCGCAGGCTGATGCTCTATCCACTGAGCCAAACCGGTTTCTGCTCCTTCTCCTTCTATTTCTCCTCCAGAAATCCCCTTAACATATTTTTTAGTACTTGTTTAGTGGTGATGAACTTTTTTGTCTTGGCCTGAAAGCTCTTTTATTTCTCCTTTAAGTTTAAATGATAGCTATACTAAGTAAGTAGTCTCGGTTATAGTACTTCATTTTTCAATGTTTTGAATATTTTGTGACAATCCCTTCTGGACTCAAATGTTTCTGTTGAGAAAGCAGCTTATGGTTTTAGGAAACTGCCCCTTGAAATTAAATAACAGTCTTTATTTGGCTGCTTTTTAGAATCTCTCTTTTATTTTAATCTTTTCCATTTTAATTATAATGAGTCATGGTGTGAGCCTCTTTGGTTTTATCTCTATACTTCCTGAAACTGTGTGGGGGTTTTTTTCCTTCACCAGGTTAGAGAAGTTTTCAGTCATTTCTTCAAATATTTTCTCAATCCCTTGCTCTCTCTCTTCTCTGCTACCCCTATGATGTGTATGTTATCTTCTTCTTGTCCCAGAGAGCTTTCTTTAAGCTCCCACTGAATTCATCTCTTCATCCCCTTAGTGCCTTAAGCATCCTTACAACCTTGTTTTGAACACTTTTCTGGTAGTGCGTTGGCCTCCATTTCTGTAGTGTGTTGGCCTCCATTTCATGTTTCTTCTGGGATTTTTTTCAGTTTTTTTGTTTGGAGCATATTGACTGCCACTCTGTATTTATTTCTATTCACTATGTGGATCTACCAAGTGTCCCAGTCTTGGTAGGGTGGCCTTATATAGCAGGTGTGTTGTCGGTCTCATTAGCATAGTCACTGATTACCCAAACGAGATACTCTAGGAATATCCTCTTATGGATTATGTAAGTCCTTCTTTGAGGTTGAGTACAGGTTACTGTTGGCCCTTCTGTGCATGGAGTTCACCCTCAACTGGCTGACTGTGAGCTTCAACTCTGACCACAGTGTATGAGCAGCTGTGTTGGTTCTGAGCACAGGAAGCAGAATTTGCCTCAACAGTGACTGGTGCCTGTCTAGATCTCCCTTAAATGTGCCACCCACTTATGGAGCTACTTGGGTCATGCTTTGATGTGGTCTTAATCCTGTCTTTAGGTATTTTGGTTCTGGAACTTCTTGGAAAGGACTGTGTTGTGGGTCCATATCAGACTCTGCTTGTGACTGGCCCTGGGTTATCTGTTTGTAGCTACAAAATTATCCACAGAGTATGGCTGCCTCAGCTGTACCTGCCTCAGCTTAATCTGGGGAGGGGCTAAGTAGCGGACTAAGGCTGGCTTCCACCATCACAGAGCCCCAGAACAAGTTAGCAAAAGACCCAAGGCACCCCAAATTCTGCTTTTACCTGCTTTCACCTGCCATCTGCCTGGTGGGCTCAGTCACTGAAAGAGATTCTGGCATTACGTGAGTTGTATAAGGTAGTTTTTCAGTCACCAGGTTAGGGACAAATGGTGTTCACCTGGTTTATATAGATTCAAACTCGGTGCCAGTGCTGGGTCTGAGCACCGAGCAATAATTCCAAGGCACACCAATATCAGCTACTACCTGTTGGGTGCCCTTAGACTTTTATGATGGGGCACAGTCTCAGAAAGTTGTCGTCGTGAGGACAGCAGAGTTCATAAGTCCCCCAAAGACCTAAATTTGGCCATGTGAAGGGAGGACTCTGCACCAATAAATTAAACATTGGCCAGCTATGAAATAAATAAATGTCCTCCTCACTAGAGCTACACAACTCAGTTTGTCCTTGGTTCTGGCCAGCGCTCCTTAAGAGCCCTAGTTCCTTAGGATGGATCCACTAGGAGTCATGAGTGTAGGGAGAGTGGGTCTCTCATGGGGGGGCAGCACCACTCAGGATCACAAGAAGTAGGGAATGGTCCTCACCTCAGGTGCACAACCCATTCTCTGATACCTCTGAGTCTTCCTTGACATCTATGACATTGGCCTGGGCAGCTGACTCCTTGAAAGGGTGTGAACTCATCAGGAGAGGCAGCAGGAAGTTTGAGAGTGAGATTGCATTCCCCCAGGCTGAGGCCATAGGGAGGAGTTCTCAACCCAAGAGAGATGGCATCTGTGAGCCACGGGGACAGGAATTCAGCAGAGGAGTGGCTATCCCTTCAACTCTCGACCTGGAGCCACAAAACCCAGTCTGTCCTTACATGACTTTTGTCCATTCTCAGCCATCCTCTGTCTGCCAGAACCCAGGGTGAGTGGCTGCAAATGGGATTTTATGTGTTGGTCCTTTATTTTTATTTATTAATTATTATTTTAAATATGTTTTTTATTGATTTCAGAGAGGAAGAAAGAGGAAGAGGGAGATAGAAACATCAATGATGAGAGAGAATCATTGATCGGCTGCCTCCTGAAAGCCCCCCACTGGGGATCCAGCCCACAACCTGGGCATGTGCCCTTGACTGGAATCAAACCTGGGGCATTTCAGTTCACAGGCCGACGCTCTATCCACTGAGCCAAACTGGTTAGGGCTATGTGTTGGTCCTTTAAAGGGTGCCTGGGTTGCTAACAGACTCTTGTCTCTTCCTGATGGACATAATTCCCACTGATTTCCACAGCCAGATGTTATGTGAGTGCCACTCGTTGGCTCTGAGCTCTGAGCTGGAGAACCCAGCTTGGGGTTGAGACCCTATGCTCCTTAGTAGGGACCTTTGCAGCAAAGATAGCCCTCTATACTCTCAGTTGGCACCTGTGGGAACAGGGCAGCTCTTCTCATGCCTCTGCCCTCCTCTGCAGTCTCAATGTGACTGCTTCTGTACATTCTTGGTTATAAGACTTCTGCTCAACTAGACTTCAACTGATTATTCGGTTTGATTATTCTACATTTTAGTTTATTTGTGGTAGGAGGTGAATGTTACTTCCATCTCTTTCCAGCCATCTTGGATTTGGGAGGAATTACTGTTGACTTTGCCATGTTTGGGAGGTTTAATGATACTCAAGCATGTGAATTATGTAGAAAGTTAATGCTATTGTTATTATGATCTGCCAATTATATGTCAGAACTCATTATTGCTTTATTCTTATTCCTAACCTGTTATTCATTTTTAGTTCTGCTGATTATTATACTTGGAATAATGCTCATTATTTTCCAAAGTCTCACAGTACATGTCAGTGTTTAATTTTCCCAGGAGGCCTTGACTAGCTTGGATTTTCTCAGCATGTGACAGTGGCAGAGGGTCATGGTGACATTTAGCAGTTTGGGTAGAAGATGGGATCATGAAATACAGGTTGTGCAGTTTCTAGGGATTAATAGGAACAGCTAAAAAAAAAAAAAACCAAAACCCACAAATCAGAAGTTTCCAGTTTATTTGTAAAAATTCATTCAACCCATAAACCTTTCTCTGCAATGCAGAGCATGACTGTGTTGAAAACAATAGAAAAGAGTTTGTTCTAAATGATTAAAAAGTGGTATAGCCCACTCATTTCACTCTTATTTAATGTGATAAACGCAGCATCTAATTAGTAGAAGCTATTTAACAATCATATATGACAGCATTGGAAATATAATTAAGGTATATGCCTTCAAATTTCTCAACTTAGTCAAGTCTTCCCCTCTTTTGGTAACTCAGCTAAAGCCCTAAATCATATGTTCATAAAATATTACGATTAAAAAACCCTTTTACTTGTATGATATAGGAAAAAAATAAGAACTTCTAAATGATTGCAGCTAATGCTGAGGGCCATTAAATCATGCTTGGGTTATATTCATATTTTCTCAAAGGACATTTAAAAGTAGATGATTTTATTACTCCCAAATGGGTTAGATAATTAATTATGTATCTTCATGTGATTTATTAATAGGTGCTCAGTATTAAATAACATCAGCCATCGTCCACAAGGAATTAATTTGTACTCTGAGAAACCAGAAGGGAAAAAGATATGAAATGAATGATATTTCAGTTGTGAATGAAATGAGCTATAGTAAATTACATAAATAGAATTATTTTAAGCTGTTCCTTGAGTTGTATTAGTGTCTCCCCAAGGCAGGATTGCTGTGCTCTGCTCCTGTGGGAGGCCAGGGGCAAGAGAACATTGATTATATTTTCAATAACCTCAAGTGCCTCATATGCATCTTATGCTATGTAATACTTTAGTAACTGAAATGAAAAACAACCTGGTAAAATCCATCATTAACACTGCTTCTGCACTACAGAAAAGGGAAGCGTTCCAGGCTCCTTTGCAGTACCATGTCTGTAAGAGATTTAACCCTTCTCAGGGAGAAGAGTAAGTGTGGAAGGTACAAGCTCTTATGGCAAATAGCATAAATATTCTTAGTGAAAGTTTTTGTGCATATTTGAGTGATAAATATGATACAGCTAGATGTTGAAATGTGTTTATACAAAGCAGTCTGTTAGGATCTTTCTTAATGGAAATGCATTCTAAGGCCAGCCATTTATCTATTATAAAAATAATGAAGAAAATAATATTTTGGGGGCAACTTTTCATCTCTCTTTTATCTTCCTTCTTTTTCTCATGCTTAAACCTTCAGAATTCTCTGTATTTTTTCTTACTGGTCACATAAGGAGCTCTTCTATTTACTATTATTCATAGTTAGTTGCCAACTCTATCTAGGAAAAAAAAGTGTATTTATAATTAATGTGTTAGGTCTTAACTAATGGAAGTCAATGTATAATATACAATGTGATTATTTAACTGTGCATTAAATTTCAGATATGATTCTTGATTGTAGTTTCTAAATTTTAAATAAGAAATAATGAAACCTACCAATTAAGAGCGCAGGTTTACAATCAGTAAGTCCAAGAGTTGGAATATAAATCTTTTCATTTACAGGTTATGCCCAGGGAAGGTGAGTTATTTTACCCATTCTTAAGAATTGTTGAATTTATTGAGAATTTACTATGTGATAGACACTGTGATAAGTACTTTACAGGAATTTTTGCAATCCCTATAACAACTTATTTTTATTTTTGTATTTATTTTAGAGAGAGAAGATTGGAAAGAGAGAAATATCAATATGATAGACATACATCATTCACTTGCCTCCAGTATATATTCCTAATGGGGATCAAACCTGCAACTTAGGTATATGCTCTGACTAGAAACCCAATCTATTACCTTTCAGAGTACAGGATGACACTTTAATCAACTAAGCCACAACAGCCAGGGATAATTTTTTTTTTTAAATCTTCACCCAAAAACACATTTATTGATTTTAGAATTTTAGAGAAACATTAATTGATTGCCTTACAAATGCCTAGGTATGAGCTCTAACCAGGAATTGAACCCATGACCTTTCAGTGTACAGGACAATTCTCCAACCATCTGAGCCTCACTGACCACAGCAACAACTGGAGTAGCTACTATTTTAAAGTCTGTTCCACAGATGAGGGAATTAAGCACAGATCACACAACTAATAGTATCAAAACTCTCCTGTATGAGTGAGCAACTCACAATCCTTTCACCCCAGTACTTTTTCTTCTTTATCAGGAAAATGTAACAATGCTTATTTAACAATTATGTTCTTAAAAATGGGATTTTAAGTTTTAGAGATCTTAGGACCTCTCTAGAATATAGAAGTAAAGGATTGTATATAATGTTTAACATATTCTAATTTTTCAAATTCTCCAGTCCCAAGGTGAATTAAAATGATACAACATAACACCTGGCCAGCATGGCTCAGCAGTTGAATGTCAACCTTTGAACCAGGAGTTCAGTGTTCAATTTCAAATCAGGGCCTATGCCCGTGTTGTGGGCTCAATCTCCAGTATGGGGAATGCAGGAGGCAGCTGATCAGTGATTCTTCTTCATTATTGATGTTTCTATCTTTTTCTCCCTATCCCTTCTTCTCTCTGAAATCAATAAGAGATACATTTTTTTAAAAAAATGATATACTATAATGTCTAGGATTGGAGGTTAAATACAAATATGTTACATTAGTTTGTATGGGCTTAATTTTCACAAGATTCTTCTTTTAATTGAAATATTATTAACCTAAAATTATGGTAAATGAGGAGGTATATTTTGTACCTGCAATATGTTAGGAGTTGTTATAAGTCTTGAAACTTGATAAGCCAATGAACTTATAGTCAAGTAGTATAATCAGAAAGATTATTTTACGTGCTATATATTTTTTTTATATTTTTAAAATATATTTTATTGATTTTTTACAGAGAGGAAAGGAGAGGGATAGACAGTTAGAAACATTGATGAGAGAGAAACATCGACCAGCCGCATCCTGCACACCCCCCACTGGGGATGTGACCACAACCAATGTACATCCCATTGACCGGAATTAAATCTGGGACCCTTCAGTTTACAGACTGATGCTCCATCCACTGAGCCAAACCAGTTTCGGCTATATATTAAGTTCAAGGGCTGGGATAATGTATGCTTAGTATTATAATAATAAAATGGAAAGATACTTAATAAAATATTTGAAGTTAAAGAAAGAACTACAGAAGGAATAAGGGAATCATGAGTTTCAGGAACAGATACAATAAAGGTATTCTCTGCAGAAAAATAAGGCCATTTGTAAATACATTCAAATATAACGGTTTGTACACCATGGTAATTTATATCACTAGTGAGACAGTTTCCTGAGGGGCTGAAGAAGCAGTGTGGACGAAGTCTGTGATTTTAAGAATCTACAATTGTCATTAATTTATGAGGATCCCTTAGCAATGATAGTATCTTATAGGAAGGATTGGTGAATATTTGTTGATTTTATTTTCCAGGCATCAGTTATTTATTTTTCTAGTAACATATTTCTGATTGTTCAAAGATATCCAAAGTTGATCTCTGTGACTTCTATCTCAGCTCTACGGCTGTCATGTGACTAGGGGTATCCACTCATAGTACCCATCCCATTGGCCATAACCAAAAATTCAGAGATGAGGCCCTAGCACAATTGGAAGCAGCAAGATCCAATTGGAACATTTTGAGACAATGTTTGTCTGAGAGAATTTCTCTTTTCCATTGTGGTTATTATGGAAGTCTAAAATTGTCAGACCAATTTAAAATTAATAGGATGGCCCTAGCCAGTTTGGCTTAGTAGATAAAGTATTTGTCTGTGGACTGAAGGGTTGCAGGTTCAGTTCCAGTCAAGGGCATATGCTTGGCTTAGATTACAGGCTCAATTCCCAGTAGGAGCAATGCAGGAGGCAGTTAATCAATAATGTTACTCTCTCACTGATGTTTCTATATCTCCCTTCCTCTCTCTCTAAAATTAATAAAATAGAATAATATATAGTATTTAGAAATTATATATAATATGTGTATATAAATTCTATATAATAAAATACTAATATGCAAATCAACCAAATAGCAGAATGGCTGATCGCTATGATGCACACTGGCCATCAGGGAGCAAATGCTCAATGCAGAAGCTGTCCCTGGTGGTCAGTGTGCTTCCACAGGGGCAGCACCATTCAACCAGAATCCAGGCTCATGGCTGGCAAGCTCAGCGCAGTGTAGGGAGCCTCTCCAGCCTCCCCTGCAGGCGGGTGGTAAGAAGCGAGGAGTCCTGGACTGTGAGATCCCCAGACTGTGAGAGGGATGTCTGCCTGCCAGCCAGTGGCAGACATCTCCCGAGAGGTCCAGGACTGCAAGAGGGAGTAGGCCAGACTAAGGGACTTCCCCAAGTATACAAATTTTGTGCACTGGGTTTCTATTATAAAAATAAAAGTTACTTTAAAAAATTAAATTCACAAGATGAGTTTTAGCCTCAGAATTGAGTCACTCAGGCAAACAAAACAAAATAAAAACTATTAGAGAGGATGAGTATTTCCTAAGGACACTGGTTAATAAGTTTTCTTTACATTTACTGGGTACTCCAGCTATTGCAATAAATTAATTTAGTTACCAAAAGTAAGACCAGTTTTGCATCAACTTAAAAAATCATACAGACTATCAGAAAAGGCTAAAATTATTTGTTTTAGTTTCCAATTTCTAAAGAGATTTCTTAATTCATGTAAATGTGACCTATTAGTTTAGATTTCAGACAGTTGAGAGGAAATGCTCTTTAACAAGAATCTTTGCAAAAATGAAGTCACATCTAAATTACAAGATACATATTGATAAAACACATACTATTCTCTTTACCCCTCTATGGACATAACCAAGTTTCTCTTTTTTATGTTATAAATTATGTATCTCAGCAAATAGAGATATCTTGACCTGCACTTATACTCAAATGCTTTACTGTCCATATCAGCAAAATATTCCTTTGCTTCTTAAAATCTAAAATTTGACTGTTCACTAGACTGAAAGAAATTGGTCTTTGTTCTGTCCCATTTAATTCAACAAACTGTTGTTGAGCTGGGTCACTGGCTGGCTCTATGAGAGATGCTGGGAAGTTAATACAGAATCCACCTTCTGTGCCCCACTGCTACTCCAGTTCACTGGTGGAGACAAACAGGTAAACAGATTTATGATGCAATATACATGTAGATACAAGTACAACATGCAGTGGTGGTATTAAAGAGGCCATAGCATTATAGACTGGTTCAGAGGAAGATTAGTCATGTCAGTGAAGCTTTCAGAATGAAGATTCCTCACCCTTTAGAATAATTCATATTTGATGTATCCACATTGGGTATATCAATCCCAACAACTTATCAGAACTTACCAGCAACATCTGGCTTGTTACTACAGCAAATATGGGTAAACCTCTTTCCATTTTCTCTTATGTCAATTAAAATTCTAGTGAGCATAAAGAGAAGGATAAGGACTTAAAACATTCATAACCTTTCTTCTGAATTTTCTAAAATTCTTAGTTCTGTTGATTCATTGTGTTCTCTAATTTTTTTTTTTATAATGCAAAGATTGGAGCATATTTTCCCCTTTACTATGGAACCATCTATTTTTGGAACATAAATAAGGTTAGAAGAAATAAAAATACTTAATTGATTATTAAAGACTTTCCTTTAAAAGAGGAAAGCAGATGTTGGAAAGGTGAAGACAAAAAGGAACACTCATTCATTGCTAGTGGAAATGTAAACTGATTCAGCCACTATAGAAAATAGTATGAAGGCTCATCAAAAAATGAATAATAGAGTTACTATATATCCTAGTTATCTACCTGAAAGTTATGAAATCATTTATTTGCAAATATGTATGCATCCTTATGTTTATTGCAGCAATATTGGCCAATACATGAAAACATCTGAAGTGTCCTTCAATAGATGATTGGACAAAGGATGGAGAGCCAATACTACTGACATGGGCATTCCCAGGCTGGGCAGGGCTCTGGTTGGGAGCCCACACCATTTTGAAGGGAGAAGTAGTAGAGGCCAGACTGGCCTCAGACACCACCCTGAAGCCACACAGTGAGCCACTTGCCAGCCATCACTCACAAGGGACTGCCATTAAGCCCTCCAGTGAGGGGCTCATCACAAGCTCCCAGACTTTTGCAGTGAGCCCATGACAGAGAGCCCTCCCACATCTCCATGCCTGGGCTCCAGGACACTGCACTCCAGGGCGCTGTGCTGTGAACACAAGTCAGGGGGACTTCCTACCACTACTTGCCCAGTCCCTAGGATCACATTGATGGTGTGAGCCAGGAGCACCCAGCACATCATCCAGCACAGGTCCCAAGATCATGATGTGAGTGCACACCAGAGGCATCCAGTGCCCTACTAAACCTAGGACCACATTGCAGGTGTGAACCAGACGCAACCAGTCTATTACTCTGCCCAAGCCCCAGGATCATGCTGCAAGTGAATGCCAGAGGGGCCAAGGGTGTCACCCTGCCATAGGTGCTGGCTTTGTTCAGTGAATTGCAAGCCAGAGGGCACTGGGACTTAATACTGAGTTGAACATCAGAGGAACTGTGCACCTGCCCTGCTGACACTGAGCATCTGCATCAGACAACTGATGAAATAGACTGTGGGGATATGGAGTACAAATCAGAGTAAAGACAATAAAGGAATTAGAGTCAAGGTAGACCCATTCTCTGGGCAAAAGAAACCCAGACCATTAGACTGCTAGGGATTTAAACCTTTCAGACCTCAAGCAGGTTACACATGGTCAGAAAGAGACAGCAACTCACATTACAGAGAAACAAATACAAAGAGACAACAAAAAAAAATGAGAAGACAAAGAAACAATCCTCAAAGAAAAGGAAAGAAAGAATCCCCAGAAAAGGAATTAAATAAAAGGGAGACAAGCAATCTGTCAGAGAAAGAATTCAGAGTAATGGTTATAAGGATGCTCAAACTTTTGATAAGAAATTCACCATGTGAAGAATCAAGAGGGAATGAAGAATGACATAGGTACAATAAAGAGCACAATGGAAGGTTTACATAGTAATCTAGAAGAAGATGAGGGTTGAATCAGTGAGTTAGAAAACAGGGTAAAAAAAACAAACAACAATCTGAACAGAAATTGGTAAAAAAATAAATAAATAAATAAATAAATAAATTAAAAAGCAGAAGGAGAGTTTACGGGAACTTTGGGACAACATGAAATGAAGCAACATCCATATAATAGGGGTGGTAAAAAGAGAAGAAGCTGAGCAAGGAATAGAAAACCTATTTGAATAAATAACGACATAAAGCATCCCTGAGCTGGGCAAGAAAAATGTCACACAAGCACAGAGTCCCAAACAAGATGAACCCAAAAAGACCCACACCAAGACCCATCATCATTACCATGGCAAGTGTTAACTACAAAGGAAAAATTTTAAGGGCTGCATGAGAGAGACAAAAAGTTACCTAAAAGGGATTCCCCATTAGACTATCAAATGATTTCTCAACAGAAACACCTCTGGTCAGAAGGGAATGAAGGGAATGAAGTATACAAAGTAATGAAAAGTAAGGGACTGGATCTAAGACTACTCTATCCAGCAAGGTTATCATTCAAAATAGAAGGTGAAATCAGGAACTTCACAGAAAAAAAAAAGAAAAAAAGAAAAAAAAAAAGGCTAAGGAAAGATGGCGACCGAACAGATAGACTTGTTCTGACCCCGGTCCCAGAACAGATAAAAGCAGTGTCTGAGTTGCTCAGGAAAGGTTGATTGGCAGCTAAGGGGCAGCTGAACTCTCAAGGAAGGTAAGGAAGGGTCCGCTGGACAGGATTTCCTGACCAAGCGGCCAGCACTGCAGCCGCTGCGACCTCTCCCGGAGCTATGGGATCAGAGGGAAGGCTGCGCCATCTTACCAGGAAAGGAGGATCTTCTCTGAGGCCTGGGAAACCCACAGCGGAGTCCATCAAGCAGCTGTGACACCCCAATCAGTGCAAACACGTGGATTCAAGGGAGTTCTTCAATCACCCACGGAAAAGTCAGAGTTTGCGGGGAAAAGTTGAGGGTTCTGGGTCCCGAAGGTAGCCGCGGAGCTCCAGCGAGGCCCCGCCTCCACTGTAGCCACGGAGCGCCTTGCGGCCGCCAGCACCAAACAGCACCCAAAGAAGGCTGCAGCGAGAATCCTGCCCGGTGACACCCTGTGCTGGTTTTGGCATAATCTTCCCCAGAAGCGGGACTTTTTTAAAATGCCAGGGGACACGGGAGAGATTGTTAAGAATCGCGGCTGTTCCGCCAAGGGCAGAACATCTGGACACCTCGGTGCCTGATCCCCTTCACCCCCTTGCTCCTGAATACTAGGGAAGGACTGCCCAGTTGGCATATCCGGGGAAATTGCAGGGGGAAATTGCCTTCCTGGAAACAAGGGATCGGAGCCAGAAGAGATCCTCTGGGAGCCAGTGGGCACTCTGCCAGTTAGAGCCATAGAGAAAGAAGGCCAGAGCAACCAAAAAGACTGGGAGGTCAAACTGGTAACACTGACACCTAAGGGCTGATTTACAAACTGCCTTTTTTTTTATTTTTATTTTTTACTTTTAATTAATCAAAAATAAATGGACACAAATAACTAAGATATAGCCTACTTAAAATTAAGGACTACCTTACAAAACTGAGGTGCAGGGGAATGCTGGGAACTGCAAGACTGTCTGGTCCGAGAATCAGGCGTGCCAAATACAATAACAGAGGAAGTGAATGACCACTACTGGACATATTTATGCTAATTTTACTATTCTTTATTTTATTTTAATTTTTTACATCTTTTACGTAAGAAACGAATTTTTTTCTTTTTTCCTTACTTGATTTAACTTTTTCAATTATTACATTTTTCAATCTCTATCATCACTATTACTACTGCTATTTTGCAATTTTTGTTTCTTTCTTTTTTTTTTTCCTCTCCAGTACCATTTTACTTTTTCTTTATTTTACATTGGGAGTAACCTTCATTCTATTTTAATCTCTACTATAGCATCATTCAACGCTATCTCAACTCGACCTTTACACCATCACTCTCTTACTAAACTCTACCCTTTTAGTCTCCTGATTATCCTATCCCTTTCTGGCTTTAGTATTTCCTCTATCCTTTCTGTATACCCCCTGCTAAAGCTCTCGCTATACCTATAGACCTAAGTTCCAACCCCTTATCCAAGTGTATAAATACCACTCTATGCACTATATTAACTAGTTAAAAAAAAAACAAATACACAAACAAAACTAAACAAAAAACCTGTTCTCCCCTCTATCCTTTTCTCATTGTTTGTGTGAATGTTGATTATTGTGAATTTTTATGCTTTTTAGTGAAATTGTTATGCTTATTCCTGTGTTCTTATTGTTGCTTTGTATTTTTTAAAAAATCCTCTGTTTTTGTTTCTTTTTTTAATTCTGTATATCATAGCCTTACTTAATAATAGTGGATATTGTAGTTTGTATTAATCTCCAAGTATTGTTTTTGGCATTGGTTGGGTTTAGTGGTTGTTCTATGGGAATTTTCTCCACATATATATAGTTTGTTTCCCATTTCTCTTTTAGTCTGCTTCTTCTTCTCTCTCTCTCTCTCTCTCTCTCTCTCTCTCTCTCTCTCTTTTCTTTTTTCACTGTTTTCCAACTTCATTTTGTCATTACTTTTTTTCTTCTTTTTCTATCTCTTTATCCCTCTTTTTTTTAGTTACTTATTTAATTTTTTTTAATTATTCTTTATTTTATTTTTACCTTTCTTCCTTCTCTCCTATCCCCTAATTTGCCTTTCTCTAGTGCTCACCTTTATTAGACGTTATTAATATCGTAAATACATTCCTGTTAAGTGCCTCTTGTGTTGTACATGGTAGTGTTGTATTTTGTGCCTTTAAATCAGCACAGGAGAAGGAACACCACATAACCAGACATCCTGAAAAGAGAGACCATGGGGAGACAAAGAAATAGCCCACAAATGAAAGAAAAACAGGCATCACCAGAAAAGGAAGTAAACGAGTTAGAGGCAAGCAACCTACCAGAGCAAGAATTCAGAGTAATGATCATAGGATGGTTAAAAAGAATGGAAGAGAAATTTGACAATAACCAAGAAGAAATGAGGAAGAACCATGAGGAATTGAAGAAGAACCATGGGGAATTGAAGAAGAACCAAGAAGAAATGAAAAATGACATCGCTACCATGAAGAACTCAATAGAAAGCATCAAGAGTAGACTAGATGAAGCAGAGGACCGCATCAGTGAGCTAGAAGACAAGATGGAAAAAATACCCAATTAGAGCAGCTTCTAGAAAAAAATATTAAAAAGCAGGAGGAGAGCCTACGGGAGCTTTGGGATAATACAAAACAAAATAACATTTGAATAATAGGGGTTCCAGAAGGAAAGGAAACTGAGGTGGACATGGAAAAAGTATTTCAAGGAATAATGACAGAAAACATTCCTGAGATAGAGAAGAAAAAACCCACATAAATCCAAGATGCTCACAGAGTCCCAAGCAAAATGAATCCCAGAAGACAGACGCTTAGGCACATTATAATTAAATTGGCAAACAACAACGACAAAGTAAGAATCTTAAAAGCAGCCAGAGAGAGGCAGAAAGTTACATATAAAGGAACCCCCATCAGACTAGCAACTGATTTCTCAACAGAAACTTATCAGGCCAGAAAGGAATGGGATGAAATATACAAAGTCATGCAAAGGAAGGGTCTGAATCCAAGAATACTGTACCCAGCAAGACTATCAATCAAAATTGAAGGGGAAATCAGGAGCTTCACAGACAAAAAAAGACTGAAGGAATTTATCTCCAACAAACCAGCAATGCAAGAAATGCTAAAGGGTCTAATGTAAAAATAAATAGGAAGCAAAGAAGGAACACGGGTATAGAATAAAAATGGCATCAAATGAGTATCTATAAATAATAACCTTAAATGTAAATGGATTAAATGCTCCAATCAAAAGACATAGGGTAACAGATTGGATAAGAAAACAAGAATCATACATGTGTTGTCTACAAGAAACCCACCTCAAAAAAAAAGATGCACACGACTGAGGGTGAAGGGATGGTCAAAGTTTTCCAGGCAAATGGAAATGAAAAAAAAGCTGGGGTAGCAATACTTATATCTGACAAATTAGATCTCAGAGTGAAGGACATAACAAGAGATAACGAAGGCCACTTCATAATACTAAAGGGAACAATCCAACAAGAAGAAATAACTCTGGTAAATATATATGCACCCAATACGGGAGCACCCAAATACAAAAACAAAAAACAAAAAACTTCTGGAGAACATTAAGGGAGAGATTAATAGCAATACAATCATATTAGGAGATTTTAATACCCTTTTGACAAATCAACTAAACAAAAAATCAGCAAAGAAATATCAATCCGAAATGACTCACTAGACCGGATGGAATTAATTGACATCTTCAGAACATTCCACCCCAAAGCCACAGAATATACATTCTTCTCAAGAGCACATGGGACATTCTCAAAAATAGACCACATTTTGGGACATAGGCAAAGTCTCTTCAAGTTCAAGAAGATAGAAATCATACCAAGCATCTTCTCAGATCATAGTGGCATAAAACTGGAAATTAACTACAATAAAAATAACCCAAAGAAATCAAACACATGGAGACTAAACAGCATGCTATTAAACAAGGACTGGGTTACCAGAGAAATCAAGAAAGAAATTAAAAACATCCTGGAAACAAATGACAATGAAAACACAACAATCCAAAATCTATGGGACACAGCAAAAGCAGTTTTGAGAGGGAAATTCATATCCCTACAAGCCTATTGCAAAAACTAGAAAAAAATGGTAACATATGATTTAACTCTACAACTCAAAGAGTTAGAAAAAGAGCAACAAGAAAATCCCAGTGTCAGCAGAAGGAAGGAAATAACAAAAATCAGAGCGGAGATAAACAACATAGAGACCAAAGAAACAATACATAAGATCAACAAAACCAAGAGCTGGTTCTTTGAAAGGATAAACAAGATAGATGAACCTCTAGCTAGGCTAACCAAGAAACAAAGAAAGAGGACTCAAATAAACAAAATCAGAAATGAAAGTGGTGAAATAATAAAAGGCCCCACCGAAATACAACAGATTGTTACAAAATACTACGAACAACTACATTCCAACAAACTGAACAACATGGAGGAAATGGACATATTCCTAGAGAAATACACCCTTCCAAAACTCAATCAGGAAGAATCTATAAATCTCAATAGAACAGTGACTTGGGAGGAAATTGAAACAGTCATCAAAAAGCTTCCAGCAAACAAAAGCCCAGGGCCAGATGGCTTCACAGGAGAGTTTTACCAAACATTCAAGGAAGAACTAAAACCTATCCTCCTCAGACTATTCCAAAAAATCCAAGAGGAAGGAACACTTCCAAACTCCTTCTATGAAGCCAGTATCACCCTAATACTAAAACCAGATAAAGACAACTCAATGAAAGAGAATTACAGGCTAATATCCCTCATGAACATAGATGCCAAAATCCTCAATGAAATTCTAGCAAATCGGCTCCAGCAGAGCATCACAAAGATCATACACCATGACCAAGTAGGATTTATTCCAGGAATGCAAGGTTGGTACAATATCCACAAATCAATAAACGTGATACATCACATAAACAAGTTGAAAGATAAAAATCATATAGTCATATCAATTGATGCAGAAAAAGCATTTGATAAAATCCAACACCCTTTCCTGATAAAAACTCTCAACAAGGTGGGAGTACAAGGATCATACCTCAACATAATAAAAGCTATATATGATAAACCCACAGCCAACATCATACTCAATGGGAAAAAACTAAAACCATTCCCTCAGTTGGTTGTTCATATTTTTTATCTTTATTTTTTCTTCTTCCTCTTCTTAGAGAATGCCCTTCAGCATTTCACATAATACTGGTTTGGTGGTGAACTCCTTTAGCTTTTTCTTGTCTGTGAAGCTCTTTATCTGACCTTCAATTCTAAATTATAGTTTTTCTGGGTAGAGTAAACTTGGTTGTAGGTTCTTGTTATTCATCACTTTGAATATTCCTCTTCTGGCCTGAATAGCTTATATTGAGAAGTCAGCTGACAGACCTATGGGCACTCCCTTGTAGGTAACTTAACTGTTTTTCTCTTGATGATTTTAATATTCTCACTTTGTCTTTTCCCCTTGACATTTTAATTATGATGTTTCTTGGTGTGGTCCTCTTTGAATTCCTCTTGTTTGGGGTTCTCTGTGCTACTTAGACTTATAATTCTATTTCTTTCACCAGATAGGGGAAGTTTTCTATCATTTCTTCAAATAGGCTTTCAGTATCTTGCTCTCTCTCTTCTTCTGGTATCCCCATAATTTGGATGTTGGTAAAAAAGTGGGGAGAGAGACCTTTTTTTTTCTTCCATTTTTTATTAAGGTATTACCTGTGTACATATCTTCCCATTGCCCCGTACTCCCATACATTCCCTCACCCCCCAGTGTCTTGTGTCCATTGGTTATACTTATATGCATGCATACAAGTCCTTTGGTTGATCAAGGAGAGAGACCTTTTAATAAGCATGTCACAGAATTTAAGTAGGCCCTTCAGTCTCTGGTCACATCTTGGATACACAGCCCTTTATCTTAGCACAAAAATGAGAGCAATGGAAAAACTATAATTCAACGAATTTTGAAAACAATGAACATGGGATCAAGATGGTGTATGACAGAAATTCAATATTTATAGCTTTTGTTTAATAACATACATGCTTTTAATGAAGATCAGTAATTATAAATAATGAAAACCCCAGAAAATAACAAGAGCAGGCTAGGATGTTGAGAAATTGTAACTCCTGTGCACTCTTGGGAGCAACATAAAATGGTACACAAAAGAAAACATATGGTTAATGAAAATAGCATGGTGGTTCCTCAAAAAATTAAAAAATAGAATTACCATATGTTCCAGCAATTCCATTTATGAGTGTAGAAGAATTGAATATAGGGGATGGAGCAGATATTTGCAACTCTATGTTCCTAGTGGAATTATTATAGCCAAAAAGTGGAAGCCACCCAATTGTCCATCAATAGATAAACAAATATTCAGAATGTAGTAGGTACATGCAATGTTTCAGCTTTGAAAAGGAAGGAAATCCTATTAAATGCATGAATGAAGTTTAAGGTCATTATGTTAAGTGAAATAAGCCATTCCCAAAATGGCAAATGCTCTATGATTCCTCTTATGTGAGGTACCTAGGATAATCATATCTAGAGAGAGGGAAAGTAGAAGGGTGGTTGCCACGTGCTGGGGGAAGCAGAGAAATGTTAGGCAAAAGATTGGAAGGAACTTGCTTTTTCTCAAAATAGGAACTGTTCAAGTGGGCACTCACATCGATTGTAGTCTCAGTGTTTCTCTCTCTCCTGAGTTCCTCCAACAGCGAAAGGAGGCTCTTCCTCATAGAGATTTCCTCAGTTGAAGCTGACTTTAGGCAGAGCATTTGGGAGAGAAATAACAAATGAATAGCAACTGGAGAAAACTACTAAGAAGGGAATAAAATTTGCAAAAGTAAAATTAAAAATCATTCTATGCGTGGGAGAAGTAAATGAGGGATTCAGAAGTTGTAAAGGAGAGAGTAACAAAACAGCTGAGCAAAATTAAGACATCCTAGAGAAAAATGCTGGGGTCTGCGAGTCCCAGCTGATGAACAGAGCTGTTGGCTGGTCTTCTTTTGGTTTATAGTGTGAAGCCAATCTGTATTCTATATGTAGCAAATATTTATTGCTCGAGTGTTAATTTTGATGAAATACCCAGAAGATTTTATAAATTGAAGTCATGGAAATATTCACAGAAGTCAAAAAGCAGAAAGTCATACTGTTCAGAGTCATATATTTTGCGGTATTTTAAAATATAAATTCTTATTTATTTTGTATGAGGAAGAACATCAGGGAATAAAATTATTTTTATGGAATACAATTCATATTCCTCTCCATTAACAGGCAGTAAGTTATTGCATCCAAATAAACTTTCATATCTACTTGTTTAAGTACTTAAGCCTTTCTTAAAATGAGTATTCAGGGAAAATTTTTCAGATGGGTTTATCCTTACTTTTTATAACGTCTTTTATTTCCTGGTATGTGGCTTTTAACCAGTCCTCTGATTCTTAGAATGCTCCTAAAAAAAGATGAATTAAGGAAAAGGAAAGGAAATCTTTTAAAAAGTTGATGAGGTTGTTTGGAAGTAATGAGCATAAAACATGTCATTAGGAAGAGGTTGCAATGAATTAAAATCAAGGCAACTCCTTTTTTTAATAGTACTTTCTATTTCTATCCCCCATTTTAGAAGACAAGCTAAAATGGTATAAAAAAATAGCTAATATTCATCAAACTAAGTATATGATGTTCCATGGCCAGTTCTAAGTGTTTAGCATATGTTAACTTATTTAATCTTCACAACAACCCTACAAGGAAGGTACCCTGTCAGAATCCATTATCAAATTGGCAAGCATTTTATGAGCCTGTTGGTAGCTTGAAATGAGCCACTATAGGATACCGACATATGATACAAATCAGGGCTTTGAAAAGAAAAGGAGAGCCAGTTGTTAAATATTTTCTATTGTAGAATGTCACTGCTGTTGTCCTTCTTTCACAGGTTGGGGAAACTGGACACAGGAAAATTAGGTAAAACTTTCATGATAGCACAGCCAATAGTTGGTAGGGTTAAAACTGTATGCTAGGCAGTACCACTTGAGAGCCCAAGCGTTTAACCATCACACCTACTTTTTATGATATGACTAAAGTACACTGACTTGACTTACAAAGCCTAAGGTTCTTATTTAGGCTGTTCTATTACCCACTGTTTGAGCTACGAGTCTCAAGGCATTTTATAATAGAGACTAGAGGCCCGGTGCATGAAAGTTCGTGCACTAGGGGTGGGGGTCCCTCAGCTCAGCCTGCGCCCTCTCACAGTCCAGGAGTCCTCAGGGGATGTCCTACTGAGGGAAGTGACTGGATTGGCCTATCAGGGGACAGTGCCACCATCACCCCCTGCCCATCGCCCCTCTGCTGCTGCTGGTCACCGCCCCCCACTCCCCCATCAACATCCTCCTCACCTCGGCCAGCTGGCATGCACCTTGGCTGGCCTGGCACCGCCTGCTCACCGGCCCTGCTCCCACTGGTCATTCCACTGTTCAGTTGATTTACAGGATGATTCACATTTATCTCTGCTATATCATAAATAAAACAGATTAGGTGAGCCGAAACCGGTTTGGCTCAGTGGATAGAGCGTCGGCCTGCGGACTGAAAGGTCCTGGGTTCGATTCCGGTGAAGGGCATGCACCTTGGTTGTGGGCACATCCCCAGTAGGGGGTGTGCAAGAGGCAGCTGGTCGATGTTTCTCTCTCATCGACGTTTCTGACTCTCTATCCCTTTCAATTCCTCTCTATGTAAAATCAATAAAATATATATTTTTTAAAAACAAACAGATTAGGTGAAAATGCAAAATAATCCTTGATCATTTCCTCCCTTCTTTCCTCCCTTTCCTTTTTTCCAAACTTTGATTATGCCTTTGCTATTGGAATAGAATGTAGGTAAATCTCTTGGGACTTTTGGCAGTATTTAAGGAGGACTAGAGTGAATTTCCTCCCTAATGCTCCCATATTGCTGTCCGCATTATTGTAGAAAGCAGAACAGCTGTGCTGACAATGGGCATCATAATCATCATTAATAAGTGTTTATTGAGCATGTTCTTTGTGCTGAGCCACGAGGACATAGAGAGGTATAAGGTATCAGCCTAGAACTTGGCCAACAAGTGGTTCAGGCAACAAGTAGAAAATGTTCAACAGAGAAAAGAGAGTAACCATGATGAGTAGGAAAGCTAGAGAAGCTTCTCTAGGGAAGGAAATAGCTTCTGAGCCAAAGAGTCAAAGGGACAACAGTGTGGTGATTGTGGTGATGGGTGGAGGTGGTAGCGGGCACAGAGGAATAAAAGATGATGAGGGGGGAAATTAAACTGAATTTTAAAAAATAAATGGTCAGCCGAAACCGGTTTAGCTCAGTGATGGAGTGTCGGTCTGTGGACTGAGGGGTCCCGGGTTCAATTACGGTCAAGGGCATGTACATTGGTTGCAGGCACATCCCCGGTGGCGGGGGGGGGGGGGGGGGGGGGGGGCGGGGGTGTGTGCAAGAGGCAGCTGGTTGATGTTTCTCTCTCATCGACGTTTCTAGCTCTCTATCTCTCTCTCCCTTTCTCTCTGTAAAAAATCAATAAAGTATATTTTTAAAAAAATAATAAAAAAAATAAAAAATAAATTATCAGTGGAAAAAAATGAAAAAGAAAAAGATTCAAAGGAAAAGTGAGCATTGTAGGTAGACAGAATGTCTTGAAGGAAGGTGCTGGGGCTATTATCATTTTTTATTATGGGATCATAAGTCATACAGCTTGGCTGAAGGAAAGGCATGGGGCTGGAAAAGATAGGCTACTGCTTGAGTGGGGCATTTGACCTTAACTAAGGTGCCTGCGCTTCATTTTTTGAACAATAAGGAATCACCCAAGATTCTTCAGCATGTGAAAGATGCATAAAGCCGTGCTATGGATAAGATTAAAGTCATCCAGGTATGTAGAATGAACTGGAGGAGAGAGTTACTAGAAACAAAAATAATAGTAAAACAATAATCTATTATGAAAGCTTTTTCAGCATGGAAAATCACTATGGAATAATTAGAATTGTCAGCAAGATACAATTAGAATCGTAAACTGTTATTACAATGGCACAAAACATATGCAATGGGAAAGACTAAGAACTACAACTAAATTATTGGTTTATGGTTAGGTTGGTAGAGAGTTATGAATAGTTGTGTGGGTTTTTTGTTTGTTTGGTTGTTTTTTTTGTTTGTTTGTTTGTTTTTGTTTTTTTTATTCCCATCTCTCTATTCCCTTTGGCAACCATCAGCTCTATAATTATGGTTCGGTTTCTATTCTGTCTTGTTTATTCATTTGTTTTGGTGTGTGTTTTTTAGGTTCCACATATGAGTGAAAATTATATGGCATTTGACTTTATCTGTATGACTTATCTCACTCAGCATAATACCCTCTAGGTCCATCCATGCTGTCACAAATGGCAAGATTTCATTCTTTTTTTTTTTTTTTTTTTTAATATATTTTATTGATTTTGTACAGAGAGGAAGGGAGAGAGATAGAGAGTTAGAAACATCGATGAGAGAGAGTCATTGATCAGCTGCCTCTTGCACACCCCCTACTGGGGATATGCCCGCAACCAAGGTACATGCCTTTGACCGGAATCGAACCCGGGTCCCTTCAGTCCCCAAGCCGATGCTCTATCCATTGAGCCAAACAGGTTTTGGCAAGATTTCATTCTTTTTTATTGCTGAATAATATTCCATTTCAGTGGAATATATAATTTTTTCACTAATTTATACACAGTAGCAAATTATGCTTTAGATATATCAAAACGAAAGAAAAACCATTCAAATATGGATGGCTTTGGGGTAGCTAGAGTTATTATATTAAATTTTGGGAAAGTAGTGAAGATTTAATACCCTGTTTTGTAAGCCATGAAAGTGACTGAGCAAGGGCTGAGTAAGAAGACTTGAGCCTTGAGGATCTGCCCAAAAGGGTGCAGAAGAGGAGGAGGAAATGAAGTCCAGGGAAGGGATTGAACATCATTTGCCTGAGAAGAAGGAGGAGTGTTAGGGCTTGTTAAGACAAGGAGACCAATGCAAGTTAAAACTTTATAAAGTAGTTTACTTCTGCCAAGACTGGTTTGGCTCAGTGGATAGAGCGTCGGCTTGGGGACTGAAGGGACTCGGGTTCGATTCCGGTCAAGGGCATGTACCTTGGTTGTGGGCATATCTCCAGTAGGGGGTGTGCAGGAGGCAGCTGATTGATGACTCTCTCTCATCAATGTTTCTAGCTCTCTAGCTCTCTTCCTTCCTCTCTATGCAAAATCAATAAAATATATTTTAAAAAAATAAAAAAAATAAAGTAGTTGACTTCTGAGAGTTAAAACAAAACAAACAAAAAAATGAAGACTGATAAAAGTCAATGTGTGCAATTTCGTGGACTGATGGAGCTGAAAAAAAAATAATAGTAGCTTTATTTTTTGAATATTTCCTCTGTATTGGCACCATGATACATGTATTATATCTTTTGTCTTTCATAATTCTCATAGCAGTACCTTGTGTTGGGTACCATTATTATATTATCCCATTTTATAAATGAGGAAACTGAGACAGACCATTTAAGATAGAAGGAATCAGAAATTATTTGCACAAATTTCCCCATTTTATCAGTGTAGTTTAAAGGATTAACAAGGTAAGGTCACATGACTTTTCCAGGGCAGAACCCATCTGCAGAAGAGGGAAGTTACACACCTAAATTTTCCCTTGATGATGGCCAACAAACTTCCTATTGTTACTGAGCCCTACAGTGGTAGTTCCTCATATTTACTTTCTCTGTTTCCCAATACTACATAAATTGTCTAAATGTACAAATTTTGATGGCAATGTCACTCAGTTTTACTTGACAAGAGCTTTCCTATTTCATTATTAGCAGCATTTGTATAAGTCAGATATCATATATATAGCAATGCTGTTTAAGTTTGGTAATGTATCTATCACTACAGGGGGAAATTTTTCCTGGATCGGGGCGTGGTGGATGTTATTCAGGAGAGAGTGAAAGTTGTGATCATTTAGTAGAACATTGATTAAAAGTGTAATGTTATATATACACTAGCGGCCTGGTGTACAAAATTCCCCTCATCCCAGCCTGCACCCTCTCTAATCTGACTGCTGGTTTAGGCCCAAAACTGGCAGTCGAACATCCCTCTCACAATCCAGGATCACTACTGTGTTTCCCCGAAAATAAGACATCCCCCGAATATAAGACCTAGCGCATGGAAAGATAAGACATCCCCTGAAAATAAGACCTAGCGCAACTTTGGGAGAAAAAATTACTATAAGACACTGTCGTATTTTCAGGGAAACAGGGTAGCTCCTAACTGCTCACCTGCTTGCCTGCATGATCACTCCTAACTTCCCCCCTCTCTGCTGGCCTAGTCTCCCCTTACTACTACCCTCCTCCCCTGCACCAGCCTAGTCAACCCCAACTGTCCCCCTGAAAGTCTGGTCACCCCACTCAGCCTGCTGTTCAGTAGTTTGGTCGTCCCTCACTAATCCCCTGCCAGCCTTGTCACCCCACACAGCCTATATTTGGTCACCCATCTGGTTGTTTCAATCATGATGGTCCCTGGCTTTTTATTTATTAGGATTGTTCAATCCTACAAAAAAAAAAAAAAAGGTGTTTAGGTTATGAGTGGCCTAACTGATCTTTGCTTTCAATGTTTATGTTAACAGAATATCAGAAGGAGAGACAGTATCTAAAAGGTTTTACCCAGCTTTCAAAAATACCCTGAATACACTAATTAGCATAGGCCAGGTACTATATACTTGTAGGTGACTAGTAACCAACAAATCCATCATGAGTCTACTAAAACCTTGGGCCCTAGAAGTATTACTAGCAAAATTTCATAGTCTACTAAACTCTCACCAAGGTGGGAAATTTTGTAGATTTATTGTTAGCATAATATGTGACCTGATATGCAAAAATATGGTCATGAACTAAAATTTTCTCATTTCTAATTTGAATTAGGGAAGTATGTCTATTTTACTAGATTTCTAAAAGTCTAAAACTATTGCATATGCAATTTTACATATATTTATATGTTACTAATATATTATTATATCCATTATTAAAAAGATGGTCCAGGTATGGCATCCAATGGAAATTTTTATTTTACTAAAATTTATATAATCCATAAACTCCTAAAAGTGCATCTCCTATTGGCCCAAAGAGTATTTTTCAACTCATGGTGAATTATGAGTGAACTCATGGGGCGGGCAATATAAAAAAAGAAATAGAATAGAAGGCATTGCTCTTAGTAAAAGTAAGTACTGTTTTAGGAAACTTTGTTTTAGTTACTGTGTTTATTGTCCCTCAGATCTTCTCCTCTTCTGCTCAACCCTAAGTGGGAATGATCTTCATGGGCTATAATTCCCAGGCTCCTGTGTCAGCTGCAGTCAGCTCCTGCGAGGCACTGGCTAGAGACAGGACAACTGGAGAACAAGAGGGAAGGAGAAGGCAGGGTATTTTCCCCTTCTCTTTCTGCTTATAGCTTCATCTCTAGCAACAGCTGTTTCTCCACCGTGGCTCTAACGCTGAGAACCATCAGGCTTCAGATTCACTAGGAGAGCCTGGCCTCTGGGCTCTGCTAATCCCTGCCTCATCCCTTGGTTCCTCAGGTTTAGGAGTATACTCTCAGTTCCATATTCTCACCTCTTCTGTCACCTGTGTAACCAATCCCCTAGATTAAATTCCTTCTGTTTTCCTGGTAGGACCCTGACTGATACCGTGCACTATGTACCTAAGTGTGTGTATATTTGGTCATGATATAAAATACATTTTGTTCTGAGAGTAGTTAGAATAGTTTGAAAGCCAAAGTCTGTGAAAATAAATTTGATAGCATGTAACGATTGGTGCTGGGCCCATTTCTTGGGCATTGATGGCTATTACTGAGCTAAAGAACATGAGCTCTGAGACTTTTTTATTTTATGTTAAGGGAAACAGTGTAGTAGACTAGAGGGTGTACTGACTGAGAGTGAGGAGACCAAGATTCTAACCTTCATGGGTGGCCACAGGCAGTCCATTCAACCATGTGTTCAAGCCAATTACATTTAGTTATGTGCATGGAGACAGAGGTTATGAGATTGGTGTGCATTTTTAAACCAGTGACTTATAAAAAGTTATAATATGACCATTCCAAGGAAGATATATAGTCTGTGACAGCTCAAACCAGTAATATTAGCATTTGAAGGATATTCTTTTAAAAGAATAGTCACTAATCTAGATTATTATATTTTGCTCTCACTATTTTTAAAAACACATATTTATTGATTTCAGAGAGGAAGGGAGAGAGATAGAAACATCAATGGTGAGGGGAAATCATTGATCTGCTGCCTCCTGAACAACCCACACTAGAGATTGAGTCCACAACCCAGGCATGTGCCCTGACCTGGAATTAAACTGTGACCTCCTGGTTCATAGGTCGATGCTCAACCACTGACCCATGGTGGCCCAGCTTGTTTTCACTATTTAATTATATCCTTCCCTTGATAAATAGTCATTTATTATGTTAGCATTAGAAATAATAGCTCACCATTCTGGTCTTAAGTTCTTAGGGAAACAATAAACATTGATATAGACCTGTGGTTGGCAAACTGCAGCTCATGAGCCACATGCAGCTCTTTGGCTCCTTGAATGTGGCTCTTCCACAAAATACCACAGCCTGGGAGAGTCTATTTTGAAGAATTGGCATTAGAAGAAGTTTAAGTTTAAAAAATTTGGCTCTCAAAAGAAATTTCAATCGTCGTACTGTTGATATTTGCTCTGTTGACTAATGATTTTGCCGACCACTGATATAGGCAATAGGACCTGCAGAATATCAAGTAATGGTGGTTGCAGTCATTAAAGTCAGTAAATAAATCATACCATTAAACTGAATTGTTATATAAAGACAAATGCCCCTGATAGGTGGGCATATTTTTAAAGTAGTTCAACAAAGTATAGGTAGTGTGAAGTGTCAAGCTCTTTAAGATTCAGACATTTCCCCCAACTCTAAGTCCTAAGTATTAAACAAGCACACCAACAAAAATGTTATATGTTATTATCTTCTTTTACCTTGTCAGCAAATCCCTAAACACCCCCTCCATATTTAAAGAAAGTCTGTTAACAAAAGGCACCAAATAGTCTTCATAAAAGTAAAATTCCAACTGGATTACAATGTCTCTGTTAAGATAAACAATTTAATATGCACAATTCCAGCACTCACTGAAGTCAGTGACTGTTCAGCTGAGTTTATCTGAAGGGGAGATAAAAGCTTCCTGCCCAGCACTAAACCTTGTCCCATGCAGAATGCAGAGATCTGCAACCCTTTCCCAAACTTCGTACTCTTGTTGCATCTATCCATCACTCTCTGTGATGAAATCTAAAGTAAAGCCATATTGTTGTGGAATGTATCATATCCCTACTTGTGGAGACACTGACTCCTCTTCCTCCACCAAAAGCAGATTATTTATCTCAGTTTCTTTAAAGGGGCATCTAATGTAATTGTAGTGTTATTTCTGGTCTTACATGTTTCTGGCTTCTTATCTATTCTTGCATTTGCATAAAACTATGAGCATGTAAAAATGATTGAAATAAGATAATAGCAAATTGTGCTTTTGTGTGTGGAACCTGAAGTAAGAATCTGGTGGGTGATGACGTGCAAGTAGAACTAGGAAAGGGTCTCCCACAAAGAAAAGATGAAATAGTAACTGAAAAACTAAGTCCAATAATAACTGAAGGTGGTCTAACAGTGAAAGGCTGCAATAAGACCCGATAAAACAGCGTGAGACATAGATATAGTGTATTCTGCTACTGTGGCATTTGGCTGTGGGGCTTGGAGATGATATGGTATCACATGGGTACAGAAGCACATCATCATTCAGAGAAACACAGTACAATGGCCTGCCAAACAAAAGTTAAAATATTTGAGCAATATCTGACGAAAAAAAGTTTAGACACTGAATTCAAGTTCTTATTCCTAAAGTACCACTGCCCAAAGATGTGTCAAAGCCTCAAAGACATGTTAGTAGCAACATTAATAAAATTCTTTCTTGTCTAGACAACATACATAGAATAGTGAGAAAATCTTTCAGAAGGAAATTATCCTTAGAAAGCCTATCTCCAGAGACAAATGAAGCCTTCCTTTGGACAGTTAGAATGAATATTAACCATCTAGACATTTATTGAGTTCTGTAGGTGTTTTTGTTTTAATGGTATACATGTTTGGACATATAAAATGTACAGATTGTTTTATAAAGGTCACATCAAATATTAATTTCTTATCAGAAAAATACCTTGCATCATTCATATTCTCATACCTCCATATCAGTAATTGTTAGCCTGTTGGAAAAAGATCCCTTGGAAATATGATGAGATGTATGAACTGTTTGTGCAGAAAGTGCAAATTAATATGATCACAGAATTTCTAACAGTGTTATGGGATTCTCAAATGCTCCAAAGGTCATTTATATTCCACCATCACCTGCCCCATAATGGGTGGAGAACCCATTGTATTGATGACAAATTATTGGGCAGTTTTTAAATGAACAACAGAGATCATTCTGAGTCTGGAGTTTTATCAAGCTAAGTTAAAAATTCCGATTTTGCCAAAACCGGTTTGGCTCAGTGACTAGAGCATCGATCTGTGGACTGAAAGGTCCCAGGTTCGATTCCGGTAAAGGGCATATACATTGATTGCGGGCACGTCCCCAGTAAGTGGTGTGCAGGAGGCACCTGGTCAATGTTTCTCTTTCATCGATGGTTCTAGCTCTCTATCCCTCTCCCTTCCTCTCTGTGGAAAATCAACAAAATAAATTTTTAGAAAAAATTCTGATTTCACCACTTAGTCACCTCCAAGCTGCTTGAAGACATTCCCTTTGCATTTTAAAGGGGGAAATATAGATAGACCATGATTTATGTATATTTATTCATAATTCATGTATTCAGTATTAATAGTAATATAAAACATACATAATTCCTGGCCAGTGTGGCTCAGTTGGTTGAGTGTAGTCCTGTGCACTGAAAGGTCACTGGTTCAGGGCACATGTCCAGGTTGCAGGTTTGCTCTCTGATGGGCTTGTGCAGGAGGCAGTGGATCAATGTTTTCACCCTTGCATTGATGTTTCTTTCTCTGTCTCCCTCTTCCTTCCTCACTCTCTAAAATCAATAAAAATGTCTTAAAAAAAAACAAAAAAAAAACCACACAACACAGCCTAGCCAGTTTGGTTCAGTGGACTGAAAGGTTCTGGGTTTGATTCTGGTCAAAGGCACATGTCTAGGTTGTAGGCTTAATCCTCAGTGGAGGGTGTATAAGAGGCAGCTGATCAGTAATTCTCATCATTGATGTTTCTATCTCTCTATCCTCTCCCTTCCTCTCTGATATCAATAAAAAAAATAATAAAATAAAAACCACACAACATAGAAGTTATAAAAGAATGAGATAAAAATGATAGAAAATTTATTTATTTATTTTCTAGGCATTTTATTTTTTAAATTTTTGTTGAATTTATTAGGGTGACATCTATACTAATAAAAAGGTAATATGCTAATTAGACCACACATCTTCCAGATGTCCTTCCGAACAAAGCCACGGTGGTGGGGGTGTAGATAAAGGTGGTTAGGGGCAATCAGGCTGGCAGAGGAGGGCAGTTAGGAGCGATCAGGCCAGCAGGGGAACAGTTAGGGGCATCATGCAAGCAGGTAGAGTGGTTAGAGGCAATCAGGCAGGCAGGCAGGCAGGTGAACGGTTAGGAGCCAGTGGTCCCAGATTGCGAGAGGGATGTCAACTGCTGGTTTAGACCTGGGATCAGGCCTAAACCAAGGGGTCCTGGATTGAAGAGGGTGCAGGCTGGGCTGAGGGACACAGTGCCACCCCCTCCCACCCCATCACTCCCCATGCACGAATTTCATGCACCAGGCCTCTAGGTAATAAAATTATTTAGGTTTTGCCCTGGCAGGTTTGGCTCAGTGATTAGAGCATTGACACATAGACTGAACAGTTGAGGGTTCAATTCCTAGTCAAAGTCACATACTTTGGTTGCAGGCTCCATCCCCAGTGCCAGTCAGGGCATGTGCAGGAGGCAACCAATTGATGTAACTCTCTCACAATGATGGTTCTCTTTTTCTGTCTCTCCCCCCTCCCTTCTACTATCTTTTAAAGAAATATATCCTTAGGTGAGGATTAACAAAAAATAATAATATATGTTTTAAGTGTACAGTTCTACAATATATCATCTGTATATGTATTGTGTGTCCACCACCCAAAGGCAAGTCTTCTTCTATCATCATTTATACCCCCTTTATTCTCTTCTACCTTCCCCATCTCCTTTTCCCTCTTATAATAACCATACTATTGTTTATATCTATGAGGGTGTTTTTTTCCCCTCCTTAATCCTTTATCTATTTCACCAAGCTCCTAAACCCCACACCTCTGAGAGCTATCAGTTTCTATTTTCTTTGTTTATTTTGCTCATTAGATTTTATATCTAAGTAAAATCATATGGTATTTGTCTTTGACTACCTGATTTCACTTAGCATAATACTCTCCAGGTTCAGCCATGCTGTTGCAAAAGGTAAGATTTTATTCTTTTTTATGGCCAAGTAGTATTCCATTCTATAAATGTAAAACAGCTTTTTTATCTACTACTCATCTACTGATGAGCACTGGGGTTGCTTCCAAATCTTGGCTATTGTAAATAATGTTGCAATGAACATAGGGGTGCATATATTCTTTCAAATTAGTATTCCAGGTTTCTTCAGTTATATTCCCATAGTGAATTCACTGGGTGATAGGCAGTTTCATTTTTAATTTTTGAGGAAACTATATTGTTTTCCACAGTGGCTGCACCAATCTACATTCCCATCAACAGTGAATGAGGGTTCCCTTTTCTCCACATCCTCACCAACACTTGTTGTTTATTGATTTATTGATGATAGCCATTCTGACATGTATGAGGTGCTAGCTTTTTGTGATTTTAATTTGCATTATCCTGATTAGTGTCATTCAACATCTTTTGTATGTCTATATGTCTCTTTGGAGAAGTATTTATTGAGCCCATTTTTAATTGGATTGTTTGAGTTTTTCTTGGTGTTGAGTTGTATAAGTTATTTTTTTTAATAATTTTTAATTGATTTCAGAGAGGAATGGGGAGGGATAGAGAGATAAAAACATCAATGATGAGAGAGAATCAATGATTAGCTGCGTCCTGCACACCCCACACTGGGAAAAAAGCCTGAAACTCAGGCATGTGCCCTGACTGGGAATCACACCTTGACTTCCTGATTCATAGGTCAATGCTCAACCACAGAGCCATGCTGGCTGGGAGAGTCATATAAGTTCTTTATAAAATTTGGAAATCAACCCCTTTTCATAGGTATCATTGGTAAATATGTTCTTCCATTCATTGGGTTGTCTTCATTTTGTTGATAGTTTCCTTTGCTGTGCAAAACTTTTTTGCTTGATATAGCCCTATTTGTTCATTTTTTCTATATTCCACTAACCCAAGGAGGTAGGTATATCTGAAAAAAAAATTAAAATGTTTAGGATTTTATTGCCTATGTTTTCCTCTAGGGTTTTATGGTTTAGAGTGTTACATTTAAGTCTCCAATCCATTTTAAGTTTATTTTTGTGTATGATATAAGAAAGGGGTTTGGTTTCTTTTTTTCTTCTTTTCACATATCTAATTTACCCAACACTGTTTATTGAACAGACTGTCTTTATCCAGTCTATGTTCTTGCCTCTTTTGTAAAATATTAATTCAGCATTAGGGCATTGGTTTATTTTGGGGCATTCTATTCTGTTCCATTGAACTATATGTCTGTTTTTATGCCAGTACCATGCAGCTTTGATTACAATGGCATTGTAGTATAGTTTGATAACAGGTAGCATGCTTCCTCAACTTGGTTTTCTTTCTCAAGATTTGTGGTTCTTTGTGGTTCCATATAAATTTTTGGAATATCCTTGATCTTTCTTGGATCACTCACTCGAGGAGAATCTAGCTGCTAGTTTCTGTATGAGAACACTTAAACAGCCCTATAGTGAGATCAATGAGTCAATGAACTGAGTTCTTTCAACAACCATAAAAAGTTGTTAACCCCAGTTGTGCCTTTCATTGACTATATCTGGTTGACATCTTGAGTATAATTTCTTTAAATACTATGAGTCAGAACCACCCAGATAAACTTTTTCTAAATTTTTTACCTCTAGAAATTATATTCTCATTCTGTAAAATACGCCATTGGTATCTTGTTAGGAATAGCATTGAATTTATAGATTGCTGTGGGTAGTATAAACAATTTAATGATGTTAATTGTTCTTATCCATGAACATGGTATATGCCTCCACCTATTTGTATCTTCTTCAGTTTCTTTCTCCTGTGTCTTATAATTTTATTCCTAAGTACTTTTTCTATGCAGTTGTGAATGGCATAATCTTCGTAGTTTTCCTTCCTTTTTTTAAAAATATATTTTATTGATTTTTTACAGAGAGGAAGGGAGAGAGATAGAGAGCTAGAAATGTCGATGAGGGAGAATCATCGACCAGCTGCCTCCTGCACACCCCCCACCGGGGATGTGCCCGCAACCATGTACATGTCCCTGACCAGAATCAAACCAGGGACCCTTCAGTCCGCAGGCAGACGCTCTATCCACTGAACCAAACTGGTCTTGGCCGTAGTTTTTCTTCTTGATAGTTTGTTATTGGAATATAAAATATGCAACTGATTTCTGGATATTTTTGAGCCTGCTAGTTTACTAAATTCAATTATCAGTACTTATAGGTTTTTAATAGAATTTTAGTATACTCTACATACAGTATCAAATCTTTTTTTTTTTTTTTTTTTTTTTTACAAATGCATGTCCGCCTATTAAAAACACATGTATTGGGTCTAACAGGTGGGATCCTAGAATCAGTTTGTCCATGTGTCCCACATGAGAGAACCCCTGAGGCCTTTATCTGTGGGCACATACAGATCCCTACAGCCTCTTTAGCAGCTGCTCCACTTTCCTTGTCCATGAGGTCCAGGATTGGTGGATCCCATCTCTTTCCATGTATATTAGCATTGACTCCAATTCCGGGCCATTCCATCAGTGCATTCATGGGTAGTCTCAAAAATACATCCTTGTAAGAATTTCTATGGGAAACACACCAACGAGGTCAAACAGTTGTATTACTGGTCAGGGTACATGCCAGGGTTGCGGGCTTGATCACCAGCAGAGGCATGCAGGAGACAACCTATTGAAGTTAATGTTTCTCTTTCAATGGTGTTTCTTTTTATCTATCCATCCCCTTGCTCTCTAAAAATCAGTAAAAACCATAATTTTTTAAAAAAAAGAATGTCTGTGGATAATCCCTAGGGGAAGGACTGCCGGGTGCAGGTGTGCCCTGTGGGACTTGGGCAGGTGCTGCACACTGTTCTCCCAGACAGTGGCCTTTCTCTCCTCCCCAGGGAACCTGCGGGGCCTCTGCTGCCTCACTTTGTCCCCAGGGTGGTCACCACCAGCCCAGAAGCCTGCCAGCCTGAGGTGACAGTGCTCTCCCCCCAGTGTTCACAGTGGGTGTGTCCCCATCAGGGAGGTGGGCCCTCTCTGACATGGAAAGGCCTGTGCACTGCCTCATTGGAGGTGCATGTGTCTGCCCTTTGTCCCTTTAGAAAACACCTTTCCAGAGTTCTCTGCACCACAGGGAAGTTACTCCTTACTCTGGCCTTGGGTTGTAAGGAATGCTTTTCAGCTTGAGGTTTCTCTTCCCAGATTTCTGCATGTTTCCTGTTGTTTGTGGGGCACAGGAAGAGCCTGCCTCTGCCTGACTGGGTTCGGGCCCTGGGGCCACATTGAGCACAGAGCCTCTAACCCAGGATGATGCACACACTTACTACTAAAAGGGCTTCTTTTTTTTATTTTATCGATATTATTATTGTGCATTTTTTTTTTTTACATCTGATCTCTAATCCATGTGAGATTTTCCTTACAAATAACAAAAATGCTATTTTAGATAAACACAAACAGAAATATGTGAGCAGACAGAAAAAGGCACTAAGGTTCCATGTGTAGGGAATTTCCAGAACAGGTAACAGAGCAGACAGAAAGCAGACCAGGGGTCTCCAGGGGCAGAAGGAGTGCGGAGTGAGTACTGTTGGTGCAGGGTTTCCCTTTGGGAAGATGGAACATCCTGCAACTAGACGGTGGTGATGCTTTCCCAGCATCGTGAGTGTCCTTCAGGCTCAGGAATGACACCATTTAAAATACAAATAATAATTTTTATTTATTTATGGAGTTGAATCCCCACAAGGAAGAAACAAAGCATAGAATAAGAAAGAATAGAGAGAGAGAAAAAGACCCTAAAATACTACAAAGAATAAAATTTAAAGGTCAATGAGAGGCAGTGGCACCAGTTTCCCTGAGGGGAGAGGGTGAGCACTCTCGGCCAGCAGCTCTGGAGCTGGCCCTGCTGGGGTTTAAGGAGGCAGCTACTCCTCTGGGGCAGGACCCTGGGCAGGTTCCAGGGAGGGCTCCTCATCCAGGGGGACTGTGGCCTCTTTCAGGTCTGCAGGTGCCTCCCCGGCCGGCCCCGACTCCACAGCTGCCACGGGAGAGGCTGATGCAGGTGGCTGGACCTCTGGAGGTGCCAACGCCTCCAGCTCTTCATCTGACTCCTCATCAGATGCCTCTGTCTGGACTTCAGGTGTTTCTGCAGGAGCCTCCTCTGCCTCCTGAGCCCATGCTGGGTTGTGAGAGTAGAAAAGATCACCCACATGCCTGCATTTCCTGTGCCCTCCTCACCCACCTCCACCCCCAGGATAGAACACAGGCCAGAGCCTTCCAGAGAAGCCACAGCCCAGGACCCACCGCAGGTCGCCCTCCTCGCTGACAGTCCAGTAGGTGAGCGGTCTGAGGCTGGGCTTTGGCCCTGGCCAGACTCTGGGGGTGCTCCCTGTGTGCCTGCCACTGAGCCCTCCTCATAATCTCACATGCACCTCCCCCCCATCCATTGTATTCCCACCTTCTTACCCTTGTGCTCTGCCTTCTCGGGCACCAGGTAATCTGGTCCAGTGTAAATACCATGGGCTTTTGGCCTCAGGTAGTTAAATGCTGGGAACTTCCTGGAGAGCTTAGGCGACTCCAGAAGGGGCATGAAAATTGGATCCAGGATGGAGCTTAAAACTCTGTTCTGCCTTTGATTTGAGGTTGGAGGCTTCCAGGACCTGGTTGGCTTCTTAGTAGAAGGCGATCTCCAGCCACTCGAGGGCCCTGGTTCTCCAGAACCACAGCTAGCGAAATGCACTTTGGGCCTTTGTTGGCCCTCGGTACTATGACCCAGCTGCCCCTCAGAGGTGAAGGCAGGGCCGGGGTCTTCATCCACTTGCTGATGTCCCTCTAGGACCCGAGTTGAGCTCTGCAATGACAGTGACCAGATACTGGTCCAGAGGCCTCAAACCCTGCCTGGCCCTAGTTGCTGCTGCTTCTGCACACTGGACCTTCTGCTCCCAGACCAGGCCCAGCCCTGTGTCTGCACAGACCTCCTCCCAGGGAAAATGAGGGTCACCTCCAGAGCTCAGGATAGACCTCAGGCAGAGGGTGCCACACACACTCCACGTCCACCCAGCCAGCCTTGACCTGGGTGAGAATATGACAGGTCCACCAGGCTTCTGACCCCTCCTCAGCCTGTTCCTGCTCAGACCCTTTCTATGTGAACCTCCCTTACACACACACACACACACACACACACACACACACACACACACACAGAGGGGATATCTGGCTGCTCAGTAGGGGTCAGAAGGGTGGCCTGGGCCCCACATAACCACCCTGGGCCTCCCTGTGTTACCTCTGGCTCCAACTGTGTTAAGGGCGACAGGGATCTGCGCGGAGTCCTGAACCAGTGGTGGCCAATGCGGAACCTGATCTCATCACTGCCTCTCCTGAGGCCTTGGCTTTGGGACTGGGGGCCACCCAGGGCAGGCTCCAGGGAGGGCTCCTCATCCAGGGAGCATGGGGCCTCAGTCTTGTCTGCAGGTGCCTCCCAGGCCGGCCCGGGCTCTACAGCTGCCACTGGTGATGCTGATGGAGGTGGCTGGACCCCTGGAGGTGCCCACGCCTCCAAATTTTCATCCGACCCCTCATCAGACGCCTCTGTCTGGACTTCAGGTGTTTCTGCAGGAGCCTCCTCTGCCTCCTGGGCCGGTGCTGGGTTGTGAGAGGAGAAGAGATCACCCACATGCCTGCATTTCCTTGTGCCCCCTTCACCCCCCTCCATCCCCCAGGATAAAACACAGGACAGAGCCTTCCATAGAAGCCACAGCCCAGGACCCACCACAGGACACCCTCCTCGCTGACAGTCCAGCAGGTGGGTGGTCTGAGGCTGGGCTTTGGCCCTGGCCAGTCTCTGTGGGTGCTCCCTGTGTGCCTGGCACTGAGCCCTCCTCATAAGCTTGAATGCACCTAGGCCATGTCCACCTCCTAGCCCACCCACACCTTCTCCACCTTCTCACCCTTGGGCTCTGCCCCCTGAGGCTGCAGATCCTCTGGCCCGGTGTGATTCACACGGGCCTGGTGCTGCAGGTAGGCATCACACATTGGAAATCTCTTGCGGAACGTGGGCGACTCCAGGAAGGAGTTGCGAAGTGCGATCCGCCTTTGCTGATTGAGCAGCTTCCAGGATGGAGGTCTGCGTAACCTGATGGGCTTCTGGGGAGGACTCCATCTTCGGGCACTAAAGGGCCCTGGTTTCCCAGACCCCGAGCTGGCCATATGCACTTTGGGCCTTTGCTGGCCCACAGTACTATGACCCAGCTGCCCCTCAGTGGTGAAGGCGGGGCCTGGGTCTTCATCAACCTGCTGATGTTCCTCAGTGTCCTGGGTTGAGCTCTGCAATGACAGTGACCGGCAGCCATTCAGAGGCCTTAAGCCCTGCCTGGCCCTAGTTGCTGCTGCTTCTGCCCCTGGACCTTCTGCTCCTGGATCAGGCCCAGCCCTGTGTCTGCACAGACCTACTCCCAGGGGAAATGAGGGTCACCTCCAGGGCTCAGGATAGACCTCTGGTAGAGGGTGCCACCCACACTCCACGTCCACCCAGCCAGCCTTGACTCAGGGGTGTGAACATGACTGGTCCACCAGGCTTCTGACCCATCCTCAGCATGTTCCTGCTCAGGCCGTTTCTATGTGAACCTTCCTTACACACACACACACACACACACACACACACACACACACAGAACATAGAACTGCTCAGGTGGGATCAGAGTGGTGGCCTGGCTTGAACAAAACTGCCCTAAGCCTCCCTGTGTTACCTCTGGCTCCCTACGTGCAAAGGGCCACAGACGTCGTCTGGACTGAGTCCAGATCCAGCGGCGGGCACATCGGAATATACTCTCATCGCTGCCTCTCTCATTGAGGCCTCGTTCTCGGTCTTGACCTCGGGACACGGGGAGACAACAAGAAAACATGGTGTCCTCTCCAGTGCCTCTAACCGAGTGAGAGGGGAAGGGGCAGTTCTAGAATGTAGGTGCCTGGTTACCGGGTTCCGTTGGCTCCATCGTCAGGAAGTGAGGTCGCCCTTGGGTCCCCTACCCTGAGCATCTCCTCCGACATGAGCCACAACCTCACTTCCTGACGATGGAGCCTAACAGAACCCAGCAACCAGGCAGCTACATTCTATAACTACCCCTTCCCCTCTCACTCAGTTAGAGGCACTGGAGAGGACACCGTGTTTTCTTGTTGTCTCCCCCTTTACCGAGGACGATGCCTCAAGAGAGGCAGTGATGAGAGCAGGTTCTGCATTGGCCGCCGCTGTTTCAGTGCTGAGCGCAGACCCCTGTCGCCCTTAAGATGGTTGGACCCAGAGGTAACACAGGGAGGCCCAGGGTGGTTGTGTGGGGGTCAGGCCACCACTCTGACACACCTGAGCAGCCAGATGTCCCCTCCGTGCATGTGGGGGCGGGGGCAGGGTTTCCACATACAAAGGGCCTGAGCAGGAACAGGCTGAGAAGGGGTCAGAGGCCTGGTGGACCAGTCACGTTCACACCCCGGGTCAAGGCTGGCTGGTTGGACATGGAGTGTGGGTGGCACCCTCTTCCGGAGGTCTATCCTGAGCCCTGGAGGTGACCCTCATTTCCCCTGGGAGGAGGTCTGTGCAGACACAGGGCTGGCCCTGATCCGGGAGCAGAAGGTCCAATGGGCAAAAGCAGCAGCAACTAGGGCCCTAGTTGCTGCTGCTTTTGTCCACTGGATCAACTGCCAGTCACTGTCATTGCAGAGCTGTCATCGGGTCCTACAGGGACATCAGCGAGTCAATGAAGACCCCGGCCCCGCCTTCACCACTGAGGGGCAGCTGGGTCATAGTACCGAGGGCCAGCGCAGGCCCAAAACGTACTTCGTCAGCTGGGTGATGAGAGAACGAGATCACTCAAGTGGATGGAGTGGGCTTCCTCCCCCGAAGGAGTACAGGTTTTGGAGGCCTCCAATCAGGAATCCAAGGACAAGGAGAGTTTTAAGTTCCATCCTGGATTCTCCCAGGCTCAGCAGAAGGTCCCCAGCATGTGCCTACATGGGGCCAAATGCCAATGATAATCACACCGGACCAGAGTACCTAGAGCCCGAGGAGGCAGAGCCTAAGGGTGAGAAGGTAGGAATAGTATTGGGGGGTGGGGGATGAGGGGTGGGGTGGAGGTGCATGTGAGCTTATGGGGAGGGCTCAGTGCCAGGCACACAGGGAGTACCCACAGAGACTGGCCAGGGCCAAAGCTCAGCCTCAGACCACCCACCTGCTGGACTGTCAGCGAGGAGGGCGTCCTGTGGTGGGTCCTGGGCTGTGGCTTCTCTGGAAGGCTCTGGCCTGTGTTTTATCCTGGGGGTGGAGGTGGGTGAGGAGGGCACAGGAAATGCAGGCATGTGGGTGATCTTTTCTACTCTCACAACCCAGCACCAGCCCAGGAGGCAGAGGAGGATCCTGCAGAAACACCTGAAGTCCAGACAGAGGAGTCTGATGAGGAGTCGAATGAAGAGCTGGAGGTGTGGGCACCTCCAGAAGTCCAGCCACCTCCATCAGCCTCTCCAGTGGCAGCTATGGAGCTGGGGCCGGCCTCGGAGGCACCTGCAGACAAGACTTAGTCCCCACCTCCCCTGGATGAGGAGCCCTCCCTGGAACCTGCCCAGGGTCCTGCCTCAGAGGAGGAGCTGCCTCCTGAAACCACAGCAGGGCCAGCTCCAGAGCTGCTGGACGAGACTGCTCACCCTCTCCCCTCAGGAAAACTGGTGCTACTGCCTCTCATTGACCTTTTTCTTCTATTTTCCTTCCTTTTTATGGTTTACTTTTCTTCATGGGGTTATTCAATTGTTTATTTTTAAAATTTTATTCTTTGCAGTATTTTAGTGTCTTTTTTCTCTCTCTCTATTCTTCTTTCTCATTTTATGCTTTGTGTCTCCCTTGTGGGGATTCAACTTCATAAAGAAATAAAATTATTATTTGTATTTTAAATGGTGTCATTCCTGAGCCTGAAGGACACTCACGATGCTGGGCAAGATCACCACTGTCTAGTTGCAGGATGTTCCATCTTCCCAAAGGGAAACCCTGCACCAACAGTACTCACTCCGCACTCCTCCTGCTCCTGGAGACCCCTGGCCTGCTTTCTATGTGCTGTGTTACCTGTTCTGGACGTTCCTATACATGGAATCTTAGTACCTTTTTCCGTCTGCTCACATATTTTTGTTTGTGATTATCTGAAATAGCATTTTTGTTATTTGTAAGGGATATCCCACATGGATTAGAGATCAGATGTAAAAACAAAAATAATAATAAAATAAAATAAGCCCTTTCAGTAAGTGTGTGCATCATCCTGGGTTAGAGGCTCTGTGCTCAGTGTGGCCCCAGGGCCCGAACCCAGCCAGGCAAAGCCTGGCTCTTCCTGCACCCCACAAACAACAGGAAACATGCAGAAATCTGGGAAGAGAAACCTCAAGCTGAAAAGCATTCCTTACAACCCAAGGCCAGAGAAAGATGTAACCTCCCTGTGGTGCAGAGAACTCTGGAAAGGAGTTTTCTAAAGGGACAAAGGGCAGACACATGCACCTCCAATGAGGCAGTGCATAGGCCTCTCCATGTCAGAGAGGGCCCACCTCCCTGATGGGGACACACCCACTGTGGACACTGGGGGGAGAGCACTGTCACCTCAGACTGGCAGGCTTCTGGGCTGGTGGTGACCACCCTGGGAACAAAGTGAGGCAGCAGAGGCCCCAGCAGATCCCCTGCGGAGGAGGGGAAAGGCCACTGTCTGGGAGAACAGTGTGCAGCACCTGCCCAAGTCCCACAGGGCACACTTGCCCCGGCAGTGCTTCCCCTAGGGATGACCCACAGAAATCCTTGCACAGTTGTTCAGAGATGGATTTTTGGGACTACCCATCAGAGCACTGATGAAATAGCCTGGAATTGGTAAAACCTCTAATGTCCATGGAGAGGACATAGGATCCACCAATCCTGGCCCACGTGGAAGAGGGTAGCTGAGCAGCTGCTCAAGTGGGTGCAGGGGTCTCTGTGTGTTCAGAAATAAGGATCTCTGGTGTGCTCTCATGTGAAACATGTGGACCCACTGTCTGCATCCAGGGTCCTACCTGCTCGACCCCATACATGTGATTTCAACTTTCAGACACGCATCTTCAACAGACAAACAGAATGAGAAAGACAGAACCTGAGAGATACCCACGAAGCCATTCCTGATGATCACCTGTGGGGTGGGGCTTGCAAAGCTCTCATGTTCTTCTTGAGGCAATGTCTTTTTTTATAATGCATGTATGACTGATAGTTCTAAAATATGAAAGTCATATGTTCAGTGTTATTCATTGATCACTCATCTAAGTACATAGTTTTATTTTTAAAGGCTTTCTGACAGAAACAAAATGTATTTTTATAATACAATTTGAGGCTATTGCACAAAATTCATGCACTGTGGGGGGAAGGCTCCCTCAGCCTGGACTGTGCCCTCTCGCAGTCTGGAACCCCTCAGGGGATGTCCTCCTGCTGGCTTAGGCCCGACCACTGGGGGTATTGGACCTAAGCCAGTAGGCAGACATTCCTTATCACAGTCTGGAACCCCTCACTCTGTACCTCCTGCCTGTTCACTACTCCTTAGTGCTCCCGCCACCACAGCTGCTGTGTTTGTCAGCCATGAGCCAGCTTCTGGCTCAGCAGGGCTCCCCCTGTGGGAGTGCACTGACTACCAGGGGGAAGCTCCTGCATTGAATATTTGCCCCCTGTTGGTCAGTGCACATCATAACTACTCGTCGTTCTGGTATAACCATTGCGTAGGCTTTTATTATATAGATAATTAATTCTAAAACAATTCAGAATCAAGTAAAGAGCAAAGTCCTTCCAGGGAGGAGAGCCCTGATAGGGGTGCTCACAGTTCCAGTCCTTTCCCTGTGTGTGCACAATGTCCGCACGTGCACATGTGTACCTGTGTTTCCCATGCTCATACATGTGTGGGTGCCTGTGTGTGTTCACATGTGCATGTGTGTGTGCACTTATAGGTGTTGGTCTGAGAGGATTCTAGTCATGTGCCCTTCTGGAACCTCTTCCTCCTCGGCATTTTCTGTGTCCCCACATCAGAATTTCTGAAGTTCCTGCTGTGGGCCATGAGCCATTTCTGATTTTTTACTCCCATCGTCCTGCTGAAGGGAACACCTGCATCCATAAATCTTTATTTATTTATGACAGTTCTCTAGAAGTAGAAATTCACGATTTTAAGGTGTTGGGGAAGTTTCCTACTACCTGGGTCAACTTACCACTTTCAAAAATATATTTTAGAGAAATAGGTATGGGGGGGAGGGAGAGAGAGAGAGAGAGAGAGAGAGAGAGAGAGAGAGAGAGACAGACATTGATCTCAGAGTGAAACATGCCTACTGCATGCCCCCTACCCAAGATCGAGCTTGTAACCTGGGCATGTGCCCTGACCAGAAATAGAACCAGCAACAGTTCGGTGCATGGAACAATGCCCAACCAACTGAGCCACCTTGTTCACGTTGAACCTTGTTTGGGAAAGCATGGATGCTGAGACCTAGTGCTGAGACCTTAGGGAGGGAGAAGGAAGGAGGAAGGACTGGGAGTGAGGAGAAGAGGAAGTGGAGGAGGAAGTGTCATGCCCAGTTGGAAGGTCCCATCTATCCTGCCTCTGTAAGTCCCAACCCTTCTCTCCCCTACCCAGCCCCTAGCCCACACCAGCTCCTTCCTGATCTGTAACTCCCATGAGTTGAGCAGCCGTCCAGGGCACTGGAGGGTTGGGCCTGCACATCCTGGCCTGCTCCCCCCTCTCCCTCCAAGAGTGGAGGGAAAGCAGATCTAGGGAGGCTCAGCCAGTCACGGAGACCACCCACCATGAACGTGCTCTCTCCAGGGGAAGTTCTCAGTTGCCACGGCAGGACCCACTTCAGCTTGTGTGAGCAGAAGGCACCTCACAGAAGATGCCAGTGGTCACAGCATCAGGCTTGAGGCTTTGGGGCAGGTCACAGCACCCAAACCACAGAGGTCCTCCAGCGGTGACCTCTGCCCCAGTCCTGTGGCAGCCCAGCCCTCACTCCCAGCACAGTCTCTGAGCTGGGCTCTGCTCGGTGGCAATGAGGGGGAAGAGCCATCATCTCATTCAAAGTCAAGTCAGAGTCTCCTTGGTCTGAGGCTGCCAGGGGAGGCCACTCTCAGCAACATTTCTTCCCTGTCCAGAAATTACCTTCCCACCCGGAACAGAGAAAGTAGGCTCGAGGTGGGGACTCACCAGGCTGCTCCTGGAAGCAGAGAGAGAAGCCCCTGATTGTAGAGGGAACAGGAGAGAGCAGAGAGGATGACATTTTTGTGGATGTAAGTCTTCTAACCAATTTTAACATAAGCCACAGTCTAGGAGAAAGTGTTCTCAAAATACAGTTCTGAAAAAGAACTGGCACCCAGATATATATTTTAAAAAACAAAACAAACCTCTTAATCCTCAACAATAAGAAAACAAAGAACCCAATTTAAAAATGGGTGTAAGGTCTGAACAGACAGACACCTCACCACAGAAGATACACAGATGGATGGAGGGGATGCAAGATGGCAGGGGAGGAGGTGAAAGGTACACTCACTCCTCCCAGGACCAAATACAAAGGACAAACTACATTATAGAACAATCCACCTGCAGAACCAATTGAAGGCTAGCTGAAAAAAGTCTTATAACTAAGTACCACAGACAAAGTCATATCCCAAGTGGTAGGAAGTATGGAGACATAAAAGCTGGCCCACGTGTGGCATTACAGAATCCATAGGAATATCTCAAGGGCATTTCTGATTTTCCCCTGAAGAGCAAGGTGTCTCAGCCACACTGGGATTCCTAGCCTGGAGCACCAGACCCAGAAAGAGGTTCCCACCTAACATCCACTGTGAAATTCAGTGGGAATTTCATCTGCCAGGTGAGAGATAGAGGTTGGGGATGGGTCTAGTGCCCACTTAAAGGGCCAGTGCACAAAATCTCATTTGCTGGTATTCTTCCAGGGCTCTGGAAGAGGCATGAAAGCTTAGAGCAGACTAGAGTGATACAGAAATAGGGGATGGAAGGACAGCTGCTAAGGTCCTTGTGCTGAATTCATCTCCAGCATCACCCACACATGCCATCTTTCCTGGGTCAAGAATTCCCCTCCATATGGCATCAGCCTGGGGCAGTGGTCAACAAAGCCAAATATCAACTGTACAACGATTGAAATTTCTTTTGAGAGCCAAATTTTTTAAACTTAAACTTCTTCTAATGCCAGTTCTTCAAAATAGACTCGCCCAGGCCGTGGCATTTTTGTGGAAGAGCCACACTCAAGGGGCCAAAGAGCCGCATGTGGCTCGTGAGCTACAGTTTGCTGACCACTGGCCTGAGGGAAAGCACCAGCCCTCTCCTACCAATTCCCTGTGACCCTGCCCTGCCAAGCCTGCACTCTGTGGGAGACTAGGCTGGCCTGGGCCTCTAGTGGAGACTTTCTTGGAAGGCTCCAGAGGAGATCTGGGCAGACTCGGTGGGTGGCAGAGACGGACAGAGAGAAACTGAGTCTTGTGGCTCTCTCTGGAGTGAAGGCCATTCTTCCCTTGCACAGCTGGCACCTTTATTTCTATGCAGAGCCCTCCCTCCACATGGCCAACTCTTAGTCTGTTCTAGTCTGATGGAACGCTGCTGGCCTCACTCTGACAACTCCCTGAGACCTCATCCCAATAAAAAGATTCACAGGTCCAGACAGGTGGCGGCTGGCCTTGGTGACCTGAGACTATTGTTGAAGGCCTCAGACGAAGCACTGCTGCTGAGTTTGAATCTGTGAACACAACTGGTGAATACTACAGGCCCCTGCTTTGTGACTCACTGAGAATCTATGCACAGAACTCACATACTGTCAGAGGCTCTCCAGTGACTGATCCTAACAGGCAGATGGCATGGAGGCTGATCTCCTGGTGCCTGGAGCCTTTTGCTGACCTGTCCCTGGGCTCGGTACTGATGGAAGCCGGCCTTGATACACAGTCTGGCCCCTTCCATGTGCATCCAGGCCTAGCAGAGGCAGCCACAAACTGTGGATCTCCTTATACCTTCAAACAGATAGCCCAGTCCCAGTCACAGGCAGAATCTGACATTGACCTGCCACCGGAGTCCCAAAGGCCCCAGAACCAACACACCTGGTGGTGGGCTTAAGACCACAACAAAGCATGACTCAACTAGTTTCACAAGTGGCACATCCAAAGGGCCATCTTGGCAGGCACCAGGTCCTACTGGGCCAAATTCCGCTTTTGTGGTTAGCCCCCACACAGCAAGTCATACCTTATAGTTGGAGTCAATCCTCAGAGTCAGCCATCCCATGGGTCAATTCCACCATGGTTGGGCCAACAGCAGTCAAGACTCAACTGCAACAGAAGGACTAAAATAAGCCACACAAGGGAAATTCCTGGAACATCTAGCTCAGGTGATCAAGGGGATTGCACCACTAAGCCCCACAGGAAACTACTACATAAGCCCTCCCTACCAAGACTGGAGACATAGCAAATCTACCTAACACAGAGAAACAAATCCAGAGAGGCAATCAAAATGAAAAGATGAAGAAAAGTGCCCTAAATGAAAGAACAGGATAAATTCCCAGAAAAAGAACTAAATGAAATGGAAGCATGCAATATACCAATGTATGCAATATACAAATAGTGTTTTAAAATATGATTTTGAAGATGCTCAAAGAAGACTTAGACAAGGAGGTAGTAAGTATATAAAAGGACAGAGAAACCAACAACAAAAATAACCAGTCTGAAATGAAGAATTCACTAGAAGAAATCACAGCAGGTTAGATGAAGCAATTTAAAGGACAAGTTAACAACGAACACCCAAGCAGAACAATACAAAGAAAAAAGAATTTAAAACAATGAGGAAAGTATAAAAGACTTCTGCTATAACATCAATCATAACATCATAGGGATACCAGAGGGAGAAGAGAGAGAGAGCAAGGGATTGAGAACCTATTTGAAGAAATAATGGGGGAACTTTACTAAACTGGTGAAGGAAAAAAGACACACAAGTCCAGGAAGCACAGAGAGTCCTAATCGAGTTGAAAGCAAAAGGCCCACACTAAGACACAGCTTAATTAGAATGGCAGAGTTAAAAACAAAAGAGAAACATAAGAGCTCCTGTTTGAAGCTGGACAACATTTCTGTCAACAAGAGAAAGACACCTAGTTACCTACACAGAGGCTCCCATAATGTCAGCTCAACAGAAAGATTTCAAGCCAGAGGGGATCAAGATGAAATATTCCAAGAGATGAAAAGCAAGAACCAACAACCAAGACTACACTACCCTGTCAGGCTATCTTTTGTTACTGGCATTGGCTGGGATTAGTGGTTGTTCTATGGAAATTTTCTCCATATATATATGGAGAAAAACTATATATATATATATATATATAGTTTGTTTCCCATTTCTCTCTTAGTCTTCTTCTTCTTCTTCTTCTTCTTCTTCTTCTTCTTCTTCTTCTTCTCTCTCTCTCTCTCTCTCTCTCTCTCTCTCTCTCTCTCTTTTCTTTTTTCCGTGTTTTCCAATTTCATTTTGTCATTACTTTTTTCTCTTTTTCTATCTCTTTATCCCTCTTTTATTTATTTATTTTTCCTTTCTTCCTTCTCTCCTATCCCCTAATTTGCCTTTCTCTAGTGGTCACCTTTATTAGACGTTACTAATATCGTAAGTACATTCCTGTTAAGTGCCTCTTGTGTTGTACTTGGTAGTGTTGTATTTTGTGCCTTTAAATCAGCGCAAGAGAAGGAACACCACATAACCAGACATCCTGAAAAGAGAGACCATGGGGAGACAAAGAAATAGCCCACAAATGAAAGAAAAACAGGCATCACCAGAAAAGGAAGTAAACGAGTTAGAGGCAAGCAACCTACCAGAGCAAGAATTCAGAGTAATGATCATAGGATGGCTAAAAAGAATGGAAGAGAAATTTGACAATAACCAAGAAGAAATGAGGAAGAACCATGAGGAACTGAAGAAGTACCAAGAGAAATTGAAGAAGAACCAAGAAGAAATGAAAAATGACATCGCTACCATGAAGAACTCAATAGAAAGCATCAAGAGTAGACTAGATGAAGCAGAGGACTGCATCAGTGAGCTAGAAGACAAGATGGAAAAAAATACCCAATTAGAGCAGCTTCTAGAAAAAAAAAAAATTAACAAGCAGGAGGAGAGCCTATAGGAGCTTTGGGACAATACAAAACAAAATAATATTCGAATAATAGGGGTTCCAGAAGGAAAGGAAACTGAGGTGGACATGGAAAAAGTATTTCAAGAAATAATAACAGAAAAGTTTACTGAGATAGAGAAGAAAAAACCCACACAAATCCAAGATGCTCGCAGAGTCCAAAGCAAAATGAATCCCAGAAGACAGATGCTTAGGCACATTATAATTAAATTGGCAAACAACAACGACAAAGTAAGCATCTTAAAAGCAGCCAGAGACAGGCAGAAAGTTACATATAAAGGAACCCCCATTAGACTAGCAACTGATTTCTCAACAGAAACTTATCAGGCCAGAGTGAATGGGATAAAATATAAAAAGTCATGCAAAGGAAGGGTCTGAATCCAAGAATACTGTACCCAGCAAGGCTATCAATCAAAATTGAAGGGGAAATCAGGAGCTTCACAGACAAAAAAAGACTGAAGGAATTTATCTCCACCAAACCAGCAATGCAAGAAATGCTAAAGGGTCTAATGTAAAAATAAATAGGAAGCAAAGAAGGAACACGGGTATAGAATAAAAATGGCATCAAATGAGTATCTATCAATAATAACCTTAAATGTAAATGGATTAAATGCTCCAATCAAAAGACATAGGGTAACAGATTGGATAAGAAAACAAGACCCATACATCTGTTGTCTACAAGAAAACCACCTCTGAAAAAAAGATGCACACAGACTGAGGGTGAAGGGAAGGAAAAAAGTTTTCCAGGCAAATGGAAATGAAAAAAAACCTGGGGTAGCAATACTTATATCTGACAAATTAGATCTAAGAGTGCACGACATAACAAGAGATAACGAAGGCCACTTCATAATACTAAAGGGAACAATCCAACAAAAGAAATAACCCTGGTAAATATATATGCACCCAATACAGGAGAACCCAAATACATAAAAAAAACTGCTGGAGGACATTAAGGGAGAGATTAATAGCAATACAATCATAGTAGGATATTTTAATACCCCACAGTCACCCTTCGACAAATCACCTAAACAAAAAATCAGCAAAGAAATATCAATCCTAAATGACTCACTAGACCAGATGGAATTAATTGACATCTTCAGAACATTCCACCCCAAAGCCACAGAATATACATTCTTCTCAAGTGCACATGGGACATTCTCAAAGATAGACCACATTTTGGGACATAGGCAAAGACTCTTCAAGTTCAAGAAGATAGAAATCATATCAAGCATCTTTTCAGATCATAATGGCATAAAACTGGAAATTAACTACAATAAAAATAATCCAAAAAAATCAAACACATGGAGACTAAACAGCATGCTATTAAACAAGGACTGGGTTACCAGAGAAATCAAGGAAGAAATTAAAAACATTCTGGAAACAAATGACAATGAAAACACAACAATCCAAAATCTATGGGACACAGCAAAAGCAGTTTTGAGAGGGAAATTCATATCCTTACAAGCCTATTGCAAAAAACTAGAAAAAAGTGTAACAAATGATCTAACTCTACAACTCAAAGAGTTAGAAAAAGATCAACAAGAAAAACCCAGTGTCAGCAGAAGGAAGGAAACAGCAAAAATCAGAGCACAGATAAACAACATAGAGACCAAAGAACCAATACATAAGATCAACAAAACCAAGAGCTGGTTCTTTGAAAGAATAAACAAGATAGATGAACCTCTAGCCAGGCTAACCAAGAAACAAAGAGAGAGGACCCAAATAAACAAAATCAGAAATGAAAGAGGTGAAATAACAACAGACCCCACCGAAATACAACGCATTGTTACAAAATACTACGAACAACTCTATTCCAACAAACTGAACAACCTGGAGGAAATGGACATATTCCTAGAAAAATACAAACTTCCAAAACTCAATCAGGAAGAATCTAAAAATCTCAATAGACCAGTGACTTGGGAAGAAATTGAAACAGTCATCAAAAAGCTTCCAGCAAACAAAAGCCCAGGGCCAGAAGGCTTCACAGGAGAGTTTTACCAAACATTCAAGGAAGAACTAAAACCTATCCTCCTCAGACTATTCCAAAAAATTCAAGAGGAAGGAACACTTCCAAACTCCTTCTATGAAGGCAGCATCACCCTAATACCAAAACCAGATGAAGACAACTCAATGAAAGAGAATTACAGGCTAATATCCCTCATGAACATAGATGCCAAAATCCTCAACAAAATTCTAGCAAATCAACTCCAGAAGAACATCACAAAGATCATAGACCATGACCAAGTAGGATTTATTCCAGGAATGCAAGGATGGTTCAATATCCGCAAATCAATAAACGTGATACATCACATAAACAAATTGAAAGATAAAAATCATATAGTCATATCAATTGATGCAGAAAAAGCATTTGATAAAATCCAACACCCTTTCCTGATAAAAACTCTTAATAAGCTGGGAGTATAAGGATCATACCTCAACATAATAAAAGCTATATATAATAAACCCACAGCCAACATTATATTCAATGGGCAAAGACTAAAACCATTCCCTCTAAGAACAGGAACAAGACAGGGATGCCCACTCTCGCCACTCCTGTTTGACATAGTACTGGAAGTACTAGCCATGGCAATTAGACAAGAGGAGGAAATAAAAGACATCCAAATTGGAAAAGAAGAAGTAAAGTTATCCTTATTTGCAGGTGACACGATATTGTACATAAAAAACCCAAAATACTCCATTAAAAAACTAATTGACTTAATAAATGAATTTGGCAATGTAGCAGGATACAAAATTAACGCCAAGAAATCCATGGCATTTCTATACACCAACAGTGAAACTACAGAAACAGAGACTAAAAAAGCAATTCAATTTACCATCGCACCAAAAAAATTAAGATACCTAGGAATAAATTTAACTAAGGAAGTAATGGTCCTATATGTGGAAAACTACACGACACTGAAAAAAGAGATAGAGGAAGATGTAAAGAGATGGAAGAACATACCATGTTCCTGGATTGGTAGAATCAACATCATCAAAATGTCCATACTTCCTAAAGCAATCTATAGGTTCAATGCACTCCCCATTAAAATACCAATGGCATATTTCACTGACCTAGAAAGAACTCTCCAAAAGTTCATTTGGAAGAATAAAAGACCCCGAATAGCCACAGCAATCCTGAGAAAGAAGAGTAAAGTAGGAGGGATCTCAATACCAAACTTCAAACTGTATTACAAAGCCACTGTTCTCAAAACAGCTGGTACTGTCACAAGAACAGACATATAGATCAATGGAATAGAATCGAGAACCCAGATATCAACCCAAATCACTATGCTCAATTAATATTTGACAAAGGAGGCACTAATATACAATGGAGTCAACACAGTTTCTTCAATAAATGGTGTTGGGAAAATTGGACAGACACATGCAAAAGAATGAAACTAGATCACCAACTTACACCATACACAAAAATAAACTCAAAATGGATACAGGACTTAAACACCAGATGGGAAACCATAAAAATACTAGAAGCATCCACAGGCAGCAAAATCTCAGATGTATGCCAAAAGAACTTCTTCACTGATACTGCCCCTGGGGCAATGGAAGCTAAATAGAAAATAAACAAATGGGACTACATCAAAATAAAAAGCTTTTTTACAGCAAAAGAAACCATCAGCAAAACAACAACAAAGCCCACGGTGTCGGAGAACATATTTGCAAATAATACCACTGATAAAGGTTTAATCTCCAACATCTGCAGAAAGCTGATACAACTAAATAAAAGGAAGATGAATAATCCAATTAAGAAATGGGCAATGGACCTAAATAGAATATTCTCCAAAGAAGACAGAAGGAAGGCCAAAAAGCACATGAAAACATGCTCAAAGTCACTAATTATCTGAGAGATGCAAATCAAAACAACAATGCGGTACCATCTCACACCTGTCAGAATGGCCAACATCAAGAAATCAACAAACGACAAGTGTTGGCGAGGTTGTGGAGAAAAAGGAACCCTCGTGCACTGCTGGTGGGAATGCAGACTGGTGCAACCACTGTGGAGAACAGTGTGGAGTTTCCTCAAAAAACTGAAAATGGAACTCCCATTTGACCCAGTAATTCCACTCCTAGGAATATATCCCAAGAAAATAGAAACACCAATCAGAAAGGATATATGCACCCCTATGTTCATAGCAACACAATCTACAATAGCCAGAATTTGGAAACAGCCTAGGTGCCTGTCAGCAGATGATTGGATCCAAAAACCATGGTACATCTACACAATGGAATACTATACTGCCATAAAAAAGAAGGAATTCTCATCATTTGCAGCAACCTGGATGGAATTGGAGAGCACCATGCTGAGTGAAATAAGCCAATCAATGAAAGAGAAACACCACATGACCTCACTCATTTATGGATAATAAAGAACATTATAAACTGATGAACCAAAAGATAGATGTAGAGACAGTAAAGCAACAAGCAGACTGTCAATTTACAGTGGGGAGGGGAGGGAGATCTGGGGGAGATAATAGATCAACCGAAGGACTTGTATACATGCATATAAGTAAAACCAATGGACATAAAACTCTGGGGAGGGAGGGTATGTATGGGAGGGAAGGGAAGGGGGCAAAAAAAATAAAAAATATATTTTTAAAAAATAATAAAAAAATAATTAAAAAAAAAGGCTAAGGGAGTTTATTAACACAAAACCAGCAATGCAAGAAGGGATTGGTGTAAGAAGAATAAATAGAAAGAAAGGGAGAAACACAGATGTAAAGAAGAAAAATGGCAACAAAAAAGAAACTATAAATAATCAATTTAAACATAGGTGGATCAAATGCACCGATCAAAAGACATAGATTGACTGAGTGGATAAGAAAGCATGACCCACATATCTGCTGTCTACAGCAGATTCACCTCAAAACAAAGGACTCACAGAGTCTAAAAGTGAAGGGATGGAAAAACCATTTTCAGGCAAATGGAAATGAAAAGAAAACTTGGAGAGCAATACTCATATCTTACAAAAAAGACTTCAAAGTGAAGACCATAATAAGAGATAAGGAAGGCCACTTCATAATACTATAGGGATCAATAAAACAAGAGGATATAATTCGGATCAACATATATGCACCCAATACAGGAATACCAAATACAATATCCTATATAATAAAAGGCTAATATGCAAATAGACCAAACAGCAGAACAACCAGAAAAATTGAACAACTGGTGGCTATGACGTGCACTGACCACTAGGGGGCATACGCAGAACATGGCAGGTGTTGGCCACAGTGTGTTAGTGTTAGTGGAGCAAGTAGTGGGGGTGCTGGACCAAGGTGGGGTGCCAATTGCTGTCATCATAAAGAGCCTCTGGTAGTTACTGAAAATTCTTTGTTCCTGATCACACCTGAGGGTTTCTCTACCTCCCCTACTCCTGGAGGCAATGGGGGCAGCAGCCAATGTTTGCACCCACTGATGGTGCCAGTCCTTCTCACACCCACTGCTGGCACCAGACCCAATTGCTCCATGCTGTCAGGAGATGTGAGCAAGCGGGGTCAGCCTTATCAGTGTGTAGAGCTGTGGTGGCAGGCATGGGGCTGCCTGCAGACATGGGACCAGGGGGCTGTGGCAGGAGGGGCTCGCCAGGGGTGTTTAGGGCGGGCTGAGACCTGCCTCTGTGTCCACTGCAGCCTTGCGGCCCCCAGTTCCTTTCAAAGTGCATGACTTTGTGCACTGGGCCCCTATTATGTATATTACTTTTGGAAGATATCAAGGGACATATACTTTTGGAAGATATCAAGGGAAAAATCAACAGCAATACAATCATAGAAGGAAACTTTAATACACCATTTGCATATCTGGATGAATCTTTTAGACAAAAAAATCAGTAAGGAAATGTAAATTTCAAATATTAGTAATTACCTAGATTAGATGGAACTAATTGACATCTTCTGAATTTTCACCCCAAAGCCATGGAATATATATTCTTCTCAAGTGCACAAGGGGCATTATAAAATATAGACTATATATTAGTAAACAGGCTAAATCTATACAAATTCAAAAAGATTTAAATCATATCAAGCATCTTCTCAGATCACAATGGCATAAAATTAGAAATCAACTACAATAAAAAAAATCAAACACATGGAGGCTAAATAGCACTCTATTAAAAATGATTGGGTTACAAAAGAGATCAAAAAAGAAAGAGAAAACATCCTGGAAACAAAAATAATCAAAATCTGTGGGACACAGTGAAAGCAATGCTAACAAGAGAGTTCAAAGCACTACAGGACTACCTCAAAACTTAACGAAACCTATAAATAAGTTATGGAATCTTGCACCTTAAAGAATTAGAAAGAGAACAAGAAAATCCTAGAGTAAGTAGAAAGAAGAAAATAATAAAGATCAAAGTGGAAATTAATGACAGAGAAACAAAAAAATACAAAAGATCAAGAGAACCAAGAGCTAGTTCTTTGAAAGGATAAAAAACATTAATGAACCTCTAATCAGGCTCACCAAGAAACAGAGGGAGAACCCAAATAAATAAAATCAGAAATGAAAAAGGTGAAGTAACTACCGATCCCACACAAATACAAAGGGTTGTAAAAAAATTAATATGAATAACTCTTTTCAAACAAACTGGTCAACCTAGATGGAATGGAAATATCCCTAGAAAAATGCAATCTTCCAAAATGCAATCAGAAAGAAGCAGAGAACTTGAGTAGGTCAATAATTAATAACAAAATCTAAGCAGCAATCAAATAACTTCTAGCAAACAAAAGCCTTGGTCCATATGACTTCACTGGGGAGTTTTAGCAAACATTCAAAGAAGAACTAACACCTACCCTCTTCAGAATATTTCTTTCTTTCTTTCTTTTTTTAAAAAATATATTTTATTGATTTTTTACAGAGAGGAAGAGAGAGGGATACAGAGTTAGAAACATCGATGAGAGAGAATCAGAGTTAGAAACATCGATGAGAGAGAATCAGAGTTAGAAACATCGATGAGAGAGAATCATCGATCAGCTGCCTCCTGCACACCCCCTACCGGGATGTGCCCACAACCCATGTACATACACCCTTGACCGGAGTCAACCCGGGACCTTTCAGTCCCCAAGCCGATGCTCTATCCATTGAGCCAAACCGGTCTTGGCACCTCCTCAGAATATTTCAAAAAATTCAAGAAGAAAGGACACTTCCAAGCTCTTTCTATGAAACTAGGTTACCCTAATCCCAAAGCCAGATAAAGACACTACAAAGAAAGAGAATTACAGGACAATATTCCCGATGAACACAGGTTAAGTCTCTACAAATTCAAGAAGGATGCAAGGCTGGCACAGTATATACAAATTAATAAATGTGATATATTAGATAAATCAATTGAAAGACAAAAAGTACATGATCATATCAATTGATGCAGATAAAATATTTGACAAAATCCAACACCTTTTTTTAATAAAAACTCTCACCAAAGTGGGAATAGAGGGATCATACCTTAACAAAATAAAAGACTTATATGACAAACCTGCAGCCAACATCATACTCAATGGATAAACACTAAAACCATTTCCCTTAAGAACAAGAAAGAAAAGAAAAGAAAAAAAACTTCCTGGAAACTAAAGAAAATTCACACTCACACACACACACACAATCAAAATATCTGGGACATAGAAAAAACAGTTCTGAGAAGGAAATTTATAGCACTACAGACCTATCTAAAAAAAAACAAAAAACAAAAAAACAAAACAAAAAAAAAACACCAAAAACAAAAACAAAAATCAAAACAAGACAAAAAGAAATTTAACCATAAAACTTAAAGAATTAGAAATAGAACAATAAGAAAATCCCAGAGTAAGTAGAAGCAAGGAAATAATAAGGATTAGAGCAGAAATAAGTAACAATAAGACTAAAGAAAAAAACAATAGAAGAGATCTATGAAACCAACAGCTGATTCTTTGAAAAGATAAACCGGATTGATGAACTTTTAGTCAAAGAAATCAAGAAACAAAAAAGAGGACCCAAATAAATAAAATTAGAAAAGAAAGTGGTGAATTACCAGCTGATACCACAGAAATAACAAGGATTGTAAGAAAATACTATGAACATTTTTTCCCAACAAACATACCTTGGATGAAATGTACATATTCCTAGAAAAATGCAACTTTCCAAAACTCAATCAGGAAGAATCAGAAAACCTAAATAGGGTTTTCTGAAATTGAAGCAATAATCAAAACCTCCCAACAAACAAAAGCCTGGATCTGGATGACTTCACAGGGGAGTTTTACCAAACATTCAAAGAACCTAATGCCTATAGTCCTCAAACTGTTTCAAAAACTCCAAGAGGAAGGAACACTTCATAGATTCTAAAATCCTCAACAGAATTTTAGCAAAATTAATCCAGCAGTATATTAAAAGATCGTACCATTTTTTTTTCCATAGTGGCTGTACCAGTTTACATTCCCACCAACAGTAAGTGAGTGTTTATTTTTTCTAGCACCCTCTCCAACACTTATTACTTGTCTTGTTGAAAATAGGCATTCTAATAGGTATGTAGTGGTATATCATTTATTTTTTTAAATTTAAATTTCCCTAATAGCTAGTGAAGTTGAGCATCTTTTCATATATTGGTTGGTCATTGGTAAGTCTTGGGAGAAGTGTCTGTTCTGGTCCTTTGCCCATTTTTAATTGGATTGTGTGTCTTACTAACATTGAGTTTTCTAAGTTCTTCGTATATTTTGAAAATTAGCCCCTTATCAGATCAGCAAGTATATTCTCCCATACAGTGGGATCCCTTCTCATTTTGTTGATGGTTTCTTTGTTGTCCATAAGATTTTAGTCTGATGTAACTTCATGTGTTTATTTTTTCCTTTGTTTCCTAAGCCCTATGAGACATATTGGCAAAAAATATTATTCCCAGAGATGTGTGAGAATTTACTGCCTACGTGTTCTTATAGAATTTTTATGACTTAAGTATTTTATCCATTTTGAGTTTATCGCCTAGTTTCATTTGTTTGCATGTATCTGTCCAATTTTCCCAATACCATTTATTGAAGAGACTGTTTTGCCTCCATTGTAAGCTCTTGCCTCCTTTGTCAAATATTAATTGACCAAAAAGGCGTGGGTTAACTTCTGGGCTTTCTGTTCTGTTCTATTGATTTCTATGCCTGTTCTTATGCCATTTACATGCTGTTTTGGTTACAATTTCCTTGTAGTATAAGTTTGATATCAGGTATTGTGTTACCTCCAATTTTATTCTTCTTTCTTAAGATTGCTGATGCTATTTGTGGATCTTTTCTGGTTCCATATACATTTTTTGGATATTTCTTCCAGATCTGTAAAATATGCTGTTGGTATTTTAATAGAAATTGCATTGAATCATTTATTACTTTGGGTAGTGTGGACATTTTAATGATATTAATTCTTCCTATCCATGAACACCATATATGCTTTCACTTATTTGTGTCTTCCTCAATTTCTTTCTCTAATGTCCTATAGTTGGCTGAGAACAGGTCTTTTGCCTCCTTGGTTAAGTTTATTTTTAGATACCTCATTTTGCGTGTTGCAATAGTAAGTGGACCAGGAGACCAGGCTGAAATCAGCAGTCCAACATCCCCCAAGGGGTGCTGAAGAACCACCCCAGTGCATGAATCTGTGCATTGAGCCTCTAGTGCTGAATAAGAGTGGTGAAAGTGGGCATCCCTGTCTTGTTCCACATCTTTAGTTTATGCCCATTTATTTTGATGCTATCAGTGGCTTTTAAGTCTCCTGTTTGCCCACCCTCTCGTTTAGCATTGTGGCTAAAACTCAGTGATACTCCATGTTCACAGGTTTTTAAATTTAATCTATTCTGCACAAAAACTTAGTGTGTTGTCATCAAGGCATGTTTGAGGGGAAATATGTTATAATCTTTTGTTTCAACTTCATTCATTAAGTGAACCTGTGCCCGGCTCTGCAGCCATTACAGGCATTTTGTTTTTCCTTTTCCAGGCATATAGCTTGTGAACCTCTGTTTCATACTTCATTCCCAGACCACAGCATTCTTAATATTCTAAATCTAGTTTCTAAAAGTTCTGTTCTCTCTCTCTCTCTCTCTCTCTCTCTCTCTCTCTCTCTCTCTCTCTCTCTCTCTCTCTCTCTCTTCTTTCCAATAGGGATGAGAGGGCAGCAAAAACTTTCAATGTACTTTCTTTCCCTAGGTAGAGTAAAGTTTCAGATTTGTTCTCTTGAGAATTGCTTTAGCCTAGAGGCTGGTCTCTTAGAGAGAAGAGTTTAGTTGTGTAATAAGTTGCCTACCTTTCCCCTTTCTTGCCACGGCCATGAAAGGATGATTTTCACATTCTTATCATGAGACCCTGGTGTATTCCTGGATGAACAACATCACTGAAGTGTGAGATCCCCTAAGACTGCAGCCCCTAGGAGTTTTTCATTTTTAAGTCAGTACACAGTTTCCATCAATCAATAAGTATTTGACAGTTGCTATTGGTTTATGCCTCTTGTAGCTTCTGCTCCTTGTAAGAAAATCTTAGATGCTGCATACCTCTCAACACTTTTGCAGTTTAAAATTGCTGTAGGTGATTTTCCCTGCAACTTCTATTATCTGATGGATGCAAGAGAAGTCAGGTGTTTATCAGCTTCTCCAGCACTTTCTTGTTGAAAGGACCAGAATTCTAAATTCTAAATTATTTTTGTGTTAAAGGGTAAATTATTATTCTATTAATTTTTAATATGCTAAAATCTATTAATTTATATTTGTATGTGGAAACAACATTGTATCCGAGTTTGTACCCTAATCAGTCATAATATAGTATCACATTTTAAAATGGTCAAATAGAATTAAAATTAATTAATTATGAATTTCTATGTTTATGGACTTGGAGTTTCATAGTCTATAATTTTTTCACTGTATTTATCAGGTTTTGGAATCATTGATAGACATGTAAGATGACCAAGTACTATAGATGGTCTGAGGCTGTCTCAATTTTACTACTGAAAGTCTTATGTTCCAGGAAACCACCTTCTAAGAAGCAAAAACATGTTTGTGATAAATGAGAAGTTTGTAAAAAAAAAAAAATTTAAAATACATCCAGCAGCTAATATAAAAACAAATAAAAGTTAAGAATATTCTGTTTTTGTATCAAAATGATATGGTATATCACAGTAGTCCCTATAAGTGGTTTTCTCTCAAAAAATGTACAAAACTATCTGAATAAAGCAATTTAAGTACATGACTTAAATGCATTGTAATTGTGAATATGAATGACCTGCCTTTGATTTTTCAGGACAAATATTGTGCTTTGTATTGGCATTGGTATAGTGCTGGTATAATTTTAACCTTTTGAATATTATAACCATGTCTTTGAAGAGTTCAAATAATTAATTGAGAATGAGTGTAATATTGCCCCAAATATCACAGTAAAATAAAGTTAAACCATTTTGATGTTGTGTTAGGAGAATTGGAAGGACACACACAAATAGATTAGTTTGGTGTATAACCAAAACAGCATTTTGCAAAATATGTAGAAATTTACATGGTATTTTCTCCATAGTTTTTAATTAATATGTTTATCCCTGGGTTCACAAATTAATCCCATGAGCTATAGGGAGAACTAAGAGATCCCCACAGACAGAGTTAAGAGACTTAATCCTGAAGTTGCGTGTTGGCAAGTATTACTATGAGTATTACAGTTATAGGAAGCCATGTGCAATAATGATTCACCCGGAGAGAGAGAAAAAAAAAAGAATGTCAAATTCAGGGGCTTAGTGGTGTGAAAAAAACAAGGACCCCTGGGAGAACATGGATTTATCAAATACAGCTAGCATGGAGTACAATGTGTTTTGGAGACCGGAAAGAAGCTCATCAGGAAAGCTTCATAAAGGTTACATATAATATTAATTTTATTATTATTTTAAAATCTTTATTGTTGGAAGTATTACATGTGCCCCATCTTCCCCCTCACCCCCATTAACCTCTTCTAGACCACCCTGGTCCCAGGCTTTCACCACCCTATTGTCTGTGTCTATGTGTTATGCATATAGGCATACAGTATTTGTTTGTTTTTTAATTATTAAAAAAAAACACCTTATTGTTGAGAGTATTACATGTGTCTCCCTTTTCTCTCCCATCGCCCCTCTCCACCCAGTTCCCAACCCATGCCAGGCCATGACCAACCTACTGTCTGTAAGATCTTTGTTTAATCTTTTCCCAGTGCACTCCTTCCTCCTTCCCTCTGAGATAAATCAGTCTGTTCCATGCTTCCATGTCTCTGATTCCATTTTATTCACCAATTTATTTTGTATATTAGATTTCCTATTTGTTTATTTTAATTTTTAGATTCAATTGTAGATATGTATTTGTTGCTATTTTATTGTTCATACTTTTTCTCTCTTCTTATCATTTTTCTTTTTCCTTTTCTTAAAGAATACCCTTAACATTTCATATAATACTGATTTTTGTGGTGATGAACTCCTTTAGCTTTTTCTTGTTTGTGAAGCTCTTCATCTGACTTTCAATTATAAATGAGAGTGTTGATGGGTAGAGTAATCTTGTTTGTTAAGTCCTCACTATTCATCACTTTGAATATTTCTTGCCATGCCATTCCCTTCTGGTCTGCAAAGTTTTTGTTGAGAAATCAGCTGACAGTCCTATGGGTGCTCCCTTGTAGGTAACTAAATGCTTTCATCTTGTTTCATTTAAGATTATCTCTGTCTTAAGCCCTTGGCATTTTAATTGTGATGAGTCTTAGTGCAGGCCTCTTTGGGTTCCTCTTATTTAGGACTCTCTGCACTTCCTGGACTTGTAAGATTATTTATTTCACCAAGTAGACAAAGTTTTCTGTCATTATTTCTTCAAATAGGTTTTCAATATATTGCTTTCTCTCATCTCCTTCTGACACCCCCATAATGTGAATGTTGTTATGCATGAAGTTGTCCCAGAGGCTCCTTACACTATCTTCATTTTTTTTCTTCTTTTTTTTTTTTTAGGGGGGAAGGGGTTTTCTGAATTGGTGTTTTGCTTCCTCATATTCCTAATAGTTTATTTGATTCTCAGAATCCTTTACTGTTGAATCCCTGTAAATTCTTCTTCTTTTTTCAGTTAGGTATATGCTTAATTTCTGACTTTCCTATATATATATATATATATATATATATATATATATATATATATATATATATATATATATATATATTGGTTTTTTACAGAGAGGAACAGAGAGAGATAGAGAGTTAGAAACATCCATGAGAGAGAGACATCGATCAGCTGCCTCTTGCACACCCCCTACTGAAGATGTGTGCAACCAAGGTACATGCCCTTGACCGGAATCAAACATGGGACCTTTCAGTCCACAGGCCGATGCTCTATCCACTGAGCCAAACTGGTTTTGGCATCTGACTGTCCTTTTTCATGTCTTTGACATTCTCACTAAGATCCTTAAAAGTATCATGGTGATCATTATAACTATGGTTTTGAACTCTGTATCCAAAAGTTTGCTTGCACCCATTTCTTTCATTTGTGACATGTCTTTGTCTCCGTATTTTGGCTGTTTCCCTGTGCTTGTTTCTGTGTATCAGGTAGAGCTGCTTTGTATCCTGAGATTGATAGAGTGGTCTTGTGCAGTAGGTGTCCTGTAGGGCCCAGTGGCTCAGCCTCCTCAGTCACCCTGTGTGGAATGTGTACACATTTTGTAGTTGAGCTTTGATTTGGTGTTGGTGTCACTGAGAGGAATTGACCTTCAGACCAATTGGCTGGTAGGACCAATGGGACACCTGTGACTACAATAGGACAGCTGCTATGCAATACTTGTTTCAGTGATGCTTTGCTCACTGAGTTTACACCTTGAGTGTGTCACTTATGGATGTGTAGAGTTGTAACCTACTATGGTCTGAGATTGTCCACCAAATGCACTGGTTCTGGGGCCTCCATGGAGGTACAAAGTCAGCCACTGCTGGAGCCACCCTGCAGGAACTATTTGTATTGGGCTTGGAGATGCCCAGGCGAGGCCCAGATGCAGGCTAATGCTAGTACTTGGGCTTTTTATTGATAGGATTGGGGCACAATGACTCAACTGCAGCTTATTGCAAAAGCCACTGCAAACAGGTTGGATGCAGCTGCAAATTGTATGTGGAGGGGTCTCAGAGAATCACCATGGTGGAGCAAGCTGATATGGTTGCCAGTCAGCCCTGTGACTAAGGAGGTCCCAGCACAGGAACACTAACCCCTGTGAGAACCCCTGTCTGAGAGAAAGCTGCCCCAAGTTCCTGCCCCAATGCCAGATGATATAGTTCCTCCATGAACGTGTCTGGGTCCCCCAGAGCCTTGTCCTGGCATTGGAGCTCAGAAGAAGTGGGACCTTATAAGTTTAGTTCATGTGGTGGTCCTTTAAAAAGAACACCTGGATGTCCAGCAACTTTGTGTCACTGAGCCCCAATTCCTGCTAGTTTTTATAGCCTGTTGTTATAAGTATTTCTTTTCTCAGCTCTGAGAGCCTGGGCTGGGGGGCTGGTGTCAGGCAGAGTCCATGTTCCTCACAGGCCTGTGCAGAGATCATCTCACTCTCAATCAAAAAGTGGCCAAAACCAGTTTAACTCAGTGAATAGAGCATTGGCCTGCAGTCTGAAGGGTCCAGGTTTGATTCAGGTCAAGGGCATATACCTTGGTTGCGGGCACATCCCCAGAAGGGGGTGTGCAGGAGACAGCTGATCAATGTTTCTCTCTCATCAATGTTTCTAACTCTCTATCCCTCTCTCTTTCTCTCTGTAAAAAGTCAATTATACACACACACACACACACACACACACACGTGTGTGTGTGTGTGTGTGTGTGTGTGTGTATATTTTTTTTTTAAAGTGGCATACATGGGAGTCGGACCAGCCCATTTCGCTCCTCCACCCTTCTTACCAGTCTCATTGTGCTTCCTTTTTACTTCTCTAGTTGTAAGATTTCCATTCTGCCAGCTTTCAGGTGCTGCTGAATGATGATTGTTCTGTATTTTAGCTGTAATTTTGATATGGTTGTGGGAGGCAGTGAGTGTAGGTGTTTACCTACCCCACCATCTTAACCTCTTTGAGCATACAAGTTCTTTGATGACCTCTTCCCACATACTCACCTTCTATATCTCTGGATCTACTTTGTTCATCATTTTATTTTGTTCATTAGATACCACATATGAGTGATATAATGAGATATTTGCTTTTTTCTGACTGGCTTATTTCACTTAACAAAATACTCTCCAGGCCCCCTGTGCTATTATTAATTTAATTTTGTAGGAAACACAAGGTGTTAAAAAAATTGCCTGAAGAATGTATACATTTTCTTCTCAAAAATATCACACTTAAAGCCATTTGGAGGATAGAGTGAAGGGAAGGAAGGGGGAAAATAGGGAGCAAAAGATATATTATAAAATTCCAAGTGATATTTATCACATATAAATATATCAAAGTAACATGTATACACCTTATACTTGCACAATATTGCCTGCCTAAATTATTCAATACAAAAGAAATAATTCATTTGAAAAATCTGAGAAAGACAAAAAGCTCAAATTAAAATTGGAAATGGAAAAGAAAGAAAATAGTTTAATAATAATTAAGCAATATTAAACTTTGTGTAAATTAATTAAGTAAATTGATGGGAAAAAAGGATTACTCATTTCTATGCCATTGTAATACTGACATACCTCCATGATGGATTTTATAATGTCCCCTAACCAATAGCAGAAGTTAGGATTTGCTTTATGAGAGATGTTTGAAACTTGACAAGATGATATTCTATAGGCAATAAAAAGACAGAGAAGTGCACAGGATGAAAGGAAATTCAGATCTTGCTTTACTAGGCCCCAGGGTCCTGTTTGATATTATGAGTCTGAGAGCTACAAGTCTTCTGAATTCTTCAAGCTGTATGCCTGGTAAACAAGAAGAAATCACATGAGAAGGCATCTTTGTGAAAGTTTAACCCATTTGTCATAAGTTGGTCCCAAACAGCAAGGAAAAGAAAAGGCCATGTATTCAGGAAAACATTGAAAGGGTTTTCATGGGTCAAGCACATGGTTGAGCAGATTTTGAAATAATATACAGAAAACATAGGAATTGAAGGCAGACTGGCTAATTTTACCCTTTTGCTTTTTCAATGCAGTAGCATGTAAGTTAGAATTGGTTACTTAATCTTGTTGACCCCAAGATGGGATAGACCTGTCAAGAAAGACTTCTGTTGTTAACTTAGCCCAAGTTCATAATCAGAGTTTAGCAGCCCTTGTTTAGAGCCTGTCTCTGATGCATACTGCATTTCAGGTGAAAGCCACTGACTGAGCTGATAAACTTCATGCAATGAGTTCCTGCCTTCTGAGCTGACCCTTATAAAGATCATATATTGACCAATGGGTTGAGATCTGCCTCATTCAATGGAAGCTGTGCAGCTATGTCGTCATTCAATTCTTTGATTTTTCTACTTAACACTGCCCTGAATGGTTACAGATGTGCCAACCATCAGGAGGCACATCTGTAACCATTCAGGGCAGTGTTAAGTAGAAAAATCAAACTTGCAAATTTGAATTCCTATACACATAAAAAGAGATCAATCAAGGACCAGGGTGGCCACTTTTTCTATATAAGCAAGCCCCTCCCTTTTGTCTCAGGGGAGTCAACCATCTTTTTTAATGGAAAGCTGTTTTTCTCCAGGTTGCAAATTCTTCATTTGAATAAAATATCTAATTTTTACTGAACTCCAGACTGGGAACTTCTATTGGCATTAGATTGATGGCAAGGACTTTTTTTTTTTTTATGATCTCTCTGACTCTTAGCCATTTACAAAATGGGTAAATGAGTAATATCTAATATGAATTATTGTTGTAAAAGTGAAAAATAACTGATGTATATAGAAGTTTATCATTTGCAGTGTAGCCACATCTGTGCTTGTGCTCTCTTCCCTTAAGCCCACTTTAAAACCAACCCACCCAACCTCTGGATTACAGTGCCTTCTCATGTGGTGATATTGATTTATTCAAGTTTCTTATATATTCTAGTAGCGTTAAGTAAGTTAGTGTAATATGTATTATAACCTTGTAGTAGAGAAAACTAACACTCAGGGACACCATTTGCAACATAAATTTTTGAACTTATCATAGGAATGCTTCCTGGTTCTAATCTTGGCCCACTCTTTTTACCATGTTAGCTTCCTGCATTCTGAAAATTGAAGGGATTTTGTTTGTTCTTCCTTATTGGTGATTCTCTATTATCTGTCCACGGTAACTCCTAGGTGTCTCTCCATCTTCAAAACATATATGTAACTCTCACAAGAGAAACCAGAGAATCATGGACTCCACCAGGAATGCGTTAACTCCAATCAATGTAAGGGTGTGTGGGAAAATCTATACATGACAAAATTCATTAATTCTCATCTGGCATGCTTTTTCATCCTTATCATTAACCAATTATTTTCATTTTATTAATTAGAAAAGCAAGTTAAATACATAAGATGATGGTTACATGCATAATATGATGCATAAAAAAAGACTTAAACCTAGAAACCTTGAATTACAATGTCCATAGTAACAGACCACATCTATCCCTAAATTGAGTCTGTGCTGGAAGATAATCTTTCTTAGTTTCTAAGAAATTATAATTAGTATATTTCCCACAAAAAAAGTCTGGTTTCTCAGGGCTCCTAGTACAATTAAATGATAAAAAGAACTACTATGTTGATTTTCAGTGCTCAAAGATGCTGGTTCATAAATTGCAGGAATAAAATAGGAATTACATAAACATCTACACTCTAACACACACACACACACACGTATATATTTACACATCTAATTTAAATGCACATATATATAATTCATAAGGTTATGTAGATACATATGTATCTTAATATATATATATATATGTATATATATATACATACATTTTAGCACTTAAATAAATTCTTTCACTCATCTATAGTGACAGTAATCTTTCCTAAACTTATAAAGATACTTTTATCTCAAATTTAAAGTATATAGTTATTTATACCTCCTTCAAATCATAGTTATCCATAATTCTAAATGTACAATTGATATATATATACCCTAAATTAATGTAGTATCTACACTCCTAAATTAGATATCAACATTTTAAATGTTGATATTTAATTTATCTACACCACTCAAATTTCATAGATATTTAGACCTTTAAACTTAAAATAATATCTGATACCTCTAAAATATATTGATATTATTCTAATGGAACACATTAACTTTTAAAACACTAAATATTAGTACACATTCAGCAATAGAACTGGGTTTCCCCACTATAATATTTATATATTGAAAAAAAACACACACAGATATTATTATTATTAATGAGTGGCTATGCTGTCACTTAAAAACAAGTAAAAATTTTCAGGATTTTTTTTTTCTTCCTAAGGCTCATAATTTTCATCTGCATGACTTTAATTCTAGCTGTCCATCTGGTTGTTCCAGATGGAACATGTTACTATTATAACACTATCTGCGTTAGAAATTAATTGATATTACCTAGATTAATAATAAGATAAAGATATGTTTTTGAAAAATCACCTTGTGGGTATGGTAACTTTGGATAAGTGTTGATTTGTGACTTAAATATAGCACAGGCTATCCATTGAATTTGAGTAATTACTTACCAGAGAAGAAAAATAGAAGTGGTCCTGTGTCTCAGAAAAGGAGTCTATTCTAGTCATAGAGTTCTTCTTTTCCCTTCTCTCCTTCCCATCTCCCAAAAAAACACTGTTAGAATTAGATTGAATTACCTCTTCATTTTAAAGGCCATAGGCCCTAGGGCAGAGTATGACTATCCATATCACTGTAAGCCTGAGGAAGCAGGATATAACTGGAATGGTTGAGGCATTAATATGGGTCTGCTTAATAAAATAAGCAATAATCTAGTTATCACTTTAAGTCCTGTGTGTGCATTTAGCAGAAGTTTTAAATTTGGCCTTCTTTGGAATGGCTGAACAACTGAGCAATGACTTAGGTACCTAGGTTCCCCCATCTTTCTGCTCAACCATCAGAGTCATCTGCTGTTTGTTTCTAGGTTGGTTGTCTTATGTCTACAATGCAGCTGCTGCCAATCTCTGTCTAATGTGCTCTTTTAACAGCTTTGTATGATAGAAGGGTGTTCCCAGGTACTGTTCCTACATTTTTCTCATGCAATATGTATTTTTACAATAAAAATTAACAAGGAAATTCATGATGAATAAAATATCCACATATTAAATAAGGACAGATCTGTAACAGTGCTGTGCAGAGCCACATTAGAGCTTGAGGCAAAAGTAACAGCCTTATCTTAACCCTGTTGGCTATTCTCACCATATTTTTGTCCTTCTAACCCCTGGGACTACCCATGCTCCAATCCACACTTCCCTTCCTGGGAAAAGTGATGGATAAGTCAACTTTTGTCTTCATATAGTTCTTTTTGTTATTATTGTTCTCACTTTTTATTATGAAGTAAAATCCATTCCCAGGAGCCCATCAGCAGACTCACCTTACATTTCATGGCCCATAATGGGTTGTGTGCATACTGTAAAGCCTGTTGTTAGAAATGATATGGTTGTCCTGAGCCAATTGCTATTCACCTGAATACTGGACGCAATCACACTAAAACTGAAACAACACATCCTGATATTAACTGTAAAATTAGCAGATGGGTGCAGCTCACAACATTTACACTCTAATACAATACTATATATATATATATATATATATATATATATATATATATATATATGCATATATCAATACTCAATACCTTAGGGCTCTTGTTTTTTTCACAAAGGCATATATCAATATCTTAGGGTTCTTGTTTTTTTCACAAAGCTATTTCTCAATCTATAACATGACACTGTCTTCTACAACGTTTTTAAAAAGTTAAACATTGACTAGCTTTTTCCAAGTTATGAACAGTGTCTGAACATGGTAAGTTCTGAGCAGCAGAACAATAAATCCATAAAGAAGTAAAATGTAGAGTCAGGTGCATTGCTGGAGCTGCTGCAAAGGCTGCTAGTGCTGCAGGGTAGTCCCATCCACTGCCCCTGCAGAGCCACTGGTTTCTGTGTGACCATTCTGCCAGGCTTGGTGCAAGTTGGGGACCTCAGGATTAAAAATGGCTGTGGAGTAGGTGGATGCTGCATGGACATGCTCCCATGACTAAACTGGAGTTAACACTGAAATACAGAAAAACTTTCTGAATAATCAAATGAAAACATGCTAGAGAGAATCCTGATAACTGAAGGTGGAAAGTGGAGACCACATAGAGACTGGGGGGAATACAGTTGACCCATCATACTGGAAAACACCTTGGCCCACAGTGCAGAGTTTCTGAGGCCCATTAAGAAACTGAGTATAACAATTAGCCTCCAGGCAGAAGCAATCACCCCATCATATTGCAAAAACCTCTAGCCACACCTGTGAACAATTTCCTGAGAGCTATTCAAGATGGAATTCTATCAGTCTGTAGGCAGAGGCAATCTCTGGAGCTTTGAGTCTTTGCCTGATCTAATTAGTAAGAAGCAGCATTTGCACTAGATATTGAGAGGCATAGCAGATCTACCTAATACAGAGTTATAAACCCAAATAGGCAGCCAGAATGAGGAAAAAAAGAAACAACACCTAAATGAAATAACAGGAGAATTCTCCAGAAGAAGTGATAAATGAAATGGAGATAAGACATTTATCAGATAAAGAGTTCTGAGTAAGGATGGTAAAGATGCTCAACAGCATGAGAAACAATATAATATCTATGAAAATGGAAATAAAGAATGACATAGCACGAATAAAGAACGCATTGGAAGGAATACACAGCATATAAGGGGAAGCTGAGGATTGAATCAGAAGACAAGGTTAAAAAAATCAACTATTCAGAGAACCAAAAAGAGAAGTAAAAATAAATAAATAAGAAATATGGTTGGAAATACTTAGAGCATAAAAGTTGAAAGCCACTAAGATAGTCCTGTAGATTAGTACCTTGAGTCCATGTCTTATTTGATACAGAACAGAGCATTTTTATGCATAATCATGATGCTACAGACTAAATATTGTGCTCTCTTCCCAATCTATATGTTGAAAGCTAGCCCTCAATGTAATCCTATTAGAAGGTACAGCCTTTAGGAAGAAATTACCTGAGGGTTAAACCCCTATGATAAGATTAGAAGTCATATAAGAAAAGATAGGGTTTGTGAGCACATGATAAAAAAAAAAGAGGCCATCTGCATACCAAAATCAAGCTGGCAGCCAATTTGGTTCTCACCAGCAACCAAATTGGCTGCCAGCTTGATCTTGAACTTCTCATCCTTTAGAAATGTGAGAAATAAATGTTTTCTAAGTCAACCCATTTCTTCTATCTTTTGTTATACAAGCTCAAATTAAGATGTCTGGCAAGAACAAAGGAAGACTAGATGGTCACTCCATGCACTCTGAAGCATGTGTCACTTTGCCCTTGACACCAACCTGGACATTTAGGTCCTATTATATCACTGACTATTGTATCTTGGTATACATTAGCCTTCAAAAACCTCAAGTTCCACTTCCAACTGTTAAATTTTCATGATGCAAAGCCACATAGACCAATTTTGTACATTAGATGACAACAAAATGTGAACTGTGTCTTTGTATTTTTGGGTTTTTGTCTTTTTTTCCAGGGTGTGTATTATATACACTGAGTGGCCAGATTATTATGATCTCTGAATGCATAATAATCTGGCCACTCAGTGTATATCCTATATGATAAAAGGCTAATATTTAAATTGTCCCCTTGACCAGGAGTTTGACCAGCAGGCATACCAACCAACCATCCATGTCCCCTCCCCCTTGGCCAGGCTGGCCAAACCTCACCCATGCACTAATTCATGCACTGGGCCTCTAATACATATATATATGTATAGAAAAGCCTCTATAAATTACTGTGACAACATAAAGATGTCATATCTTGTCTTTATTAATTTAATTATTCTGTGATACTAGAAGATAAGAAAAATATACTATCAATTGATTTTCAGATGGCCTTGTATAGAATAAATCAATTTGGCATTATCAGAACATGACTAAGAAAGATCCTTTTCATTCATTGGCTAGAGCACTGGAGGACCCAAAATTCAGGCAGGATTTCATGCAGCTACACACTTTCAATTTATGCCTACTTACATGTCCTATATTTATTCTGATTGCATCAAGGAGAAAGTTTCAATCAGGCACTAATGTGAACTAACAAACTAGTTCACAGCCCACTGTTCTTTTGATGATAGAGGCACACCTAGAAAAAGACAGTGAGACAAGACAGAGGAGGAGGAAGGTGAAAGGCAATGCTCCAGGGACACCAGGAAGTGACTTTGCTATGTATTTGGAATTAAATATCAATTACTATCTGATTAACAGATTGAGGTACAGAGTACATGGATAACCTATAAAAACTATTTAATAATATGTTTGTGATGAGATGCATTCTGACTGTGTTTATACTTATGTGTAAAGTCCATTAGACTTTATAAACTTATAAACTTTTGAAGTTAGATCTGAGAACTCATTTGTCCAATTTTTCTTCGTTTTACAGATTAATAGATTGAGGTACAGAGTACATGGATAAGCTATAAAAATATTTAATAATATTCTGACAGAACTTTGTCTAGAAACTAAAAGACTTAATCACTATTCTTTCCGTGTCACTACAGTGCATGTAAGAAAACTTCACAAACCACTACACAGATATTAAATATTCCCTGGTTCATATATTATGCAACACTTACAGAAATGATTAACTTTTCCATATAGCCCATGCTTAGTCCTTTATGATGCAACATAGTCACTCATGAAATAGCATTAGTAATTTGGAAAAGTTATAGTTTCTTATTTACCTCTTCTCTGAGTTAAGTCACCTCAATAAATCATTGCCACAGGAATTAGCTATATTTCTTCCATTTTTTATCCCGTGCAAATCTGGATGTCCTTTTATTTTGCAGGATCCAAAAACAGTCTCCCCAATTGTGTAAGACATTTGCTTTCTCACAGAGTCCACAATAGATTCTAAGTAATATAGTTCTTTGCTTTTACTGATATCTGTCTGTGTTTCATATCCAAAATTAATAGAATCACACCTGTTTTATATCCATAATAATGGTAATGACTAAGTGTATTCACTTCTCTTTTACTGGGACAAAGGAATAAAAGGATAAAGTAATATCTTGTGGGTTTGGTTCCTGACTACCATAACACAATGAATATTGCAATAAAACCAGTCAAAATCTTTTTGCTGATGAAGACCCTTGCCTGCTATATGTAGAAAGTAAAACAACTATGAAGCACAATAAAACAAGGTATGCCTGCATGACACTCTCCCCATTGTGGTTTAGTGCATGTGCCTAATTCCATCTTTTAGGGCTCCAGGGCATGTCCTATATCATTCTTAATGGAAGCATTGCATAGACTTTATGGTCCTTTTACACTATTTTTCTCATCATGTCAACTGAAGAAACTACCAGTTCCAGGTGGTAAAGCCACCATGTGGTGAAGATACTATCTACTTGGGTCTCTGAGAAGATGGATGGTCTGCAGCACTGCAGACTTCTCATGAGTGGAAATGAAAGCTTCAAGAATTAGGAGGTTCTTCTGTCATACATTATTTAACATCTCCTAATTAATAGGCTTTAGTCAGGATACTCTCTCCAGGATGTTTTAAATATTTAAATTTGAAAGAGTAAAGTTTGGTCAAATATTTATTTAGCCATTCATGATACCTCATATTAAGCATTTTGCTAATACAGGGAACTGCAAAATGAATAAAACCCAACTTTGACTTGTAGTGCTTCACAATCTGGGGCAAAAAAACAACCAATGGTATACTAGAGAGATAGATGGTCGAAACTGGCATGTGCTTAGCACTCTGAATAAACCAAGAGAAAGGATCTTCCTGAAAAGTTATTATGGCTTTATGGGAAATTTTACATATTTGGTGACTAAAGGGCTGAACACCTGTTGGGCAAAAGCAGCCAAGAGGGCCAACCGCAGAGAGAAAATATCATGAACAGTAGCACAGAGTGGGAAAGCAGTATATATTAGCAAAGTATTTTGGCATAGAGATGCAGGGGCCAGGTCATGGAGGAGTGTTGCCATCCCACAGGTTTTGATTTTGGTTTTATAAATTCATATAGTTAAGTATTCTTCACCTTGACTGCCATCAGTGACCTGTGTGCGGTACATGCCTGAAGCTCTGTGAGGAGATGCATTCTGACTGTGTTTATACTTATGTGTAAAGTCCATTATGGGAAAGGATAGCTCTCTCATACATCATTGGACCTGGGCAGTGAATAGGCTTTAATCTAATATACATGAGAGTGATTCATTTGCTGAAGACCAAAGGGATACTCAGGCTCTTCTTTTTTCCTTCTTGGTTTCATTAAAAACAAACAAATAAACTTAACCAAATACACATGCCCACAGTTCCGTAACTATTAGATCACTGAAAGAATAAGAGATAATTCTGATCTGAAATCCACAGATAAAATATATCTTTTAAAAAATAATAAACAAAAAGATTATAATCCTCAAGGAATCTGTAGAAATTTTCTCCCTTCATCTCTTCAAAGAAGAAATGCATTTATTAAAAAAATAATTTAAGAAAGAAAAGTTCAAATAAAAACTTATTCCACCCATCAGGGGTAACTGTCATTAACAATTGAGGTCATCATGCCAGACAGAGATCTATGTGTAAAAAGAGCTGAGAGATTAAGAGATGAATACATGTGGTGGGGATACAAAGCATGTGAATGTGAAATTCTATTGTTGACAATTTTTATTTACTGAAAGTGATAGGATTTTATAGGACACTATTGGCCCAATGCATGAAATTCATGCATGGGGGTGTGTGTCCTTTAGCCTGTCCTGTACCCTCTCCAAGCCGGGACCCCTCAAAAGATGTCCTACTGCCAGTTTATAGAGATCAGGCCTAAACCAGCAGTTGGACATCCCTCTCCCAATCTGGGACTGCTGCCTCCTACTTGCTCACCTGCCTGCCTGCCTGATTTCCCCTAACCACTCTGCTTGCCAGCATGCTAGCCCCCAAATTCCTCCTATGCTAGTGAGCTCACCCCTACCTTCCCTCCCTACTGGCCTGCTTGGCCGCAACTTTCCCCTCCTGGCCTGCTCACCCCAAACTACACCCCTGCTTGTCTGCTCATCCTCAACTGTCCCCCCTCCGCCAGCCTGACCTCCTCCAGTGGCTCCCCCAACTGGCCTGATCACCAACAACTGCTATCTTATCCTGGCTTGAACACCCACAACTGCCCTCCCCTCTTGGCCTCTAACCACCTCTTCCATAGCCTCACCACCTTGTCCAGAAGAATGTGTGGAAGGTCTCCTGGAAGGTCTCTCAGTCTATTCAGCATATCACCTTTTTATTAGTATAGATAGAGGCCTGGTGCATGGGTTTTGGCCAACTGGTTTGCCCTAAAGGGTGTCCCAAGTTTTGCCCTGGGGGTTCCCTTGGTGCATAGGGCGGCCTGGGTGAGGGGCCTATGGTGGTTTGCAGGCTGGCCACACCCCCTTCAGGATGGGGTCCCTGTTAGGGTGAGGAGGTGATGGCTGTTTGCAGCTGGCCATACCCGCAGCAGGGATTCTTACTCTATGGGGGCGTAGCCAGCCTGGGTAAGGGGCTGAAAGTCATTTTAAGGCTGGCCACGCCCCCCAGTGACCCAGGCTCCCAGCGTCTCCTTCAACCACTGCCAGGGTGGTGGGAAGCTTGGTTTCCTTCATCGCCCGGGGCAACCCAAGCTTCCTGCTCACTCCAGCTCTGTGGCTGCTGCCATCTTTGTTGGTTTAATTTGCATACTCACTCCTGATTGACTGGTGGCCATAGTGGAGTGACAGTCAATTTGCATGTTTCTTTTTTATTAGTGAAGATTACTAAGTGGAAAAATTGAATGGCTGCAATGGAGGCAAGAGAACTAAATATCACAGACATAATCCATGGTCCATTCTTCGTATTTAAAAAACTGAGTGCTTTTAGAATTAGCTTTTGGTTCAGGGTCCCAAAGCTAATGAAGACAATAGTATAACTGATGTGTGCATGCTAAGGGAGCTGTGCAGGACTCTGTCACACACATGGATTTGAGATTCAGCACCACATAGAAAGAACTTCCTTGTCAAAAGCAGAGGAAACATTTGTCTATAGAAATCATGTCTTTCTGCAAATGTTTTAAACCTTTAGAAGTTGAGAGATCATATTTTGTATTTTTCTTTAAAACCATCTGTGAATATTGGATACAATAAAGAACATCTGATTGCCTGAGCAGACCACCATTCTTTTGATTAAATAACATATTTGTAGACTTTTATGATTTTCATATCATGTTATCTATTGTACTTAGTATATGAATATTCTGATTGCATTCTAATAAATGCTACTGGGTTCCCAATTTAATCATGTGTTCATGAAAATCAGTATTTGCTAACTCTCCTCATAGATCTGAAAATCTGAGTGTGGTCTCTAGAATCAGAGAAAAATTCAAAAACAGTGATTTAAAACAAAAAGTTATCAAATATATCCTGGCAACCAGAAAGCTCAGAGATTGTTGGTTTCATACATAAAAATACTATTACTAAAATGGTTCTCACCAGAACATTTCAGCAATTTAAGAAAAAAGTCTAATGTTTAGGGATTTCAAAAATATATGTTTAATTGACAACAATTTCCCAATAAGCAATAGCTTACTGTCATAATTTAAAAGTGTTACATTTTGCCAAAACCAGTTTGGCTCAGTGGTAGAGTGTTGGTCTGCGGACTGAAAGGTTCCAGGTTCAATTCCAGTCAAGGGCATGTACATTGGTTGCGGGCACATCCCCGGTGGGGAGTGTGCGGGAGGCAGCTGGTCGATGTTTCTCTCTCATCGATGTTTCTAGCTCTCTATCTCTCTCCCTTCCTCTCTGTAAAAAATCAATAAAATATATAAAAAAAAAGTGTTACATTTTATGTCTTTAAGAATACAATCAAATTACACTGTCATATAAAGATGTAATGGAAGCAATTGTTATCTACTTTAATACAGAATTATATAGTTACTTAGATTCAAAAATGTTTGTGTGTGTGTATGTGTGTGTGTGTGTTGTTTTGTTTTTGGCCGGGCATCAGTAAGTTTTAATTTAGATTACAAACACTAAAATTTAATGTTTAAGCATTACCTTTTAGGAAGTAATGTGACACAGAGGTCATTGCAAAATCTAAAAAGTTACAATCTAAGTCTAGATTGTAGTCTAGATTGTAACCTAGAAATCTCAGCAACTTCTATGTTGAAAAATATCAAACCAACCCCTTACATCTTCTACTATTATCATTATTCTATTTTCATGGCCCTTCTGTGAAAGAATTACAGCTTAAATAAAACTTGGTCAAATCTTTTTTTTTTTTTTTAATATATTTTTAATTGATTTTTCACAGAGAGGAAGAGAGAGGGATAGAGAGTTAGAAACATCGATAAGAGAGAATCATTGATCAGCTGCCTCTTGCACACCCCCCACTGGGGACTTGCCTGCAACCAAGGTACATGCCCTTGCCCGGAATCAAACCCGGGACCTTTCAGTTCACAGGCCAACGCTCTATCCATTGAGCCAAACCGGTCCCAGCAAACTTGGTTAAATCTTTACCCAGAGCAAGAACAAAAGTATTAAGAACATCTAAAAAAAGAAGAATGTATATCTTCTTTATAAAATTCTCACCTAACAGGGACAAGTTTTCTTTAATTTGTTCTCTCAAAACCAAAGATATTTTACCTAAATGGAAAAAAAAAGTTTCTAAATAAAACTGTTTTTCTACCCATGACATTTTAGATAAAAGCATCAAAGGAAATTTTTGTAAACAAACTTTTATCCATTTGCCTTTATTACAATATTTAAAAGGTCATAATACAAGTCTCTACTTCCTACAATGACATTTTTATAATAAAAATTCAGGCATACTTATACAAACAAGAAATGGAATCATTGTACATTTTGGGGGAACAAAAGGCAGATTAGCAGACTACAACTTGTTTGATAACAAAGTGAGCACAAATCTACAAAATGTATGCAATTTATAAAAGTTCAGTAACTTTTTAAAGTTTATTGAAGGGATTACAAAAAATGTTTGGGACTTAATATTTTAAAGGCTGTCAGAGAAAGCAGAAGAGCAAATGGGCCGAAGGGAAGTGCCCTGGTGAGTTTTGTGCAATCTCCATCGGCATCTTTATTTAAAAGGGCAAGGAAAGCAAGTGCCAACCAAAGGCTACATTGATTTGGCATCTGACATCTTCCCTTCAGCAAAGAATTCTGAATTACTTTAAAGGGATATCCACTAACTAATAGGAATAAGGTACTCTATCATATATTTTGTCATTTAGCACACACACAAAAACTGCAAGCTTCTTGAAATGAATTTACTGCTTCCAGCATCTCTTATGTTCAACAATATCACAAAAATTTACTTTACTAATGCAACTGGAGTAAATATATATCTGGTGGGAAATGTTTTATTGGATGGGAATCTCAATGAAAAACTTTATTTCTAAGGTGGGAGGAACATAAATGGTCAAAGAGATATGGCTATAATAAATTACATATTCTAGGGAAACTGAAAATATAGCGGCAACCAAGAGAATATCCGGAATAGAATAAATTATGTTGATAAAAAATATGACAAGAGTCTTAATAGACTTGTTTATTTGGAAGCTGTAAATGCCAAGATATTTTTTGGCACTTCTACCTTTTGGATTTGGAATATAAATATTAATGGTAATGGGGTGGATCACAGAGTATAGTATGGTATTAAACCTGTGATCTGTATAAAGGTATATAAACTTCACAGTAAAAATTCAAGGACTGTGCACCCTGAGATGAAAAATGATAAATTTAACCCCAAGGTTTGATTGCCTTCAAATTGACAATAAGAGAGAAAAGAGAAATACCAGAAAGAGACTAGATGCAAAGGCCAGGCCAACCCAGTGCAGAGCCCAGGTCGCTGGGCAATGGATTCCCAGATCCTCAGTTCTCACTAGAGTGCACTTAACTGTGGTCTGGCCACACCCTGCAGGCCCAGGTCCAGGTTTCCAAGCCAAATTTCCCATTCAAATGAGTCTTTGAGGTCACAAAATATACTCCCAGACAAAGAAGAGAATTACACTAGCACTCAGGATGAAGCAAAGCAATGGAGAAAAATAACAGACATCTTTCTGAATGGCCGTGTTCCCACCAGTTGTTCTTGTCTTGCTATACAATACTCTGTCCATACTCTCAGATTCTTCTCACAGAAACACCAGGAAAATCAGTTTAACAGGGAGCATGTGTAATAGTGTCAACAATAATTTTTTAAAATAAATAAATAGGTAGATAGATAATACTGACCATGATGGCAATTATATTAATGAAAATTAGTATACAACTCAAAATCTTACACTGTAATAAAAAATTTGGCATTCAAGTCAGATTTTTAAAAATATATTTCATTTAAATTTATAACAGTTGTATTTGAAAGCTAATCTCCAAATCAATTATTCTTTAAAAAAATCAACTTATTGGAAGCCAAAGGTAATCTGAGACAAATGCAGCATCCATTGGATTTTGTACCTCATTATGTCTTATCAAACTGGTTCCTATTAGCATAGCTAAAATGACTGTGATTTATCAATTGAAATAATTTATTACAAGTCTGGTGTATGTCAGATGCCGTGCTAAATCATCAATATGTAGGAATGCATAAGAAATTGTTCACCTCATCATATCCAATAGGGAGATAGTAGAATGCAATATTAATTTTTTTGTGATAGATGATGTATAAATTATAGAGATGATGGAGGAGGGAGTGGTGCTCACTCAGAGTGGAGGAGGAGTCAAACATTTTCTGGACACATTATTGCTTTAAAAAGGCATTTAATGTTTTAGAAACTTTACAAGGAGTGAATGTTAACACATTTTCTATATGAAATCTCCTTGAAGTTTAGTGATGTTACAACTCAATTCTAGTGGACCCCCACTTATACCAGATACAATAAATGCAAAATCAATGATGCCCTCATGAACATTATATGGAAGAAGATACAGACATAAGAGGTTTCAATACAATATGACAGAGCTCTTATAATGTGTAACATATTATAGTTTGCTGAGGAGCTTAGTAACAATAGTCACAGAACTCCTTGACCTGAGAGATAAGGCAGAATGGAGATCAGATGGAATTTTAGGATGATAATATCTGAGCTGAGTACTGATTATTTAATAGGATTCAGCCAGGAAAAATGAGGTGTTATATGAGAAGGGAAAGAACAGGGGAGGGGATGGTGGCTGCAAAGAAAACATTCCAGATAGAAAAATACCACGAAAATAGAAAAATGACTTGTCATGAGGGAGACAGTAGATCTGCATTCAGTGGGGCTGGAGGAGTTAAAGCCTGGAGGAGTTATTGGCAGTTGAAGAACACCGTCACCTAAGGTTTTCAAATAAATCCCACTTGGTATTATATGGAATTTGGTTTGAAAGGGACACTATTTAAAGCTGGGGAGAAGATAGACTATTTTAGGGATCCAGGTGAGAGCCACTACCGTGTTTCCCCGAAAATATGACATCCTCCAAAAATAAGACCTACTTACAGGTTTCCTTCTGTGTGAAATATAAGGCATCCCCCCAAAAATAAGACCCCCCTAGGCTAAACATGAGAGATTTGGTCCACTGATTCTGAAAGAAATGGAGTCACAAGAAATTCACCAGGAAATTCAGGAATTGGATTGTTATGATGATGTTCCAGAAGATGATGGCATGATTGTCATTGAATAAATGAGTAAATTCTTGATACTGTAGGATTCACAGTTTGTCTGGTTTGTGTTGACAACTACTGTACTACCGTACTGTATACAGGTAATAAATTTCCTTTATTTTCACTTAACAATAAATGTGTACCATATTCTTCTTCATGGAAAAATAAGACATCCCCTGAAAATAAGACCTAGGGCATCTTTGGGAGCAAAAATTAATATAAGACACTGTCTTATTTTCGGGGAAACAGGGTATTAATAGTAATGTGGACCTGAGTGGGAGAAAGGCAAAGGATTTAGAAAACAGATTCAAAAAAAGGTTCTAGCCCAATAGGAGTGGTTTAGTTAGTTGAGCATCTCCCTGTTTACCTAAAGGTTGCAGGTTTGATTCCTGATCAAGGCACATACCTGGGTGGTGGGCTCAATCCCAGGTTGGGTCATGTACAGAAAGCAACAATTGATGCTTCTCTATCACATTAATTTTTTTCTCTCTTTTTCTCTCTAAGCGTGCCCTGAGATGAGAATTTAAAAATTATATTAATGTCTACCAATAAAGCATGATTCTAAAGATAATGTTCCTCTACTCTTCTGTAGCAAAGTAGATGTTATAGATAAATAGAAATAAAGATAACTAGATTTATTTATAACCATATCAATATCTGTCATCTATAGATGACTTCAAATTATACAAATTATTTATCTGCCATTCATATCTAAATATCTATTTATTTATCTATCTATATATATTACTTACCTACCATCTATCTTTAATTTAGAGCTTTGTTTGATTGCCCCTCAAACCAAAATACAATTCTATAGGTAGTACTAGCAGTTTTAAACCCTGAACAATATGCCTTAAGGTTTATGATTCCTTGATGATGTGAGAGAGTCCTAATTACAGAAACTTTGTTTTTGTCTTAGTTATTTAAATACTAGAGGCCTGATGCACAAAATTCAGGCAAGAGTGGGCTCTCACAGCCCTGGCTGACCGGATGTGCATCCGGATGGGCGTCTGGATGTTCGTTCTGCTGTTTTGCCATTAGGTTGATTTGCATATTATGCCTTTATTATTATAAATTTATCCTTTCTCCTTTTTAACTTTTTTCCAGAAGGTCATGAAAAATGAGAAGGCCATTGCTAAGTTTATGGATGGATTTTTTTAATTTTTAAATTACAGTTGATACACAATATTACATTAGTTGAAGGTGTACATCCTCATGATTAGATACTTAAAAACTTACAAGTGAATACCCACCTGACACCATATATATTTAAATGTTATTGACTATATTCCCTATGCTGTACTTTGCATACATGACTATTCCATAACTATGAATTTGCACCTCTTAATCCCTTCTCCTTTTTTACATATTCCCTCAACCATCCTCTCATCTGGAAACTGTCAAAATGTTCTTTGTGTCTAAAAGTGTTTCCACTCTACCTGTTTACTTTGTTTTTTAGATTCCACATATAGTAGTAAGACATTTGTTTTTTTCAGTCTCATTTATCTTACTAAGCATAATAACTTCTAGGTCCATTAATGTTGCAGATGGCATGATTTTATTCTTTTTATGGCTGAATCATATTCTACTTTATATATATATATATATATATATATATATATATATATATATATTATATATATATAATATATATATTATATATATAAATATATATAAATATATATATATTCCAATGTTGGAATATATATATATACTTCTTTATCCATTTATCTATTAATGGACACTTAAGTTGCTCCCATATCTTGGCTGTTGTGAATAATGCTGCAATAAACACATGGTTGTGTATGCAATGTTTCTTTAGATAAATAACCAGAAGGGGAGTTGGGGGTATTTTTCTCTCGTTACATAGCCTTTGTTTTAAAATCTCTTGTTTGGTATATGTGTTCCTAACCCAGCTTTTTTGTTTTGTTTTGATAAAATATTTTTCATCTCTTTAATTTCAGTCTGTGTATGCCTTTCAATCAGAAGAGAGTCTCTGTAAACAGCACTGGAGGCTCAATGCATGAAATTCATGCAAGGGGCTTAGCCCTCATAGCCACAGCAGTTTGCCTCCCATCCTCGCATCCTCACAGCTGCACAGCCCCAGCTTGTCTGGAAGGTCATCGGGGATGGATGTCCAGAAGGTCGTTTGGCTCTCCAGTTTAATTAGCATATTGTTTTTATTATTATAAATATGTAAGGGTCTTATTTTGTTATTCATTTACTCTGTATATCTTTCTTAATTGTTTTGTTTAAATCTAAGCCTCTCAGACATACAGACTGTCACACATACACACACATACACACACACACACACACACACACACACACACACACATGTGCCCTAGTCCTCTCACTTCTCATTCAGTTACACTCTGCCTCACTTTGTTCCTGCTAACCACAATGTTGGAATCTGTATGTCTTTTGATTGGAGCATTTTATCAATTTGAACTTAATTATCAATAGCTATGTATTCATTGCCATTTTATTATTCATATTTTAAACTTTTTTTTTTTATTCTTAATGAAGATCCTTTAATATTTCTTATAATACTGGTGTTGAATTTCTTAAGCTTTTCCTTTTCTCAGAAACTCTTTATTTGTTCTTCAATTCTAAATGATAGCTTTGCTGGGTAGAATAATCATGGTTATAGATCCTTATTTTTCATCACTTTGAATATTCCATGCCAATTTTTTCCAGCCTGCAAAGTTTCTGTTAAGAAATCAACTGACAGTTTTATGAGGGATATTTTGTAGATAACTAATTGCTTTTCTCTTGTTGCTTTTAATATATTTCTTTGTCATTAACCTTTGCCATCTTAATAATGATGTGTCTTAATATGGGCCTCTCTAGGCTCCCAGGTCTTGTATGTCTATTTCCTTCACCAGGTTAAGAACATTTTTTTAATAATAATTTTTTTCAAATAGGTTTTCAATGTCTTTCTCTTTCTCTTTTTCTTATGGCACCCTCCTGATGTAAATATTAGCACACTTGAATTTATCCCAGAGGGACCTTATGCTATCCCCTTCTGTAAATTCTTTCTTTCTTTTTCTTTTTTTTTTTTTTTCACTGCTCTGATTGGGTATTTTCTGCTTTCTTATATTCTAAACCACAGATTTGATACTCTGTTTCATCTACTCTACCATTGATTCCCTGTTATTTATTCTTCATTTTAATTAGTGTAGCCTTCATTACTGACTGGTTCTTATTTATGGCTTCTGTCCTTTCTATGCTATTGCATTTTTTTACTGTTTCTTGTGCAACCTTATAACTATTATTTTGAACTCTGTATCTGGTGGTTTGATTGCTTTCATTTTACTTAGTTATTTTATTCAGATTTCTCATGTTCTTTTATATGAGACTTACTTCTTTTTCCCCCCTCATTTTGGTTGTTTTCTACTTCTACTACACAGGGGCTAATGCCAAAAAGCAGGACTTGCTTCAGTGATGCTTTGGTGCCCACTGAGTCCACCTATTGAGTGTGTCACTAATAGAGGTAATTGTATTTTATTTATTTTATTTTTTAATATATTTTATTGATTTTTCACAGAGTTAGAAACATCGATGAGAGAGAATCATTGATCAGCTGCCTCTTGCACACCCTCCACTGGGGATGTGCCCACAACCAATGTACATGCCCTTGACTGGAATCGAACCTGGAACCTTTCAGTCCACAGGCCGATGCTCTATCAACTGAGCCAAACCGGTTTCGGCAGTAGTTGTATTTTAATCTGGTGTAGTCTGAAGCTGCTAACTGGGTCACTGACTCTACCTGCAGATGGATGCTACTTGTGCTGTACTTGGAGTTGCCTGTGAGAGATCAATTTGTGAACTGGGACTAGCTGCTGCTAGAGCCAGGCTCGGGGCCAGTTAACAAGAAGAATGGTGAAGTATGATGGAGGCAGAGTCCAGATGATGCTTATTTGAGAGTTTTCAGGGAAATATGAAGCTGGAAACAATTGGATAGACCTGCAAATTGGGTGGGGTGAAGTCTCAGGGAATCACCATGTCAGGATGAACAGCATTAGGGAGTATTTGAGTGATAGAGACTTAGCTATGGTGCTCACCTGCCAGCTCTGTGTGGAGAATAATCAGAAAAGAACAATGTACTCTTTCAGCACATCTGTTTAGAAGAAAATTACCCCTTCTTCCCTAGTGCTGAAGTCAGACAATCAGTTATTCCCCATATTTCCCAATGCCATTTGGGCTGCTGCCCCAGTGCTGGCAATAGAGTGAGTGAGTTTGTCTAAGTCTTAGTGTGGGCCCTTTAAGAGGAATACCTGGGACTTCAGAAGTCCTCTGTTTCAGCATGACAATCTCCACTGGTTCTTACAGCCAGAAGTTAGGGTAACTTCTCTTCCTGGTACTGGGACCCTGAACTTGGAGTTTTGATGTGGGGCTCCTTAGAGAGGACCTCCACAGCTGAGACATCCCTCCTGATTTTTAACTGCCACATGTGGGGATGGGGCTAGCACATGCTGAATCTCATGCCCTCCTATCAGTCTTGATGTGGTTTCTTCTCTATCTATTTATAAGACCTTTGTTGAGCTATATTTAAGATTTTCTGAATGATGAATATTCTGTAATTTAGCTGTAGATTTGATGTAGTTGTGAGTACAACATTTTTTAGTACTTCATTTACTTATGTCACTATCTTGTTGTGCCAAGAACTTCATTTACTTATGCCATTTACTTATGCCACTATCTTGACCAAAATGTCTCAGGAGTACTTTTCTCATTATTAAGGACTTTATTAATAATTACATTTATTTTTTTATATTTATTTTAAAGTTGTTTAGTCTATATCCCTATAGAAGCAGATGATGGGACAGAGTTAAGAGTGCAAAGTATTTATTGGTAAAAGAGTGGAAATAAACATATTTGGTTATCGGAAGCTTTCAAAATGCAATGTATTGATAGATCTGATATCTGTAAAAATATATATAGGAGGTTAGTGAAAACATTCATATGTGGGGAACACTTTATTGTGCAGTAGGTAAGAACTACATAAGGCAGAAATGTCCAGATCCTAGTGTCTCTATACTTGCATTGCTTAAGGACTGCCCAAGAAGAATTTGGCCAGAGATTTAATGCTGAGGGAGATTATCCTAGTTTAACTCCTAGTAAGGCTGAGTGAAAAACCCTTGACTTCTGCTATATACCCTCGTACTACATGGATCCCCATCTCCGAATACGTTTTCGGGAGCAGATTCCCCAGCATCCCAGCAGACCTTTGTTTCTAAGGAAGACCTTAAAAGCAAAGATAGGGATGAACTCTATTCTAATATTACATTGATTATAGGGACTTGACTAATCATTCATTAATTCTCTTTCCTAAACTCTAAATTCCCCTCAGTCTCAACCTATTGCCTCTGTTTGTCCTGGAGCTTGCCTAGAGTGTAACCCATAACCAATTTGGGGGTAGTCTGAGTCCCTTGTAATCATTTATTGCTCAGGCCAGTGTTTCAACACTAGTTTATTTCACATTTGGGCAACAGAATTGCAAGGGACACTCATGTGGAATTCCAGAGTTTCACAATACGCCTCTATGCTTTCTTGTATAGCAGCAGCCCTACCTCCTCCAGTTAATCAGAGTCAATTACCCTGACATAGGATGACTCTTTTTGTTTACTGGTTCCTGGACAAAAGGAGTTCAAAGTGCCCTGTCAGCTGTCGTTTATAGTTCTATGAGACACTAGCTGTGTTTCTTTCCATGACTAAGTTCCCTTTCAGGACCAGATTTCCTAACTCTGAAAAGCCCAGAGTTATGGAGTTGGAAAGCCAAAATCCCCCAGTAGTTCACTGGAAGTGACGGTTAGTTGTGCTTCCAGTCGCTTGTTCCTAACACAAGCATTCTTCCCATTGGGTCACAGTGCCACATAGAAGTCTCATCCAATGAGTATATTGCAGCCTCCCAAGATACTACCCTGTCAGACCATTCCAAATTCCATCAAGCTGCTTTTTAATGATGTGTTATGCAATACCATCAGTTGAATCTATAATTATTGAAACAAACACTTATGTAGCTTATTCACTTAAAAATGGGTTCCTTGGTCAGGAACTTTATCAGTCCTGATAGTGATGATGACTGAGGTTCTGTAAGAAAGTCAAACCCTTAGCAGGAAAAGTAAGTGTCCATTCCAGAAAGAATAACTCCTATACTAAAGAGGCCCATTGAAGTAATCTTGCCACTAAATGGCTATTTGGTCTAACTTAGGAATGGTGACACATTGTGAGCTAATACTGGACTCTGCTGGAGGCTGTCCATGTAGATGGCAGCAGCAATAATGGCTTTGACAAATGAAAGGCCACACTGCAGCTGAAACCGGTTTGGCTCAGTGGATAGAGCATTGGTCTGTGGACTGAAAGGTCCCAGGTTCGATTCTGGTCAAGGGCATGTACCTTGATTGCGGGCACATCCCCAGTAGGGGGTGTGCAGCAGGCAGCTGATCGATGTCTCTCTCTCATCGATGTTTCTAGCTCTCTATCCCTCTCCTTTCATCTCTGTAAAAAATCAATAAAATATATATATATTTTAAAAGGCCACAATGCAGAGAGTCTGTACCACTGGGGTCAGTCAGTTCATGTGCCCAACATGCCATTTGTGCCTAGCAGGTGACCAAAATCTTGTAATGTTAACTGGCCAAGTAATTTTGTATTTTCTCTTTGTTTTTATTGGATAGACTTGCTAAAGTTTTATTAATTTTATCTTTTTAATTAACTTTATTGAAATTATTAAGAAGCAGATGTAATTTCTATTGCTTACTTGTTTTATTCCATTGATTTCTGCTTATATTTATTCCCCTTGTTCTTCTGCTTGCTATAAGTTTAATTTGAACTCCTTTTATAGTTTCCTAACATGAAAATTAATTTTTATTTTAGATCTTTATTTTTAATATGTGCACTTAATACTATAAATCTTTATCTAAGCACTGATCTAGAAGCAAAGCACAATTTTGGTAACTTGTATCTTATTTTAATTTAGTTCAAAATATTGTTTAAATTTCTCCTGAGATTTTCTGTGACAAATGAGTTGTTTAAAGTGTGTCTAATTTCCAAATAGTTGGGGATTTTCCAGCTATCTTTCTGTTGTTTATTTCTTGTTTAATTCCACTGTGATCTGAGGACACACTTTGTATTATTTTCAGGGTTTTGGCATGTATTAAGGCATATTTTATATCCAAGAATATGGTCTATCTTGATGAACGTTTCATATAAACTTGAAAAAGTATGCACTCTGCTGGTTTTTGATGGAATGTTCTATAGATGTCAATTTCATTTGGTTGGCATGTTGTTCAGGTAATCAAAATCCTCTTACTGATTTTTTACTTGTTTAATCTGTCAGTTACTGAAAGATGTGTGTTGAAATACCCGATTATGAAGGTGGATTTATATTTCTCCTTTTAGTTATATCAGTTTTTGCCTAATGTATTTTGCTTTTCTGTTTTGAGATGCATACACATTTAGGGTTTCATGTCTTTTTAGAGAACTAACTTATTTATTTGTTATTACAGACTCCTCTTTACTCATTAAAACATTTTTGTTCTGATCCATACATCATATAAACTTAATATAACTACCATTCTCAGGCTTTCTTTTGATTAGCCATTAACATGGATTCTTTGGCTTTTCTTTTTAATTTTACCTTACCCGAGTCTATATTTTTAGTGATGGGCTTCTTAAGACAGCATGTTGTTAATCTTCTGTTTTTGTTTTACAAATCTGTCTTTTAATAGGTACCATTAGACACTGTCATTTAAAATTATTTATATAGTTGGATTGATATCTATTGATATTACATTTAAAACTGTTTTCTATATGTTGCATTGGCTCCTCTGAAATTGTTCACAATTATATTCAATGATTAAAATTCAGCCTATCAGTTTTTCTTGAAGAGAATAGATCCCTTTTATCTGGGTCATATGCTTTCATAACTTATGCTTTGCAAATCTGTCTCTTCTACTCACCCGGGAGCTTCATGGTGGTAAAGTGCTTGAATTATTCAGTATCAGAGATGCCCGACTGAGTGCCTGTCAGTCACCAAATTCTTAATAAGAGTTTGTTGAATGAAAGATGAATATAGGAAAAATCAGTGTTAAGTTTGAGGAAAGTAACAAAAATATGAAGAGAAAATGAAAATCAACTTTAATAACAACAATAATAACATTTTAAAATAAAGCACATTATACTCCATACTGTGGCCAGAAATAGGTTATATTTTGCATAAAAATAAGTAGAGGGAGGAATGTGTTAATATGTTTATCTGAGAAGTGTATACTTCAGCAATGTGCTGACATCCTTCTGTCCATCAGCAGATTTTGACTTTCAGTGCAAAAGCATCTGGAAGAGTAGGGACAGAAGAAAAAAGCAGTACTGCTTGGCCAACCTAATCTTGAGGTCCTGTCTGGGGAAAAAAAGTGGAAAAATAACTGTGCTCAATGCAAAAATCTTAGAGCTAAATAACCCACAGTTGTTTATTGTTGCTTAATAATAATTGTTAATTATTATTGTGTTTCTTGGATCCTTGATATTCTTACTTGTAATATGAGGAAAATAATACTTTCAAGATGATGTGAGGGTGAAATAAGGTAACACATGGAAAACTACCTAGCATAAGGAGTGACACATAATGGATGCTCAATTGTGCCAGTGTTCTTTCTCCTCAATATTGGGTGGGCAAAGGGGAGGGAGATTATCAGTGCAAAAGCGCTATGATATTAAGACTAAAATAGCACATATTTTCAATCTTTCCTTCAGCTACGCTATTTTTTGGGGTGATTTTATGTGCTCTGTAATGTAGAAGTAGCCTCTAAGATGACACTCAGCAATTCCCAACTCCTGGCATGCATGCCCTTGCTCAATCCCTTGCCCTGGAATATGCCCCTGTCTTAGTTAGTTCATCTAATCTATGGAACACAGCAAAAATGAGGTGAGCTCACGTTCAGTTTTATGATATAAAATACTGTAATTTTGATATTGCCTGTCCTCTCTAGTCTCTAGGTGGTTTATTGAAAAGCAGGCCAATGACCAGCCTGTGAGGCACCGTAATGGGAGGCCTACAAGGCAGTGGATTGAGGTTGGCCTCCAGGCAACAGCCAATTAAGAATTGAGACTTTCAACCAGTAACTCTTGAGGACAAGTATACTTCCAAGAAAAGTAACCAAGCTAGGGGAATAATCTTCCTTGAAGTCTGATTTTGAGATAATGGCCACTCTAGACAACAGCTTGATTGCAGTCTGAGAAATAGCTTGAACCAAGTACATTCAACTAGGCTCTTCCCAGACTCTCGACTTGTCAAAATCTGTAAGATAATACATACCAGTATTTGGTTCTTGTTTATGGCATCTATGATATTTTCCTTTTCATGATGTTGTAGTTTGCACTAAATTCCTTAAGCAACTTTATAACCATTGCTTTAAACTCTATGTCTAGTTAGTTGCTTGCCTCCATTTCACTTAGTTCTTTTTCTGGGGATTCCTGCTTTTCTCTCATTTAGGCATTGTTTCTTTTTTTTTTTTTTGTCTCCCTATTTTAGATCTGTCTAGATATTTTCTTCTATGTATGAGATAGATCTGTTATACTTACTAATCTTTGTGGGATGGCCTTATGTGGGAAGGTCTTGAGGAGTCCATTGGTGCAGTCTCTTTGTTCACATGAGCTGGATGCTCTAGGAATTCCCTTTGTGTGCATTATTTGAGTCTCCTGTTGTTATTGAGACTTTATTGCAGATGCCCCATTTGTGGGAGAGATTTCCCCTACAGCTAGCTTCCAGGGAGGTTCAACCCCATGCCAATGTGCCAGCTGTTATATAGGTTCTTTGAGTCAGCTATTTGTGGGGCTTGCTGGGTTTTACTCTGATTTTGTTTAATCTGAACCCCCGGTGTGTCTATCCTGGGCTGCCTGGGAACTTCTCTAGTGAAAGTGCATGTGAGAAACTGTTCCCTTCTGACTCTGGACAACCTGATTGAGGTCTGAGAGGTTGAAGTCTCTATTCCTTGAGTCTCATGCCTTGATTGTTCCTGTTCTGAGTTGTACTCACTTCCTCCAAGGATTTGGTCCAGCAAATGTCATCTGCAGGCATTTGGGATACCACTGACTGAACAATCCAGGATGATGTTTGCAGAGGGAGGTGAAATGCTGTTTCTGAATAATTAGATCTGGGAAAAACTCTAAGCCCCCAGAGACCCGCCTCTGCCTGTAGACTGATTGAATTCAGTCTTGAATAGCCTCAATCAAAATAGTACACAGGTGGGGTGAGAGGTTTTCCAACAGGGTATAGCAAGATGCTTCTGTATGAAGCCTAATTGTTATTTGCACTCTTTTAATGCACCTCAGAAACTGTACCAAAGAGCAAGGTGTTTTTCAATAGGATGGTATTTTTGTCTTCCCCTAGGCAAAAACCACCTGGATAGCAAAGATATGCCTGAGGAAGATGACCTCCACAGCATGAGGGGATGACTCAGCTCAGGTAACTGGGGTGTCTGTCTTTGGAGCTCCAACCCCAAATCACCCAATCCTTCTGTTCACATAGCTCCCATCCACTCTTCCATCTTTCTGCCAGATCCCAAGGTGGGTGCCAGATCCCAAGGTGGGTGGCTCCATGGAAATATTATGCATTGGGCCTTTAAGAGGGTGCCTGAATTTCCAGCTGTCATTCCCTGGCAGACAGCAACCTTGCTGCTTTTGGCAGCCAGGTGTTGTATGGTTACCCTTTTCAGTTCTGGTGCTCTCTCCTGGGGGATTGAGCTTGGGGAGTACTCAGTGTACAACCCCCTACACTTTAGATATCTTTTTAGAACTTCAGCTGCTGTATGTGGGAGCCCAATCAGGCCTTTCTCACCTTCACCATTCCTACCAATCTCTATGCAGTCTCCATTTTCCACCCTTGGTTATTGCGGTTCTCTTCACCTAGATTTTGTTTGTTTGTTTGTTTGTTTGTTTGTTTGTTTTTGTATTTTAGTTTTAATTCCAGTTTAGTCCTGGGGCGTGTCTGTGTAGCATCCATTTACTCCATCACCATTTTTAATATGCCTTATTTTAGATATAGTACATTTCAACAGGTCCTACTTATAGCAAGACAGCAAGATTCCAGTGAATACTGAGAGTATTTCTTCACCAGTCTTGTAAAGTACCTCAACCCTCCTGATGAGACATTTTATTACAAATTCTGGTATATATTTCCTTTCCAGGTGTGATGGGGACATGGTGTTCTCAGCAGCATAGCACATTTTCCTGTGATAACTATGCCAATGCTATTTCTTGTGACTTTCATACTTTAAAAAGATAGCATGTTGGACACTGGGTGTTTGGCTGCTCAGCTTGCAAGTGTCTCTCAGATGTTCAAGTAGTTCCTGCCTTGTGAGATCCTATTTGTTGCCTACTGGAGACCCAGTCCCCTGATTTTGTTTCTACCAACTCAGACAGGACTTTCCTCACATGGTGGCATCCTCAGTCTGAGTGAAGGGGGCCTCCATCCCAATCTCAGAAATAAATCTTGTATATCTTTTGCTGCAATGACAACTCCACTACATTTAACCTGTAATTGACTTAGGAAACGGCTTGTTGGTCAGCTTTGGATAATGAAGTGGGAGATAAAACCTGTAGGCATGTTTTGGGGGGAAGAAAGTTCTAGGGAATATTTTCATCCCAGAAAAAAAGGTCTCTTATAGAAAGAAAAGTGGCACCTTTTCTTCATGTCTGGAAAATTAATTGGTATTGATGTGGGATAATATTGTCTGAAGCATAGAAGCCATGTTCTGACCAAGAAGTGGTGAACTAAAAGACCGAGGATGGCAGTACAGTCAAATATGGGTAATAGCTGCACCAAATTGGGATTCCACATTCATCCCCCTTATTTAAGATAAATCATCTTTTTTCCATTCTTTTTATAAATCTATTATAAATCTAAATTTTGAGTCTATAGAGTGTGTCACAAAGAAGAAGAGAGGGAGAATTGTAAGGTTCTCAGTGCTGGCCATGACTTGCAGTGCCTCTGGAGTTTCAGGAGCATTTCCTCTGGGCTTACTGCAAGGTGAGCTAACTGCCGTAATGACTACTTTTCTGCTCTGTGTCACTGCTTGCTTCCCAAGTTTTGATTTTCAGCACAAATGGGCCATCTAAGACCATCTTCTTATGCTTTCAATATATTACTTTTAGCTAAAGTCAGTCAAAGTCAGTTTTAATCACTTGGAACTTAGAATCATAGTTGTTCCTGTGCCAGTTCAGGACTGTTTAGGGTGGAACTCAGGAGCATGTGTGTAAAAAGACTCCCCTCGTGGTTCAGATCATTAGCTAAATTTGACGTCTCATTGACATCTCAAGGCTTTTTAAAATATTAAACTTGCTTAATTTGTTTCCTTCTTCCGAAAGGTAGATAAGATGCCCATTTCCAAACTCCTTATGAGCAGAACCAGCCTTTGGTGAAATTCTCCATTTGACTAAGTTTCCTCTTATAGATCCTTCACCTCACTGGATGGATCTCCCATCCCATCCTCAGCCAAAGCACTCAGAGGCTGCCCTGCTCCCTGAACAGGACACATGGATTCCTGCACTCTCTTCCTAAGCCGAAACTTCCTTCAGACAGAAAGAGCTGATCACAATCATCCCCTCTTTCATTGAATGCAAGCTGTTCATTTCTCTTTTAAAAATATTTGCACTTTGCTTTCTACCTAAATGTGGAAAAATATTTTATCTATAGGAAAATGTGAACACCACAAATACAGAATTAATAAATTTTATTTATAAAGTTTTATTCAAGGAAAATGAGAAGAAGTTTATTCACCCTTCCTATTTTTGCAGACATAAGATTTCCTAAGATTGGGGATAGAAGTGACTCAATTTGAAGCTGTTCTTAGATTTTTAAATAGTGCCTGATGGAAAAAATAATTAGCTATTTGCATTTTGAATCAAGATTAAGAGATAAATATTACAAAGACATTTAGTTTGGCTCATACAAGAAAGGGAAAAATATCTTTTACTGAATGCATTGATAAATGCAAATTTCCAGAAAAACTTATACTTCCATTAATTAGGATATCATACTTGGGAAGGGACTTCTTCTCACTCATTTATATCTTTTTATTTATTTTATTTTATTTATTTTTGTTGTTGTTTATGTAAAGAAACTGCCAAGCAGTGAGTCTGTCCTATGCAGAGATAAAATTAAGTACTTCATATTTTATACTCTCAGAACAATCTTGTGAGGTAGGTAGTAGCTTTATGTTATCAAATGAGAATCCAAGCTTCAAGCTTCAGAGAGTTTTAATGAGTTTGTGATTATACAACATGTTCGTATCTCAATTGGAATTACACTTATACCCTAAAACCAAGTTCTTTCTACTACTCCTTGCAGGCACATTTTAAGAACAGACATATTTAAGAGGTACCCCTGGAGTAAAGAGTTTCATGGACTATGAGACTGTAAATAGACGTGCCTTGTCTACATATTTAATGATCTACTTTTCTGCTTAGAAATTAAGCCTGTTCCTTGAGGATGAGGGCTATGACTACAGTTTAGGAGGAAACCCTGGTTCTCTCAGCAGAGCCATGGGAGACCCCTGTGTACATGCTTGCATATTGCTTCTTACCATAATGAATGTGCAGAGGGATTTAGGAAAGGATTACATCTTATTCATTTGTTTCCCGACATATATCCCAGTGTCTGACAAAATTACAGTTATCAGGAAATATCTGTTGAGCCTCTCATAGACAAAAGCAGAGTTCCAAAATAAGAAACAAACAAACAAACAAACAAAAAAGAACTGTAAGTGGTGTGGTGATATCTTCCTGCCTGGTGCTATTTCATATCTGAAAGAATTTATATCAGCACAGATCTTACATTTGCAGAATTCTAACCATGCAGTATTTTCTGGTTCAGCTTTAGAAGATATGCAGAGTTTTGCAGCTTAGAAGCTGCTTAAATAAATTTGAAACTTAAGAAAATATCTCATTCCCTTTATGCATAACAGTAGCTCACAATCCTTAAAGAGGGGAGAAATGCTTGAAACCCTATATATTATATCAAAGTTAGATATAGGAATTATTCTACCCTGACTTGAGGAACAATTAAATTCCATTCTTTGAAATTCCAGAAGTGAGTAAACCCATTGTTCTAAGTTGTCTTCTTCAGAGTATTTTCCAATAAAATAAATTAATGAGAAAGTCATTACATTTATTGTTGGAGAAATTCTACCCTTGTGGATTGTCAATGTTTACTAAAACATCAACTATTGAAGGCAATAAAGAATATAATATTTAAAATAAAAAAACATTTTAGAGTTAATTTCTTGAGATGTTAGAGTGAATAAAGGTTTTGCAAATAGACAAGCCTTGGTTCAAAGTTTATTGACACTTATGAGCTAGGTGGTCTTTTCAGGCCATTGATTTGTGCCTTCATAAACTTAGGAGAATGATATTTACTTCTTAAATATGCTATGAAAATTACATTAAGGTATATGCATTTAAAATTGCTGCTACAATTTCTAAGACATATGCAACATTTGATCAACTTTGCTTCTTCACATTGTTAATAGGGTAACAATTGTGTGATGCTATTTTATGTGAACTTGACATCATTTACTCTCTTATAACCTTGGGTTTACCCTCTGTTAATAACAAGAATAGTTTCAAATTTTCATGGTTGTCAAGAAAATAAATGTTGTGTATCACTAACCCAGAGCATGATACCAAGAAGGCATCTAAGGAAGACCTGCTCTTAGATAGCTAACACTGATGTCAAAGACACCACTGGTGATATTAAGAAGGTCACTTGGAATGTATCAACAATTTCTGAGAAAGCGGATATGGTCTAATGGAAAGGTTCCTGCTTAGAAAGCCAGATTTTCTTCATAGTCATTTTGACTCTGCTCCTATTGGTGTTTGTTGTGATCTGCCTGAAAAAAACTATAGTCTTCCCATTAGCCATATGTTAATCAGTTTGGCTGATTAAGAATTTTAAATCTGGGCAGTTGTGCCTCTTGGAAACATAAGAATCTACAAGTTTCTCACTTGTGGCTCCTCGGTAGTCATATTTTGTGTCAAATCCTACCATCAATGACTATAGTGAATTAAGGAATTCTTCTTATAATATAATCAAATAGCCATTTTTTTTTTAGTTTATTGCAAAGCATGAAAAATGCACTGTCCTAGGTGATGTGCTGTCCAAAGAAGAATGGGGAAAAGGTTTAAATAGCCCTTTTAAAGTGGCCATCAGTATAAACATATACTCTATTTTGTTCAAGCTACATGTAGGTTGTAACTAGCAGTCTTGACAGCAATTTATGGTCCCAAATGATTGTCATAAAACTAACATATACTAATAATAGAGGAATATGAAAATTGGCCAGGACACTGTCACGAAATAATTAATCAGGATAAGGTTGGGGCCATGGCAGAGAGCTCTCAGCTTGCCTGCTCTGGGGTCCAAAGGGCACAGAGAGGAAGAGAGAGCAGATAGGCAGTTAGGGGAATCAGGCCAGAAGCAGAGTGAAGATAGGCAGTTAGGGGGATCAGGACAGCAAGGGAGAGCAATTAGGAAGTAAGGCAATCAGGCCATCAGGAGAGGGCAGTTAGAGGGATCAGGTCAACAGAGGAGAGCAGTTAGGGCCATTAGACTGGCAGGAGAGCAGTTAGGGCCATTAGGCAGGTAGGCAGGTGAGCAGTAGAAGCCAATGGTTCCAGATTGTGATAGGAATCCTGGATTGAAGAGGGTTCAGGCTGGGCTGAGGGGAACACCCCCCCCACACACACACACACTGTGCATGAATTTTGTGAACCAGGCCTCTAGTTTCTAGTATAAGAGCACTGAGAATTTATGAAAAATAGTCAAATAGGACCTTGGTGTTTGATAAATATAAAAATAAACACACCAGATTAACATTTTTTTAATGTCAGAAACATTTCAAAATGGCAGTGTTGTAGTTACAACTAAATTTTAACTAAACTCAGCTGAAATTCAATCCAGTATAAACAGATAGTACACTGTATAGCACTTTTTCTGTTTTTTGTTTGTTTACTTAATCATGCTAAAATAAACTGTATCTCCAATTATAGAAGAGAAGCAATATTAACTGGTGAATATAATAGGATCAGAGGTATGGAAGGGGAGTGAACTGACGATTCTCAGGGTAAAGGGGAGTGGGGAGTGCAGGAAGAGCCTAAACATAAACTGTCCACCTATGGATGAGGACAATGGGGGTGGGGAAAGGGCAGAGGGTGGGGTGGGAACCTGGTGGAGGGGAGCAATGGAGGGGGGAAAAATAAGGAACATTTGTTATAATATGAACAATAAAGATTTATTTTAAAAAAAAGAAGAGAAGCAAGAAGCATAGCAGTTATAAACATAGGTTTTATTGTGAAACAGATATAATCTCAAATCTTGATCTGTCACCAGGAAATTGTGTGACTCTGAGCAATTTTTTATCCTCTGAAGCCTCGGTTTCTCTATCTATAAAATCAGGATAACAGAAGAAGATTTATGTGTGGATCAAATGAGTTAATGTATTTAATATTTCTAGCTCATTGCTGTGATATAATAACTACATAATTGGTGGTATTTTGGTGTTATTATTATAATACAGTTTGTTATTATGGAGTAGTAATTTTATAGTAAGAGACAAAAGAAGAAAGAGAAGTTAATCTAACCTATTTGTAAGTTATTCCATCTCCTGAAGCAAATATTGTACAAATAAGAGTTTATTATCACAAGGCTTACTAAAGCTTTATGTATATGAGACCTTTATAAAACTATAACCAACATACCAAATGGATCAATTCCATTTGTTGTATGAAATGGAGCTTGTAAAAAGCATTTGGGAGAAAGCTATGGTTGGCATTTCTGCTGTGCTGGTAATTCTCATGATAGTCTCCAGTATATGCAAATATTCAATTTTTCTTCATGCTGGAAGTGCTCTTATCTTTTTCTCAAATCTGTGATTTTCATTGGTATCATAAACATTAAATAACAATAGGTAAATATACATTATGCTTTGTAGGATAATTTCTTTAAAGCACCACTGTAATTGTTCAAAGAAAGTTAATAATCATGCCTGAAGAAACTATGTATTTTGAGGGATATTACTAGTGATTTTTATTTCAGAACTAGAGGCCTGGTACACTAAATTCATGTATGAGGGGGGGTATTCCTCAGCCCTGCCTGCACCCTATCCAATCTGGACCCCTTGGGGGATGTCCTACTGCTAGTTTAGGCTGGATTGGGCCTAAACCAGCAGTCAAATATCCCTCTCACAATCCAGGACTGCTGGCTCTTAACCACTCACCTGCCTGCCTGCCTGCCTGCTTGATTGATGCCTAACTGCTTCCCTGATGGCATGATTGTTGATTGTCCCTAACAGCCCTCCTCTGCTGACCTGATCACATCCAACTGCCCTCCCCTGTTGGTCTGATTGCCCCCAACTGCCTTCCTCTGTGGGGCAAAGGGCACTGGGGGACTAAGGCTGGATGAAGCTGGATGCTGCTGGGACTGAGTGAGATGGTGCTGAGGGGACTGGGGGATTGAGGCTGTATTAGGTGGTTGAGAAGACCGGGCACCACCATCTTGTGGCTGTGGCTGCCCCTATCTTTGAGGGCATGGCAGTCAATTAGCATATTCCCTCTTTATTGGCTGTGGGTGCTGCCATTTGTGAGGGCATGATGGTCGATTAGCATATTCCCTCTTTATTAGATAGGATATCAGCCTCTATTTTAAATTTCCAGCCTTTCATATTGGAAAGCCATCCCAGCTCTATGCAGTGGGGTCTGCAGCAAAACTGACAGATGGCTAACAGGCTCTAAGGACAGAGGTGCTACATTCTCAAGGAATATGGTATCTGCAAGAAAAGGAAAACTCAAATCTCAGCAATGAGACACTTTCTGGAAAGTTACTTTCAAGTGTCCAGAGAATGCTATTTACTGTGGCATTAGTACAAATGTGTCCGGGAAAGATGGTGTGTGATGTTTCCTTTGGGCCTCTCATGGCCTAGTCTGAGAGGGTGAACATGTTGAGGAAGAGCCACTCTGTCAGGCTCTGCTGTGCATTCATGTGGATCCAGAGTACCTTCCTTATGCACTCTGTTACCTTGTTATGGTGGTCATTAATTAGACTTTAAAAGGCCATCTTGAGGCATAAGAGATATTTAGTATCAGCCCTATGTAGAGAGCTCCATAGAATAAAAGCAAAGTTCCTTAGGAATATCAGGGTTGAAATGAAAGCTAAACTAAAAGTTATAATTAATCAGGAAGGAGATTAGTAGATTTATTTCATCTGGCAAATTGTACCTTGGGAGAATTATAGTTGGCAAGTCATGACATTATAATATGTGCAAGGCACAGAGCTGCTGCTGTGTTATTTCAGATGACTTATGTGTTATAGCAGAAAGAATGTAATGAACCTCACGAATTGGTATCCCAAAAAATAGGACAAAAAGAAATAGTGTTTGCATTGATTATATCTATTGATCATCTGAGTGATGCATAATATCATTCCCAAATCCTTCATGAGGGAGTGTGTTAGTTGCTGCAAATACAAGATCCCATAGGACTGAATATTCACAGAGGAGCCTCCACTGAGGCAAGGAAAGAAATACTAAAGTTCAAGAAATAAGGAACTCCAGGTGCACTGCACAAATCTCTAGGGAGGGTCACATGACCACAGATTCAGAGGGGATGAAGTGAACCTCACAGCCCAGGATGGAGAAGCCAGGAATCTTCATTCCGAACGCATGACCATGGACAAGTTGGGACTCTATGGGAGTGATACAGACTAATCCTGAGGCGACTTGCCTCTAAGAGCCACATGCCTGTTGAGGGTGACAGGATTGTATAAGGTGAGCACTTCAACTTAGCTTATGTTAAATCCTAAGGATAAAATAAGCTAACTGCCTTTGCCCCAGTATGGTAGCTAAGTAAATAGAAATTCTCTGCTAACAGTTTGATAACATTTATTTTTATATATTGCATTATTTTTAAATTTTCCAATTCCAGGCATAATAAAAAATCTACCATCCTGGCCTTAACTGGTTTGGCTCAGTGGATAGAGCATTGGCTTGTGGACTGAAAGGTTCCAGGTTCGATTCTGGTCAAGTGCATAAATCTTGGTTGCAGGCATATCCCCAGTAGGAGGTGTACAGGAGGCAGCTGATCAATGTTTCTCTCTCATCGATGTTTCTAACTCTATCCTCCCTTCCCCTCTGTAAAAAAAAATAATCAATAATATATATATATACACATATATATATACACACACATATATATATATGTGTATATATATATTTTAAATCTGTCATCCTACATAATAAAAGCCTAATATGCTAAGAGTTTGGTCATCTGATCTTTGGTTCAACCAATGAAGGCATAAAATGATAATGATATGCTAAGGCCACTCAACAACTCGCTATGACATGCATTAACCACCAGGGGGCAGACACTCTGATTGTTAGGTTAGCTTGCTGCTGGGGACCAGCCAATGAGGACTGAGCGAGATGGGCTGGACACACCCTGGAGCCCTCCCACAATCCCTCCCTGGCTGGCCATCTGCCTGAGTCCCTGTCTAGCCTCAGTCCATTGGTCTGGCCTGTGCACTGGTGAGGTCCATTGGCCTGGCCTCTGCTTTCTCGCAATTTAGGACCCTTTGGCCGATGTTGGAGAGCTGGTTTTGGCCCATTCCTGCAGGCCAGGCCAAGGGACCCCACTGGTGCAGAAGTTGGTGCAATGAGATTCTAGTCAAAGACTATAAACATCTTATTAGAAGCAAATAAAAAATATGTTGAAGGATTCTCAAGACATTGAAAAGAAAGTAGAACGTTAATCACTTCCAGTTCCAAAATTATTTCAAAACTCACATGTTTTCATTTTTCTATAATAAACATGTATTATTTTCATGCTTTTAAAAGCATCATAATCATCATCATGTAAAAAAGTTTCAGGAATCAAATTAATCAGACATTTAAACTTTAGAATTAACATTTTTTTTTCATTACAATGGTCACATATTTGGTTACAAGAAAATATTTTAAGATCTGCTTCTAATCCATGGGTGTACACATGCATTCTTTTCTCTAGTTTTTATCTGTCTCACTATGAAGCCAGACTTGGGCTCCACACTAAGTTTTGTATTCTCTCAATAATCCATTCAGGTAGATAAATTCTATAGACAATATAATTAATCTAAAAAAGAAATATTTTGGATTTTTCTCTTTAGCTCCATGTTAGGAAGACAAAGGACAAGTCATATTAGATACCAATTCTTGATTGAGTTAGTACATACCAACAGATAGATGTCACATAAAATACTATGAAGATAATAATGCTGGTGATAAAATTCTAATTATAAGAAAAAGGATAGAAAATCATAGTACAATATAATTTTGACTATGTAAATACTAGAGGCCAGGTACATGAAATTTGTGCATGGAGGGGTTGTCCCTCAGTCCAACCAGCACCCTCTCCAATCTGAGACCCCTTGAGGAATGTCCAACTGCTCGTTTTGGCAGTTGGAGATCCCTCTCACCATCCAGGATTGTGATTCCAGCTGTTCATTTGTCTCTGCCTGATTGCCCCTAACCTCTTCTGCCTGCCAGCCTGATCACCCCTAATCACTCCCCTTCCGGCCTGATCAACACCTAACTGCTCCCCAGCTGGCCTGGTCACCCTAGTTACCCTCCCCTGCCAGTCTGGTCACCCCTAACTCCTCCCCTGCAGGCCATCTTGTGTTCACATGTGGGCAGCCATATTTGACCACATGGGAGTGGCCATCTTGTGACCTGGATTGATGGTCAATTTGCATATTACTCCTTTATTAGATAGGATCCTATGTATATATTATATACAACAAATGTTAATAATAGTTATTAGGGACATGGCATAATTGTTTATAGTGATTTTTATTAACATCTGAGTGAACCTTTTTTTTACTATTATAATAGAGAGAAAATATACAATTTATAAAAACTAATAAAATGTAAAAATGCTTTGATTTGTGCCATGAACATTGGTCTTTACATAAGATATACTGTATTTTCTCATGTATAAGTTTCCCACATGTATAAGATGCCCCTCATTTTTCCAACCAAAATTAAGAAATCAATATTTTAAAAATAAAACAGAACATTTTTTTATTTAGTAATTACCACAGGTAATATTTACATACCAGTACTATGATATTATGCAGCATATCACTTTATTCAGCCTCTGTTGCATCACTGCTCTCTTCTTCATCACTATTAGTTCTACATACCAATTTCTTCAACTTCTATTATATCACTGCCACATTCTGAGTCACTGTCCATATATGTGAGACCATCCTCGTAAACTGGTTTCATTTTCTGAGCTAACTTCATTTGTGTACTCATGGCCAACCCTTCTCTTCTCATGAAATTGAAGCACCATTTTACCTTTCCTATAGAATCAAATGTTCATTTCTCTTGCAAACATTCTTGCTTGACATTGAATAAGCTTGTTTGATGCACTTAAGCCACTCTGGTGCTGCTCCATAATTCAAGTCTTAAGCCTGTGCTCCAAGTCTTCCCATTTTGCTGGTTACTTAAGGCTATCTTATTTTTTTTAGCATCTTCAGATGTTGTTCTTCCTGATTTCTCCATTGTCAGATCATGTACTCAGTGAGAGGAGGTCCAAATAATCTCTACGCACTTCTATTTCCATGCTCTTTTGCATAGCTGCTGACATTCAGTTTGAATTTTGCAGAGTAAGACAATCACTTACTGGTACTTATCTTTTTATTTTTGACATCTTTATGAGTTCAGAACGCTCCAATCCCTGTTGCATCTGTGCACGCTCCACCTCTACCTCCAATTATGGCATCAACTGATGTCAGTAACAATAAGGCTTGTGATGGGAGGAAGCCTGTTTGACAAGGTGTGGGCAGCTACCCTGCTCCAACATAGCTGCCTCCTTGGCTAACTTCTATGTATAAGATGCCCCTTGATTTTCAGTCTAACAGATTTAGAAAATGAATTTTCTACATGGAAAAATATGATAGATCAAGAACACACTGGAAAGTAATAAAAGAATATTGGATGAAGCAGAGGATCAAATTTAACCCAGGAGACAAAAGACCTGAACTCAGAAAACTACAGGAAGTTTGAAAAAAAGATAAAAGATATAAACAAACTGAAGAATATATCGTGTTCATGGATTGGTAGAATAAACATTATTAAAATGTCCATAGTCTTCAAGGCAATCTACAGATTCAATACAATCCCTATTAAAATACCAACTGCATATTTCATAAATCTAGAACAGATACTTCAAAAATGTATAAAGTTAAGTTTATTTCTAAGTTCCTTAATTTTAAAAAAATATATATTTTTATTGATTTCAGAGAGGAAAGGAGAGAGAGATAAAGAAAGGAACATCAATGATGAGAGAGAATCATTGATTGCCTGCCTTCTGCATCTCCCATACTGGGGATCAAGCCCAGAACCCAGGCATATGTCTTGACTGAAATGGGACCTGGGGCTTTTCAGTTCACAGGCCCATGCTCTATACACTGAGCCAAACCAGCTAGGTGTAAATACCTTATTTTTTTAATTAATTAATTAATTAATTAATTAATTATTTTTGTCGTAGATGCAATGGTAAATGGGATTGTTAGTTTAGTTTCTCTTTCTGATAATTCATTACTAATATATATATATATATATATATATATATATATATATATATATATAAAGCCAACAATTTTTGGCTGTTGATTTTATATCCCAGTACATTGCCAAATTCATTTACTAAATCTAGCAGTTTTTGGTGGAATCTTTATAATTTTCTATATACAATATCATGTGATCTGCAAATAATGAGTTTTACTTATTCCTTTCCAATTTGGATGCCTTGTATTTCTTTGTCTTGTCTGATTTCTTTGGATAGGACTTCCAATACTATGTTGAATAAGAATGGTGACATCCCTGTCGTGTTCCTGTTCTTAGGGAAAATGCTTTTAGTTTTTGCCCATTGAGTATGATGCTTGCTGTAGATTTGTCATATATGGCCTTTATCATGTTGAGATAGGGTCCCTCTATTCCCACTTTTCTCAGTTTTTATTTAAAAAATGGGATTTTGTCAAATGCTTTTTCTGCATCTGCTGATATGATCATGTGATTTTTGTCTTTGATTTATGTGATTTCGAATATGGTACCAGCCTAGCATCTCCAGAATAAATCTCACTCAGTCATGATGTAAGATCTTTTTAATATATTGTTGGATCTGACTTGCTAATATTTTGTTGAGGATTTTAGCTTCTATGTTCATCAGGGATATTGGCCTATAATTCTCTTTCTTTGCAGTGTCTTTATCTGGTTTTGGAATTAGGACAATGCTGGCCTCATAAAAAACCTTGGAAGTGTTCCTTCCTCTTGGACTTTTTGGAATAGTTTAAGGAGTACAGGTGTTAGTTTTTCTTTGGATGTTTGGTAAAATTCCCCTCTGAAGTCATTTAGACCCATACTTTTATTTGCTGGGAGTTTTTTTTTTTTTAATTTTATTTTATTACTGCTTCTATTCAGGTTTTCTGATTATTCATGATTCAGTTTTGGGAGATTGTATTTGGGAGACTGTCCATTTCATCAACATTGGCCATGTTCCACGCCACCCACTGGTGGTCAGCTTCTGTCATAGTTAATTGTTGAACTCCAGGTGGAACAATTTGCATATTATTATTATTATTACTAGGTTTTTATTGTATGGGATAAGTCAGAGGTAGGAAGCAATAAATGCCACTAAAGTACAAAGTTACCTAAACATGTGCTATAGTCTGGTTGGGAAGTGGTATTTGAACAATGATCTGAATAAGGCGAGAGAGTAAGCATGTGCAGATCTGGAGAGACAATGTTAGGAAAGAAAGTGGCCGGAGCAAAGATCCTGAGATGGATGTGCTGGGTGTGTCCCAGGAGCTAGGGGATAGTTTCTTTCCCTTCTCGCACTCCTTCAGGACCACTCACGGTATCTGTGGCCCTCCTGAGCCTCGTCCTGGAGCCAAGCCAGGCGGCCCTCTTGAGAGATGCTCTCCAGTTCCACCCCCTTTACTGGAATGCTCCCATCGGTGGGCGGATGTTGGCCTCCTTCAGAGAGCCAGGCTGCCATCAGAGAGTGGGCGTGTCTCCAAGCCCGAGGATGACAGCAGTGACAGGTGGTCCCACCCTCAGGCCTGGCAGGTTTCTGGTCCTCCCAGCTGCTGAGGATGCCTTCTTCCAGAACAGACTGGGCACAGGCCTCAGAGGGTGACATTATTTGCAAGTGTGAGTGTGAGATAGGAGATGGAGAGAGAGCACAAGGGGACACAGAGACCCTTCTCCCTGCCCCCATACCCACAACTCTCCCGCCAGCACACACAAAAATGCATAGCATCATAGCACCCACTAGTCCACACTTTTTCTCTCTATCCCTATTTTGTTTCTCGCTGGTCTTCTGGAATCTGAACTTGTCTAATATTTTCTTGCTTCTGTAAGGCCACACTGACAATCTGCCAACTACAGAGGCTGAACTCAAATAACCGAATGCTTTGCAATCAGGTGGATCACAGATGCTGAATTCTCTTTTAGCTTTCCAACGCCAGCAAATCAAAGGGCAAATGTGCACACCTCCCCCTGCCTTTTCATCCCACCTGCCTCTTCCACAAACAGTGGGGTGGTGGGATCAACCCTCTTGGAACAAGATTTAAGCATTTGGTTTCTACTCAGATATCAGAATTGTTCCTTCCTATTGAATTTTTGGGAATAGATTCAGGAGAATATTAATTCTTCTTTGAGTATTTGGTAAAACTGCCCTCTGAATCCATGTGTACCAGGGCTTTTGTTTGCTGGGCATATTATTATCCTATCTAATAAAATAGTAATATGCAAATTAATCATCACTTTGCAGCACCCACAAGCCACACACACAAGCCAATCAGGAGTGAATATGGAAATAAACCCAACCAAGATGACTATAGCCACAGAGATCAGGAGGGAGGCTTGGGTTTCCCCAGAAATGGGGGAAGCTGAACTTTCAGCCTGTCCTTGCTGGGCTAGGCCTCCACTCAAGGCAACAAAGTTTCAATGATAGAAGATACATAAATCCAAACAGAAATGGTGGTAGACACGGAGCTTGAAAGAGCAGAATGCTAGGGTTGCCCCCTGCAATGAGGAAGTCAAGCTTTCTGCACACCCTGGCCACACAGGACTCTGCTTAAGGCTACAAATTTCAATTATAGAAAACATATACGTCCCAACAGAAATGTCTACTGCCACAGAACAAGGAGAAGGCTTGGCTTCACTCCAGGCCACAAAGTTTCAATTGTAGAAGATAAGTATATCACAGATACCAGGGCCTCCACTTGGGTCGCCAGAGGGCATGGCCAGTCTGCAAACCATCAAAGGCCCCTCACTCAGGTCGTCCCAGACCCCAAGGGAACCCTGCACTGATCTGGGACACCTTACAGGGAAAACCAGCCAGCCCCCAGGCATGCACCAGGCCTCTATCCTATGTTAAAAAAAAGAAGTAAAATGCAGATTGACCATCACTCCAACACACAAAATTGCTGTCCCCATGAGGACACAAGATGGCCACTACAAGATGGCCAGAAGGGGAAGGCACTTGGGAGGCACCAGGCCTGTAAGGAAGGGCAGTTGGGGGTGATAAAGCCTGCAGGGGAGTGCACTTAGGGGTAACCAGGGTAGCAGAGGAGGGAAGTTGGGAGTGACTGGGCCTGCAGGGAAGGAGAGTTAGGGGTAATCAGGCCTTCATGGGAGGGCAGTTAGGGGTAAATAGGTTGCCAGTGGAGCAATTAGGCATCAATCAGGCTGGCAGGTGAGTGGTTAGGGGGTGATCAGGCTGGCAGACGGAAGCAATTAGGGGTAATCAGGAAGGCAGACAGTCGAGCAGTTGAGAGCCAGCAGTCCTAGATTGTGAGAGGGATGTCCAACTGCCCGTTTAGGCCTGATTCCACCCCACCTCCTGTACACAAATTTTGTGCACCAGGCCTCTGGTTATTATTATTATTATTATTATTATTACTATGCGTCAATTTCCTCAGTAGTTATTGGCCTATTCAGATTTTCTGATTCTCTCTGATCGAGTTTTGGAAGATTGTACTTTTTTATGATTATGTCCATTTCATCAGGGTTATGCATCTACTAGTATTTTGTTGCTATGACATCTGTCCCCAATGCAGCCAGATAGCTGTCAACAATAAGCCACCGTTATGCTGGTGAGCCCCCTTGCTGACTGCTCAGGGAACATTGCAGAAGAATGGTGTGTGAGATTTGTAAGAGCTAGTCACCAGGAGTGGAGTGTTTGAAGAGGTAATTAAGATTACATGACTTTCAGTTAATCCACAAAGTAACCAGAACTCCTCATCCACTTCGCCATTCTTGGAATACATGTTCTGAAGACAGTTTTCAAAGGAGTTTTTCCAAGGACATAGCCTTGTAAGGAGCAGGGTATGCTGAGACAATTAGACCTGCATATGTGACAACTGATTTAAGAACGCTATAGAAACTTTGAGAAGCTGACTGGTAGGTGTTGAGATCTACTTGTCTATGGCTAAGACAGCTCTAAAGTAAGTTCCCTTTACTTATTAAAGTCACTATCAATGTGGAGTGGTCTGCTCCTTTCAACCACCTCTCCCTAACCCTAAACATAAGGCCAGTCTTAGGTTTCACAGAAAACTCCCAAGCTGCAAATCAACACCAATTTTTTCTATTGTTAGCCCCACCCAGTGCTACCCCTCCTCCTATGAAGATAGGCAATTGCTCAATTGCTCCGAGGCCTGAACTTATACTTGCTAGATCCCTAGGATGCTTTTTATTCTTTTTAATTACTTTCTGTCTAGGCTTAACTCTCACTCCATATCGGAGAAATTTACATTTTCTCTCATAAATATATGAAATTTCATCATAGTTCTACTATCGCATTTCTATGGTTATTCTTTTCATTGCTTTTACATTAATTATTCACCTTTTTAAATACATTTTATTTCATTGAACAATATTGCTCACAACAAAATGGGAATAAGGTAGAGCTATTTCCTGTACTCGCCCTAATCTCATAGCGGCATAGCCTCCTCCACTATCAACATCCCGCATCTTAGTGGTACATTTGTTAAAATTAATAAACCTATATGTATTATCACCCCAAATCTATAGTTTTCATTAAAGACCACGCTTGACATTGCACATTCTATGGGCTTAGAGTTATAATAAATATCCACCATTATAGTATCCTATTGAATAATCTACTACCCTCAAATAATTTGCACTCTGCCTATGCACCCCTTCCTCCTTTGTGATCCTTTGCAACCATGTTGCCTTCATAATTTTGCCTTTTTTATAATGTCATATAGTTGATATAAAGTATGTAGTCTTCTCAGAGTGACAGTTTTCATTCCCGTAGTCATATGCATTTAAAGTTCTTCCATGTCTATTCATGGCCTGATAGCTCATTACTTTTTTAGCACAGAATACTACTCCACTGTCTAATTGTACCACAGTTTGTTTATCCATCCACCCACTAAAAGGCATTCTGGTAGCTTTCAATTACTGGAAATTATTAATAAAGCTGGTATAATTATCTGTGTACAGGTTTTTGTATGGATATAAGTTTTCAACTCCTATGGATAAATATCAAGGAGTGCTATTGCTGGATCATACACGAAGGGCATTTTTACCTTTTAAGAAGCCACCACATTTTCTTTCAAAGGGGCTGCACCATTTTGCATTCCTAACAGCAATGAATGAGAGTTCCTGCTGCTCTACATTCTTGCTTTGACAGTGTTCCAGATTTGGATCATTCTTATAGATGTGCATTGGTATATCAATGTTGTTTTAATTTGCACTTGTTTTGTACATGTTTTCAATCTCTATACCTTTGATGTGGTACTACCCATATCTTTGGCCCTATTTTTAAATTAGATTGTTTGGTTTATATGTTTTTCTTTCCTTTTAGTCAGAATATATTTTTCTTCTTTTGCCTCTTATGTGTTGAAGATATAGTGAAAACAATCTATATTGAGCTTTTAAACTTTGGTCTATAACTGATCCATAATATTAAATATTAATTAATAATGAATAGGAATAATTTTAAATATTTCTCTATTCACTATCTTTGCTAAGATCTCCACTGTTCTCTTAATTAAAAAAAATAGATATTAAGAAGTGTTAGTGAGGATGGGAAGAAACTGGAACCCTGATACTCTGCTTTTGTGACACATTTATTAGGAAAACCAGTCTGGCCATTCCTGGAAAGATTAATTATAAAGCTACTATATAATCTAGAAACCCCTCTCTCCTATGTATATATGCTCAAGAAAATTAAAAACATGTCAACACAAAATCTTATAAGACTGTACCAGGCAATTCAGGAATCACTATGGCCAACCTCTCATACTGTTACTTCAGCAACCACAAGCGATCAACCCCCCCTGACTGGTGTTTCTGCAACAGCCACTCCCTACCTCTCTGTGCTCTGCTTGCCCTGGTGTGGCACTGGTCAGGTAAGAGCCTGGCATCAGTATCTAAGTGTTCATAATTTTTATTTTTTAATTTTTTATTGATTTAAGAGAGGAAGGGAGAGAAACAATGATGAGAGAGAATAATTGATTGATTGCTCCCTGCATGCCCCATACTTGGGATCAAGTCCAAAACATGGACATATTCTCTGACTGGGAATTGAACAATGACCTCCTGGTTTATAGGACAGCACTCAACCACTGAGCCATACTGACTAGTTGTATCCATAGTTCTTAGAATGTTCATAGCAGCATTATTCACAATAGCCAAAAAGTGATTTGGAACAACCCAATGTCTATCAATTAATGAATGTACTAGTATAAACAAAATGTGGTATATATATACATTTACCCAAACATAATTTTGACAATAAAAAGAAAGTATTGTAACATGAATAATACAAATGAATTTTGAAAACATGCTAAGCAAAATAAGCCGGTCATTAGGTGTATAATTCCGTTTATATGAAATGTCCATAAAAGGCAACACCCCAAAAAAATTGATTAGTGGTTTCCTATGGCTGGTTTGCGAAAATGGGTAGTGACTACTAGTGGGTACAGAACTTCTTTGTGCTGTGATGAAAATGTTCTAAAGTAGATTGTGGTGATGAGTATATACAATTCTGAATGTACTAAAGACTACTGACCTGTATACTTTATATGGTAAAATTATAGGTGTGAGTTATATCTCAATAAATCTGATAGCAAAAATGTATGAGACATAGGAAAATTTACACATAGATTTTCTTTTGTTCTATATATTTGTATCATTTTTATAAGATCTCCTTTAAAATACATTTTTATATTCTTTTCACAAATGTCCTTTAAAAGGCAATATAGCTTTTCTCTTATTCTTATTATTTTAAAAGTTATATTACTTAAAATCTTAAAAAATGAGATGTCATTTATAGATCCATAAATTCTGAGATAGCTTGAAAATGTCAAGATGTTTTTACCATGAGTGAAAAGGCTAACATTAAAAGCACACTTTCCACTCTGTAATAGATTGGGAAAATTAGTTTTTGTGATCTATATAAACCTGTGACAACATGTACTTATTTAATATAATCTTAAATTATATCCATGACATATATTGACTTCTGAAGGATACATTTCTCAAGTTTCTAAAAAGGGGCTATTAACTCCTTTCTAAGGATACCTGGAAATTGTAGAACCCATGCCCTGCATATGTAATAAATGGAAGGAAAAAGTAAAGCTTCAAGTGCACTGTTTTTTTGTGTGTTTTTTTCTGCTGAATTTGAGACATAATGAGCATTACTCTTCACAGATATAGATTATGTCTGATAATCTGGTCTGAGAGATAACATTTCTCAAGCAGCTACCAAAATTTTGTTGAATATTTAATACCAAAGGCCCAATGCATGAAATTCGTGTGGGGGAGGAGGGTGAGGGGTATCCCTCAGCCCAGCTTTTATCCTCTCCAATCTGGGATCATTCTCACAATCCAGGACTGCTGGCTCCCAACTGCTCACCTGCCTGCCTTCCTGATTTCCCCTAACTACTTTTGCCTGCCAGCCTGATCACCCTAACCACTCCCATGCCAGCCTGATTGATGTCTTAATTGCTTCCCTGCCAGCCTATTTGCTCTCAACTTCCCTCCTCCATTGGCATGGTCACCCCTAACTGCCCTTCCCTTCAGGGTTGATTGCCTCCAACTGCTCTCCTTTGCAGGCCTTGTCCCTCTCAACTACCCTCCCTTGTAGGCCTGGTGCCTCCCAACTGCCCTCCCCTGCTGGCCATCTTGTGGTGGCCACCTTGTGTCCACATGGGGGCAGGATCTTTGCCCAGATGGGGGAAGCCATCTTGTGTGTTGGAGTGATGGTCAGTCTGCATATTACTCTTTTATTAGATAGAATAGAGGCCTGGTGCATGGGTGGGGGCCAGCTGGTTTGCCCTGAAGGGTGTCCTGGATCAGAGTGGGGCTCCCATGGAGAATGGGGTGGCCTCAGAGAGGGGCTTGTGGTGGTTTGCAGGCCATCCATGCCTCCTGGCTACCCAAGTGGAGGTCCTGGTATCTGGAATTCATTTACCTTCTACAATTGAAACTTTGTAGCCTGGAGTGGAACCAAGCCTCCTGCTTGCTCCTTGGCTGCCACCATTTCTGATTGGATTTGTTTACCTTCTATAATTGACACTTTGTAGCCTTGAGTGGAGGCTTAGGCCGGCAATGGCAGGTGGAAAGCTTGGCTTCCTCCATTGCCTGGGAAACCCAAGCTTCCTTCCTGGTAGGCATCTTGGTCGGGTTTATTTGCATATTCTCTCTGATTGGCTGGTGGGCATAGCTGGTGGGTGTGATTTGTTGGTGTAGTGGAATGATGGTTAATTTACATATTACTCTTTTACTAGGTAGAATATTAATAGTACAATGTTCATTGAGAAGCATAACATGCTTATTTTTGCATATTTGAATTTAATTAAAAGGAATCTCAGTCTATCCTTTTTAAAAATGAGATAAAAATTGACATATGCAATTATGTATATTAGTTTCAGATGTACAACATAATGATATATACACATACACTGAGTGGCCAGATTATTATGATCTTTGAAGGTATAATAACTGGCCACTCAGTGTAAATCCTATATATAAAAAAATCTAATATGCAAATTGTCCCCTTGACCAGAAGTATAACCAGTAGGCAGGCCAGCCAACTGCCCATGTCCCCTCCCAAGGTCAGGCTGGCTAGACCCCACCCATACACAAATTCATGCAATGGGCCTTTAATATATACTGAGTGGCCAGATTATTATGCATTCAGAGGTCATAATAATCTGGCCACTCAGTGTGTGTGGGGCAGGGGGTTCTATGATAGATTGCACAATGATTACCAAAATAAGGTAGTTAGCATCCATTACCACACATACTTAAAATTTTTTTGCATGTGTGATGAGAACGTTTTAAATAAACTTTTTTAGCTACCAGAATTTTTTTTAACCTTTTGGCTCCTTTCATTTATTTCACCCATTTTGCCTTCCCCCATTTCCCACCTGTGGAAACCATTAATTTGTTAATCTGTTCTCTGTATCTATGCATTTTTAAATATTTTTAAATTCCATATACAAATAAATGTTACAATACAGTTTCTCTGTTTGACATATTTCATGAATTTCACTCAGCACTATACTCTCAAGATCCATTCATGTGGCAAATGGCAATATTTAATTATTTTATGGCTCAATCATATATATATATATATATATATATATATATATATCTGCTGATGGGCACTCAGATTGTTTCTTTATCATGGCTATTATAAATAATAAATGTCAGGGTGCATATATCTTTTTGAAGTAGAGGTTTTTCTTTTCTTCAGATAAATACCCAGAAGTGGAATTACTAGATGATATGGTAGTTCTATTTTTCAATTATTTGAGGTAACTGTTTCCCACAATAGCCACCTCAACTTAACATTTTCACAAACAGTAAATAAGTGTTCCCTTTTCTCACATCTTCATCAACATTTGTTATTTTTTGTCTTTTTGCCTATAAATAACTGTAAACCTACCTTTGTCCTCCTTATTTATAACTTTTACTAGAGGTCCGGTACATGAAATTCTGGCAAGGGGTGGGGGCGGGAAGTGTGCTCCTCAACCTGGCCTGCATCTGCTCAAAAATCCAGAATGCCTCAGGTAGGGTCCCTGGACCTGGCCAGCAATCAGGACTTATCGGGGCTTTCCTTCCCCCAGCTACCAGCAACTGGCCCCTCCCCTGCCTCTGCCACTGCTTGCCATCTGTGCAGTGCTGCTCTCCCACTCTCATAACTGGTCACCTCCTCTGTGGGCAGCAGGCATGGGGTGTGATCGCTTGGCTTGCCTGGGCCTCCCTCCGAGGGGCGATTGCTGGCTGGCCCTGCAAACCAGCCATGGTGTTGCTGGCCAGTGGCCTGTGCCTCCCTCTGTAGGGGGATAGGTTGTGGGGGCCGCAGATTGATCACCCAGCAGAGGGAGGCCCTGCCCACCTAGCTGGGGCTCTATGATAGATTGCCACACAGAGGAAGGCCCCACCCACCCACTGCAGTGCTGCCTGCCTGGTAGCCTGGTAGCCTGAGCCACCCTCTTCGGGGCAATCACAGAGCCCCCCTCCCCTGTCCAGATTGATTGCCGCACCAGCCAGTGGCTTAGGCCTCCCTCTGCAGGGCAATCGTGGGCAGGCCCCCCAACCAATCACATTGTACCCACCTTGGCTGGCCTGGTACCAGTGTGTGTTATAGAGTGGTCGTCCAGAAGATCATCTGCTATTCAGTCATTTGATTTGCATATTATACTTTTATTATTATAGACTAGAAGCCTGGTGCACAAAATTTGTGCACAGGGGTGTGTGTCCCTCAGCCTAGCCTATACCTTCTCCAACCTGGGATCCCTCTCACAATCCAGGACTGCCAGTTCCCAACTATTCACCTGCCTGCCTTCCTGATTGCCCCTAACCACATTTGCCTGCCAGCCTGATCACCCCCTAACCCTCCCCTGCCAACCTGATTGATGCTAACTGCTTCCCTGCCAACTTGTTTGCCCCTAGCTTCCTTCCTCTGCAGTCCTGGTTACCCCTAAATGCTCTCCCCAACAGGCTTAGATCCCCGTCAACTGCCCTTCCCAGCATTCTCAGTCACCCCCAATTTCCCTCCTCTGCCAGACTGGTCACCCCTAACTGCTCTCTCCTGCAGGCTTGATCACCTGCAACTGCCCTCCCTTGTAGGCCCATCCCTCTCAACTGCCATCCCCTGCTGGCCTGATCACCCGATTGCCCTCCCTTGCAGGCCTAGTCTCTCCCAATTGCCCTCCCCTGCTGGCTATCTTGTGGTGGCCAGCTTGTATACATATAAAGGCAGGATCTTTGACTACATGGGGGCAGTCATCTTGTGTGTTGGGGGATAGTCAACTTGCATATTATTCTTTTATTAGATGGGATTTCAGGTTCTATATTGTATGTTATTGGGCTATTTGTCTTTTTCTTTTTTAAAATACCACATTGTTTTGATATGTAGCTTTAAAGAAAATCTTAAAGTAAGGTAAAGTGAGTCCTCCATTTTGTTATTCTATGTCAATATTATTTTGTTTATTTGTTGTTTTTTTCTTTCCATATAAGCTTTAGTATAGGTTTGTCAAAATCCATAAGTTAAGTCTCTGGGATTTTGATTGAGATTGCATGGAATTTATAAATGAACTTTAAAAATTGAAATCTTGAGAATATTCAGTCTTCCTATCCATATACATGAAGAATTATTTAGTTCTTTAATATTTTTGATGTTTTATAGTTTTCATTATATATTATACGTACATTGTTATATTTATTAAAACATTATATATTTTGGGTGCTAATGTAAATTATATTTATTTAATTTCAATTTCTATTTGTTCATTATGACTATTTGATTTTGAGCTAGAAAATTACATCCCCTTTTGACAGAGTCAACAGGAAGATATTTGAATGCATGGTCATAACCATCTTATATTTGAGGATAGGTTCTTACTTCTTTCAAAGCTGTAATCAAAAGGATTCATTACTTATTATTTCAGAACACATTCTTCTCTCCTGGCATTCTATGGTTTTATGCTTCTATAAATGTCTGTAAAAAGTTGTGTCTTTTAAAGATCATGTTATTTTTAAGCAATAAAAAAACAGTTACCATACCATAATTATTCTACCTAATAAAAGAGTAATATGCAAATTAACCTTCACACTACTACACCCACAAAAGCATTGGCCACCACCATGCCCACAGCCAATAGGAGAGAGTATGCAAATTAACCCAAATCAAGATGGCTGCAGCCACAGAGAGCACAAGGGAGGCTTGGGTTTCCCAGGCAATGGAAGAAGCCAAGCTTTCTGCCTGCCCTTGCTGGCCTAAGCCTCCACTGAAGGTGACAAAGTTTCAATTATAGAAGGTAAACAAATCCAAACAGAAATGGCGGCAGCCACAGAGCGAGCAGGAGGTGTGGCTCCACTCCAGGCTACAAAGTTTCAATTGTAGAAGGTAAATGAATTCCAGATAGCAGGGCCTCTGCTTGGGTTACCAGGGGGCGTGGCCAGTCTGAAAACCACCACAGGCCCCTCACCCCAGGCTGCCCCATGCCCCAAGGGAATCCCACCCTGATCCAGATCACCTTTCAGGGAAAGCCAGCTTGACCCCACCCATGCACCAGGCCTCTATTCTTTTTTTTTTTTTTTTTTTTTTTTTTTTTTTTTTTTTTTTAATATATTTTATTGTTTTTTTACAGAGAGGAAGGGAGAGAGATAGAGAATTAGAAATATCGATGAGAGAGAATCATCAATCAGCTGCCTCTTGTACACCCCCTACTGGGGATGTGCCTGCAACCAAGCTACATGCCCTTAAATGGAATCGAACCTGGGACCTTTCAGTTTGCAGGCCGACGCTCTATCCACTGAGCCAAACCGGTCTTGGCGAGGGCCTCTATTCTATCTAATAAAAGAGTAATATACAGATTGACCATCCGCCCAACACACAAGATGGCTGCCCCCATGTTGTCAAAGATGGCCACCACAAGATGACCAGCAGGGGAGGGAAGTTGGGAGGGACTAGGCCTGCAAGGGAGGGCAGTTGTGGGCAATCAGGCCAGCAGGGGAAGGCAGTTGGGAGGGACCAACTGCTAGGGAGGGCATTTGGGGGCAATTAAGCCTGCAAGGGAGGGCAGTTAGAGGTGCCTGCAGGCGGGCAGAGGAAGGAAGTTGGGGGCAAATAGGCTGGCAAGGGAGCAGTTAGGCATCAATCAGGCAGGCATGAGCGTGGTTAGGGTGTGATCAGCTGGCAAAAGTAGTTAGGGGAAATAAGGAAGGCAGGTAGGCGAACAGTTTGGAACCAGTAGTCCTGGATTGTGAAAGGGATGTCCAAATGTCCATTTAGGTCTGATCCCACTAAGATAGGGCCTAACAGACTGTCCGACATCCCTCAAGGTGTCCTAGATTGGAGAGAGTGAAGGTTGGCCAAGGGACAACCCCTACCCCTAGCAAGAATTTTATGCACCAGGCCTCTAGTCCTATATAATAATACTATATCATAAAAGGGTAATATGCAAATTGGCCAAACAGGGGAACAGCAGGTCACTATGATGCATTTGCAACAGCATGGATAGAACTGGAGAGCATTATGCTAAGCGAAATGAGCCAGTCAGAGAAATATGTGTCACATGATCTCACTCAAACATGAAATCTAATGAACAATATAAACTGATGAACAAAATAGATCCTGAGGCAAAAAACTTGGAACAGACTGTTGAATCTCAGAGAGAAGTCAGGGGAGTGGGCTGGTGGGAATAGATCAACCAATGAACTTGTATGCATATATAACCCATTGACACTGACAATAGGGAAGTGAAGGCCGGGGGTGGGAGGCAGGGGTGGGCTGATAGAGATCAATGGGGGGTGGGGAGAGGAGCTATATGTGATACTTTCAACCATAATATATAAACAAACAAAACTAACAACAAAAAATTTATTCCTCACCTAAAATTAAGGTACTTTTTCTCCTAAAAATGCCTACATCTAAAAGGCAGTATTTAATAATTAACATTTTTGTTTACCCCTCCAAATTATGAATAATCTTACTATGATATACAAAATTAACATTGCACATTATTATTGCATAGAGAATTTTCATTCTGAAGACTGCTACTCAAGAATAAGTGAATTTCCTTGACCTTTTGGATTTATTATACTTGTCCTGAACACATGGTGAATCTACCTAGATGAGCCTTTAACATTTCACCTTATCCAGCTTCCATCATGCATACCAATAGCCAAAGTGCAAGTGAGTTTATTTAGTCATTGTTTCTGTTCTGGGTGTATTTTTCAGCTTCAATGTAAAATAACCAAAGCTGCAACATTCTTTGCAACAACCTTTTGAGGTGAAAGTAGTTCTGAAACGGACTTAGGAAAAGAAATTTCATTTTGGAATTCAAAAGAAAAATGAACACTGCCAGTTACAGATCTTGGTTTATAATCAAGGCTTGAAACACTGTGTTTGTATTCTGACATTTTTCAGGGACTTTCACGGAGATCCTCATTTAGGAAGATGCCATAGGAAGAGGCGAGTGTGAATTCTCAATGTGCCTGGGGGAAATGATTCCCATTATGGTGCTTTGATTCTGTGCTTGTGATTTATCAATTCAGTCTGACCAAATGCTTTATTAATTCAGAGGGAGTCATGACTTTTATATCTTTCACTTCTCAGGCCAAATACTTTAGCAATCATCACATGCATTTCAGCAATTGAGGCATACATTAAAATACATGACATGCTTCCCATTAATCTACACATTGTAGCCCACTGTGAAATTTGCTGATGGAATTTCACATTTTATAGACTCCTCTTTGAATGTTGATTACTTGGTTCAATGTTGTTAGCAAAGAACTTGCCTTCTTAGGTGATGTATTGCCCATTAAAAGTGACATGTTAGGGTGATTGGGATGTGTTTTGATTTAACAATTGAGTTTATAATTGTACACTCCACTAATCACAAACTTTCTGTGCTGAAAGGGCCGTTTAGCTCCTATGTGTTTATGTTGTATAAGAATTTTTTTTTCCTATTCTTAGACCCTAAAAGGCTACAAAACCTCTTAAAGACCAAATGAATATTATTTACAGATTCTTTAGAACACATTTTCTCCTTTTTAAAAATATATGTCAAATTTTATCAACCTATGCTCAATAAAGCAATCCACAAAAACTGGAAATCACAAAGAATGGAAAAGCTCATAATAAAATCCTTAGAACAGGCTCTAGATTCTAGGTGTTAGATTGTACCATCACTGATATTATGTGTTATCTTCAATATACTGCCAGTAAATTTATGAACTAAAAAAACCCCAAAAACCCCAAATAGCTGTATTCGATTACCTCCTCCTCCCATTATGATGATCTCTTAGATTCATTTTTTTTTATTGAACAAGCAATCCTTTGTGACTTATAGCTGTTCAAAATGCTGAAACCAAGGGAAGAGACCAAGGGGACTTCTCATGCCACCGTTTCTCTCAAAACTATTTGAATTTTCCTGACATTTTAGCCTAGATTCAACATGGCCTCAGTCTTGCAGGTTAACCATTTAGGGAATGACCTGACTAGTGTACATAAATTCGCCTTCAACAGACATTTCTTGAACTCCCTACTAGGCATTAATCATTTGGTTGAATACCCTGCCCTCAAAACACTGGTTGAAAGACATAAAACAATTCAGAAACATAAAATAATTTATCATAAGTCAGAGTATGACTTTTCAGTATATTTAATGTAGTAGAAAAGGCAATACAGAACTTGAGGTAAATTAGCATCAGCAAAGGGTTACTGAATGTATGAACTGTATATACCTTGAATTCTGGTTAAGCTGATTTCAGCTCTGGAATCACAAAGCCATGTGACCCAAAGAAAGTTTAAAAAAAAAATCTATCTGTGCCTCAGTATCTGTGCATGTGATCACTATAATTCATAGATTGTAAAGAGTAAGTAATAAGAGAGGTACTGTGCATATCTCTTAAATATTGAGTACCTAAGGTGATTATAATAATTAATATGTGATGTTATTAATTCTATTATTGAAAGATTATAGAGGAAGGAAAGTTTATAGTATACCTATAGAGCCAAATATAAATCTATGGAAGAGAAGGATGATTTGGGCCTTGAGTCAAAAGAGATCACTTAGCAAAATAAAGATGAGTTATGCCCAAATGGTAATAAAATTATAAACAAAGGCATAAAAGTAAGACAGTGAATGATGCATGATTTATAGATGGCTCAGGTGTTCACTGGAAACATCTGATATGTGTATGTGTCACACACACACACACACACACACACACACACACACAACTTATTCTAATTATATGGACTATACAAAAATTTAGGGAATCTAATCAGGTTGTCATTTCTCAAATTTGGATGCAGCACATTTGGGTTTAAGATAAATTATTTACATTTTTATTATTTATTTACTTATTTTTATTTTTTCATCATTTATTTCATATATGTCCCCTTCCCCCTCCACCCCTCTGCCATCATCACGCTGTTGTAATTTCTTACAGTTACTATGCTGACATTTTTCATGATCCACTTAAAAAGAGAAAATTATGATTATGTCAGACATTTTTTTTAATGTGGTTGACTTTAATCAGAGAGATTGGGAATATGGAAGTGTGAGTATAGGGCTACTCTTTTGATTATTAAAATGTGTTTCATTTAAATGTCAAATAAATATATTATTTTTCTAAAAAACATGATAGGTAATAGATAGATAAATAAGTTTTCCTCATAAATTCACTTTTCATGTATGTATACTTGCATATGGTTTCTTTGAAGAAGAGTTGTAGTCTGTTATGAGATGTAATGTATAACCCTGAATGTGCCCATTGAAGAGAATCTCACTTTTGTTTATTGTTCTTTGTGTAACAAAGACTGGTTTGTAGAAACTTTGCAGCATGTGGCATATAGTCAGCATGTGTCCTGAAAGCATGAAAAATAAGTGTTCTTTATTATACAAAGATTTTCCACCATAGTCAAAAAGAGCATTATATAAGGATTTTCTTTATAGAAAAATATTTCAGACTTCATGGTTCTGTCTTGTTTCTTAAGAACAGAATCATTTACTTGTTACATTTTTATATCCTTGAAAGCTATTTTCCCTTTATATTCTTCTGTGCCTACAACTTGATATTAGTGCATAATCTACACACACAAACAGAAACCTGCCATTTGAAACAAAATGGATGAACCTTGAGAATATTATGCTAAGCAAAATAAGTCAGTCATAAAAATCTAAACTGTACGATTTTACTTATATGTGGGATATGAACTGAATCTCACAGACACTACAACATTACGGTGATCACCACATTGAAGGTGGGTGGGGGTAATGCAGGGAAAAGAGGGCCAAATATATGGTGATGGAAGAACATTTGACTTTGAATGGTGAGCACACAAAACAAAATACAGATCATATATCATAGAATTGTACAATTGGAACCTATATGAACCAATGTAATTAAAATTAATTTATTTTAAATAAAATAAAAATAGAAACCTGAACCTAAGTCCCTAAAATTACAGAGACACCATGACTATTTATATCATACCTTTCAGGCCATGGTTTCACAAATTGTCTGCTAAAAATGTGTCTTCTTCAGTAACCTAATGAACCAACAAGCACATGAAAAACCTGTGTGATCACCTAAACGTATAACATTTTGTACTATGTACCTCATCTATGGCAAGAAATGGTTGATTATAGACCATAAAGAACATTTCCCAGTTTAAAATCAAATAGAGTTTATGTGGGAAAACTAGTTACACAATCAATTCAAAAGTCATTCTTTTTTCTCTTCCCAATTTCACTAAGTCCTGATATTACAGACCTGACTCAGTGCCAGGCTATCCCAGTTCAGCCCTGACTGCAAAACTTCTTATATACAAATTTGGTCAGTCCTCAGCTCAAAACTCTTCAATCAGCCAGAATTCTTAATTGCATAAATCTGGATGGCTTAAACAGCACAAAAATTAACATTAGCCTTACATACATCACAGAATAGAGTCGACTGAAGGAAGATAGAAAAATGAGTGTCACCTAAAACTACTCTGCAGACAACTAGCAGGCAGGTCACACAGCCTTCATTTTAAAAGTAAGAAAATGGAAGTGTATGCAGTTGTGCATATATCACCCATCACCTGCTACAAATGGGGAAGAACGAGGGGGAGAACTGGGCCACTGAGACCCAGGCCTTCTGAGTTGCAGCCCAGTGCTGAGGGCACCGGCTTTCTGACTGGTCTCTCAGTGGCACAGGTTTGAAGAAGGGAGAGTAACCTGGAGCTAAGGGGAGATGCCCTGTTCTGGGATTGCCTCGGGTGCCTGAGGCAGAGGAGACTCAGTGATCCCAGGATGGTGTTCTGAAGAGTATACATCAGATGGCTATTGATGAGGGGTTGCTGCTCTGACTCCAAGACTGGACTCCAGCTAAACTGACATTTGTTCTCCACAGGACTTCTATAGTATTTGTCAGGATTCCCATCAAGCTCTGCAAGCCTATTTCTCAGCAGCCACTTCACTGCTCCTGGGTCTTACAGGCCAGGGGTACATACAGTAAACTTCACCAGGCCAGACGGTCTCCTCAAGAAGCTGAATGTACTGCACTCAATACTGTGGACATGGTAGATTGCAAGGGTAATGTTCACCATTAGACTTGCACCTCTAATTAGGGTACCAACGATAAGATGGAGACCATTCTTTGTGTTTTCCATTCATAGCAGTAGCCATTTCCACCGATCCTTAAGCAATAAAAAGAGCAGATCTAGGATTTCACAGCCAACTCTGTCTATGTTCTTTTCTTAAAAGCCTCACCCGAGGATGTTTTACTGATTTTAGTGAGAGGAGAAGAAAGGAAGAGAGAAAAAAAGAGGGGAAAGAAGAGAGTGAGAGAGAGAAACACAACGAGAGAAACATTGATAGGTTGTCTTATATACACATCCCCACTGGTGAATCTACTTGATCAAGCCAAGGAGGATATTTCTGCATGCATTGCTTTTATTGCATAATATGGGCAGTGGTTTCTACCAATATTATATATAATGGGGAAGAAGTTCCCAATTAGAAGATGCAGCTAAATAATAAAATCCAGAATGAATAAAAAGCACTCATTCATTCATTTATTTATGCTTCTTCCACTGTTCCTTTGACATACAAATGATATTGTGACTCCCCAGTGCTTAATAAGTTTCATAATAAGGTTTAGTTCTATTGCCTGGCACTTAATTTTCTTCCTATCATAACCCTGTTTATCTCTCCACTTTGTCTCTCCATATACTTTCAAATTGCAAATTCCAGAATCAATAATTTTACAGTTTAATACTGAGATGGTCTTATGTCTAGGCTTTTGGAAGGGCCGGGGGCACATTTCATTTCTGTTTTCACAAAACAATTCAAAGACAAACATTCTGGACACCTCTGCCATGAAAACCATTCTAATTATTTATCAAGATAAATGCTTCTTCATGAATAATGCCTCTTTCCCTATTGTGTTTGTTATTTTATTTTGTTCATTAGATTCCACATATAAGTGAAATCATATGGTATTTGTCTTTCTCTGACTGACATTTTACTTAGCATAATAATCTCCGGGCCCATCCATGATGTCACAAAAGGTATTAGTTCCTTTTTTATGGCTGTGTGGTATCTCACTGTGTAAATGTCCCACAGCTCTTTTGTCTATCTGTCTACGGATGGATATCATTTTCCATCTCTTGGCTATTGTAAATAATGCTGCTATGAACATAGGGATGCATATATTCTTTATTCTTTAAAATTGGTTTTAGATTCTTGGGATATATTCCCAGAACTGGAATCAGTGAGTCAAAAGGCAGTTCCATTTTTATTTTTAAAGAAAATTACACTGTTTTCCATAGCGGCTGCATCAGTAAGCATTCCACTAACAGTGCTTGAAGCTTCCCTTTCCTCCACATCCTGGCCAGCACTTGTCTCTTGATTTATTGATACTAGCTGCTGGTGTGCATGATGTGATATCACATTATGATTTTAATTTGCATCTCTCTGATAATCAGTCACTTTGAGCATTTTTTTTTTTCAGATCTATTGGTCATCTCTATGTCCTCTTTTGGAGAAGTATCTATTCAGGTTCTTTGCTCATCTTTAAATTAAATTGTTTGTATTTCTGGTATTGAGTTGTATAAGTTCTTTTTATATTTTGGAAATTAACCTTTCATCAGATTTATCATTGGGAAATATGTTTTCCCATACAGCGGCTCTTTTTCTTTTTTCACTTTGTTGATGGTTTTTAGTTTTGCTGGGAATGACTGACTGACTGCTTTTAGATGGGAGGTACAAGGAAGGGGGGCAATAAAATAAGGTGAAGAGATTAGCCAAGGAGCATATATGCTTAACCAAGAGACATAGAAAACAGTGTAGTGATGGCCAGAGTGAAGAGGAAGCAGGGTCTGGTTAGAGGTGGGCAGAGTGTTGAGGGACTTCTGTAATGGTGTCAAAAATAAAAAATAAAGTAAAGCCCAAACCGGTTTGGCTCAGTGGATAGACAAGCATCGGCCTGTGGACTGAAGGGTCCCAGGTTCGATTCTGGTCAAGGGCATACTTTGGTTGTAGGTACATCCCCAGTAGGGAGTGTGCAAGAGGCAGCTGATCCATGACTCTCTCTCATCGATGTTTCTAACTATCTCTCTCCCTTCCTCTCTGTAAAAAAAAAAAAAAAAAAAAAAAAAAAAAAAAAAAAAAAATCAATACAAATGTATTTTTAAAATAAAATAAACAAAGTAAAAAAGAAAATGTGATGAAATACATTGCCTGGATCTTAGATCATTTTTCTCTAAGGGCTCTCAGAGGCTATATCTGTTCTCTCTATCAGGAGCAATATTACTTCTCTGAAGAATTGACTGGCTTCTAATTTGTAGGCACTTTGAGTTATATAAAAGAAACATGTTTAACTCTCATATAGACCAGAGCAAAATCATTGACCTATGTTAATAAAAGAATAAGAATTCATGGTTAATGGATCAGGCTTTTCCTTAGGTTTTATTATTTTTATCTGTTTTTCTGTTTGCCTCTACTTTCTCTTCTACTTCATAGTGTTTTTATTTCAGATATTCTAAATACACCAAATAATTGAGGAAAAACATGCATTGCTGTTGAACACAATAAAAAATATACACTAAAGAAAAGATAAATGCTTCTCAAAACACTTTCTAGCTCATATAACCAAAATAAGTTAAGTTTTCCTCAAATGGTTTTAAAATAACCAGTTGAAAGTTTATTTCACATTAAATGGCATTTTAAGTTCACCATTAGATTACAGAATTGATTGTATTTTATAATAAATGTGCTCAATGAAAATATGAGACAGTGATGTTTTTAGCTTCAAGTGATATTTTTAATATTTTGCTGATCACATCAGTTTTTCTTTTAAGAATATCAGTTGAATTTTTACATGTTATAAATGGTACAAAATTTAATAAATATGAGCCCAGAAATAATGGAGGTATTTTCTAAGCAGTAAAATGATGGCATCAGCATACTGCTTCCTGCCTAGAAAACGTCCAATGTAGCAGGAGCATGATGAGGTCACAGTAAAAGTGAGGGCTTCATTCATTTAGAAAAGGATAGTAGGAACAAAGCAGGCATGCTGGAAATCATGAGGACTAATATTAATCTCTAGATTCTCAGTAAAATTAATTTAAAGAAGCACTAGATAGCATTAGACCTGATTGTATCAAGTGTTATTTTTAGTTCCAACAGAGCATTTCAAGTTTGGGGCTGAATGAGCAAAGATTCTGAGATTTAGAATAAATTTCTGAATTTTAAAAACTATCATTCATTCTGAGCTATTTAATTTCCAACCTCAAATAAGGAACTTAGAAAAGTTTTGGTGTTTGCATCCTACACTTTCCTAAATTCATTAATTGCTCATTGTTCTGTCATCTCAGAGTTCTTGCCTACCTCTATTATTTCATTTATTTTCTCCTGCTTTGTAACATCATTGTTAAAATGCTGACCCAGCTGTATTTTTTAATAATTTCTTCTCTTAATGTAGATAGTTATACTGACTTAATAGATCTTGTGTGAGATCAATTTTGATGCCCTGTATAAAGCACTCGGCCCACTGCCTTGCACAATTAGAAGCTCATGATTCTGTCTCTATCAGTTTACTTCCTACTTATTCTTTTATGAAGATACTAGAGACCCGGGGCACAACATTTATGCACTGGGCAGGGGGTCCCTCAGACTGGCCTGTGCCCTCTTACAGGCTGGGACCCCTCAGGGGATGTCCACCTGTCAGCTTCAGGCCTAAGTGGGCAAGCAGACATCACTTTCACGGTCTGGGGTTCTCACAGTCTGGGACCCCTTGCTCCTCACTGCCCACCTGCAGCAAAGGTGGGAGAGTCTCCCGCCACCACCGCTAAGCCTGCCAGCCACGAGCCTGGCTCCTGGCTGAGCAGCCCTCCCCTTGTGGGAGCGCACTGACCACCAGGGGGCAGCTCCTGCATTGTGTGTCTGCCCCCTGGTGGTCAGTGTGTGTCATAGTGACCAGTCTTTCTGCCATTTGGTCAATTTGCATATTAGGGTTTTATTATATGGGAGCCCCTTTATTATTGATACAAAGTTGCAGGAATATAAAAGTGTTTTAGGTCAGGACTAGTTTGGCTCAGTGGATAGAGTGTCGGCCTGGGGACTGAAAGGTCCCGGGTTCGATTCCGGTCAAGGGCATGTACCTTGGTTGCGGGCGCATCCCCAGTAGGGGGTGTGCAAGAGGCAGCTGATCGATGATTCTCTCTCATTGATGTTTCTAACTCTCTATCCTTCTCTCTTCCTCTCTGTGAAAAATCAATAAAATATATTAAAAAAAAAAAAGTGTTTTAGTGTTTTGCTGAATGAAGGAATTTTAGTCTGTACCAATGGCCAAATTTTATAAATAAGAAACTTATGGCCAAAATTTATAAATTGAAATATCTAAAATGACTCAACAAGTCTATGGAAAAACAAAGTCCCAGATATAATAAATTAATGGGTTTAAACAATAAATGCTACGGGTATCACTTCTTGTCTCAGCAACATTCTTGTTAGCATAGCACTTGTCAAGACTCACTAGTTACCTTAGAAAAACATAAGTCCTAGGAAATGATGAAGTATTTTTTCCTGTCCTTCATTGGATTACTGGTTTTGTTTTTTATTTCAACCATTCTTATCTCAGTCACCATGATCGTGTAAATAATAATGAGTCATTGTTGGTATTTAGTATAGGAAGGAACAAAATTATCTTGTTTTGAGCAAGTAAATATGTGTTCCCTTTTATACTTTTAAAAACTAATATATTTTTATTGATTTCAGAGAGTGAGAGAGAGATAGAAACATCAATGTTGAGAATCATTGATCAGCTGCCTCCTGTATGCCCCATACTGGGGATTGAGCACACAACCTGGGCATGTGCCCTGACTGGGAATCAAACACAGATCTCCAGGTTCATAAGTTGACCTCAGTCACTGAGCCATGCCAGCAGGCTCTTTTTATACTTTTAAACTAATAACCAAGGCCATGTTTATATAATTACTTTTACCTTCCTTCAACAATATTATTTAAACATCTTGGAGTTTCAATCTCTCCATCAATACATGCTTCATTGTTGTCCATGTCCTCCTTCCCACATATGCTTTACTAGGCTGAGATTTCCTGTCATTAGAGAAAGGTTGGAATAATTAAGGCTGAGTTGCAAAGTATCTATAATAATAAGAGCATAATGCTAATCAGAGTGGACATCTTTCCAGACATGGACAACCTTCCAGAGGAAGCCAGGGTTGCAAGGGAAGCCCGGGTCCCGGGTGCCAGAGGGAAGCCAGTGCTAGCAGACAGAGGAGGGAAGGCCTACTCTTGCAGGAAATTTGTGTATCAGGCCTCTAGTTATCTATATAATATTCAAACAGCTCATGTAAACTCACTTCTTCTCAGCATACGTCAGTCTCTTCTGTTCTCTATGCCAGAGAGTCCAGCACTCTGTTGTGTCCAAGAGATAATACAATAAATCTTTCTGCATGGAATTTGATCCTGGATTTTTTTTTTCTTTTCCTTTATCAAAAAAGAAAAGAGAAAATATTCACAATTAACTTTAGAATAATGAAGTAATTTTGCAAAACTAGAAATAAATACTGATTTTGATAGTAAATAAATGAAGGATATATAAGTATGGCCACATCATTGAGTTCAACAGTGTAGAAATTTCTTCATTCTAGAATGGTCTTGTCAATTCTATATATTTTTTATGGGCAAGTATTCAATTGTGGAAATGTATATATCCACTCATCTCCTGATGAACACTTGGTCTGCTTCCAAATCTTGACTATTTATAAATGACCCTGCAATGAATATAGGGGTGCATAATTTCTTTTAACACTAAACAAATTGGGTTATGTGTGTGTTTTGTTGTTCTTTGAAATTAAAAATCTAAGTTCACTTTCACATTGGGTCAAAAGCAAGGTACTCTCAGGAGCTTGAGTTGGTTGTTTATCTCAAATTTCATCAACAGCAAAATCAGTTGGATTTAATATTTTTCATAAATAAAAAAATTTGCAAGAAAATAAATAAAATTAACCATAGCAAAGACATTTAAATGGACTCAACATAAAGAATAATGTTTGCTTTTAATTTGTCATACTTCCTTCAAAGGGACCCGAGTCTTTCCAGTGAACAGGAAGTGAAGGCATTTTCTTCTCTGCAACACATTGAATGGCTCTGTGTTTCCCTCAGCATTGTATTTGAAAGCAATGCATTTTGTGCTAAAGTCTTCTCTAGTATAACCATGAAATAATAAAACAATAGAATATGAAGTGTGATGACCATGAAATGACAACTCAATGGCATAGGACATGTAGAGTGTTTTTGAAGTGAACTGAACTTGGGCTTTTTTTGTTTGTTTGTTTGTTTGTTTTTAAGATTTCTAGAGGCAGAATTTACTGTAAAGTGATGACCAGAGACTCTCTATAGAAACCCTAAGTTACAGTCAAGCACACATCTGCTAGGCATTGTCTAAACCTCTTATGACTCCAATTGTAAAAGGAGTAAAATTGAATGAGTTTGATAGAGGCCATTTCTCAGTTGTAACTTCCTATTTTAAAAAGAAAGAAGTGAAAGATCAATTGGATTATTGTTGTAGAAGTGCTCTTAAAAATATTCGTATAAATATATTGTTTTCTATATACTTATCTGAATTAGCAAAGATAATTATTTAAAAAGATAAGATAAATACAATGAAAAAAATTCTAAAAACATTTCTAAAATTTATTTTGTTGTGCAGAGGCTTTTTATTTTTATGTAGTCCCATTTGTTTATTTTCTCCTTAGTTTCAATTGTAATAGGAAACATATTGCTACAAAAAATGTATGCTATGCTGAAACCAGTTTGGCTCAGTGGATAGAGTGTCAGACTGGGGACTCAAGGGTCCCAGGTTCAATTCCGGTCAAGGGCATGTACCTTGTTTGCAGGCACATTCCCAGTAGAGGGTGTGCAGGAGGCATCTGGTTGACATTTCTCTCTCATCAATGTTTCTAGCTCTCTATCCCTCTCCCTTCCTCTCTGTAAAAAAGTTAATAAAATATATTTTTTAAAATGTCTGATATTTTGCTGCCTATGGATTCTTCTAAGATGTTTATGTTTTCCTGTATTATATTTAAGTCCTTTATCCATTTTGAATTTATTTCTGTGTATAATATAAGTTTGTGGTCTAGTTTCATCTAATTTTCCCAACACCATTTATTAAAGAGACTGTCTTGACTCCATTGTATGATCCTGCTTCCATTGTCAAATATTAATTGAGCATAATGGTTTGGGTCAATTTCTAGTTTCTCTGTTCTGTTTTATTGTTCTATATGTATGTTCTTGTGCCAGTAAAAGACTATTTGGTATTCAATGGATTTATAATATAATTTGATATCTGGTATCATGATCCCTCCAACTTTGTTCTTCTTTCTCAGGATTGCTATGGTTATTTTGGGAACTTTATTTTATTTCATATAAATTTTTGGAGAGTTTGTTCTAGGTTGGTGAAATATGCTGTTGGTATTTTTATAAGGATTGCATTTAATCTATAGATTGCTTTGGATAATATGGACATTTTAATTATCTTGATTCTACCAACCCATGTAAACCTTGATATATTCTTCCACTTGTTTATATCTTCCTCTATCTATTTTTTTTTCAATTTCCTGTAGTTTTCTGAGTACAGGAGCACTTTTGCCTCCTTACTTAAGTTTATTTCTAGGTATCTTATTTTTTTCTTGCCATGATAAATGGAATTTTTAAAAATTTTCTCTTTCTGTGAGTTCATTATTGGTGTATAATAATGTCAGAGTTTTTTTGATGTTAGTTTTGTACCCTGCTATGTTGCCAAATTCATTTATTAAACCTAGTAGGTGTTTTGTTTTGTTTTATTTTTATTTTTTTATGAAGTCTTTAGCGTTTTCTATGTACAATATCATGTCGTGCAAATAAGGACAGTTTTACTTCTTTTCAATTTGGGTGCCCTTTATTTCTTTTTCTTGTCTAATCGCTATGGCTAGCACTTCAAATACTCTGTCAAACTGGAGTGGTGAAAATGGGCATCCTTGTTCTTTTCCTGTCCTTAGGAGAAATGGTTTTAGTTTTGCCCATGGAGTAGGATATTGGCTGTGGCTTTCTCATATAAGCCTTTTATTATGTTGAGGTATGTCCATTCTATTCCCACTTTGATTAGAATTTTTATCAAAAAAAAAAAAGGTGTTGGAATTTGTCAAATGTCTTTTCTGCAACAATTGATATGATCATGTGATTTTTGTCTTGCCATCTGTTAATGTGCTGTATCCCATTTTTGATTTGCAGATATTGTACCAGTCTTGCATCCTTAGAATAACCCCTACTTGGTCATATGATTTTTTAAAACATATTGCTGAATGCTATTTGCTAATATTTTGTTGAGGATTTTAGCATCTATGTTTGTTATAATAATGTAACCCTTCTAATGTATGAAATAATTATTGTGTGAAATATTTGCTGTATGGAAACCCCCAATACTCTGTAACTTCCAAAATTAATGAACACTCCCATATCTTGATGTAAAAGCTCTGCGCCCTTAAAGTGTAAACACCCTGCTCTCAGCATAAGACACACCGTCTGGCCCACACTGGTAAGGACACAAGTTGTTTATGGCGGTCTATATAACCCGGAGATCATCTCCAGTTGAGGTCTCCTGCCCTATAAGAGGAGGACTCCACATCACTCTGAGAGACAAGCCCTGACTGCTCTACTGTGTGACCCTGAACCAACTGCAGTCGCCTGCCTGTCTCTGTTTTCATCGTCTGTCCTTCAGTGTGCATGGCCGGGTGGCCTTTGCTGGAGCCTAGGACCCACTAGGAATAGGTAAATAAACCCTGTGTGATTACACACTAATTCTGTCTGTGTGTCATGTGTTCTGGTTCTGCTCAGCTGTCCAGACATTGAAGTACCAGGAGATAGGCCGTTACTGCTGACTCCTGGTCACCTGTGTATGTCCCACTAAGTCTAGACAGGTAATCAATTAATTAGGGCTTAATTGAAACAATTAGGAATATTGACCTGTCATTCTATTTCTTTGTAGTGTCTTTATCTGGTTTTGGAATTAGGGTAATGCTGGCTTCATAGAAAGAGCTTGGAAGTGTTCCTACCTTTTGAATTTTTTGGAATAGTATGAGGATGTTGGTGTTAGTTCTTCTTTGAATGTTTGGTAAAGTTCTCCTGTGAAGCCCAAGACTATTATTTGGTGGAAGTTCTTTTAAATTACTCTTTCAATTTGATCAGTAGTTATCAGCCTGTTCAGATTTTCTGATTCTTCCTGACTGAGTTTTGGAAAATTGTATTTCTTTAGGAATATGTCCATTTTGTTAAAGTTGTCTAGTTTGTATGAGGAGAGTTGTTTTACAATCCTTTGTAAAACATGACAAGACACGACACAGAAGGAATAGAACACAAATAGGCACAAAACACTTATAATCCTAATGAAAGTGACAATTAGAGAAAAGAGAATTAAGAAAAAGAGACAAAGAATGATAATTATAGAAAAAGAAAGAAAGAATACGGGGATTAAATACAACAAAACAAAAAAATAAACCAAAAAATGCAAACAAAAAACACCCAGAAAGAAAGGATACAAATTTAAATAGAAAAAATAAGATTAAGGAATTGAGTGAATAGGGGAAGGACCATGGTTTAGAATAGAGGAGAGAATAAAGAAATGAGAAGACAAGAAGAAAAAAAATTTAAAAATAAAATAAAGTACATTTTTTTTGAACAGAAGAATAGAGAGCAGATTGGCCTAAATTTTAAAATGAAACAAAGTTAAAAAACTAGAAGGAGAAAAGAGCAAGATAAGGGAGAAGAAAAAAAAAAAAAAGAGTAGAAAAAAAAAGTGAAGAAAAAAAAATAGAAGGGGAAATGGAGTTGGACCACAGAAGAGAAAATTAGATATACTATAAAGCAAGCGCATCAGTGAAGCAGATAAAGAAGGTTAATTTTTGAAAAGGGGGTGCTGTTTCACTTTCAGGGAAAAACATGAGTTTTGTTGCGTGCTTTTTCCTGACCCACCTAGACCTACTTCTCAGCTAGAGGTTCAAAATATTACTCTGGCCTTGGTTTGTCAGATATCTTTGTATGGAGACTAGTGGGGTTGGCTGGAAACCTGGAGTTTTTATCAGTCTGGTTGCCAGGATAGTGAGGTGGAATGGCCCCTCTTCCAATTCAGAGGGCTTCTTGGAATTATATTCAGACCCATCAATGTAGCCTCAGCCTTTGCTTCCTCTGTACAGTTCAAAATGCAGGGAGTGGCAGGCTTACCACCTGCCTTGAGGCTATGGCGAGGGGCTGGCTCTTCTGGGGAGAAATGGCCTCCTAGGTTTGGAAGCTTAAGAATGTCCCAATGCAGGGCTCCTGGCTACTGCTTTTCCACATCCCCTGCCCTGCTTCCCTTCCCAGCCCCTCAGGCACCTCAAGTCTGTGCCTCCTTTCCAGTGCCAAAGCCTCAGGTGACTGTTTGCAGTTGAAAAGTGTTTCCTGTTTTCTGAGTTTAGAGAATAAAAGCAAAGACCAAACCAAACCAAACCAAAACAACCAGAAAACCTCATGTTTCTCTCACCCCAGCACTGCACTGCTCAGGCCACCTTTAGCTGAGCAGTCTTCCATCTGCTCCAGACTCCCTGGTAGCCAGCCAACCTGTGGCTTTTCCTTTCCTTCGCTGGATGGTATGCCTGTTGCCAAAGGACATGGTTTTGTTGCAATGCCGCTTCCTTCTCAAACTCTCAGCCAGCTAGCCAACTGCCCACATCCCCATTCCCACTGGTCTCCGGTTTCCTCTCAAACTATAGCATTTTAATTTAGAATCACGTGTCTCTCAGGAAAAGAATGGGACCTCCATGACAATGCTTCTCATGTAAGTCATTAGATATTTTATATGTAAATAGAGAATAACTTTATATCAATAATTTTTTTTAAGTTTGTATCCATGAGTATCTACATCTATCTGGCTCTATATCTATGCTTCTAAAGGCCACATCAGTTTCCCTTTTTCTACTAACATCATTTTTTTCTTTTTTTCTTGGATGTTTTTATTTATTTCAGAGAGGAAGGGAGAGTGATAGAAAGATAGAAACATCACTGATGATACAGAATCATTGATTGGCTGCCTCCTATACCCCCCTTTGGGGATCAACCTGCCAACTGGGGCATGTGCCCTGTCCAGGAATCAAACTTCTACCTCCTGCTTCACGGGTCTCTACTCAACCACTGAGCCACACCTGCTGAGCAACTATCATCATTTCTTAATTTGACCTGAGAGTTACCTACCACCCCCTCGTTCCAACACACACTAGTGACCCAGACTTCCACCATCCTCCCTATGGGAGGATGGGGTTTCCCCATGGAAGCTTGTATCCAGAGAGAAGAGTTGGGCATAGTAGGTGGTTATTTATCATCTTTATAAGAACAATTTTGAGTTCTCAGGGATATTGTCCACATATTTCTGCTCATACATGGGAATTAGAAATACTTTAAAAATGTAACATGTACATACAAACTGTGAAAGAAAAGAGCCACATGCTAACCTGACAAGCTCAGAAAAGGCCTGCGTGGCAGTCTTGCAAACTCAGAGACTAAGATAACCACAAAAGATGGTTTGAAAATTAAATATCTAACTACAAACAGATTATAGTAAGTAGTCAAGTCCTAGACCGATATTTCACCTGACAAAGATCTACTTAGATCTTCTTTACTGAACCCATTTGCCTTCCAGCCTCTAAGATAACATATCTGTGAGAAGTCTGGGTAACCTGTAACTTCCTTTTTACCCCAGACCCCTCAGGGCACCACAAATAGCCTTGAAACATTCCCTCATTATTATTGTTATCAAGTTAATTGTCAACTGTTAATTACGTTAGAGTATCCTATATCCATCTTTGTAAAAGAAGCTCATGTCCATCATTTCACCTTTTATCCTATCCCAGAGGTTTCCCCCCTTTGCTCTGTCCCACCTCCCTAATCTATCACCAATAAATTCCATGTAACTCACCTATGTCCCTTTCCTTTGATGGCAATGTATAAATACAGATGTAACCCCCACTTCTCAGAAGCATTATCTCAATTCATTGAGGTTCTGCTTCCCGGCATATGTCAACAGTTTGGCTCAAATAAACTCACAAAAATTCTTTACAGGTTTCAATGTGTTTTTTTTAGTTAACAAAACCAGAAAGTTAATTAATGAGATAGGAGGGAGAAGTTGGAGACAGAGATCAAGCTCTGCTTCTGTGTAAGTCAGCCTCCTCTCCCCACTACATATTCCTTTTTTCTTTTTCTTTAATGAGCACCTGGTATCCAAACAAATGTAATTCAATCCTGGGGTCCTGGTCCTGTATCATCTCCTAATATGTAGTCCTATAAATAGACTCCCCTTGAAAAATAAATTATAACTCTGAATAGTCATATTGACTAAGAAAGAAAAGAAATCTCTCCAAAAGTCACATGTCTGGCATGTAGCTGAGCTTTTAGACTCATGGAAAACCTTTACCCAGGATGTCAGGTAGATTTAGTCTAACTCTGTGTGTATTCTGTTGCTAAAGACCTGGGATGGGGGATGGGAGCTTTCTGGGGATTTGCAACTAGAGAAAAGGTCAAGAATTGTCATAAAAATAGTTTATTCCATCCATCTCCTGTTTGATTTCTGTTCTTCTATCAATTGCACCATGTTTTCAAAGGTCAGAGAATTTGGCTGTATTTGATCTTCAGTAGATGAGTAGCATGCTTTTAAAGGTGACACTTTCTATTTATTATTTCCATAGGAACACCATGAGTGTTCCTGAACCTCTTTGCCAGGGACCCAGTCAAAGTGTAAATGTAAGATTGGCAGTGAGAATGAGCTAGAGTTTGGAGGGCAGAGCTCTTGTATTTTCCCAGGCTGATGCTTTTGGAGGGGAGTGCCCGACCCAAGAAAGATGGCATCTGTGAATGGTAATAGAGAGAGACTATGCACAAGGACCTGGCTGTTTTCTCTTCAGCTCTCTGTAGAGTCTAGAGCTTCACAACCTATTCTCTCCTCAAGTGACTTTAGTCAGCCCCAAGCTGCTCTTCATCTGCCAGAACCTGGGCAAGTGACTGAGAAAAAGCATTTTTTCATTGGCCTTAATAAGGGTAGCTGAGTTTCCAGCAGACTTCTTCTGCTAACTGGGTGGACAGAATCTCTGCTGACTTTTGCAGCTTTGGTGCTCTGAGCTGGAGAGCCAGTATGGGACTGACCCCATGCTTCTCAGGATTAACCTTTACAGCTGAGCTATTCTGGATTCTAAGCCACTCGCATATGTGCAGCCCTTTTCACATCCCCACCCTTCCTACCGCAATGTGTCTTCTCCTGTAAGTCCTTGGTTTTCAGACCGCTGTTCAGCTGCACCTCAGTTGGTTATTCATGTTGATCTACATATATTTTCTCTCTCTCTCTCTCTCTCTCTCTCTCTCTCTCTCTCTCTCTCTCTCTATATATATATATATATATATATATATATATATATATATATATATATATGTATTTCATTGATTTTTTTTTTAACAGAGAGGAAGGGAAAGAGATAGAGAGCTAGAAATGTCGATGAGAGAGAAACATCGACCAGCTGCCTCTTGGACACCCCATACCAGGGATGTGCCCGCAGCCAACATACATGCCCTTGACCAGAATCGAACCTGGGACCTTTCAGTCCGCAGACAGACGCTCTACCGCTGAGAAAAACCGGTTTTGGCAATCTACATATATTTTCATTGTAATTCTATTTTCTTCTTGGAGGGGGTGAGTGTAACGTCCACCAACTTTGCCACCATCTTGGATTATCTTTGTTTTGTAGATTTTTATAGGGGCATGATTTGATTTCTTTCTCATTTTATTTTTGTTATTTAATCTTTTTTTTTTTTTTACCTATATTCTTTGTGGTTACTAAGAGACTGATATAAAACAGTATAGTTATAATAATCTTTTTAAAGCTGATAACTCAGTAAGTTACAAAAAATTACACTTTCTTTCCCTCACACATACTGTATGCTATGGATGTTACAAATTACATCTGCTTATATTGTGTGTCTATTAACATATTTTAATAGGTTTTTGTCTTTTAACTTCTGTACTAGAATTAACTGATTTATGTACCACAATTCAGTATTAGAGTATTCTGTATTGCTCTCTGTGTTTATTTTTTAATAGCAAGTTTTATAATTTCATGTTGATGTTTAGCATTTTTCCTTTCAGCTTGAGGAACTGCCTTTAGCGCCTCTTGTAAGGGTGATAAACTCTCTCTCTAGTGTTTTTTATCTAAGAAAGATTTTATATTTACTTCATTTCAGAATCACAGTTTTGCCAAGTAACGATACTTGCTGGACATTTTTAATAAAACAACTTGAATATGTCATCCAAGTATGTTACTTCTGACATACAAGGTTTCTGCTAAGGTTCCAGTTATTATCTTCTGAGGATTCCCTTGTATGTAATGAGGCACTTCTTCTTGCTTCCTTAAACATTAATTTTTAACCTTTGACTTTTAAATTGATCCTAGAGAGAGAAAAAGAGAGAAAGACAGATTGATGTGCAAGAGAAATATTGGTTTCCTCTAGCAAGTTACCTGACCACGGATTTAACTCCAAACCTGGATATGTGCCCTGATGGGGAATTGAACCTGCCACCTTGTGTGTATGGGATGATGCTCTAGCCACACCAGCCAGGGAAGCCTTGACTTTTTCCCCATTTGATTAGAATGCATATTTGTGTGGACTTTTTTGATGATCTTTTGATCTTCTATTGTAAATATCTGTTGATCCTTTTAATGGTGTACCATACTTTCTTATATTCCTTTTAGTTTTTTAAATCATTTTTCATTTTATTACTTTGAGTAATGTGGAATGATCTATACTAAAATTCACTGATTCTTCTGTGTTATCAAGTCTTCTGTTAAAACTTTTAGAGAATTTTTATTTTTTTAATTTAATTCTTCAGTTTTAAAATTTGTTTAGTTCTTTGTGATATTTTCCATCTTTTTAAAAATTGTCCTTTTTTCATGAATCATTTTTTAGTTCACTGAGCACTTCTATAACTATTTATATCCTTTATATGTATTTTACAGGGTGGGGCAAAAGTAGGTTTAGAATTGCAATACAAATAAATTATAAAATAATTAATAAATAACACAACAATTAACTGTGTTTTGCATACTCACAAACCTATGTTTACCCTTCTCATCTCCCTCTTGGGTGCAAATCATTTTTGAGGAGTCAATGTCTAAAGATTTATTTTGTTTCTTTAATTGGACTATTTTTTTAAATGCTTTATAATCCTTGTAAATTTGTGTTGGTTCATTGGTATCTGGGAATTTGAAAAAATAGCTTCCTCTTTCGTTTTATGGACTGGCTTTGTACAGTGAATGATCTTCACCAATCAGGTGGCTAGGAATGTGGGGGGCCTCCAATGGTTTTTGTAGATGGTACTTCGCTGAGCGTGTGACTACAGATTCCAATTAGAGGAATTGTTCAGTTTTGCCTTTTTAGGAACTCATATCCTTTTGTTTCTTCTCATGTCTGTCTGCTATCTTCCAAAGCAGCATGCCCTGCAGGTCATCTTTGTTCTCAGCAGCCCTCAATCAACATTACGCTGTGTCTTTCATCTCCAAGAGATGGATGAGACAGAAACTAGTCCCTAGGGCAGCCCCTGCAATTACAGGCACAGCCATGAGGTATGATGTTGGCACATGCTCTGCTCTTCTTTCCCACTGACATGAGGCTTCCAAGCTGCATGGCATCTCTTCTGTATCACAGGTTCTCTGGAGCAGTGCAGGATGAAGCCCCAGGCTATTCCCAGTGACCCCGTCATCTATGGTGTGCTGGGTCCTGTAAGCCCTCAGTGGCAGGTGATACAGTGAAAGATTGGGGACAAAAGTACTTATAAAGAGTTAACTAATAATATCTTAATTCTCTAGATGCTTTTCATGCTGTTTTGTTTGTCCCTGATTGGTTGAAAAAATAAAAGCCTTAGGTTACACAACTCATTTAGCTGCATGCAGATTGTGATGTGGCTGAGTTCACATTTGAATTAAAAAAATTGGGCTTTGACTCCATTCTGAGTTAAAGAACATTTGATCATGGGAATGCTATGGTAAGTACCCAGAAAGTTAAAAAAACAAAACAAAACAAACAAACAAACAAACAAAAATAAACAGAGAGACTATCACACTATTCAACAGAAGCAAAATATCTAGACCAGAAAAAAAATATTATTTATTATCTCTATGAATCCAATCAGATGCCCTGGTAAGCACCTTGTTTTAGTAATCTTAATGTAACACCTTTAAGATGGAATCGCAGTATTTTTATAAATAGCAAACTAAAGTTTAGGATGTTACAGAAATTGCCAAATATGGGTAGTGGAACCACAGGAGACAAAAAGGCTGAAGACACATTGAGAATCTTTGTAGACTTTTCTCTGATATCTGTCATTAAACCATTTCACATTGTCCATTAATTGCTTTACTTTTTCTCTAACACAGAAATATTGGTGATTGAGTTTGTTGTATGATTTAAATAGACCAACAAAATATTTACATATTAATGATTTGTGGCTGATCCATCACTAAAACGTCTTAAAAACTACCAGTATTCTGACTTCAGTTTTTAAAGCTACCCAGAACTTTGTCTGTCAACCTTAATTTTCATTGTTTTTGAACAAAATCAAACCATTGTTTTGGCCTCATAAAGGTGAATTCTGAAGAAGTGCAGAGGGGAATAGCAAATGCATAAACACCTAACAGAGATGGGACAACATTATGAAAGAGAATGGGATGAAGGTGAGGATTTAATAGGACTTTCATATGGCATTTTGTACAGAGGCTTTATTTCATTATTTTTCATCTTTGGGATTAAATTCAACAAAGAAATCAGAAATTCACTACACTATTCTGCCATCAAATTCCTATTTGTAGAAACAAGAAAATTCATTTTTATGCCTTAACCTTTAAAACTAGTTGTTTCTAAGCTCTTCATAGTAACTTCATCATTGGACTCAAGTTAATATATGATAACATATGCATATCTTCTAAAATTTCAAATTTCTAGACCCCAAAAGAAAAGATGTTGGTTTTGGATGGAGTGTCCATATCTGCATTTTACCAATATACCCATATTACACTGGTCAGGAGGTCCCAGTACACTTTACTACACCAAATCTTAATAGAATTGACCTTGATTCTATGGCTTATATTTACTGAACATAGTCAATATTCTGGGCACTGTCTTAAAAGCCTTACATTACATCCTTCTTGTGCATATGCAGTCATACCCCCAAACCTTTCTTCAGAAACTTCACTTTGCTTGAAAATCATTCCCCTCCCCTTTAATTAATTCTTGATTTTCTTATATTGCAAGCTGTCTGACTTCCCACCTTCTCTGGAAATCCTTTTTTTTTGTGTGTGTGTGTGTGTGAATCTAGATCTTTCTTTCACATATACCAATGGCACATGTCATACTGAAACATGTTGAGAAAACATATATCAAGAGAATTCAAGGCAACAGATTCTGTTAAAGTGAGCATGCTATTTGTTCTATTGCCTATGGGTATAAAAGACAAGAGACTGAGGAACTAGAGTAATTTGTGTATCCTTGAAGATTATTGAAGAAGTCATGCCTTGCAGATCCAAACAAGGTTGTCTATCTTAGCACAGTCATCTTTGGGTGTTTCCATTTTAGCTCTTCCCTAAAACGTAAATCAGTTCATGATGGTATGCAAACTCTTAATGATGGCCTGGCTTCTGGGTCCCATTTGAATTCTTTTATAAACCCACTTTCTACTCCATCCACATTGAAATATTTATATTTTCTGGAAACTGTTGTGGTTAAATATCCATTCCTTGAGATGTGTTGTCTCACTGTGCTTGTAATACCTTCTTTCTCAAATATTGAATCAATTTTATTACAAAGTATTTTCATTATTATAAACACAAGGGACACAGCAACATTATTCCTTTTGTAAACAAAACAATGAAAATCTATTTTATTCTTTATAATTAAAAATAAAACCGTTTAGGCACTCACTTATTTCTGGTGGGAATGCAAAATTGTGTAAACACATTGGAAGGTCTTAGTTTTTCTTACAAAAGCTAAATATGGTCTTAACCATACATTCCAGCATAACATTCTTTGGTATCTACCCCAAAGAGTTCACACAAAAACCTGCAAAAATGTTTACAGCTGATTTATTTATAACTGGAAATACTTGGATCCCTCAAATGTGTTCTAAGTATATTAGCAAATTATAAAATATTTCTTCAAAAAATCTTAAAACTTAGTAAGAATAGCTGAAACCAATTTGGTTCAGTGGATAGAGCATCGGTCTGCGGACTGAAGGGTTTATATATCTTAGTAAGAATAAGAAAATTCTTTGGTTTTGGAACAACAGCATGCTTCTGCCCTCTCCTCCATCTGCCCAGCTCAGCTCAACAGAAGCTCTAGTCCAGACAGGTATAGTCAAGAAGACAGGATTCCATCCAATTTAGACAAGAATAACCAAAAAGATAGGGTTCCCTTCAGCTCCAAGTCACAGATTACTGAATCTCACTGGGAGCTTGGAGGAGTAAGACAATAGAACTATTCATGTTTCCAATTCTAAGTTGAAGAGATTAAATTTTGGTGATTATGAACAAAAGTTCAAAAGCTCTTTCCTCCACCCAGTCTGACAGGTCTAGACTAGTAGCTAAAGGAGTCTGAAGTGTAAGTGTCCTGTGGATCGACAAAAATGAGAAGTCATTGTTAGCAGACTTCATAATAAATACTAAAGTGTATTCTGCAGGCTGGAAATAAACCCATATGGAAATCTCAACCTATGAGCAGCAATGAAAGTAATTTAAAAATTAAAAAAGGGAATATAAATGCATATAATTCTTCCTTTTTACTTGATTAAAAAATTGTATAATCCTATCATATATAGTCAAATCACTATTAACAAGAGTATCAAACAATTTAATAAAGGACAATCTTTTTAACAAAGGGTGTTAGATAGGCAAACTAGATATTTAAATACTGAAAAGACTAAAATGATACCGCTGTTTTTCTGATTAAAAAAATGTGAATTTATACATTCATAAAAATTGAAAATTTTGGAAATCCACAAATATGTGGAAGTTAAACAACACAGTAACAAATAACAAGTAGAATTATATATATAAAGATAGATTGATAGATAGATAGATAGATAAATAGATAGATAGATACTTTGAGATAAGTGAAAATGAAGATATAATATACCTGAACATACTGGATGCAGCTAAAATAGTGCTTACAGATAAATTTATAGCTATATAATGGAAAAAGAAAGAATATTTCAAATCAACCATCTTGTTTCTACTTTGTTATTCTTGAAAGGGTAATTAAATAGCTTTCCACAAACAAATATCCAGGATCAGAGCAATCTACTCTTAAATTCTATAGAAGATTTTAAAATGGGTCGATACCAAGGTCTTCAAGTATTTTTCCAGAAATTTGCAAGGAAGAAATGTTTTCCAACTTATTGTATGAGAGCAATATTATTGACACTAAAAGTTAAAAGTGAACTACTAACTATTATTTCATGAATATGATTACATAAATCCTCATTGAAATACTAATTGAATTTAAGACATGTAAAAACAATTATACACAATGATCTACTGGCATTTATTTTAAACACAAGTTAGCTTAATATTGGAAATCAAATAATATAATATCTTACTTTTAAAGATTAAAAAGAATCCTACTTAATAGTGAAAGACTGAATGCTTTCTCCTTAAGCTCAGAAACAAGACAAGAATCCCTGCTCTTGCTACTTCTAATGAAAATTATATTAGAGATCCTAGTAAGAGAAATTTGGAAAGAAAATGAAAAACAAGTCTTCCAGATTTCAAAGGATAAAGTAAAACTATTTCAATTTGCAAATGGCATTACTTTTTATATCTAAAAAATAAAAAAATAAAATAAGAACTGTTACAATTAATGAGTGAGTTTAACAATATGGCATGAAAGATTAATTCTGTTTTCCCTTATAATTATAAGGGAAAACAGTCTTTTCCAGAATTGGTATGTATATACACAGACAAAAAAGATGTGTTTGGACTTCTGTTTTTATGTAGAAAAATTAACTGAAAACATACGAAAGACTTAAATGTATGATCTGAAACTATAAAACCTTTACAAGAAAACAGAGGTATTAACCTTTGTGACATTAAGGCAATGTCTTTTTTCATATACAAATACAAAAATGTAAGTAACAAAAAATAAAGGAGAAAAACATGGCATTATCAGTGTTAAAATTCGTGCAAGGGACTCGGCCCTTGTGGCTCCATGGCTCTGCCACTGGTCATTCTGGAAGGTCCTTCTGGAAGGTCATTTTGCCATCTGGTCTAATTAGCATATTAACTCTTTATTATATAGACTTTCGTGTTTCAAAAGATACCAAAAATACAATTAAAAGGCAAACCACATAATGAGAGAATATTTTTGAAAATTACATATCTGACCAGGAACTTGTTTCTAGAATATGTAAAGAACTAACACAACTTGCCATCGCCAGTTTGGTTCAGTGGATGGAGCTCCTGCCTGAGAACTGAAGGGTCCATGGTTTGATTCCAGCCAAGGGCACATGCCCTGTTTGTGGATTCAGTCCCCAGTAGGGGGCGTGCTTGGAGGCAGCTGATCAAATGGCATTGTCTCACATCTTTGATATTACTTTCTCTCTCTCCCTTTCTTTCTGAAATCAATAAAAATATGTACGTTTTTAAAAAATATCCGACTTAATGATAATAGGCAATTCAATTTTAACAAAGGTCAAGTATCTGAATAGACATATTCAAAGAAGAGACATATGCAAATGGCTATAAGGACATAAAACATCAATATTAATCAGAGAATTGCAAATCAAAACTTCAATAAGATGCCATTTTATACCTATTAACATGATTATACTCAAAACCATGAAAAATTTGTTGGCAAATATGTGAAAAAGTTGGAACACTCATATACTTCTATTAGGAATGTAAAATGGTGCGTCACTTTGTAAAAATATTTGGTAATTCCTCAAATGATTCAACATAAAGTTATCATATGGTTTAGCTATTTACTCGAGAGAATTAAAAATATGTGACCACACAAAAACTTTTATATACATTTGCAGTGAAGTATTTTACATAGTATTAGGTTTAACAGTTAACAATGAGGATTTTTTCAATGGATGGAGTCACACATATGTTGATATATATGCAATTTGATATGTATATTATTTTGTTGTAATGACAATAAGTTTCAAAACTTTATATGTCAAATTTTCTGAAGGTGTTAACATCATAGATATTTTTACACTTAAAAATGTCAAATTTCATGCAAAAAAAAGAGAGTATTTGTGGGAAGTTTTAATTCATTACTATATTTTGAATAAAAGTGCTGCTGAAAGTGATCGTATACTTCGGGAAGCTTATAGTGCACATGCTCCATCTCAAGATACACTGGTTTATGCTTTAAAAGTGATAATTTCGATATGAAAGACAAAGAATCTCCAAGTCAACTGAAAAAGTTTTAAGACCAATAATTACAAGCATTATTGGATGAAACTGCATGTCAAACTCAAAAACAACTTGCGGAAAGATGAAACATTGCTCGGCAAACAATTTCTGATGGTTTACAAGTAATGGGAAAGATTTTAAAGGAAGGAAAATGCGTGGCACATCAACTGAACGAAAGACAAAAAACTGAAAAGTCATCAGTAAAGTGTTGTTTCACAGCATGAAAGAAAGTCTTTTTTGTATCGAATTGTGACTAGAGATGAAAAGTGGATTCATTTTGAGAATCCTAAATGCACAAAATCATGGGTTGATCCAGGTCAACCATCAACATCGACGGCAAGGCCAAATGGCTTAGGAAAAAAAGACAATGCTCTGTGTTTGGTGGGATCAGAAAGGTGTAGTGTGTTATGAACTTCTAAAATCAGATGAAACCATTAATACTGATCACAATTTGAACCGTTTGATCATGAAATGACCAAAATGGGCCAGAAGACACAGCAAAGTAATTTTGCTTCATGATGACACACCATCACACACTTAAAGACATGTTAAAAGATCTTACCTGAAAAGTATTAACACACCCACTTTATTCACCAGACCTTGTTCCTTCAGATCATCTGTTGTTCAGATCAATGGCTCATGCACTTTCTGAGCAGCACTTCAAAACATACGAAGAAGTGGAAAATTGGGTCTCTGAATGGCTTGCCTCAGAACAAGTTCTAGTGGGACAGTATCTACAAATTACCTGAAAGATGGGGGGAAATGTGTAGCTAGCAATGGACATTACTATGAATAAAGCACTTTTGACGTTTCTCTTGAAATTATTGTGTTTTCTTTGATTACATAACCACATTATTAACCGATACATCTAGTAGCCAAAAATTGGAACAAAACCAAATGCCCATCATCTGATAAATGGGTAAATAAAATGTGTTACACACATAATGTAGAATCTCAATGTAGAATCTCATTAAAAAAAATGGAGTTCTGATACATACAATTACATTGATGAATCTAGGAAACATTTGCCAATTATAGAAGCTAGTCACCAGTACCACATAATGTATCACTCATTTATATGAAATGGTCAGCTGTAGAGACTAAAATCAAACCAGTGGTCACTTGGCACTTGGAGATGGGAAAAGTGAAGGGATTGAGGATAATGGCTGAGGGTGTAGGACTTCTCTTTGGTGTAATTGAGATACAAAATTGAGTATGGTGATACATGCAAATTCTGTGACAATACTAAAACTGAATTGTAGACTCAGGTGAATGTTATGGTATGTGAAACATTTTTTAACTGCACTATTAAAAAACATATGGCTGGCCCTGCCTAGGTGGCTTGGTTGATTAGAATGTCATCCTCTACACCAGAAAGATTACAAATTTGAACACCAGGATGCTGTGAGAGGCCACTGATCAATCAATGTTTCTTTCTGGCCTCCTTTCTCTCTAAAAAGTCAGTGAGCTTATCTTTAGGTGAGACTTAAACATCTTATTTCAGTCTGTGTGTGTCTTTCAATCTATAAAGTGAAGCTCTGAGACAAGATATGTGGGTCTTATTTTATAATCCATTCAGCTTCCTATATATTTTATAGAGCATTAAAACATTTGAATTTAAAGTAATTATTGATAAATATATACTTATTGTAATTTTATCATTAATATTTTTTATTTTTTCTTCTTTTTAAAAAAGACCCTTTAACATTTCTTATAATACTGGTTTAGTGATAATGACCTTCTTTAGGCTATTCTTTATCTGAGAAGCTCTTTATCTGATTTTTTATTGTAAATGATGGCTTTTCTGGGTAATCTTGGTTGTAGGTCTTTGTTTTTCTTAACTTTGAATATTTCTTATCACCCCCTTCTGTCTGCCAAGTTTCTGTTGAGAAATCAGCTGACAGCTATATAGCTGCTCCTTGTAGGTAACTTGCTGCTTCGAAGATTCTCCCTTTGTCTTAAACTTTGGCACTTTAACTAGGATGTGTCTTGGTGTGGGCCTCTATCAGTCCTTCACAAGGCGAGAAAAGCTTTCCAGCATTATTTTTCAAATAGGTTTTCAGTTCCTTGCTCTCTCCTCTCCTTCCAGCAACCCCTTGAAGCAAGTGTTGCTATACTTCTTCTCCCAGAAGCTCCTTACACTGTTCTTATTTTCTTGGGTTCTTCTTGATTTTTGCTGTTTTGATTGGACATTTTCTGTTTCCTTGATCTTCAACTTGCTAATTTGATCCTGTGTTTTATCTACTATAGTATTGATTCATTTTACAATAGTTATTTTATTGTATTTCTTATTGGCTCTTTTTTATTTTTCTATCTCTATTATTGTGTTTCCTATCTCTTTGTTGGAATTCTCACTAAGTGTGCCTACTCTTTCCCTAAATTCATTGAGCATTCTCATAACTTGTGTTTTAAAAACTGCATCTTGTCATTGCTGCTCCATATTCTTTAGTTCTTTTTCTGGAGCTTGCTCTGTCCATTGGGGCAAATGGCTTTGTTTCCTCATTTGCAGCCACCCTGTGTTTGTTTCCATGGGTTAGGCAGTGCTGCAATGCTTCGCATTTTTGGTAGATGGTGGCTTGTTGGAGCCAGTGGTTCAGCCTCTTGGTCATGAAGCTGGGAACTCCAGGTGTGCCCCCTCTAACGTGGGCTGTGTGCACCCTCCTGTCATAGTTGAGTCTTGATTGCTGATGACATTCATGGAGAGGGATATACCTCCCGTGGAGGACCCACTGTGCAGGGACCGCCACCACAGAGCAGGGCTTGCTGCAGCTGGGCTCTGATGGGACATCAAATTTGGTGGGGCAGGACCCAGCAGGGCAGCGTGGACAGTGCTAGCCATGCTGATGCAGACTCAGATACCGTGCCCACCCCTGAGCTCTGAGGGACAAGGCTCAGCCCAGGAATGATGGCCTCTGCCAGCAATGCCGTCCAGAGGAAAGCTGCCTCCAGCTCTCAGGGTACACTTAGTTCTTCCCTGTCTGTCTCTGAGGCCCCAGCCCTCCGCTCCAGCTGCGGCCCTAATGCTGGAGTGCAGAGCAGGTGAGCCTGAGGAAGTCTGTATGGGCCATATCAGAGAAAGGCCTAGGACTCCAGCAGCCCTCTCTCACCCAGCCATCATCACCTTGATTTCCATAGCGATTGTCTTTCTGGCTCTGGAACCCTGGGTGGGGGGCCCGGTGTGGGGCTAGGACCCTTCGTTTCTCTGGGAGGACCTCTGCAGCCCAGATGTCGCCCCAGTTTTCAGCCACCGCATGTGGACGTGGCAGCTGCTCATTTTGCATCTCTCCCCCTTTTGCTGGTCTCCAGATGGCACTTTTACATTCTTAGTTACAGGTCTTGGGTTCTGCTATGTCTCAGGCGATTCTGAATGAGGACTGTTCATAGTTTAGTTGTGATCTCGAGGTGCTTGTTGTGGGAGCACCACATTTACCTATTCTGCCATCTTGACCAGAAGCCTAATGAGGAATCCTCCAATTGAGTTCTTTAATCTCAGTGTCACTGGTATAATCCTACATTTGCATATATAATAATTTTTCATTCCTCAAACTTAAATAACACTTATTTATCCAGTAAAGGAATGGATTTTCAGTTTGTTTACATTGTCATTCCACTCCACTTTTTCAGACACTGAGCTTTGAAGTAATTTTAAAATTCTTATAATTATGATGAATTTAAATGATATACTAGTACTTTTCTTTTAGCTTTCTATCTTTCTTTGAGTTATAGCTGTAGGTCAACTACGTACCAATGTAAACATAATGGGAATCCAAAACTTGCCTTTCACTTTCCTCCCCTTCTTCATCTTCCCAAATTATCTCAACTGTTTTTAGAGTATCCGTTGTGTAACCATAATAACCCATCTTTTCTCTCTATAGGGTGCTATGGTTTGCTTTGTGGGAAGATTATTCATTTCTTAAAAAGTGGTGTTATTTACTTTGTATTTTTCTGATGTTCCTATTTTTTCTTCTTTTCAAATTTTGTTAGAGAAATACTGTCATTTTTACCATGTCAGAGCAGACCATGCAGATCCTTATAACAGATTTGGTTGTAATGTTTCATTTTAGCTGGAACCATTCCTGGACTCCTGACCTAATCCAGCTGTTTATTTCCTCAGCCTGCTGATTAGTGTTCACTCTACCCTTCCTTCAGACAGACTTTTGAGTAAGTAAGTCCAACTCTTATTTTCTATGTCTGCCTTTCTCTTGGTTTTGACACATTTTGTTGCTTTGCTTTGTAATGACTTGTTTTTGAACAGGGTATAGAAATTTCTTTAGAAAGTGTACATAAAAAACATATTTGAATTCCTACAAGTCAGAAAATAACTTTGTCTTTCCCCTACGAACATTAACTAATATTTTATGAAGTTATTAAATTGTATATTCAAATTTTCCCTCAGGAACTTTGAAGACTACATTATTTATTTCTGTCATCCAAGATTGTTAACAGGAATTTGACATCAAACTTTTATTTCTTTCTACCTACTTGTCTTCCATCTTTTTCTTCCCCTCTCTTTCCCTTATCCTCTGTCTCTTCTTTTTTAACCTTTTCTAATTTTTCTAGACAATTTTTCTAGACAATTATAGGATCTGCTGGTTAATGTTGGTCTAGGTAGGGCCTTTATATATTCTATTTAGTACTAGATGAGAGTTCTCCATATTAAAACCCATGTTTTGTGGTTTTTTTTGTTTTTTTTTTGTCCCACCCCTGGAAAAATCTTCTTATATTATTTCTGACTTCTTTCTATGAAATGCCTTATAGAACAATATTGGGACTTCTGGAGTGATTATATTTATCATAACTATTATTCCATGATTACTATATTCTTTACCTTTATTTTGCTAATTTTCTAGTTTTCTCTCAAATTTGCCTGCAAGTAATTAATTTTTTTGTCTTATACTCTTCAAAATTTCTATTTTTTAAATGTTGTAATTGTTCTCATTTAATGAAACAAACATTTCTCAAAATTCTCTTAGATATTAAGTTATTTTGTTTGTTCGTGCATTGTTCTTGTTGTTTATGTCCATTAAGTTGCCTCTACTTTCTTAGGAATCAATTGCTCTGCTTTATTTTTTGTGATAGTTCCATTCTGTATTTCATGGTGATCCTTGCTATTTGTGAGAGAAGTTTTGGAAAATAACTTCTATTAATAATTTATTTTCTCATCTATTGAGCAGACTGACCTTCAGTTACTCTCAGTCTTAGCTTGCTTTTCATTGTCACCGTGCTCTTGCCCATGGTGAAGCAGCTCTGCTCCCCATGCAAACTTCAGCCTTGTCCTCTCAGTACAGTGATTGCTACTGTCTTCGCTGTGCTTTACACATTAGCATGCTTTTATTAGCTTTACTATTTTAATGTCTTAAGCTGTCTAATTCACAGAGTTCCCCCCGCCCATATCTGTACTAGAGTCTTATTCCTGCTGTAATAATAAAAAGTTAGTGAATCCGAACACCATGTATTACCTTATGGTTGTGGATCTCAGCGATCTACAATGGCTTTTGGGGCTAAAGCCGTGATGTCTGCCGAGCTGTGGCCGTGCTCCTCCTGGATGTGCTTGGGAACCAGGCTTGTCCTTGTCCTTTTCAGCTTCTCTGGGCTATGGCCTTCTGTAGCGCATGGTCACTTCCATCATCAGACCAGCAGCATAATGTCCATACATTTATCTTAGTGTCTCTGATCACTGTGTCCACCTTCATATCATCTTCTCTGCCTCCAACATGGTTGCCTCCTTCTTATAAGGATGCTTATAATTATGTAGGGGCACCAAAATAATTCATGATCACCTACCCATCTGAAAAGCTTTAATTTAATTACACTTGCAAGTCTGCTATGTACAGCAGCATACTGGTAGGTTCCAAGGATTAAAAGATGACCTTTGGGAGTTATTATTTAATTGGCCACACTATCCTGGACAGGTAATTCCCTTTTCATTCAGGTACTTCTTTTATTATGATAGGAAATTGAGGCACAAGTAAAGATATCATTCTAATGTTATCAACTTTAAAGATGGAAATTTTAAAAAGTTCTTTCAGACCAATACCTATGACTTGTACATCCTTAGCTGTTAGCATATAGCATACAGGAATTAATAAAATAAAATATATTGTTCACTTTATGTGACACATATACATATACAAATATTTACCTTATATGGGACAGTAAATAATTAGAAAATAAATTTTACTATATATATATATATATAAATATATATATATATATATATATACACACACACACACACACACACACACACACACACACACACATGTGTTCTTCACAGGTCTCTGGGATATTTAAATGTGTGCTGGATCCTTTTCTCATGTCCCAGCACCCTGGATCATGCACCTGTCATATATTAGGTGCATGGAAAGTATCAGTGGAATAAGTAACTTAGATCTATATGAGGGTGCTTTTGTGCCATGAGTGTCAATGATGTTCCACTGGTGGGAGGATCCGAGCCAGGTGAGCAGCCACACAATACAGTCTCTACTGAGCAGTAAAATCTGCTCACTAGAGACTATATTGATGCTATTTAGATGCTCAAAGCAAACAAATCATTACGTATCATTATCCCTCTTTTCATAGAAAGGGACCTTAAGTATAAAGTTTTTAATCAACTTTTAAATTTGACAACGAAAAGGTAGCTGAACTGGCATTTCAGACCAAAGTTTATTGGTCAAAGCCCATGTGCTTTCTGTTACATTTAGCTAATGTTCTTTGTTAATTTTGAACTATTGTCATGAACAGACCTCACTCAGGAAGTTTGCTTCGGGTTGTATAATATTTGATTAAAAAAGAATTAATGTAGAAATATTTGAGTAGTCTGGTGTTTACATGGGACACTTGTGTCAAGTAATGACCTTTGTATCTGTGAGGCTCCAGGGGAGGTGCACGTGCGGGGATAGGAAGGTTTGTTATTCTGTGTTTGCTCTGTGGCCAGGCCCAAGGCAGACTACTTGCTTCCTACTTAGTTTGCACCATGTCCCTCTATCAGAGCTTTCATGTGACTTTATTCCTGTTTCTTATGTTTGCTTGTGTTATTGACAAGCTGGTCTTAGCCACATATCTGCAAACTTATACATTCAATAGCAAATTCTTGGGTTATAAAAATAAATAAATGCAAAAAATGGGCATTCAATAATAGAAATATATGTAGCATAGGAACAAATAAATATTTATTTATCTCTGAAGGGAGCTATTTTACCTCAATAAAGGTGAAGGCAAGCTGAATTTTGAGCAATGACGAAAAGCAGTGGGACCAAAAGACAGGAGAAGGGAGTGATTTCATATTCAGTTCTGTTGATGGACATGACCTAAAGCTGCCTGACTCAGGTAGCTATTGCTTAGTGGGAAATGTGGGAAACAAGTGTCTCCGTGTGTGTTTGTTTAGTGTTACCATTTAATAAAAAGCAGTTTAAGATAAAAATAAAATGTTAGGCCCTTGCCAGTGTGGCTCAGTTGGTTGGAGCATCTTCTCATATACTGAAAGGTCATGGGGTCAATTCCCAGTTGCACACATGCATAGGTTGCAGGTTCAGTCTCCTTGTTTGGGCTTGTACAAGAGGCAACAAGTCAATGTTTTTCTCTCACATCAATGACTCTCTCTCTCTCTCCTTCTCTCTCAAGTCAAGAAATATATCCTCAGGTTAGGATTAAAAATTAATTAAATAATTAAATAAATAATTAAAAATAAATAAATAAATGTTAATTTTGGACATGATAAATTTGATGTTATCATTGGAGATAACCAATAGAATTATTGAGTAGAAAATTGATTAATAAATTAATATTTGAACTATAATTGTTATAGGGAGGTACAAATTTTGGACTTTGGGCATATAGGTGATATTGGAGGTTATGGGAGGTTAATGAGAGAGAAAAAATATGACAGATGAAACTGAAACTTGAAGGAAGGGATATTAAGAAGGACAGCCAGAAGAAACCAGTGGAGATCCAAATGCCTATAGGAAAAGAAAGTAATGATGTGAACTGAGCAATAAACATGGAATGTGGTACTGTGGGGACTGAAAGTACACAAATCATTTCAAGGAAAGAGAAAGCAGTATGTGCTGTTTTTTATTGGCTGCCTCAGCCCTTCTAGTTCAGCAAATGCATTTTCCCCCTGTTCTCTTTTCTTCTCTGTACTCATGACAACTCTGCCCTCCAGCTGCATCACCCAGGTTAGGATCTATCTTGGTTATCCTATATAAAATTTTAATTTTCTGACATTTCATGTAAGAAAATAAATATAAAACACCTGAGGAGGATCTGGGATGTGGGATAACATTCTTGCAGGGCAATGATGAGTTGTACTGGGAAGCAAACATATTTTAAATGGGGCAAGTACTGTCCAGTACAGTTTCTGCTGACCTCCCCACAGAACACCTAAGAACATATTAGTGAATCGCTTCACACCTTTATATTGGCTATTATTTGTGTACTGATGAAGGATTTACATTTTAGAGCTTTCACCAGAAAAAGAAAAATAAACAAAAAACCCTAACTTTTATTCTTTTCTTGCTGTTTTCTCCAAATGATAATAACATGTCTTGGTATATAGAGAAAGTATGTCATTCATACAAGTCCATCTAGGAAGCAGATAATAATGGTGGCTTCCCAAACCTTTTCTTTCTGACACCCTAATTTATCTGTAAACTCCAATACAATTCCAAGAGTGGCAATGGGACATTGCTAGCAAAATAGCATAGGAAAGGCGAACTGGCAGGAGGGCATTTCCATTCTACACTGAACTTTCTGTCATTGGGCCTGTTTCCATCTGCAAGTCACCAGACCTTTTACTTTTCAGTTGTGGCTCTGTGGTGATCTGCAGGGAAATGAGGTTTCCAAACAGGATTCCACTCTTGCTTGTTCCATATCTTGCTGGAATCAATCAAAGCAAATAATGCTGGGAAGACTGAGAGATAGCAAAGGAGGATTAGTAAATAGTCTTATTCTAACATAACCTGAGAGAACGATTTGTGAGTATGACAGTAGATATTGCAATTCAATATTATTTTGCAGCAATAGAATTGCTGCTACTGCTGTGAGCACACAGCAGGTGGTTGGAAGTTGGCAACTTTTATGAAAGTCATTTATATTACAGAACATTTTATGTAAACAGTGGCAATAAAAAAAAAAAAAAAACTAAACTGTTCCAGGAATAAGATGCAAATATTAGAAATGAGTTTGCTTCAAAAAGATTTTGGGCAATTGTGCCTGAATTAAAACAAAGAATATATTTGATACATTTTTTTTTGCCCTGACTGATGCTGACAAATTATTCACCACCATCACCCTGAAGAGATTCCTGTTAACTTTTGTGAATCTGCTATATTGAAGGTTGGTAACAACATTATTTCATTTACCCAGGTTCCCAATTGTTCAGTGATTCTGAGTTTTGGTAGATTACACATATATCAGAAAGATAGATACATACATAGATATAATGACATGATGATAGATAATAGAGATAAATACAGATAAAGACACAGATACACATATAAATATAGATACAGATAGATATAGATATAGATACAGATACAGATACAGATACATATACAGATACAGATACAGATACAGATACAGATACAGATACAGATACAGATATAGATATAGATATAGATATAGATATAGATATAGATGATATAGATACTAGAGACCTGGTGCATGAGATCAGGCCAAAATTGGCTCTCCAACATCCCCTGTAGGGTTCCAGATTGTGAGAGGGCACAGGCCAGGTGCACAATTGGGGACACAAAGGGACACAAGAGGTTGGCCAGCTGGGGAAGGGCCACAGGAGGGTTCCAGGGCATGTCTAGCCCAACTTGCACAGTCCCAATTGGCTGGACCCCAGCAGCAAGCTATCCTACTGGTCACAGTGTCTGCCCCTGGTGGTCAGTGCATGTCATAGCAAGCAGTTGAGTGGCCTTAGCATATCATTAGCATATTATACTTTGATTGAACTGACAACCAGATAACTGGACACTTAGCATATTGGGCTTTTATTATATAGGAATATAGTGTTATAGCATCCTATATAATAAAAGCCCAGCAACTGAATGGCAGAATGACCAGAACTACTGGTAGACCAGTCGTGCACTCACCACCATGGGTCAGACGCTCAATTCAGGAGCTTCCCCCTGGTGGTCAGAGGGCAGGTCCACAGCTGCTCAGCTGACCAGGATCAGCAACGCTAAGACAGCGGGCTGATCCCCGCAGGCCACACTCCCCTGCAGTACATGAATCCCATGCACCAGGCCTCTAGTCTATATAATAAAAGCCTAAGTGACCATTAGGACAGAACAACCAAAGTGACTGGTTGCTATGATGCGCACTGTTCACCGGGGGCAGATGCTCAATGCAGGAGCTGCCCCCTGATGGTCAGTGCGCTCCCACAGGGGGATGTTGTTCAGCCAGAAGCCGGGCTCAGGGCTGGCAAGAGCAGTGGTGGTTGTGGGAGCCTCTCCCACCTCCATGGCAGCACAAAGGACAGAAGCCAAGCACTAAGGAGCAGTGAGCAGATTGGCGGTGAGGAGCAAGGGGTCCTAGACTGTAACAGGGATGTCTGACTGCTAGCTTCAGATATCCCCTGGGGGTGTCCTGGACTGCAAGAGGGCACAGGATGGCCTGAGGGACCCTCCCACAGTGCATGAATTTTGTGTACTGGGCCTCTAGTAAAAGTATATCTGTATATTTTCAATAACCTCCAGAAACCACAGTACTAGCCCTAGGAATATTCCAATTATTTCTTTGTTCATCCTTGGGAGTCTTAACTTTTAGTGATCCCATAACTTTGTAGAGACCAGATTCTTCTTGAAGACTTATTGTTTTAAGTGAAGTGATAGCCTTTATTAAACTAAAACCTAGAAACAGAGAAGATTGCAGTAGTTTGAGTTTTCTAGTTTATCCCTAAACATCTATTTGTTTCAGTTAGTAAAATTTTGTACACTAATCTTAATCAAATATAATTCAAAACACCTAAATAATGGTAGCTATATTAGTGGCTTTGGTACATCAACTAAGAGAAGAAAGTAAGAAATATGTTTCCTGTATTAAGCTGTGTGTAATCTTAAAAACACATTAAAATGTTTTTTAACTTACCATGCTACTGTATATTTGCAAGCTAGCACAAAATTTCCTTGAAACAATTGATTCAGTTGTTAGCATGAAGACAGATAAATTGCACATTGATTTTAATATAAAATGTAAACAAACTTAAAAACTAGATATTTAAAAAGCAGAAAATGAGCCTGTGAAAATTCAAGTATTTTTTTAAGGAACTTCCATATAATGTATAACCTATCTGGGATTTAAGCTGGGTGCTTCCTTCTCTCTCACACTCTTTTCATGTTTCTTACCTCTCTCCCATTCTCCTCACCCTCTTCCTCTTGCTTTCCTTCCTTCCTCCCTGTCTCCTTTTCTTTCTTGACTTTGGAAATTTTGATCATAATGTATCTCAGTGTATCTGATTTTTTCCTACTTACATTTTGATAATTTCTTTTTAAATTCTTAGTTGTTAAAAGTCATTTTGATAACTTCTTGTATTTGTACCTTTGTATTTGTGTCTCTTTAAATTTCAGTAATTCCCAACAATTATATCTTCAATGAGTTATCTGCACCTTTAATACTCTCTTTTCTTTCTACTGGATGGTGTCCCATAAACCCTTAGGCTCTGTGCACTTTTTTTTTTTCTTTTTTTTTTGCTTCTTTGAATAATTTCAAGTGACTTGAGTTTAATTCCCCAATTCTTTTTTTTAAATATATATTTTATTGATTTTTTACAGAGAGGAAGAGAGAGGGATAGAGAGTTAGAAACATCTATGAGAGAGAAACATCAATCAGCTGCCTCTTGCACACCTCCTACTGGGGATATGCCCGCAACCAAGGTACATGCCCTTGACCACCGTAATCGAACCTGGGATCTTTCAGTCCACAGGCTGACGCTCTATCCACTGAGACAAACCGGTTTGGGCTAATTCCCCAATTCTTGATTCTAACTGTCCTAGGCTGCTGTTGATCTCCTCTAATTATATTATAACTGTATTTTCATCACACTATTTGAGATGTCCGTATCTTTACTACTCTATGCCCACCTCAACCTAGCCCTCACTCCTTGTGTCTTTCAGTTCTAGAATATTGTTTGGTTTTTTTATAAATTAATTTAATCTATTTTTTTATTTTCTTGTGTGTGTGTGTGTGTGTGTGTGTGTGTGAGTGTGTTTGTGTGTGTGTGTGTTTTGTGTTCCTAAATATTTTTATGAACTTTTTCTTTTCTTTTCTTTTCTTTTTTCTTGGTCTCTCTGTTGCTCGTTGAACATATTTAAGAGAATTATTTAAAAATTGTTATTTAGTCAGTCAGAAATCTGAGTTTTCTTAGGGTTGTTTCTGGAGTTTGTATGTGTCTTGTTTCCTGTTTCTTCATATACATTTGATGTATTGTTTAAAATTAGACATTTGAATAAACAATCCCTTCTCTCAATTTTTGCAGTCTGGCATAAGTACATCTCAAATTTGTTTTGAGGATTGTCTTCTTTGAATATGTATATAAATTTTTGTTCTAGCTTCTTTTCAGACATTTCCCTGTACACATTGTTGTTTTTAAATGTCTTAATTTTTCTAACGTGTTACTACTCTGGTTTCTTCCCAGAGCCTTAGCTGTTCTATAGTATCCCTCTACTCATAATCTCTAGGCCTCAGGCCTCAGCTCACTGCAGTTCCCTGTGCCATAGTCCTTTCACTGCATAGTGGGGCCCCGTTCAAACTGCAGACACATCTTCAGAACAAAGGGATCGTGGTATTTATGCTAGATTGCAAACATTGAAAGAAATGGTTGTTTCTTCAAATGTCCAATTGTAAATAAAAATATATCAAGGTATAAAAAGAAACAGGGAAATAAAACACATTCAAAAAATAAATCTTCAGAAAACAATCCTAAGAAAACTCCTATTCAAGTTGCCAATATTTTCATCAGTTATCCAAGTTAGGAGAGAAGTAGCCAGTCTTTCAGGCAGCCTCCAATGAAGCCAAAATATGCAAACTTCATGTATTTATTTTCATTCGGAGGGAGGAGCCAGGAACTGGCTTAATTGTGTGGTTTTTTCCTAACCATGCCACATTATTCTGGGCATGGGGCTAAGCTAAAGTTAAGCTAAAATGACATATCATTTTCTGCTTTTTTCTTGGTTAGGCATTCGCTTGGTTGCAGCAACTTCTTAGCTGATTTCTAGTGTTCCAGGAGTTACTTTGGTCTTTATGCTGTCGTTTGATGTTTCCATGGGGAGTGAAGACCTGGAACTTCCTAGTCCACCATCTTGCTGATGTTCTATAGTGTTACATTTAGATTCCCTTATAGCTTCTTTTATGAATATTCTAAAGTTATTTTCATTGTGGTTACAATGGGGATTACATATAACATCCTCATTGAAATTATTTAATTTGAATTGATACTAACTTAAGTTCAACCTCATGCAAAGAATATACTTCTAAAGAACTTTGGCCCCTTTTTTTGTTATTGATGACACAAATTATATCTTCATACATCATGTGCCTGATGTCATACATATATATAAATAAATACATGCATTTGATGTTACATTCTGCAAAAAATTAAATGACAAAGCATAATCATAATAATACTAGGTTTTATATTTGCCCATGCATTCACTGGAGATTTTCACATCTTCATATGTCTTGGAGTTACTGCCTAGCATCTTTTTATTTCAAACTAAAGAATTATCTTTTGTATTTCTTACAAGGCAGATCTTGTGGTAATAAACACCCTCTGCTTGTGTTTATCTTGGAATATTTCAATTTATACCCCAATTTTGCATGATGGATTTGATAGAAGTAAAATTTCATTTTTCCTCTCTTGTTGTTTTGAAGAATGTTTATTTGTCTTCAGTCTTTGGCCAGTTGATTATAATGTGTCACCTTGGGTCATTTTGGACTTAGAGCTAATGGCATATCTTCGTTTTATATTATTTTATCATAGTTTGGAAGGTTTTGTATATTATTATTTAAAATAATGCTTCTCCTCTTTCACTTCTTCTTTAATTTCCATAATGTGTATCTTGGACTGTTTAATAATGCCCCAAGATATGCAATTAACTCTAAATTCAAAATGACTCCAAGGTGATGCATTATAATCAAGTGGGCAATGTACCACAAGTACATTTTGGACTGTTCACTTTTTTCTCCTCAGAATCAATAAGTTCATCAGTCTTATCTTTAACTTTGTTGATTCTTTCTTTTGCTTGTGTAAATCTGTGGTCAAATATTCATAATAATTTATTTGCTTCTGTTATTATACTTTGTAACTTCAAAGTTTTTCTTTGGCTCTTTTTTTACAATTTCTATTAACACTAGAGGCCCAGAGCACAAAATTCATACATGTAGGAGGGGTTGTCTCTAAGCGCAGCCTGCACTCTTTCCAATCTGGGACCCCTCGAGGGATGTCTGACTGCCCATTTAGGCCTGATCCCACCTGGATCCAGTCTAAACAGGCAGTCAGACATCTCTCTCACAATCCAGGAGTGTTGACTCCCAACTGTTCACCTGCTTGCCTTCCTGATTGCCCCTAATTGCTTCTGCCTGTCAGCCTGATCACCCCCTAACCACTCTGCTGCCAGCCTGATTGATGCCTAACTGCTCCCCTGCAAGCCTGTTTTCCCCTAACTACCCATCCCTTCAGGCCTGGTCACCCCTAATTGCCCTTCCCTGCAGGCGTGGGTCCCACCCAACTTCCCTTTCCTGCAGTCCCAGTCACCCCAACTTCCCTCCTCTGCCAGCCTGGTAACCCCTAACTGCCCTCCCTTGCAGGCCTTGTCCCTCTCAACTTTCCTCTTTGCTGGCCATCTTGTGGTGGCCATCTTGTGTCCACATGGGGCAGGATCTTTGACCACATGGGGGCAGCCATCTTCTGTGTTGGGGTGATGGTCAATCTACATATTATTATTTTATTAGATAAGATAGAGGCCTAGTGCATGGGTGGGGACAACAGATTTGCCCTGAAGGGTGTCCCAGATCAGGGAGGGGGTTCCCTTGGGATGTGGGGTGGCCTGGGCAAGGGGCCTGCTGGTTTTCAGGCTGGTCATGCCCCCTGGTGACCCAAGCAGAAGGCCCTGGTATCTGGAATTTATTTATCTTCTACAATTGAAAATTTATAGACTGGTGCAGAGCTTAGCCTCCTGCTCGCTCTGTGGCTGCAGCCATTTCTGCTGAAGCCTCCCTCCTGCTCTATGTGGCTGTAGCCATCTTGGTTGGGTTGATTTGCATACTGGTTCTGAATGGCTTGTGGGTGTGGTTGGTGGGCATGGCTTATGGGTGTAGAGGAAGTACGGTCAATTTGCATATTACTCTCTTATTAGATAGGATTCTTTATTATCTCTCTCTCTCTCTCTCTCTCTCTCTCTCTCTCTCTCTCTCTCTCTCTCTTTCTCTCTTTCCTCTTTGTACATGTTTAAGTCACCTTTTGTTTTAAAATATTTGAGTACTAACACCAGTATCAGGTTTTGCTTAGTAACAATTTTTGTCAATTTAACTATTTTTTAAAATAAACATATTTGTCTTGTGTCTTTGTATGTTTTATGATTTTTTTGTTGTTGTTGAGAATTGGGTATTTTACTATTATAAAATAATAACTCTGATAATAGGATTCTTCCTCTTCTCCAGGGTTTTTCTGTTTGTTTATTTTCTACGACCTTCTCCTTTTTTTTTTATAGATTTTTTTTTTTTCTCTTTTGGTTATTGATGGTTGTAGTCATCTTTTTCTTCCCAGACTTTTCCAAACTATTTTAGAATAATTCTTTGTCATGTGCAATCACTTAAGTTTGTTTCATTACTTGTGTTCAGTCAAAATTTTTACAGTGATTTTCACAGTGACTTTAACATGAAACAAACAAGCATGCAAATAAAATGCTAAATATATTTATAAAATGTAAAAGCCATTTATTGCACTATTTTCAGATAGATACTATGCTGCTACAGCGCTTTACTTAAATAAGTTTTATCTAAGCTTAGGGATTGGGCATGGTAAATACTTATGTTTCTCTCAGGAAGATTGTGAATATGCATCTTTCCAAGGCATTTGGGTGGATAAATCCCACCCACATAAATTAAGATTCTTTCAAATACTTTACTTTTTCACTGAATCTTACCCTAGTTTCCCCTTCAGATTTTTTGATGTCCTATTATATATATTTTTTTCACCCATTTCATGCCCCAAGCTTTCTGGGTTTGTAGTACTTTTGTATCTCTTAAAAATGGCATTCCACATGTTCTTTCCCTGCCCTCCAAGTTATGCAAAATAGAGATATATATATGCTCTTAGTCATTCAGGTGTCCTCCAGAAACATAAGAACAATTTTATACAATATTTTGTAAATACAGTGTGCTCAGGTATGTTCATTATTGGAATTATGGGGAAGGTTGAGACATAATTGAGAGCTTCTTGCTCAAGTGAAAACCACCATTGTGCTGTACAGAGACTAAGGCAAAGGTTAAAAAAACACTACAATGCACTTGGGTCAGTGTGGCTCTGCTGTTTGACTCGTGTCCGATGCCAAGAGGTTGTTGGTTCAATTCCCAATCAGGCACATGTCCAGATTGTGGGACAGAGCCTCAAGGGGTTGGGCAGCCTATAGATGTATCTACCTCATAGATGTTTCTCTCTCTTCCTCTCCCTTTCTCTCACTCTCTAAAATCAATAAAATGGATTTTTAAGTTAATTTTAAATATGCTTCCTTATAATTTTGAGGAAAATTATTGACCATTCAATTGATTGATTGCTATAAACTTTGACTGTTATGTAGAGCTTAGAAAAATTAGTTCAGACTGAAATATAGTGGCAACCATACTTTGGTAAAAACTGCTATTTGAATTTTAACCCTTCTAGTTTGGCCCCTGCATCTGATTAAAACACAGGGTACTTACCTCAGCTTCCAGGTGAAGACCTGGAGGCTAAGGCAATTTTCCCTTGCCTGGGACCAGGACCACAGGAGATTGATTCCCACTGACTCAGTAGCTTCAGGGTTAGAAACTGTAGATAACCTTTAGAGTCTAACCACTGAGCTCTGCTTCTGTGTTATCGCTATCGCAAGATAGGGCCACATTCCAATGTCCAGCAGGATGTGACTGGGAACCAACCCTGCGGGCTGTCCCAAGTCTTTAGAATTTCGTCTTTAGGATTTAGAATTTAGAACAAAGGAAAATTCCTGTGGTTTAAACCTTTAAAAGGGACTGCCTACCCCTGTAATGGTGCGGTCATTTGGAGTCCACCTGCGTGTGGTGCTCTTGTGGCTGTCCTGGCCAGTTCAATAAATCCTTGCCTGCTTTTTTAAATTAATTAACCAGCCTCCGGTGGTCTTATTTTGAACCCAGGGTTTGACCCCACAACACAGACATCTGTATAAATATTTTTAAATATTTCCAGGGGAAAACAAAACAAGAAGTTGGAGCTTTCTAAAAATATATTTTAAATGGTGGTAATGATTAGATTGTCTTGTCCACATGATGAGTCAAATAAGACATTTGTAGGGGGCAGACCAGCAGCCACACTCTGTACCTCCTTAGTCAATATCCCTAATGAACATTCTTGTTAGCCTATAGTCTAGTCACTGACCCTTCCTTAATTATCTGGTCTTACAAGACCTGTTTACCTAAATACTCACATTTTACAGAAGCCATAAACCATGAACCATACACAATCCCTGGAGGGGGTTATCAACGCTGGCATTAGGCCAGGCCTTTAGGTGTGGTCTCATGGCCCATCCCAACACACATGACTTTTTGCAAAGCCTGTGAAAGGTCCGGAAGTCTAATCCATATATGGGGGACAAGGAAACCAAAGGGTATTAAGAGAAAGCTTCCTCTTTATTGGTATGCTCAGGATTTTGAAACAGGCTCCCCTGAGTCACAGTACTAGCATATCTGGAAATAAATGTGGGTTTTTTTCTGTATCTCTGGGTACTCCTGTGTATTTTTCAGTCACCTGGTAAATTCTGTAACAAAGGTAATTATAAATTTGTATAAATAATTAAATTTCCTATGTGAGAATACAAATGATACTTTTCAGATGTAAGATTAGTGTATAGTGAATGGCATTTGAAATTGCAACTTAAATGTTGCTTTGGTGGGGTGGTAGAGAGAATATTAAATTTAATGGCTTAAAAATTTTACAAATTGGGGTAATCATTAGAATAATTCATTATATGTAATTATCACCATTAAATAGTTGCATAACATTATGCAATCCAGTTCATGGTTGCAGCTGAATCATCTGCACTGTCCAACATTTACTATTTCTAAGTGAAACAGGAACTTTAGGGAAATATAGGCAAGCTTAGGGAACTTTTAGAATTGGGGTCCATGGGAAAAACAGAGGGCTGCAGACTAGGAGAAGATACATTTCCATAACACAAGGAACACAAGGAAGACAAGGGAGCAGCAACAGATATATCTCCATAACATCAGAAAGCCAGTATAAGTTATATTTCCAATAGACAAAGGAGCTGGAAGTAGCCAATAACAGGTGTATATTTACAAAATAAAAAAGTAGGAAGAAAGCCCTGAAGGAATTTAAGGACAATGAGGGAGGAGGGCCTCAGAAGTTACTATAGTAACCAATTCAAAAGGAAATATTGACTAACCAGAAAGGATGTCAGGACACAGGAACTGCAGCCTTCATAAACCATGGAAACAGGAAGTCAGTGGAACGCTTCCCCATCCCTACATAGAAGTCTGTACTTGTTCTTTAAAAAATTTCCACCTTCTGTCTGGGGATTCGACTCTGGTGAACAAAGAATCCAGGTTCCAGTTCAAGGGAACACCATGTGTCGCAGTCCAAAAATTCCATATAAGAAGTATCAATATCACTGTTGGAGATATGGGTACTCAGTCTGAGAAGGAAAACCCCTATTTTGTAAAAACTGCTGTTTGAAATTTTGTGCTGTTTTCCTTAGATGGCTTCTTATTCTAAAATAAAAAAAATAAAATAAAAATGTTTGCTTTCTAGCCTCCTTTAGCCTGCTTGTAAAATGAGAATCATAAAATTAGCTGTCTGACCTTACAGGTCAGGACTAGGTATGCCCATAAATTTAGCTGTGTTTGTTTTCAAAGACAGGAGTGAGATAACCACTAATTGTACAGAGGGCTGGCTCCTTAATATAAAGGGAAGCTCTGCTTGTACCTTTCCTTAGAATTTGAAATCATTTTCTCTAAGCCCACTGCAGTGAATAAAGTGAGTCTCCAAACTCTCCTGCATTGTTTGATTGTTCCGAATCTCTGTAACAAGTCCATTACATGCTCGAAACTCTTTTCCCACTTTCATGATGGGCTAGAACACTTAGGTCTCCTCAGAGACAAACCAGCCTTCCTAATTACCATGGGGTGGCGCATAATGTAGACTCAGGCTCACCTTAGCACCATGCCATGAGGGAAGTTGACTTTATGCTATTGTCACTCCATTTAGATCAGGGATCATGGAAAGGAAGCTCCCCTGGAGGAATTTGAAAGGTTGGTTGTCTGTAAAGCTGTAGTACTGTGGAATCTTGGTTTTCAAATAATTCATTCTGGAAGGCTGAGAAACAATTTGTTTGAGAATTGAATCATTTTCTTTTTCTTCTCTTTAAAAAATATATTTTATTGATTTTTTTTAAAGAGGAAGGGAGTGGGATAGAGAGTTAGAAACATTGATGAGAGAGAAACATCGATCAGCTGCCTCCTACACACTGCCCACTGGGGATGTGCCTGCAACCAAGGTGCATGCCCTTGACTGGAATCAAAGCTGGGACTCTTCAGTCCACAGGCCAACACTCTATCCACTGAGCCAAACCAGTCAGGGCTAAATTCTTTTTCTTACTAGAAATAATGTAAATTGAATTAATCCACTCCAGACCCTCAAATAATACCATTTTAACCTTTCTTATACTCAGTATATGTCTAAACTTTCTTATACGCAGTACACACACTTAAGTTTACCTAACCACCCCTATTAGCCTTGAAAAAAGTACTTTCAGCATTCATTTCAGGGGTATCTTTCAGGCGGTCAGATGTAACATCTATCTTCTCTTTTTCACATATCATTGCTTCTGAAATGCTGTCACTGATTACCAACTGCTTTATCCAAATCAACATTTTTTCTACTTCTTCAATTTTCTGTGATCATTGTTTTGTGAAAACTTTTACAAACTTGACAACATCAGTATTCTTGATGGCAACTTATGTCTTAATATTATGCTAATCATCAATTTTTCCAGTAACAAAAGCAAACACACACACACAAACACACACACACACACACACACACACACACACACACACACAAATATTCACAGCTTAATTTCCTGCAATGTTGACAATGGAGGTTTAGCTGTTAACTGACTCACATTCTTTCCTTTGCTTGTGGCCTGAGAGACACTTTTTGTCATGCTGATACAATAGCATGAAAGGATTAGAACCTAATAACAGGTTTAGAACCTAAGTTCTGTCAGAAAACAGAGACAATTTTTCTGTGAACAACTTGGTCAAGAACCAAATTGTTCAAGATGGAAGACATTGAGAATGGAGGTTTGGCTGGTATTTTATTTTTGATAGTGGTAGTATTTGATGATGTTTAGAAAAAAAAATAAGCCTGGACAAATAATACAAACACATATTAGAACTTTAGACCCCAGACATCAGCAAATGTTTTCTTTAAAAGTCTCACATTTAAACAAATAAAAATTTAAAAAAAGAATAAAGGATAAAAATCTCATATTTATTAATGAACCAACCTACAGCTGAAGAAAAAAATAGCAGTGTTTCTCAGTGGTTAGAGCATCAGCCATGCAAGTTTGATTTTTAGTCAAGGACATACACTGAGTGGCCAGACTATTATACTATTATGATCTCTGAATGCATAATAATCTGTCCACTCAGTGTGTATGTGTGTGTGTGCACAATGGAGGCCCGGTGCATGGATTCATGAATGGGTGGGGTCCAGCCAGCCTGGCCCAGGGGGAGGGGCATGGGCGGTTGGCCAGCCTGCCTGGTGGTCGAACTCCTGTACTAGGGGACAATTTGTATATTAGCCTTTTATTACATAGGATATACATTGAGTGGCCAGATTATTATGCATTCAGAGATCATAATAATCTGGCTACTAATTGTCTATCTGGGTGACAGGTTTGATTCCTGGCCCTATTCTGGGTAAATGTAGGAGGCAACCAATTAAAGTGTCTCTCTCATACTCCATGTTTATCTCTCTCTCTCTCCTCCTTCTCATCCTCTTTCCCCTCCTTCCATTCCCTCTCTCTCTCTCTCTCTCTCTCTCTCTCTCTCTCTCTCTCTCTCTCTCTCTCTCTCTCTCTTAAAAAAAATCAATGGAAAAAATATCCTCAGGTGAGAATTAACAACATCAAAAGAAAATAAACAGAGAAAAATAATCATGCTTCCAATAATCTCCCAACTAAAATGCCCACCTGTCCAGACTGTTATTTGAAGATGCAGGCAACATGGGTAGCAAAGTATGTGAGCCATCTCTCATCTGTGAATCCTTATAGATCCAGTTTGGTTCTTCTCTAGTGTCTCCTCTTGGAATTATATCTGGTTCTATTACCAGTTTTCACTTGAATTTATTAGAGAAAGAGCTGATTCTGCCCCTTTCTTGAACATTTTGATTCTGAAAGTCTTGTGAGAAGGTATGGCAAAGGAAATAACCACAAGTGCCAAAATGGCAAAGACAGAGCCAGCAAAAGCTTTCTATAATGTGCTAGAAAATAATTATTTTAGGGTTTACAACCCATTAGGTTTCTGTCATAGCTACTTAACTCTGTCTTGTAGCACAAATGAAGGCACAGATGTCATGTTAACAAATCAACATGGCTGTTTTCTAATAAAACTTTATTTAAAAAATCAGTCTTGGCTGGTGTGGCTCAATTGGTTGAGCATCATCTTGTGCACTACAAGTTTGCAGGTTTGATTCCCAGTCAGGACATATGCCTGGATTGTGGGTTCAATCCCTGGAAGAGAGCATTTTTAGAAGGCAGCTGATTGATGGATGTTTCTCACATTGATGCTTTTCTCTCTCTCCCTCTCCCTTCCTCTCTCTCTAAAAAGATCAATTTAATTTTTAAAAAAACCCTAGACTTTGCTCATTGTCTATAGTTTGTCAACCCAGCTTTAGACTATTGATTCAGTGTGTTAAATCAAAAACCGTACATGAAAGTCATGATATATCGCAATGGTTCTAGTAACCCGGGTGTTTATCATGTTAAGAGAAACTCAGGCTATAGCATGATTATCCCTGTTTGGCAAGGAGACCCATACAAAGGAGACAGCAGCCTGCACCACTCTCTGACCTGGGTAATCTGTGGTGTAATTCAGCACGTTTTGCAGAGTGAACCATCATGACTTCACTTGGGTTCTATCGTTGGTGTCTGATGCTTACATGAACATGTACATCAATGTGCAGAACAGCACCTCTGGCGGCTGCACTTCCACAGACTATAACATATGCCTACTTTTCTCCAATGCTTTATTTCTGGGTTCTCTTCGTTCTTCTCAGTCATAGTACTTTTTTCGCAGCAAAAATAGCAAAATGTTTTCAGATTTGTTACTTTAGTAAATGATCCATGCCAATAAAAAAATACATTGCAGAGCATTTTCTGTTAAATTGTTGGGTTTTAGTTGTAATTTTGTGTTTTTATCTGGCATGCATTTATTACTTATTAAATTTTGCTTTTAGAAATAAAAAGAATGATATTAAGTTGTTGACAGACTTTATTTAACTACTGTGATTTCCACAGCATAAAATATCAGTCTCCATTGAACAGACATATAACATCCTACTGGTTGTAAAGCACAGAATCATCATAGAATCAGTATTCCCATGCCTATAAGTGATTGCTAGTGGTAGAGCTAGAACAGGTGAATCTACCAATGGGTCATATAATCTCCTCATGTGTACTTCAAGATCATAGAATCAGCTCTATCAGGTGATGACATTTAAATAAAGAAATGCAGTTTATAATTAAGCAATTGCTTAACACAAGTAGTAATTGTCTTCAATAATTGGCCATTACCAGAAGGTAATCTATGCATTAATAGGACCCAGGAGCTAAGTGAAGTAGAGATGCAATGTAAAGGAAACTGAAATTGTGCATTAAATCTTATTAGCTCAGTTATTTGGGCACATGAATCCCTTGCATATATGCTTTTTTAAGTCTCAAAGGGAAGAGAACCTACTGTCAACCTTGGCTTTATTATGAGGATGAAATTAGAAGCTATGTGACAATTTTCAGACAACTGTGTTATTCAATACTAGAGGCCCAGTGCACAAAAGTCATGCACTGGGGGTGGGGGTGGGAGGTGTGTATGTCTCTTAGCCCAGTCTGTACCCTCTATAATATGGTATCCCTCTCACAATCCAGGACTTCTGGCCCCCAACCACTCACATGCCTGGCTGCCTGATTGCCCCTAACCACTTCTGCCTGGCAGTGTGATCACCTCCTAACCTGCCAGCCTAACTGCTCCCCTTCTGGCTGATTGCCCCTAACTGCCCTCCCTGCAGGCCCGGTCTCCCCTAACTGTCTTCCCCTGCAGGCCCTGGTCTCCCCCAATTGCCTTCCCCTGCTGGCCCAATCACACCTAATTGCCTTCCCTTACCAGTCTGATTAACCCCAACTGTCCTCCCCTGATGGTTTGGTCACCCATAACTTCTCTCCCCTGCAGGCATGCCCCCCCCCCCAACTGCTCTTCCCTGCTGGCCATCCTGTGGTAGCCATTATGTGTCCACATGGGAACAGCCATCTTTGACCACATGGGTGTTGGAGTGACAGTCAATTTGCATATCACTCTTTTATTAGATAGGATAAATATGTTTTGTCACAAGAGTCTAAAATGATATGGCAATTTTCCAATTTCATTTTTCTGTTATTTAAGTTAAAAGTGTTGTTTCAGCTTGAGGAAAGTTTATGAAGATATGGCAAAATGCATCCAAACTATGATAATGATATAATATTAAACCCAATATATTTACCTCAACTGACAATTTTACAGCTTATTTCAGTCTTTTGTATGTAAAACTATATCCATCATAACAAAGCTCTGATGGAAACTATGGAGCCATTTAAATAGAGTGGTACTTGACAAACACTCTCAAAGCACCTTGGAATGCATGCTAGCCTTCAGATACACATAATAGGATGAGATCTGCTCTTAAAAACTCATGTTTGCAATGAAAACACTGGTGTCATGTGTTTTCAATAAACTTCAAGTATTAACCCAAAGGACAAATGACTATTTCTTTTTTAATATAGGAATTGACAAAAGTAGGTTAACAGTGTCGTTATGATATTTCCTTTGAGTTAGAAAAGCTATTTTAATAATCAGAACCTGCATGTCTTTTTCTATACAAACAACTGTAAACCTACATTGCCAACCACTGTATTTATTTTTTATTACTGTAGACATTCAATATTACATTAGTCTCAAGTGTACAGCATAGTGATTAGACATTTATATAACTTACAAAGTGATTACACCAATAAATCTAGTATCCTCCTGACACCATAGATAGGTATTGTATTATTGACTGTATTTCTTTTTTATCCCCATTTCAGGATATGTTTATTTATTTTAGAAACAGAGGAAGGGGGGAGAGAGAAAGAAAGATAGAGTGATAGAAGAGAAACATCGATGTGAGAAGGATATATCTATCAGTTGTCTTCTGTACGTGCCTGACCAGATAAAACCTGCAACCTAGGCATGAGCCCCCTGACCAGAAATTGAATCCAAAATTGTTTGGTGTATGGGACAACTTTTGAACCAACTGAGCCACCTGGTTAGGGCTTGACTATATATTCCTTATGCTGAACTGGACTTACCCATTATGATTTTGTAACTAACAATTAGACTTCTTTATTTTTTAAATATATTTTATTGATTTTTTTACAGAGAGGAAGGGAGAGTGATAGAGAGCTAGAAACATCGATGAGAGAGAAACATCGACCAGCCACCTCCTGCACACCCCCCACCAGGGATGTGCCCACAACCAAGGTACATGCCCTTGACCAGAATCGAATTTGGGACCCTTGAGTCCGCAGGTTGACGCTCTATCCACTAAGCCAAACCGGTTTCAGCAACAATTAGATTTCTTAATCCCAGCCCTTGATCACCCAGCTCCCTAAACCCTCTCCTATCTGTAAACCACTAGTTTGTTCTCTGTATCTATGAGTCTGTTTCTGTTTTGTTGATTTATTTTGTTTTGTTTTTTAGATTCAATATATACATAAAGTAATATGGAATATATTACTTTGTCTGACCCACTTCATTCAACACAATCCCCTCTACTTTCATCAATGCTGTTTCAGATGGCAAGAATTCATTTTTTTCATTGCTGAGCAATATTTCATTGCATACATGCACTACTTCTTCCTCATTCTATCATTCACACTTAGGTTGTTTTTATACACTAGTAATTATAAAAAAAAAATTGCTGTGACCATAGGGATGCATATGTCTGTTCAAATTAGTATTTTGGGTTTCTTCAGATAAATACACAGAAGTGAAATTGCTAAAATTGCTAGGTTATCTTTGTTATTTATTATAATCTTTGTTTTAAAGTCTATTTTGCATGATATAAGTATTGCTACTCTAGAATTTTTCATTTGTTTCCATTTATATAAAATAACTTTTTCCAAACCTTTACTTTCATTGTCTGTGTACATTTCCATTTGAAGAGGGTATCCTGTAGGCAACTTGTCTATAGATATTATTTTCTTACTCATTCATCTACCTAATGCTTTTTGATTGAACACTTAATCTATTTACATTTAATGAAATTGTTGATAGGTATGTAGTATTACCATTTTATTGTTCAAATTTTGATCTCTGTTACCCCTTATTCAAAAAATATCTTTCATAATTTATTGTGATAGTGGTTTGGGGGTGATGAACTCTTTCAGCTTTTTCTTATTTGGGAGGCTCTTTATCTAGTCTTTGATCTTCAATGATAGCCTATTAGGTGAAGTAATGTTGGTTGTAGAACCTTGATTTCTATCATTTTTAATATTTCATGTCAATGCCTTCTGCCCTGCAAAATTTCTGTTGAGAAATCAGCTGACAGTCTTATAAGTAACTAAGTCCTTTTCTCTTGTTGCTTTTAAAATTTTCTGTCTTTAACTTCAGGTATCTATAATAATAAAAACATAACATGCTAATTAGACTGGACAGCTGAACAACTTTCTGGACTTCATTCCAGATGTTTTCCTGGATGAAGCCGTGATGGCAGGGGTGAGGCAGAGGTGGTTAGGGACAATCAGGCAGGCAGGTGAGCTGTTAGGGGCAATCAGGCAAGCATGCAGAGAGATTAGGGGTGATCAGGAAGGCAGGCGAGTGGTTGAGAGCCAGTGGTCCTGGATTATGAGAAAGATATCTGACTGGCTGGCAGTCAGACATCCCACGAGGAGTCCCAGATTGTGAGAGGGTACAGGCTAGGTTGAGGGACCCCCCATGCACAAATTTCATGCACTAGGACTCTAGTGTTAATTATAATGTGTCTTGGTTGCAATTCTTTGAGTTCATCTTGTTTGAGACTCTGCACTTCCTGGACTTGTATGTCTATTTCCTTTGCCAGGTTAGGGGGGGGGTATCAATCATTACTTCTTCATATAGCTTTTCAATTCCTTGCTCTCTCTCTTTTCCTTCTTATGCCTCTAATGAAGAGAATATTGGTATACTGATGTTGTCTCAAAACCCCTTAAACAATCCTCATTTTTAATTATTTTTTTTTTTTTGCTGTTCTGATTGGGTACTTTCTCCTACCTTGTTTCCCAAATCATTGACTTGATCATTTACTTTACTGTTGATTCCCTTTAATATGTTCTTTATTCCAGTTATTGTATTTTTTATTTCTGACTGGTTTATTTTATATTCTACATATCCATTTTTATGTTTCTTATATCTTTGTTTATGTTTTCACTGGGATTATCTATATTTACTTAATTTTATTGATAATTCTTAGGTTTCTTCCTAAGTGCCCATCAATAGACAAGTGGATGGGAAAGAAATGGTGCATGTATACAATGGAATTGGTATGTTAAGTAGCTCTGCAATGAACATAGAGGTGAATGTATTCCTTTGATTCCAGAAGGGGTATTATTTTTTTTAATTAAGAAACTTTAGATACTGAAAATGTAAATAAAAGGAAACATTATCTAAAATTACAATGCTAACATCAGGTTGTATTTTACACCTTTTTTCTGTTTATATTCTAGTCTAGGTTCCTTAGTGTTTGTAACTGTATGTACAAATATATAATTAACATTTAAGCATACTTTGTTTTAGTAACCTTCTTGTTTACATATCCTAATTAAGAATTGTATATATGAAATATTTTAAATGTTTTAAACTTTAATCTTAAATAATATCAATTAAAATAATTCTGTATCTTTTGCTTGGATTTTCAGAGATAGAATTGGGAAATACATAGTTCAAATTTTTATAGCATTATCTACCTATTATTTATCTATATAAATTACATTTAAGATATTTACACCAATTTATACTACCTCTATTGAGCTAAGTCACCTTCAACATAAGCATAATAGACTATTTTTATGAATGCATTCTATATGTGGAAAATATATCATTTTGTATGTATATTTCTAAGCTCTTAAAAATGGAAAAAGATTAGAGAGAGACAGATACTGAAGGAAATTCATTAGGATTTATATTCGATGCTTATTTTTTTCACTTTATTGTCTAATTGTTCTTCACTTTGCCCTTTACCTTATTTATTGTGTGACAATTTCTGCATCAGATGTGTGTTTTATTGCACTGCATCCAGAGGCATGCTGCATTTCTCTTGCAGGTGCACTGCTATGTTAGTTTTGAGGAGGAACATTTCACCCAGTTCTGTAAAAATATTCATTTCAATTACTCTAATTGAATCTAAATAGACATATAATTCAGGGTAAAAATATATGGAGGCAAGCATGCTTTCTATTTTTTCACTGTTGAAGTTCTCCTTTAAAACTAGACCTAGTTGAACTGACTGTTTCCAGATGTCAAATCCAGTTGGTTTGAATCTTGATCAAACACAAAATGGTTCCAAGCTTCCAAAACACATTCAAATGTGACATTTGATGATTCATCAATCATTGAATTCTCTCTGAGTCATACAATGCTTCATCTATGCAGCAGTGACATAGAATGATGTGCTTCAGATAATCAAAGTTTCATATTTTAAACAACATAATATTTTATATTTCTATTATTTTTTGAGCAAAACCTTTCTAAATGCATTTCAGTCTCAATACTTAATAAACACTGTGTTTTTCCCAGAAACGGAGGAAATGATTACAAAGAGCATAGGTACTTAATATTAATCACACATAAATACTGATTTCAATGTTTCTATTTTCCAAATTTATTTGATGTGTTCAACTTGTTCAAAGCCTGTTTTCTTCCTTTGTTAAAAAGGTAAATAATGATCTTTTTAAGTAATGCTGATATTATTAAGCAAGATAGTAAATGAGGGACTTAGTGTGGTCTTTGGCACATAGAGGATGGTCAGGACATATCATCTACTACACATTTAGATTCATTCCCTCTTGTACCTCCAGTATAGAAAAGGTGTTGCCTATCTTACATCTATCTATAAATATAAAGAGCCAGGGTCCATAACAACTAAGGCTCGTCTGAACACTGGAAGTCAGTGCTGACTTGCAGTGGCGACCCAGCACTGACTGCCTAGGGAGCTTCGGATCAGGCCCAGAGAGAGGCCTGCAGAGAGAGAAGCAGGGTCTGATGCTAAGCCTCAGTGGCAACTGTTGATGGAATTTAAGGGAGAGATTAACAGCAATATAGTCACAGTAGGGGATTTTAATACCCCACTGACATCAATGGATCGATCCTACTGACTAAAAATTAACAAGGAGCCGGGACCGGTTTGGCTCAGTGGATAGAGCGTCGGCCTGCGGACTGAAGGGTCCCAGGTTCGATTCTTGTCAAGGGCATGTACCTTGGTTGCGGGCACATCCCCAGTGGGGGGTGTGCAAGAGGCAGCTGGTTGATGTTTCTCTCTCATCGACATTTCTAACTCTCTGTCCCTCTCAATTCCTCTCTGTGTAAAATCAATAAAATATATTTTAAAAAAATAAAAAAAAATTAACAAGGAAACAGAGGACTGAAATATACAATAGATTAGATCAGAGGTTCCCAAACTTGTTTGTGCCGTAGACCCCTTGCCATGTTTTTCGGTTTTGGGTAGACCCCCTACTTACCTGATATTGATTTTTTTGTAAATTTCTAACTGTAGTGAAGTTTAGTGTTAAAAACTTGAAATAAAAACACATGTTAAGTTTTATACATTTATTTATTGAATTTAAATTAAATCTACTCAAAATAAAATTTTGTATCTGTTATATAAAATATACGTAACATAAAATTTAATAAAAAATAATGTACCTACTTTTCTCTGTCATTCTCAAACAAAATAACACTGATTCACTATAACTTGTATGATAAACTACCAGTTTATATTTTTTTAAATGTTTTCTCAGCACTTTCCTATTCAAGATTCAGGAAACGAATGAACGTATTTTTCTCACATTCATATTTATAGAGTGACGAATTGAACAAGTCGGTGCAAGTTCGCGAAGCTTTGAGACAAAAATTGGCAAGAATGTTTACTGCGCGTATGCTTGTAACAAGATGATACTGGTATATCATTATGTGCAGGTTTTTATCCTACAACTTACACAATTTTATAAACATATATAATAAATTTTTTACTTCATAGGTACTTTTATAAATAATTTATATGTTTTTATATTATAAGATAATATGATGTAAGTAAATAGGTACTATCAGTGTATGTTGAGATCCACTATCGTGGACCCCCATTTTCATTTCATAGACCCCCAAAATTTTTTTTCGCTGACGTAGACCCCTTGCAGGTTGTCATAGACCCCTGGGGGTCAATATAGACCACTTTGGGAATCACTGGATTAGATGGATCCAACAGATATTAACAGAACATTTTACCCCAAAGCTATGGAATATACATTCTTCGCAAGACACATGGATCATTCACAAAGATAGTCCACATGTTAGGGCACAAAACACCTCTATACAAATTCAAGAAGATTGATATAGCCAAAACCAGTTTGGCTCAGTGGATAGAGCGTCAGCCTGTGGACTGAAAGTCCTGGCTTTGATTCTGGTCAAGGGCATGTACCTTGGTTGCGGGCATATCCCCAGTAGGAGGTATGCAGGAGGCAGCTGATGGATGATTCTCTCTCATCAATGTTTCTAGCTCTCTATTCCTCTCTCTTCCTCTCTGTAAAAAAATCAATAAAATATTTTTTTTTTTTTAAAAAGAAGATGGATATAATACTAAGCATTTTCTGAGATCACAATGGCATAAAATTAGAAATTAACTACAATAAAAAACTCAAAACACTCAAATAAATGGAGGCTAAATAGCATGTTTACTAAACAATGAATGGGTTACCAATGAGATCAAGCAAGACATTATAAACTTCTTGGAAACAAATGAAATTGAACACACAACTACCCAAAGCCTATGTGACAAGGCAAAAGCACTTCCTAGAAGGAAGTTCATAGCACTACAGACCTACCTCAAGAAACTATCTAACCTTAAAACTAACTGAATTAGAAAAACAGCAAGAAAAGCCTATAGGAAGTAGTAGGAGGAAATAATAAAAAATCAGATTATAAATAAATGACATAGAGATTAAATAAATAAATAAATGCAGTACAAAAGATCAATAATTCTAAGAGCTGTTTTTTTTCTTTTTCTTTTTTTTTTTTTTAATACACAAGATTGATGAACTCCTAGCCAGACTCATTAAGAAACAAAGAGAGAGGACCCAAATAAATAAAATCAGAGATGAAAACGCTATATAACATTGGACACCACAGAAATACAAAGGATTGTAAGCAAATACTATGAAAAACTATATGTCAACAAACTGGACAAGATGGGTGAAATCGACAAATTCCTAGAAACATACAATCTTCCAAAACTCAATCAGGAAGAATCGGAAAACATGAGTTCACTAATAATAACTGATAAAATAGAAGCAGTGATAAAAAATAAAAATAAAAATAAAAATCCAGCAAACAAAAGCTCTGGATTAGATGGATTTAGAGGTGAATTTTACCAAACATTCAAAGAACTTCTAACACCTATCTTCCTCAAACTATTAAAAAAAATTCAAGAAGAAGGAACTCTTCCAAACTTTTTAATGAAAACTAAATTATCTTAATTCCAAAATGAGGTAAAGATACTACAAAGGAAAATAATTACAGGCCAAAATCCCTGATGAACACAGATGCTAAAATCCTCAACAAAATATTAGCAATAGGATCCAGCAATATTTTAAAAAGATCATACAACACGGTCAAATGGGCTTTATTCCAGGGATACAAGTCTGGAATAATCAATAAATGTGATACATCACATACACAAATAAAATTTTTTTTAAATGATCACATCAATAGATGCAGACAAAAGCATTCGACAAAATATAGCACCCTTTTTGGATAACGACTCTCAGCAAAGTGGGAGTAGAGGGGTCATGCGTCACCATAATAAAGGCCATATATGACAAACTGACAGCGAATATCATACTCAAACGGCAAATACTAAAAGTGTTTCCATTAAGAACAGGAACAAGACAAAGATGTCTGATTTCAACCACCCTTATTCCACACTAGAGACCTGGTGCATGGAAGTTGTACTGGGGTAGAATCCGTAGGCCTGGCTGGTGATCAGGACCAATCAGGGTCTAGTGGCTGCTGGCCAGGGCCTTCTTTCTGGCTGCCACCTGAGACCTCCCTTCAATGTACGCCACCCCCTGGTGCTCAGCGCACATCATAGCAAGTGGTTGAACTGATCTCCTGGTTGAACTCCTGAGGGGACACTTTGCATGTTAGCCTTTTATTTAGATAGATATTAATGGTTGTCCTAGCCACAGCAGTCAGACAGGAAAAGATACAAAGCATCTAAATTGGAAAGAAGGTAGTAAAACTCTCATTTTTCTCAGATGACATGATATTGAACATAAGAAACTATAAAGATTCCACCACAAAACTACTAGACATAATAAATAAATTTGGCAAAATCATTACCCATAAATTGATGTCATTTTTAAACACCAAAAATTAACTCTCAGAAAGAGAAACTAAAAAATCAATTCCACTTATCTTTGCAACAACCACAACAACAAATAATATACCTAGGAATAAATTTAACCAAGGAGGTAAAAGACCTGTACATAGAAAACTATAGGGCATAGAAAAAAGACATAGAGGAAGATACAAAGAAAAGTAAGCATATACTATGTTCATGGATTGGAAGAATTAACATCATTAAAATGTCTATAATACCCAGTGCAATCTACAGATTCAATGTAATTCCTATTAAAATACAAATAGGATACTTCACAGAATTAGAACACGTAATCCAAAAAATGTATATGGAACCATAAAAGATACCTATATCTGCAGCAATTTTGAGACAGAAGAACGAAATAGGAGGGATCATATTATCGGATATTAAACTATACTACAAAGCCATTATAGCCAAAGCAGCCTGGTACTGGAACAAGAACAGGAATATAGATGAATGGATCAGAACAAAGTCCCCAGAAATTGACCCACATGATTATAGTCAATTAATAATTGACAAAGGAGGCAAGAACATACAATGGAGTAAAGACAGTCTCTTCAACAAATGCTGCTGATAAAACTGGACAGATACATGCAAAAAGAAGAAACTAAACCACCAACTGACACCATACACATAAATATATTCATGATGAATAAAAGACTTAAATGTAAGGCATGAAACCATAAGAAAACACAGGCAGAAAATCTCAGACATCTTATGCATCACTATGTTTATGGATACATCTCCTAGGGAAGTGGTCGGCAAGCTCACTAGTAAACAGAGCCAAATATCAACAGTACAACAATTGAAATTTCTCTTGAGAGTCAAATTTTTTAAACTTAAACTTCTTCTAATGCCACTTCTTCAAAATAGACTCATCCAGGCCATGGTATTTTTTGGAACAGCCACACTCAAAGAGCCACACTTGTGAGTACAGTTTGCTGACCACAGTCCTAGGGCAAAGGAAACTAAGGAGAAAATAAACAATGGGACTATATGGTATAAAATAAAAATTGCTTCACAGCAGAAGAAACCACCATAAAATTTAAAAGGGAACCCACTGAATGGGAGAACATATTTGCCAATGATACATCTGATAAAAGGTTAATATCCAAAATATATGAAGTACTATTACAACTCAACAAAAGGAAGACAAACAATCCAATGAAAAAATGAGCAGAAGACATGAATAGACATTTCTCCAAAGAGGACATACAAATGGCCAAGAGACATATGAAAAAAATGCTCAGTTCCTAATTTTATATAATAAAGATGTAATATGCAAATTGACCATCACTCCAATACTCAAGATGGCCGTCCCATGTGGTCAAACATGGCTTTCCCCATGTGGACACAAGATGGCTGCCACAAGATGGCCAGTAGGGGAAGGGAGTTGTGGATGATCAGGCCAGAAGGGTAGGGCAGTTAGGGGTGACTGGGCTGGCAGAGTTGGATAGTTGGGGGTGACCAGGCCTACAGGGGAGGGAAGTTAGAGGTGACCAGGTCTGCAGGGGAGAGCAGTTAGGGGCAATGGGGCTAGTAGGGGAGCAGTTAGGCATTGATCAGGTTGGCAGGGAAGTGGTAAGGGTGTGATCAGGCTGTCAGGCAGAAGCAATTAAGGACAATCAGGAAGGCAGACAGGTGAGCGGTTGGGAGCCAGCAGTCCTGAATTATGAGAGGGATGTCTGACTATCAGGCCTACACAGGCATTCAGACATCCCTCAAAGGGTCCCAGATTGGAGATGGTGCAGGTTGGGCTGAGAGATACCCCCACCCCCCATGTACAAATTTTGTGCACCAGGTCTCTAGTAGTCAAATAAATACAAATTAAACCCACAATGACATACACCACACACCTATCAGAATGCTTGTAATAAAAAAAATTAACAAACAACAAGTGCTGGTGAATATGTGGAGAAAAGGGAGCACTAGTTCACTGTGGTGGGAATGCAGATTGATGCAGCTGCTATGGAAAACAGTATGGAATTTCCTCAAAAAAATAAAAATGAAACTCCCATTTGACCTTGAGATCTCACCTCTGGGAATATATCCTAAAAGCCTCAAAACACAAATCAGAAAAAATTTATGCACCCCTATGTTTATAGTATAATTATTTACAACTAGAGGCCCTGGCATGAAGATTCATGCAATAGGCCTTCCTTCACCTGGCTAGTGGCGCCAGTTTTCCTCTGGCACCCGGGACCCAGGCCTTCACTCTGGCCACAGCCTTCCACCTTTACTCTGGCTGGAATCTTCCCTGATTCTGGCCAGAGTCTGGAGGCTTCTCACTGACTCCGGCCGGAGTTTTTGCTTAGCTCCAGCCAGAATCTTCGCTTCGCTCCAGCCAGAGCTCTGCTCCTGTAGCTCCCTCCGCCCCTCGCTTTCCCCATATAGCAGGTGTTCTGCCCTGCCTGGGCACTCCGTGCCTGGAGCTGCTGGGGGGTAGGGCTGCCACCATCTTTGTCCTGCTAACTTGTATATTCCTCCTGATTGTCTGGTGGGCATCATGGAGGTATGGTCAAATTTCATATTTCTCTTTCATTAGTGCAGACAGCTAAGATTTGGAGGTGAATGGGTAAAAAAACTCATGGGATAGTTACATAATGCAATACTATGCAGCCTTGAAAAGGAGAAATCTCTTACCCTTCAGAACAGCATTGGTAGATCTCAGAACTATGCTAAGTGAAATAAGCCAGTCTAAGAAAGATAAACATCACATGATCTGACTTATTTGTGGGATCTAATGAGCAAAATTGATTGACCAACAAAATAAGACCCAAAGCTGCTGCTTTTCCAGGTCTCCCTGCAATGCTTCCCACCCAAGTCTCTCCTCAATCTACTCAATTTTTTTTTTAATATACTGCCTGTCACAATTAGGAGAAAAATACAGAATTGTATCAGCAACATTATATTAAAGGCCCTCAGTAGAGAGTAAAAGAATAGAGAAATTACCTGAGGCCAAGGCAAGCTACCATGTTTCCCCGAAAATAAGACATCCTCCGAAAATAAGACCTACTTACAGGTTTCCTTCTGAGTGAAATATAAGGCATCCCCCTGAAAATAAGGCCCCCCCTAGGCTAAACATGATTTGGTCCACTGATTCTGAAAGAAATGGAGTCACAAGAAATTCACCAGGAAATTCAGGAATTGGGTTGTTATGATGATGTTCCAGAAGATGACATTGAATAAATGAGTAAATTCTTGATACTGTAGGATTCACAGTTTGTCTGGTTTGTGTTGACAACTACCGTACTACCGTACCATATACAGGTAATAAATTTCCTTTATTTTCATTTAACAATAAATGTGCACCGTATTCTTCTTCATGGAAAAATAAGATATCCCTTGAAAATAAGACCTAGCACATCTTTGGGAGCAAAAATTAATATAAGACACTGTCTTATTTTCAGGAAAATAGGGTAATAGTAAAAGAATTTTTGTGGTAAAAAAAAAAAAAGGAAGAGAAAAGGGGAGCAGAATTAAAGTAAATAAAAGCTGAAAAGTTTATTTAAGTTCTAACGACAAATTCTGATTCTTGAGATGATGTGCAGTACATATGCTTGTGCACAAAGCAGCGAGTTATAGACATGCCTGTCCAAGGCAGCAGCCCGGCTGGCAATGCAGGGCTTCCTGTCACTGCGAGTCAAAGGGTGTTTAAACAAAAGCATCAGGAGGACTCCAGGGATTTATGCTGAGGTGGGCTTTTGTTGTCACTGCTGCTAGGATGAAGGATATAATCCATCTTTCAGTCTCACAATTCAATTTGTTCTTTTTGTGTTTCTACAACATACAAACAGATTCGACTGCAATAAATCCATTTCAGTAGGCTTGTGTGTTGTCTGTTCAATGCATTCACTCACTGGCAGCTTGAGGGGAAGGCTTGTGAATGTAACTCACAGTGTGAGTGTGGCCAGACTAGGAAAAAATATGACAAACCTCTGGGGGAAGACAGCTAATGATAAAGCATACAGGCCATCCTGCAGAAAAGCAAAGCAAAACCAGGCCGGACCCGACAGCAAGTAAGTAGCACAATGCTAAGCAGAACTCTGGGGACAAAAAGAATGGGTGTTGAAATCTGAGTGCAGGTTTTCTATCCAGATCTGCAGGGGCGGGTGTGAGTTTTACCATGCTTGGTCACATGCATTTCTGCATTCCAAAGGGGAAATGTTCTGTGTGTCTGAAGTGTCAGTGGTAGACTCTGACTGATGTGTTATTACTGCCATTGTTCCCACTCAACATGTTTCAAAGCCTAATTTTATGGAACAGGCTTATTCACACTCCTAATCTCAAGAAGACAAATGATGGGATTAATAAAGGTGTGTGACAGCCAGTCCAAACCTTGCTTGTTAGAGATGCTAATAGGAGGCGTCCGATGTGCCAATGTAGGCAGGGAAAGGGTGTTAGGTTTATTCTGCTTCTTTTCTGAAAATGTCATGCTATCTTTATTTTTATGTATTTGTACAGCTAGTTTCCCAGTTTTTGGTGACTGGTGTTTGTGTACAAAGCAATAACTTGTAGCTGTACAAATTCAGAGGTCAAGAGACAAAATTATCGACCTACTAATAGAAGAATGAAAATTCCTATGCTATTTAACTTACACAATTTTTAGTTTTCTTTCTGTAGTTACAATTATATTGAACCCAAAAGAAAGGACATATGCTGATTAAAAGCATGTCAGTTGTAGGAGGTAGAAGATACATCAGATGAGCTTTGCCATGTATTGACCCATTAATAATCTAAATAAAAATTAAATATCACTATATAAATATATATGTAAATTAAATTTGACTCAATGTTTATTACATGTCTTCTGCATACCAAATAATTATATTTTGCTTTTGAACTTTGAAAAAGGTGTAATTTAATTATTATGCACTTTGTTGGCAAATTATTCTCAGGTACTAAGAGCATTTTGCAAAATTACTTGCCCCTTTTCTAAAGTAGCTTGCAGTATGAGACATTACACTTTTACACATGAAACATAAACATATCAATGCAATTATTCAGGTGTACATGGTTAGAGAGAGCACAGTGTTGAGGAAAGACTTCCTCTCAGACAATGCTCACTCACAAGGGGTGTCCCAGGTACTTTCTAATTTACCGAGTGTATGTATGCCCCGTGATCCAGAGCATCGCCACCTGTGTCCAGCCCACACAGTGGCATTCCCTATATCTGAACTGGAAGTCACAGGGATTCAAAACAGTAAACTTTGCTGTGTCCTCAAGTCCTGTCTGAAGGATATAAGATCTGTGATGAGTCCAAAGGATGAGAAGGTCTGGATAGTCAGAGAGAGGATTCACCCGGGGAGGTTATGGCAATGTTTAGGTGAGATGCATAAACAGATACCAGCACAGTCCTTGGCATACAGGAGGCCTTTTTATAAATGGTTGACACTCCACAAAGAGTTGCTGCATGGTCCCAAAAGTGTCCATTTGAGTCTAGTGACTAGACAACTGTTTTAATAAATCCCATATAATGAACCTTAAACTATGTTCATCAAGGGTTTGAGCTCAAATTATAAATTCAGCCGCATTCAAGCTTCCCTTGGGATCTGCAGTGGCCAGTTTGAACAGTTATTCTGCTCTGTTTAGAGTCATAAATCATTTCATACAAGAAACCAGCTGGGCTTCACTAAAATGGTAATCATCATTGAACTTTACTGAATTGAGACAAAGTACATGCTGAGCCTTTCTTATCAGCTAGCTCTCAGCCTGACCTGAGCAAGACGTACAACACTTACCCTGTCAATAATCTTGACAAGAGTTTATTGTGCCAAATTGTAACTCATAATGGTAAAATTTCAGTCATTGTGACAGGCGGTGGTGAAATAAGTTTGGAGCAGCAGGGATTTCCTAGTGGCTCAGACATCATGCACTGTACATGTTAGAGGGACAGCCTAAGAGATGAAACTGGCTTGCTCTTGGTCTCCCCGGCACTTGTTTTTAGATGAATATACTCTGTCAAATGTCTGTAAACAGTGATACATTTCAAAAGAGTACATTTGCCAACAAATTCCCAGCAGTGAGGTTTCCATGAGAGTCTCATAATTTAACCCGGAACCCTGCCTGGGCGATGTTGGGTACTTGTGCTGTTTCTCCTGACCAACCCATTGGTGTCCCTCTCAAAGCGGCCCTTCCCCTGCTAAACTAGGACATCTCTGAAGCCAGGCTCCTGATTGGAAAGCTTCTTGGCATTTGGGGAAAGTCTGATAAGAGAAGTTTGGGTGAAGAGTTCTGAGGAATATTTCTCTCCTATGGAGAGACTGAGTAAACCTCTTCTGGGAAATCTGTCTCAAGCACCCCAAAATATACACGCCTCCAAGACTGTGATTCTGCAAAAAAAAAAAAAAAAGTTTCATTTTTGAGGGTTCTGTTAGTCTGTGTTCTGTTAAAAGAACATCTCTCTTGTTATCATGAATATTGAAGATATGAATTTCTTTGGTAGATTTAAGTATAGGAATACCTCAGAGATTTTATGAGTTTCATCCCAGATCACCACAATAAGCTGAATGACACAACAAAGCATGTCAAACAAAGTTTTGGGTTTACCAGGTCTTATAAAAATTATGTTTACACTACACTGTAGTATATTAATTGTAATAGCATTATGTCTGAAATGTGCACATCTTAATTTAAAATACTGTATTGCTCAAAAATGCTAACCATCATCTGTGACTTCAGAGATCATATGGTTTTTTGCTGGTGGAAGGTCTTGACTCAATGTTGATGGCTGCTGACTGATCAGGGTGGTGGTTGCTGAATGTTGGGAATCTGTGGCAATTTCTTCAAATAGGACAATAAGATTTAATGCATTGATTGATTCTTCCTTTTAGAAATGATTTCTCTGTAGCATGTCATACTGTTTGATAGCAATTTACCACAGGGGGACTTGTTTCCAAATTGGAATAAATCCTCCAAATCCTACTATTGTTTTATCAACCAAATGTGTGTAATGTTCTAGATCCTCTAAATCCTTGTCATTTTAGCAATTTTGACAGCATCTTCACCAGAAGTAGGCTCCATCTCAAAAGCAACTTTCTTTGCTCCTCCATAGGAAGCGACTCCTCAGACATTAAACTTCTATCATGAGGTTGCAGCAATTCAGGGACATCTTCAGGCTCCTCATTTCCACCACATCTGTAGCTACCTCCTTCCCTGAAGTCTTGTACCCTTGTCAGCCATCCGTGAGGGTTGGAATCAACTTCTTCCAAACTCTTGTTGATGTTGATAGTTCATAAATGTTTTGAAATGTTTTCAGAGGTTAATAAGTCCCTCTCTTCCAAAGAGCCCATGTGCATGCACTATGGAAAAGGCATACTTTAATTCAGTGCAGATATTGCCTTTCTTACCCAAGTGGAAGACACAAGTGAGGACTATTAGATCAGCTTTTTTTTCAAGAAAGTACCTGGTGGGAGAACTTCCTCTTCAGAGTGTCTTGAGTCTTCACCAGGGCATACTAGCCTTCCAGATCCCTCGGTCCATAGAAGTGATCTCATTGAAAAGATCTCTGAGTGTGTTTTCCAAGGGCACATCAGTCAGTCCTGCCTGCTACAGTGAACTTGCTCAGACATTTGCAAATATTTGCATAGAAGTTCTTCAGTTGGAGTGGGGAGTAAAGTAGCAGGAAATCAGTGTGTGTTTTTTTTTTGTTGTTGTTTTGTTTTGTGTTTTAAAGTAACATATTTTGCTCAACAGCTTTTACTTTATTTATTTTTATATATTTTTATTAATTTCAGAGAGGAAGGGCGAGGGAAAGAGAGATAGAAACATCAATGATGAGAGAGAATCATTGATCGGCTGCCTTCTGCATGCCCCCTACTACAAATCAAGCCCAGACCCAGGCATGTACCCTTGACTGGAATTGGACCCAGGACCCTTCAGTTTACAGGCTGACACTCTATTGACAGAGCCAAACCTAGTGCAGGAGGTCACAGTTTTTATTTTTTATTTATTTTTATTTTTAATTTTTTTTTTTTGAGGTCACAGTTTTTAGATTGGTGTTAGGATTTTCTAATAAAATAGCCAGATATTTCCCAAGGTGTCCTGCTATTCTCCTTCTGCTTGAGCAGCAGCACACAATGTGAGGTTTGTGCCACTGCCCGTTGTCCCAAAGGAAACTTTCAGACTGCTATAGCAACGCACAGGGGCTGCAATGGCTCTCAGACCTCTGGATGGCCCATAAGTGATAACGTCCAAGTCTCTGAGAAGTAAGACGCCAGCCACTTGCCATTTCCATAGTTTGTGTTCACACTCCCAGTGGTATCCCTTGTCTTCCATGTACAGAAAGGTCACAAGGTTTCTTTAAAATCTGGCAATTCTAAAGCAGGGACAGTGAGCTGATTTTCTCTTGGTTTCCTTGAAAACCTTATGGCAATCAGCAGTCCAAGTCAGGGCTCACTGTACACCCCTTTAAAATCTCATACAGACGTTTGACCACGAGTCCAAAACTGGGGATCTAATGCAGAAACCCAATTATTCCTAGAAATCCCAGTAACTATCTTCTTGAGGTAGGATTGCCTCCCTTGCTTCAGCCTCCTGATAACTGGGAGTAAGTTTATCTGTTAATTCAAAGCCCAAATGTTTTACTGAAGGTCGAGAGACATGCACTTCTTTTTAATTTTATTTTTAAAATGTATCTGCAGTGTTTAAAATATTACATATGTCCCTCTTTGACAGCTCCACCAAACACTCCCCCTCCAAGTCTACCGCACTATATGCAGAACCCATATATGCAGATAATTGTGCCATAGTGCACTTTCTCTTAAAAAAAAAAAAACCTATGTCCTCTATTTGCAATAAATAAATAAATAAATAAATAAATAAAAGAAGACCGTTTTTATCCAGTTTTTCTTAGTTTTGCTGGCTATTAAAATATCACTTACAGAATGAAGCAAAGCTCCCTTTGTTAATAGCTTAACAATAACCCACAACCTTCGGACCAACTGCAAAGCTCCCTTTGTAATTGGAGCCCTCTTCAATCCATTAGCAGGATTTCTCCAGTGTTTGAGAGTTATTAAAACCTTGTGGAAACATGGTCCAACAATAGTGTTGTTTACTTTTTGTTCTCAAATCTTCACATTCAAAATAAAATAGTTCCTGGGATTCTGGACTCAGTAGAATGCAAACAAACAAACAAACTGCATCTTTTAGATTCTGCACCAGAACCAACATAGATCCCTGGACAAGGTGGTCAGCAGTGTGTAAGGATAAGGACCACTGGGTGGATGTATTTCACAATTTGATTTATGGCTGTCAAGTCCTGAGCAAACTGCTCTTCTTCCATGCCAGGCTTCCTAACTGCCAGGAAGAGACCTGCAGGGTCAAACACACTTCTATTCTGGGAAGGCAGTAACAGGGGCTGTAGCCTCCTCTAGCTTGGTCCAGCAGGGGATCCTGCTCTATAGGCTCAAAGTTTTACAATCTAGTCTTGGTTTCACCTCCAGCAGAGTCAGGGTTTGCTCTTCCCAGCCTCCTGTTAGCCGGTCCCAGCTTACCTGCCTGAACATGGCCCCAGGATGTTGGTGGCACAGGTTTGTTCTAGTGGCACCTCAATGTCCAGCTTTCCCTAAGCAAATGTCATTTTATCCTTAAGTTTTGTCAATAAAGGGCTGCCTGATAAAGGAGCTGGACAATTGGCATGTAGAAAAAGCTATGCTTTAAGGTTGCATTGACCATTGGTAGTCTAGAGGATATAAGAAGGTATGCTCATAAGTTTTCCAGACCCTCCAGTGGCAGTCATGTTATTTTGAGTCACTTTAGTCAGCCTAGTGTTTAAAACTGAATAAGTGGCTCCAATATCAATAAAAAAGTATATTTGCATAGTTCCCACTGGTGGGGTCACTGAGGTTCCTGGTGGAGATGGGAAAGGAGCCTGTCTTCCCAAGTTTGTCCCTTGGGCCCACTCACTCATCACTACTTTCAGTCATTTCAGAAACGAACAAGGCTCTCTCTTCTCAAAACCACTTATTCAAGCTTGCACATTCTTTCCTCCAGCGGCCTTCCGGTATGCAATGGGCACAATCTTTTAGAACCACTTCTGGGTGTCCTTTTGGAGGGGTGCCTTTATGGAACCTCTTTTGGTTCCCTTGGGATTCAGGGTTCTTACCTTTGAAAAGATTTATTGGTTTCTGGTCCTCCCAACAGCGCTGTGTTAAAAGTGAAGCCTGCTGCTTCATTTTCCTGTGTTCCTGCCTATTCCGTGCTTAGTCACAGCTGTTGAAGACCTTAAAAGCAATAGCCATGGATTAGGATATAGGCATTCCATAAATGCCCTCTAGTTTTTAGTGCCTTCTCTGGATGTTCAAAGCACTTCAGATGACAAAAATCTGATTTGCTAATTAAAAATATCCAAGATTCCCAGGATCTATCTCTGTATATTAAAGGTAAATTTCAGAGATCCTTTTTAAAGTCCAGTGGGTTTTCTTTTGGCTTTTGACACAGCTCTGCTCTTTGAACTTATTAAAACTACTAGAGGCCTGATGCACAAATTTTTTTTTGTACTTTTCATGAGTTCATAGCCTAAATTTTTCCAATTCTGTAAAATGTGTCTCAAAGGATTGTATGGTGGAATTTAGCTCATATTTTTCATTGTTTTAAGTTATCATGGCTGGTTGTTAAGAAATCCCAAATTTATGAACTAGATTCCAAATAAATAAAATATGATCTTTAAAGGTTTTAGTCCTTCAGGCTCATTAGGGGAAGTTGCTCCAAAACCCGATGTCCCATCTAAGCAGAACCACAAGCCCAAAGAGAAAGAACCTTGGTGCAGTCACAGGTGAACTCTGCTATTTATCAGAGATGTCTTACTAGCTAAGTGCCCTGTTTGCTTCACTATAGAACTGATAGCTCAGCCAGAAACTCCCAACTAGTAGGCAACACTCAGGGCTACTCCTAATAAAATTAAACTCAGGCAGCTGCTGGACAGAATACAAGGATTGACTACCTGCCATAGGCCGATATGCCACCCTGAGATGACCACTAGGAAATACCCCTTTCTAGTCACCAAAACCTGTTGTAGATCTTGAAACAGGTTTATTTCCCAACACACAGCATGCTAATGACACTGACTCTGGGTGGCACTGAGAGAAAACAGGTATTTATTACAAAGGTTTCAATGAAGGAGGATGGACCGCTAATGTCCAAAGACCAAATCTCACTGGCTTACAATCCAGGTCTTTTAGGGCATACAGTTATTAGTGAGGGGTTCAAAGTTGTTGGCTAGGTTGATGAGCCAGTTATGGTGTAAGATTCCACTATTTTCTTAATCTGATTTATTTCCCAATGGTGTCAACCTGTCTGGGTCATTGTGACTGAGATTTGGAGGTCTTCTTCCTTGCAAACAAAGCAAAGTTCTGCAAAACATCTTTGGATAGTGCATCAGTGATGTCATAAGAGGAGAAAGACAGAACTAGCCATCTTATGCTTAACAGGCTACATGCTTTTGTTATCTTAAGCAAAGTTACTTGTACATTCTTCACTGAAATGTACATTATAGGCAGGCCTCCCTGAATATATGACTAATATCTTTAGCTATTGTTAGATTTATGACAGGCAAGACAACAATTATTAAAATGGCTAACTTAATAACTTCAACTAAAAACTAAATTCTAGGTGATTTTTTTAAAAGATAAATTTATAAGAGTTTGAGTTAAACAGAGGATATGCTGGGACCTCAACACACTGAAGAAAACTGCTTCTAAGAAATGACAGTGTGCTGCTTATTTTGTGCATTTGAAATTAAGGAGGGAACATAAGAAAGATTCCATGAAGGTGAGGGAAAACTACTGACTTATTTCACTGCCCATCATTCCTCAAAGTTCATCCATATGGTGCTATTGCTGGTGGAAGTGGAGTCCTATGGTGTCTCAAGAAAAGCATTTTGGGGGCTGCACAAGGGGGGATGAGGTCTGGTGGTAAGATTTATTTGGGTGAAATTAGCAGGCTTCCCCCAGGTTCCCAATGTCTCATCTCGATCCTGCTCTGAAAGAAGTCCAATCTTGTCTCATCAGAAATAGGACCAGTGTCCAGACATTGTGGTTCATTGATGGAGTCCATGTCTCTGCCCCATGCAGCTAGCTTAGTCTGTTCCCTGCTGGTGCTATGCTCAGGCCCGCCCAAGCTGCTGTGGGCCCCAGGTGGCTGCTAGGGTCACATGGCTACTAAGAAAGAACTTGTGATATATTGTAGAACAGGTAAATGCTTGTTACCAGGTGAGAGAGAGAGAGAGAGAGAGAGAGAGAGAGAGAGAGAGAGAGAGAGAGCATCTCATTGTTGAGTGGATTATATTATCTCAGACTTGGAAAGGACCAGGTGCTTTTTTAAATTTACCAAGCAACTTCCCAAGCTTTCCTGAGATTGAACTGAGTCAACCCCCTAACTAGGCCATTCCCTAGATCTTCCAGGGCTCTGTTTTCCCTGTCCAATCTGCTCCTTTACCCAGGGTAGACTGATAGGTCTCTGTGGTCCCCATCTTGGTTCCTATTGCACATGTGCTTACCTCCCCCCATAGTCTGGGCAAGGGAACCCTGGAGATTGAAAAGCTGGTCCTTCCTCCCTGTATAGGAGAGGGAGGGTTGTTGCTGCTGTGATCTCCTGGGGCAGTGGTCAGTAAACTCATTAGTCAACAGAGCCAAATATCAACAGTACAAGGATTGAAATTTCTTTTGAGAGCCAAATTTTTTAAACTTAAACTATATAGGTAGGCACATTGTTATTAACTTAATTAGGGTACTCCTTCAATCACACTGTAAGTGCATGCCTGCATGTGGTATTTTGTGGAAGAGCCACAATCAAGGGGCCAAAGAGCTGCATGTGGCTCGCGAGCCTCAGTTTGCCGACTACTGACCTGGGGTGTCTACGAATGAAGTAACTTCCTTGCAAACAGGCTTATGCTCCCTAGTTTATTAAGATTAGTAATATCTGATTTCCTTCCTTATTAATATCTAGCTATCTATGCTAACAGTACCATTGGTAAGAGTTTTCTTCCTTTTTATTATATTTATTTATTAATTTTGGCAAATGTGTGTTGTTTTTTTCATTATTATTGTTGAAAGTGTTACACATATCCTCTTTTTCCCTTCATTGACCCCATCCAGTTTATGCATTACTTTTCCTCCCTCCCCCCACTTCCGCCTTAGGCCTTCACCACCCTATTGTCTGTGTTCACAGATTATGCATATATGCATATAAATTCTTTGGTTAATTATCTTCCACCCACCCATTTTCCCTGCATTCCATCTGAGATTCTGTTTTCTGTTCCAGGCTTCCATGTCTATGGATACATTCTGTCCATCAGTTTATTTTGTTCATTAGATTCCACATCTGAGTAAGATCATGTGATCCTTGTCTTTCTCTGGCTGACTTATTTCTCTTGGCATGACACTCTCCAGGCCCATCTAGGCTGTCTCTAAGGATAAAAAATTCCTCTATTTTACTCCTTCATAGTGTTCCATGGTATAAAGGTACCACAGCTTTTTTATCCACTCATCTATTGATGGGCAGGCAGTTGGACTGTTTCCAGATCTTATTCACTGTAAATTGTACTGCTATGAACATAGAGTTGCATACATTCTTACTGACTGGTGTTTCAGGTTTTTTGAGATATATTCCTAGAAGTGGAATCACTGAGTCAAATGGCAGTTTCATATTTAATTTTTTGAGGAAACTCCATACTGTTTTTCCATAATGGCTGCACCAGTCTGTATTCCCACTAGTAGTGTACTAGGGTTCCCATTTCTCCACATCCTCATTAGCACTTGCCATTTGTTGAATCATAGATGATAGCCATTCTGAGAGTTATCGTGTAATGTATCATTGTCATTTTAATTTGCATCTCTGATGATCACTGAAATTGAACAATTTTCCATCTGTATGTCCACTGTGGAGAAGTGTTTCCTTAAGTCCTTTACCCACTTTTAATTGGATTGGTTGTTTTCTTTTTGTTAGGTTTTATGAGTTTCTTACATATTTTGAATAATAACATTTTATCAGTTGTATCATTGCCAAATACATTCTCTCTTACATTGGGCTTCCTTTTTTTTTTTTTTTTTTTTTTGTTGTTGTTGTTGTTGATAGTCTCTTTTGTTGTGCAGAAGCTTTTTATTTTGATGTAGTCCTTTTTATTTATTTTCTCCTTAGTTTACCTTGCCTTAGGACAGTAGTCTGCAAACTCTTTAATCAACAAAGCCAAATATTAACAGTATAACAATTGAAATTTCTTTTGAGAGTCAAATTTTTTAAACTTAAATTTCTTAAAATGCCATTTCTTCAAAATACACTCGCCCAGCTGCAATTTGCCAATCATGACCCTAGGAGATGTATCCTTAAACATATTGCTACTAAAAATTCTGAGATTTTGTTTTCTATGTTTTCTTAGAGGATTTTTATGGTTTTATGACTTACATTTAAGTCTTTCATCCATCTTGAGTTTATTTTTGTGTAGGTTTAAGTTGGTGGTCCAGTTTCATTTTTCCCCATATATCTGTCCAATTTTCCCAACCCCATTTATCAAAAAGGCACTACAGCAGTGGTTGTCAATCTGTTGGTCATGACCTCATGTTGAGAACCGCTAGCAGGGTCACCTAAGATCATCAGAAAACACAGATATTTACATTATGATACATAACAGTAGCAAAATTATAGTAATGAAGTAGCAACGAAAATAATTTTATGGTTGAGGGTCACCACAACATGAGGAACTGTATTAAAGGGTCGCAGTGTTACAAAGGTTGAGAACCATTGATCTATACTAGTAAAAGATAAATATGGTAATTGACCATCACTATGCAACACCCACAGCTAATCAGGAGGGAATGTGCGGTGGCCACAGAGTCAGAAGGAGTGGGCAGGAAGCTTGGGTTGCCCCTAGCAATGAAGGAAGCCAAGCCTCCTGCCCACGCTGGCTTGCTAATGAAGGAGGGGCCTGTGGGCTGTGGCCACAGAGCTGGCCTGAGTGTGTGGGAGGCTTGGGTCACTCAGGCCAGCCACAAAGGGAGGGGCCGGCAAACAACCCTCAGCCCTTCACCCTGGCTGGCTACACCACCATCAGGGTGAGGGTCCCCATTGGGGAGGTGTGGCCAACCTGCAAATAGCCATTAGCCCTTAACCCAGGCTGGCCAGGCACCCCAGTGGGAACCCTCACCCTGAAGGGGGTGAGGCCAGCCTGAAAACAGCCCTCAGGCCCCCACCCAGGCTGGCCACACCCTCCCAATCATGACCCTCATACCATGGGGGTGTGACTGGCCTGCAAACTGACCCAGCCCCTCTCCCAGGCCTACACCATCCCCTGTGGGGACCCCCACCACAGGCCCCTCATCCAAGCCACCCCATCCTCCAAGGGAACCCCCACCCTGATTCGGGACACCCTTCAGGGCAAACCAGCTGGCCCCCACCCATGCATCAGGTCTCTCTCTAATAAAAGAGTAATATGCTAGTTAGACTGGCAGACATTTCAGAAGACCTTCTGGACATTCTTCTGGACAAAGCCCTGGTGACGGGGCTGAGTTAGAGGCAATTAGGGGCCAAGAGGGGAGGACAGTTGTGGATGATCAACCAATGGAGGGCAGGCATTGGGGGTGATCAGGCTGGTGGGTGGGGAGTCTAGTTGGCGGCAAGCAGGCCATCAGTGGGAATCAGTTGGGGGCGACCAGGTCGGTAGGGGGAGCATTAGGGGTGAGCAGGCCAGCAGGGGAGCAGTTGGTGATCAGGCTGGATGGGGGGTAGTTGGGGGCGAGCAGGCCAGCAGGCAGAGTGGTTAGGGGCAATCAGGCAGCTGAGTGATTAGGAGCCAGCAGTCCCAGATTGTGAGAGGGATATCTGACTGCAGGGAATCTGGCCTAAATTGGCAGTCGGACATCCCCTGAGAGGTCGCAGATTGGAAAGTGTACAGGCATGACAGGGATACCCCCCCCCCCATGCACAAATTTCATACACCAGGCCTCTAATGTTGAATAAGAGTTGTAAAAGCAGTGTTTTGTGGTAAAAGTTCAGTGTTTTGTTCCTGTACTTAGGGGAAATGATTTTAGTTTTTGACCATTGAGTATAATGTTCACAGTAGGTTTGTCATATATGGCCTTTACTATTTTGAGAGCTACTCCCTCTATTCAAACTTTGCTGAGAGTTTTAATAAAAATTGGTGTTGGATTTTGTTCAATTTTTTTCTGCATCTATTGATATGATCAAGTGATTTTTGTCTTTCAATATGTTTATGTGAAAATCACACTTGGTCAAGGTGTGATTTTTTTAATATATTGCTGGATCTGATTTGCTAATATTTTGTTGAGGAATTTAGCATCTATATCCATAGGGATTATTAGCCTGAGACTCCCTTTAATTTTATTGTCTTTATCTGGTTTTGGAATTAGGATAATGCTGGCCTCATAAAATGAGCTTGGGAATGTTCCTTTCCCTTCGAGTTTTTGGAATAATTTGAGGAGTATAAGTGTTAGTTCTTTGAATGTTTGGTAAAACGTCCCTGTGAACCATCCAAATTCCGACTTTTGTTTGCTGAGAGTGGTTGTTTGTTTATTTGTTTGTTTTTATTCTTCCTTCTATTTACTATTCAAGTTTTCTGGTTCTTCACGATTCAGTTTTGGGGGATTGTATTTTTCTAGGAATTTGTCCATTTCATCCACATTGTCCAGATTGCTTTTATATAATTGTTCATAGCATTATCTTACAAACCTTTGTATTTCTGTTGTGTCAGTGGTTAATTCTCCACTTTCATTCCTGATTTTATTTGAGTCCTCCTTTGATTCCTGATGAATCTGTCTAACAGTTCATCAATCTTTCTTATCCTTTCCAAGAACCAACTCTTGGTTCCATTGATTTTTTTCTTTTTGGTGTTTTTTTAGTCTTCATGTTATTATTTCTGCTCTAATCTGTATTATTTCCTTCCTTCTATTTACTCTAAGCTTTTCTTGTTATTCTCTTTCTAACGCTTTATGTTATAGGGTTAAATATAAACTATTATTCATATTTTCTTATTTGTTTGTTTTTAGGTAAGCCTGCAGTGCTATGAACTTCCCTCTCAGTGGTGATTTTGTGGTGTCCCAGTGATTTGGGCTTGTTGTATGTTAATATTAATTTGTTTCCAGAAATTTTTTTTATTTCTTTCTTGATCACATTGGTAACCCATTCATTGTTTAATAACATACTATTTAGTCTCCATGTGTTTGAATATTTTTGGGTGCTTTTACTGTAGTTGAATTTTAATTTCCTTCACATGTGATCTAAGAATATGCTTAATATTAATTCAATCTTATGGAACTTTTAGAGAATTTTTGTATCCTAATAGTTGTTCTATCTTTAGTAATAACCCATTTGAACAAGAGATGAATGCATATTCTGTAGCTATGAGGTGAACTGTCCTCTAAATGTCAAGTAAAACCATCTGATTCAGTGTGTCCTTTATTATCACTATTTCTTGTTAATTTTTGTTTTGAAAACCTATCCAGTGAAGTCATCTGGGTAGTGAAGTCCACTATATGACTCTATTGTTATCACTATCACCATTAAAATACTCTAATATATATTATTTAGGTGCTCCTATATTAGGTGCATGTATGTTTTCCAGTATTATATTCTTTAATTGGATCAATCCCTTTGCAGTGACCTTTCATGTCTGATGTGATGGCTTTCATTTTGAAGTCTATTTTTGAAGATATGTGTATTGCTACCCCAGACTTTTTTTCTTTTCCATTTCTATAGAAATTTTTCTTTTCATACCTTCATCATCTGTGAGTATTTTGTCCTGATCTGAGTCTCTTGTAGACTCTATATAGTTGTGTCATATTTTGTCTCCATTCAGTTACCCTATGTCTTTTGATTGGAGCATTTAATCCATTTACATTTAAAGTTATTATTGATAGGTACATATTTATGGTCATATTAGTTCTGTATACCTAAGTTTTCTTCTCTATTTAATCTGATCATACAACAATCACTTTAGCATTTTTCATAGTGCAGGATTGGTGGTGATGAATTCCTATATCTATTGGTTTGTTTGTTTGTGAAGCTCTTTATTTCACTATCCATTTTGAATGATATCTTTGCTGGATAGAGTAATCTTAGTTTCAGATTCTTGCTTTCCATTACCTTGAGTACATCATACCATTCCCTTCTGGCCTGTAGAGTTTCCGGTAAAAAATCAGATGACAGTCTTATGGGAGCTCCTTTGTAGTTTATAGTTTGCTTTTCTCTTGTTGCCTTTAAGATTATCTCTTTGTCTTTAGTTTTTGGCATTTAATTTTAATATGTCTGAGCATGGGACTGTTTAGGTTCTTCATGCTCGGGACTCTGTACCTCCTGAACTTGTGTGACACTTTCCTTCACCATGTTAGGGAAGTTTTCTGCTGTTATTTCCTCAAATAAATTATCTATCCCTTTCTCTCTTTCTTTCTATTCTTGCCCATTTACTAAGTGAATATTGTTCCTTTTCATATCATCACACAACTTCCTTAAGCTGTCCTATTTATTTCGTTGTTTGTTTGTTTTCTTTTTGGTTTTCTGATTACAAGATTTTTGTACCCTGTCTTCTAATTCACTGATATGATCTCAACTTATCCTAATCTGCATTGTGTTCTTTATTTGTGCTCTGTCTTTATATCCAACTATACTTTTTTCATAGTTACTATATCTTTTCTCACACTGTTGAGCATCTTTATCATTATTATTCTAAACTCTATAGCATATAAATGTTTTATCTCCATTTTGTGTGTCTCTTCTTCTAGAGAATTCTCTTGTTCTTTCATTTGGGGGTTGTTATATCTCTGCATATTTTGGTTGCCTGTTTGGGTTTGTGACTCTGTATTAGGTAGATCTGCTACCCCTCTAAATCTCTAATGCAGGACAGTTTAAAATGCTTTTTCTGACTAATTAGATCAGGCAAAGACTCAAAGGCTCCAGAGACCACCTCTGCCTGTAGACTGATCAGATCATTCTTGAGCAGCTCTCAGGCAATCATTCATAGGTGGTGCAAGAATTTTTCCAACAGGTGGGACAATTGCTTCTGTCTGGAAACAATTATCAGACTCTTAATGGCTCTCAGAAACTCCACAACATAGGGCAAGGTGTTTTCCAATAGGTTGGGTCAACTGTCTTTCCCCAGGCAAAAATAGCCTGGATATCAAATCTCTGTATGTAAAAGATGACCTCCACATCATGAAGCAATGGCTGAGCTTAGGAAATGGGTTCCTGCTTTCTGAGCTCTAACCCCTGAGCCTCAATCTTGGCTTCTGCTAACATAGCTCCAATCCACTCTTCCCTCTCTTTGCCATGGCACAAGGCAAGTGGCTGCACACAGAATTTTGTGCATTGGCTCTTTAAGAGGGTGCCTGCATTTTCAGCTGTCTTTCTTTGGCAAATAGCAACCCTGTTACTTTTTACAGCCAGATGTTATGTGGACACTTTTCTCAGTTATGGTACTCTCTTCTGTGGGGTCTAGTTTGGGGACCCACCACAGCTGAAATATCTCTCCAGAACTTCAGCTTTCTGTAGGACCCCCATCCAGCCCTTTCACACCTCCAACTTTCCTACCAATCTCTATGTAGTCTCCTTTTTTTATCCTTGGTTATCATGGTTCTCTCTAGCTAGTCTTCAGTTGATTATTGAAGATGTCTTATTGTTGTTTTGGTTTTTTTTTGTTTTGTTTGTTTACTTGTAATTCCAGTTTGGTCCTGGGAGCATGTCTGTGTAGCATCCACTTACTCCTCCAGCATTTTTAATCTGATCTGGGAAATTTAAAAAAAACTATTTGCTATTGATTTTCGTTCCCGAACTAGGCACTGATATAAGGAGGTACGCATTGATCTTAATATGACTTCATACAATTATGTGGAAAGCATATTATATTTTATTCCAGTGCCTGGGCATCTCAATCCTATTATATTATTTTTGGTACCCTACATTAAGTTTGGGGTTACGTGCATCATTCCATGATTAGCATGTACAAGACCACACTGTTGAAAAGAGATTACAACACAGTGGTTGAGGGGGTTCTAGAAATAAATGGCTGTGTATTAGCTGTCTGACTCTAGCCAAATTACTTGAACTTTCCATGTCTCAGTTTCCTCTGTGGCATTCATCTTCAAAGCCAAGAGCAGTGTTTTTCAGAAAGCGTTGGGTGTCTTTGAAGATGCCCTCAAAGAGCTCTGGATTGCAGTGAAAGAAAACAGGTGTTTATTACAAAGATGTCAATGAAGGAGGATGGGTCATTAATGTGGAATCTTACATCATAACTGGTTAAGTTTACTTTAACTTTCCATTTCTCAATATGTAAAATAAAGGCAAGAATACTTAGCATTTAAGGTATTTGTAAGTATTCTTATTCAATACATATAAACCCTGCAACAGTGGCTAGCACTGAGTAAACACAATGAATCAAGCAGTTGTTATAGTCAATGCTTTTGATGCCTAAAATAGATAATACCCCTTTACCTGCCTCAAAGAAATTTATCTTAATCAACTAATTGCTATAGATTCCACATGTCAAACTAGCTCTTTGAGGGCATTTCATAAACAGCCAAAGCTTCCTGGTAAACACTCTGCTTGGCTTTGGAAATGAATGCCACAGGCACTTGCTTTACCCAAATCAAATATGCTTGTTGGGAGGGATATTATTCAACTCTGTTTTAACGTTTTAAGATGCTGTCTATGTTCTGGCAAGTTGATTTCCAGCAATGACAGTAAATGGCCTCATTACTTCTGCTTAGGTTGAAAGTAGCAGACTGAAAAAGGATCTATTGAACAGGTAATAGGTACATTATTTGGAAATGCTAATATATCTGGCTTTAATGAAAGGTGATTGGAAGCTTGAAAGAAACTTTATGTAATATTTTCCAATCACACCCCTGCCCCCATAGATTTAGATTTCACATGTACATCTTTAAAAATGTTTATTGAATTTATTGGGATGGCATAGGTTAATAAAATTATATAGGTTTCAGGTGTATAATTATATTACACACCTTCTGCATATTGTATTGTATGTCTACTATCCCAAATCAAGTCACCTTCTGTGCTGTCACCATTTATCCCCTCTCTGTCTACCTTTCCCAACCCCCTTTTCCTCTGGTAATTGCCATACTGTATAGATCTTGAATTCTAAATATACGCATACATATGTGTGGCTCATACACACACATACATACACACACACACACACACACACACACACGCACTCACTCACCTTGTGATACTAACATCTTCCTAAAATTTAAAATTTTATTTAAGCATTCCATCACTTAATATAAAATAAGAGCATTCTGAAATGTTTGCAATACCATATATATTTTGGACTAAGATATGGAAAAGTCTAAGCCCTCTTTTATCTGATAAAACTATTGAAATTACGTTTATTATGGTTCAGCTGCAGCAAAAGTAACCCAAGGGCATGGAAGAAGTAATAAATCAACATATAAAAACAGAGAGTAAACTTGAAATCACCAAGAAGATAGAAGGCATCCAATGAAAGTGAATTATATTGACAAATGGGAAAGTTTGAGATACAGAAATACAATGTGTAATAGGAACATATTGAATCCAACATAAGATCTGGAGACAGTATTTGCTGTGTTCTTCCATGTAACCCAAATTGTAGTATAATGATTAGCTTAGTGAAGATTTTTAAAAAGAAATATTTTATTCATTTTTTACAGAGAGGAAGGGAGAGAGATCGAGAGCCAGAAACGTCAATGAGAGAGAAACATCGACCATCCACCTCCTGCACACTGCCACCGGGTATGTGCCCACAACCAAGGTATATGCCCTTGACCAGAATCGAACCCAGGACCCTTCAGTCCACAGACAAATGCTCTACTACTGAGCCAAACCGGTTTCGGCAGCTTAGTGAAGATTTAAGTAGCTTTAAACAGAATAAAATAAACATTCATTCCCAATTGTAATTCAAAATTCTTTCTCAGCCTAAAGAGTGAGGCCTGACTTATACAAAATGACATGAGAAGTATGCCGATTTCATTTCTTTTATTACACATACAGCTCCCTGGGGAGGGCCAGCTGGTGAACATTCATGTAAACTGGTACACTCTGAGCTCTTATTTACAAGGCATTAATAATGCATCGGGAAGACAAAGGGACACTCTGAACAATGAACTCTAACGGCTCTGAGCTATGTTGTAATGCAGGCCAAGTTACATCCCAGCTTTTTCTTGTGGCCAAAATTTCTTTTCCTTATTTTTAGTGAGCTGCTTTTGAAGGGACAGGATTATGTTCCCAAACTTGAATCATCTTGATGTGAGAACCTAACCAGGGTATGGTTTTTTAAAAATTATTTTCTCTGGACCATTTTTGTCTCTTTTTATAGACTTGTGATTGGCCAGTTTTAGGATAACTGAAGGGGCCACAGGAAGCACTTAAGTCACCTTCTTGCTGGAGAAAGTGGAGTCCATTATGGAGTGCAAAGAAGGTGTCCCAGGGACCCAAGCAGGGAAGATTGTAGTAATATGTCAAGAGTTGTTTTGGCTGGGACCGACTTGGCTCAGTGGATAAAGCATTGGCCTGTGGACTGTAAGGTCCCAGGTTCGATTCCAGCCAAGGGCATGTACCTTGGTTGTGGGCACATCCCCAGTGCGGGGTGTGCAAACATTCTCTCTCATCGATGTTTCTAACTCTCTATCCTTCTCTCTTCCTCTCTGTGAAAAATCAATAAAATATGTATTTTTTTTAAAAAGAGTTGTTTTGGATGGAAATATAAGGCTGCTCCCAGGTTGCCAGTATCTCACCTCCATCTGTTCCACTGTGGGAAAAGTCTTGCCTTGTCTTGATCAATCCCAGAACAAAGACCAGTGACCATAGTTTCTGTGCCATGTTAAAGCTTAGTCCTTTGGAGCTTGTGTGGTCTGCCATGGGTCCCCGACAGCTGCTACAAAATGTGTCAACAAACAGGTGAGTGCATGTTACCAAGTGAGAGACACACATACACCACACACACACACACACACACACACACACACACACACACAAGCACTTTGCTAGGCTTATCATATTATCTTATACTTGGAAGGACCAGGTGCTTATTCAAACCAAAAAACTTCCCAAGCTTTCACAGGATTGCTTTAGATCTCCCCGCTAGCCAATCACTTTCCTAGATTTTCCTGTCCTGTATTCAATTTGATTCTTTTCCGGGGCTAAAGTCACAGGCCTGTATGGTCGCCAACTTGGCTTCTATTGCACATGTGTTTACCTTTGCCCACAGTCTGTATCAGTTGACCTGGGAGGTTGAAAAGCTAGTCCTTCCTCCCTACCCAAGAGAGGAAGGGGTGTTATCACCTTTGTGGGACAATGGTACAATCTCTAAGTTACCTATGAATGCTGCATCTTCCCAGCAAAGCAGGCTCATGCTTCCTAGAAGAAGGTGTTTAAGAGAGTTTGATTTCCTTTGCTCCCTTCCTTTATTAATATCTAGGAACGTGCTAACAATCTAATTTTTCTGTTATCAAAGATTTTTGGTCTTTTTAGAGATTGATTACTTAAATAAAATGCATATTTTCAAGGAAAATGAGAAAAGGTAGGAAAGCGGATCTAAAATAAACTTATAGGCAGAAATAAACATTTTGAGGAAGCAATGAAGTATTTTATATGCAGATGAACATCTTTATTTTTTTAGGTATTTTTAAAACACAGCTGTCTTATGTGTCATAAAAAAATGATAAATAGTAGGAACCTATGAAGATGCTGATACTAGTAGAGCATTGCTTGGTGGTTAACAGTGTGAGTTAGGGCACCTGGATTACTACTTTCAAATCATAACTCCAAGTTGGTTAACTTCTCTGTGCTTTTTTCCCCTCCCCTATAAAGCAAGAATATCTATCTTATATTTATTTCTCACTTGGAAAATTGTATATATCAAATAAATGGATACTGTTACTGTATACTTTTATTTTTCTATTTTTTTCCTTAGTATTAAGAAAGCTAATTGCCACACTCAAAACTTAAACTTTTCTTGCTGTTCTGCCTAAATAGTTCCACTATCTGCGTATAATAATGTATTATTCAAAAGGGGAGCCCTCAGTGAGTTGTAGGACTATCTGGTTGCTGTATCTTCCACATCACCTTGAAATATGGCAGAATAGTGAGAAATCTTTGGACACAAACCTGAATATGAACCCCAAATTTTCCACTCACCAATTCTGTGACAGCAGAAATATTCTACTTCTATTGGGGTAAAAAATGGAAGGAGATGACTTGGGATGGTGAACACAAAATAAAATACAGTAAAACCTCAGTTTAATGGACTAATTTGGGTGAAGGTGTGTTCTTAAAACAAAAATCCATTATGTAATAAAGTAGGTTTTCAAAATACTTATGCTGAAAAATTGACAAATTAACTTGTTTTTGTTTGTGTAATGAACGTTAAGGATGTATGAAAAATTCACAGAAAAGTTTTCTATATGTATTTCAATGTGTTTCACTAAAACACAGTAAGTTTAAATGTATACTGAACAGGTCTAGTAAATGGGTGCATTCAACAGTCACCATGAGTAAACAAGCCCACATGGCTGGGGCGTGGTTTAGTGCATGTGTGAACATCGGCCCACACACATTAAAACTGCTGCAGAAAGTCACACCAAAGGACAGCAGAAACAATTACCATGTGTGATCACTTGCTAATCATTCATTAGACATTGTTTATCAGAACTGACTCTTGGATTTAAATAGGTAGACTATACTTGTACATAACTAATATTTATTTATGTCACCAAATACGCTACAGTGTTTTTTTTTCCCAACATATGGTCTATTCACTAAAATTTGTTAAAAATAACAATCTATAACAATAAAAGCATAATATGCTAATTAGACCAAACAGCCGAACGACCTTTGTGACGTCATTCTGGAAGTTCTTTTGGATGAAGCTGTGGCAGCAGGGGCTGAGGCAGAGACAGTTAGGGGCATTCAGGAAGGCAGGCAAGCAGTTAGGGACAATCAGGAAAGCAGGCAAGTGAGTGGTTAAGAGCCAACAGTCCTGGAGCTAGCATCCTTAATTGTAAGAGGGTGCAGGGTGTTTAGGGATTTAGGTATTTAGGTATTTTTAAAACACAGCTGTCTTATGTGACCATCTTACAATTAAGGACGCTGGGCTGAGGGACCCCTTCCCCCCCCCCCCCCCGCACAAATTTTGTGCACCGGGCCTCTAGTGAATTAATAACAAATAATAACCTGTTAAATTAATTATAAGTAAATCTTGACTGAAGGAATTTTAACATTAACAGGTGTTGATTTTCACATATGGCATATGGACTGGAATCTGAGAGGGAAAAAAGCGTCAGAGTGATTATTCAGGACATAATATGTGAGTGACATATTAATTCGAGCTTATGGCATGTCATAAATGTACCCAGTAACCTGTCCCATGCAGTTACAGTAAAGCATATGTAAAGCATCTGTTAAATTCTGAGCTCTCTACAACATCCATAACTCAAAATAGTCTTTTTACTATATCAGAAGAAGGCAAGAGTTTGATTTAGAGTGGCACAGAAATAGCACTGTTTTGCACTCTGATTAAGACAGAAATTGAAGAACACAGTTAATATTAGCTCCAAAAGTTAAGTGATTATGGAAGTATGCCATAATAGAGTATGCAAGCATAAAAATTCTCCTGATTTTATTTAAAACCTGAATAAAGCAGGTAAGATCTGAGGCAGCCATTGGTTTCCCAGGTTGTTAAAGTAAACAACAGAAACAGCAGGCTCGGCTTAAACATACTCATGAAAATACCCAATGATGTTTGGGCACTGGGGCTACAATTATTGTTTATTGCTGTGTCTGATTTTTTAAATTTCTTACTTCATAGGAAAATAAGGGTATGCTTCTGAAGTAATTTCATTAAATTTGAAAGCATTACTGAGTGTAAAGAAATCCTAAATAATTAAACTCTTATAAGAGCAGCATGCCTTTGGCCACATAAAATTGGTTTTTAATCCAAATTTCCTGACTTTATAGCTGCCAAACGATGGGTATGTTAAGTAGCATCCTTTTCTTCACTCCACAATTACAGTGTTTGACTTACAGATGGAGGAACACGTACTCTGGGGTAGGAGCGACAGTGGGACATAGAACAGAGGGGAGGAACATGTACTCTGAGGGAGGAGAGACAGTGGAACATAAAACAGAGGGGAGGAACACTTGGAACATAGAACAGAGCAGAGGAACACTCACTCTGGAGTAGGGTACATTAGAGTGAGATGCCTGTGAGGCTTTGACTTGGGAAAAGATACACGAATCAGGTGAGGCAGTTTGAACAACATATTAAGTGCATTAGTACAGGGAATGGCCCACAGGGGCTGCTGTCACAGATGAGGACAGTTTTAATTGCCATCCATTGCCTCTCCATTCCTCGAACCTTCCCCCCCCCCCCAATATACACCTGCCCCAGACTGACTAGTCTATCAAAGGGTTATGGGTTCCTCTGCTCCCCACTGGGAGATCACTGGCATGTAATTGCTCTGTGATTGGATACCAGATCCCCTTTGTAAATGGATCATTTTGTGAAGAAAGAATGTAGTGTGAACATGACTGCTGAAACAAGAAGATATCTTTTCCTTTGACAATATATCTTTATATTTACAACCACAGACATGCAAACACATAAAAGTTAGGACAAGGATAGTCAAACTAGCACACAAAAATACGCAGTGTGGAGGACGGAGCTGTCCGAAAGAACAAATATAAAAGAATGAGGCACAAGAAGGAGCAGTGCCCTCCCCAATGTCTGCTGCTTATCTCTTCAGTATCTTCTTGCTCATCCTGGTCACACTGCCTGCAGATGCTCACATAAGTTTCTTTAACTTCAACATTACAGCTGTAAAGTGCAATGCTCCGCCACCAAATTGATTTACTTTTTTTTGCAGTATTTCCAAGTTTATATAACTTTTCTGAAAGCTTCTTCCCTCCAGCTCAGCTCGGTCCTCTTATTATTATAAAATAATATACTCATGAGTTATTTCTTCAGTGAGAGAAAACACATTGTCTTCCCTCTCAGCAACAAAAAGCAGAGCTTAGGAAGAAGGCGATACTTTCCTTAGTTATCATTTCTAATCAATACAAATATACTGAATGACTTACTGCTCTCTGCTGGGTTCCTTGAAAAACTGAGATAAGTATCCTTACCTTCATGTTGATTAAACATATTCACACAACGAAAAGTTAAGAAAGAGGCCTGGTATGGCACAGACTCAGCCAAATGTACAGAATCTGAACTGGATCTTTTGCATAATCTGCACTGTGGAGAGAAGTGGGGAGTCATCCCAACTGGGAGAATGCATGAGAGTTGCCTCTGTCACAATGAATAAATGAGTTTGTCTTTAGAAGAGTAGGTTTGAAAGATCAGATGAAAATAGCAGGCTAGTGTAACATTGCAGAAAGACCTGTATGCCAAAGAAAATAATTTCTTGTGAATAAACATTGTTATAAATGTGATAAAGTACAGGCAGGTAAATGGTATAATGTTAGCTTACGGGTACATGTAAAATTATACTAGCTTTTTATGACAGTGGAACTATACTGTGTAATATTGCAATGGTGTATATATTATTATATGCATTTGTTCCTTAGAAATGAAAATACAAAGAGTAAAATTTGCCAAAAGCATTTTGGCTCAGTGGATAGAGCATCAGTCTGCAGACTGAAAGGTCCCAGGTTCGATTCCAGTCAAAGGCATGTACATTGGTTGTGGGCACATCCCCAATAGGTGGTGTACAAGAGGCAGCTGGTCGATGTTTCGCTCTCATCGATGTTTCTAGCTCTCTCCCCCTCTCCCTTCCTCTCTGTAAAAAATCAATAAAATATATTTAAAAAAGAATAAAATTTAATATAATCTAATGATTATTTATTTATTTATTTATTGCATTTCTTTCTTTTAAATATATTTTATTGATTTTTTTTGCCCCCCTCCCTCCCTTCCATACATACCCTCCCTCCCCAGAGTTTTAGGTCCATTGGTTGTACTTATATGCATGTACACAACCAAGAGACAGATATAGAGACAGTAAAGCAACAGGCAGACTGTCAAATTACAGTGGGGAGGGGAGGAAGATCTGGGGGAGATAATAGATCAACCGAAGGACTTGTGTAATCTAATGATTTTATTTAATAACTAGTGGCCCAGTGTACTAAATTAGTGCATGGAGGGGTGCAGTTCCCTTATCCCAGCCTGCACCCTCTCCAATCAGGGATCTCTTGGGGGATGTCTGACTGTCGGTTTTAGCCCGATTGGGAGCAGGTCTAAACCAGCAATTGGACATCCCTCTCACAATCTGAGACTGCTGACTCCTAACCACATACCTGCCTACCTGATCACCCTAACTGCCCTCCCCTTGCTGACCTGGTTGCCCCCAACTAACTTCCCCTGCCATCCTGATCTCTCCTCAGCTGCCCTCCTCTGCTAGCCAATTTGGTTCTAATTGGTCAGTTTCTATGCCAGTCAGCATCAAAAGCTCTGTCTCGTAGGCAGCCACTGCTTCCTCACAATTGACCCAGATTTGGTTCTTATTGGCCAGTTTCTATACCAGTCAGCATATCTGGGCCTATCAATGGGGCCTGATCAGAAAGGCGGGGCTGATCAGCCCCAGTGGAGGCCTGGAGAGAAATGGATGCAGGTTGCTGGCCAGGCTCAGAGGGAAAGAGAGAGGCAAGTGCTGGTCAAAATCTGCCTCAGATGCTACAGATCAGTCCCTGCTTCTCTCTTCAGGTCTCTTTCCCAGCCTGATTCATAGCCCCCTCAGCAGTCGCTGCTGGGTCACTGGGCCTTCAGCTGCAGTAGTCAATGCTGAGTCTCCATGGCAACCCAGCACTGACTTCCGGATAGTCAACCTTTGGTCATGATCGGTCATTACACCTTGGCTCTTTATTATAGAGATAATACATCTGGATTTTTTTCTATGATTTAAAAACTTGAGCCACCACCATAGATCAAGAGGTTAAATTTAGAATGCAGAGAAATCCAAAAGCACAAAGAAGCAATGTGACCCCACTCCCCCACTCAATGTCCCCCTCCCACACACACCCTCCCCTGTGTCTGCACACAGTACCCACCACGGTGCTTGGCTGTGTGGGGACTGCTGTTGCCCTGCTGTGACTGCTGCCACCTTAGCTGTGTAGCTGCTGCCTTCCTACTCCAAATGTGGGAAAGAGGGGCTGAGGGCCCCCACCACCATTGCCTCCAAAAGCAAAGCAAGGAAATCAAGTAAAGCAAAGGAGAAGCAGCAGATACAGTCGGAGGAGCAAGCAGCCATGGATGCCATCTGTGCCAAAGTGGTGTCTTGGAGACCCTTCAGAGGCTTCCCCTGTGTTCAGGAAATAGCATCAAAATGGGTTAAACATCTCCATTGAATGTAAGCCAGTGTCTGGACTGGACCCAGCCACAGGGAACTGGGCCTTCAACCTGACCAAAACTAATATGCAAACCCTAGATGAGCAAAGTGAGGGGGGCTGGAAGGACTGAGAAAAGCATGAGGGAGTGACAAATGATGAGTGGTACCTCTTTGTTTGGGCAAAGTAAAGACGTGGTATTGGTGATAAAGGAAGAGGGCAAAGATAAAGATGGTTTTGTCTTGCTGATATAATGAATTGCCACAAACTCAATGGTTAAAATAACATGAATATATTGCTTCATAATTGTGAAAATTCAAAGTCCAAAATGAGGCTTACTATAGGAATAAAATCAAGGCATTGACAGGATTTCATTCCTCCTTCCAGGCTCCAGTGAAGAATGTTTGCCTTGCTTTTATTAGCTTACTAGTGGCCCAGTGCAAAAAATGTGTGCATGGGGGGAGGAGGGTTCCTCAGCCCGGCCTGCATCCTCTTGCAATTCAGGACCCCTCGGGGGATGTCCAACTGTTGGTTAAGGCCTGATCCAGTAGGACATCCCGAACCAGCAGTCAAACATCCCTCTCAATCTGAGACAGCTGGGTCCTAAACACTTGCCTGCCTGCCTACCTCATCACCTCTAACCACTTGCCTGCCTGTTTGATCACCCCTAACCACTCTGCCTTCCTGCCTAATTGTCCCTAACCCTAACTACTCACCTACCTGCCTGATCACTTCTAACTGCTCGTCTGCTTGCCTGATTTCCCTTCACCACCTCTGCTTGCCTGCCTGATCAACCCTAACCTCTCTTCCTGCCTGCCTGATCACCCATAACTGCTCTGAATGCCTGCTTGATCACCTCTAACCATTTTCCTGCCTGCCTGATCACCCCTAATTGCTCACCTGCCTACTTGATTGTCCCTAACTGCATCTGCCTCAGTCCACACCACTGCAGCTTTCTCCAAATGATGCCTGAAATGATGTTCATAAGGTAGTTTGGCTATAGAGTCTAATTAGGATATTATGCTTTTATTTTTATAGATAAAGGCAGCTCAGATGTCTTAGCTTGTATCCTCTTCCTTCATCTTCATAACACCCAATTTCAGAGTGTTTTTCATAACACTCTGCTCCTTTTCACTCTGACCCATCTGGACCCATGTGATTATATTGAGTCAACCTGAGTGATCTGAAATGGTCACCATATATCATGAACAGTAACTTAATCATATCTACAAAGACCCTTTTCTAGGTTTATTCCTGAAGATTAGGAAGGGCATATTTTTGGGAGTGCATTTTCCAGTTATAGAGAGGGCTAGATCAGAAGGTAAGTACATAGCTTATTTGATTGAGAAGTAGGAAATGTCAGAAGAGGTCCAATGTGAGAAAAATAAGAACTAAATGTGTATCACTAAAGCCTAAGTACAAACTTAACATGAAGGGATATTTTTAGTTAGTTATTCTTTTTTTATTAAATTTATTGGGGTTAAATTACTTAATAAAATTATCTAAGTTTCCAGTATACAATTCTACAATAGATCATCTGTATATTTTATTGTGTGTTTACTACCCCAAGTCAAGTCTTTCCATCACCATTTATTCCCCATTTACCTTCTTCTACCTCCCTCCACATCCACTTTTTTCTGGAAATAACCATAATATTGTCTTTGTCTATGAGTCTTATTTTTTCTTTCACTGAGCCGCCAAACCCTTCTCCTCTGTCAGCTATCAGTCCATTCTCTGTATCCATGAGTCTGTCTCCTTCCACTTAGTTAGTTTATTTTGTTCATTAGATTTTAATGACTGGCTTATTTTACTTAGCACAATACTCTCCAGATCCATCCATGCTGTTGTAAAAGGTAAGATTTTCTTTCTTTTTACAGCTGATTAGTATTTCATTGTATAAATGTACCAAAGCCTCTGTGTGGGGCACTACTGATGGCACTTGGGCTACTTCCAAGCCTTGGCTATTGTAAGTAACTCTGCAATGAACGTAGGGGTTCATGCATTCTTTCAGATTAGTGATTTGAGTTTTTTCAGATAAATTCCCAGAAGTGGAATTGCTGGGTCATAAGGTAGTTTCATGTATATATTTTTTTTTCTGCAGTAACTCCATACTGCTATGCACAGAGGTTGCACCAATCTGTATTCCCACAAAAAGTGCACAAGTGTTCCCTTTTCTTCACATCCTCATCAACACTTGTTTGTTAAAAGCAAAAACCACATACATACTGCCTACAAGAAACCCAGCTCAGAATCACAGATACATACAGACTAAAATAAAAGTGGAGGAAAGATATAATTTCATGCAAATGAAAATGGAAAAAAATAGCTAGGGTAGCAATACTTATATGTGACAAGAATTTAAAATAAAGGCTATACTGAGAGACAAAGAAGGATGTTATATAATGATAAAAGGATCAACCCAATAAGTGGATATAACCCTTATAAACACTTATGCACCCAACATAAGAGCACCTAAAATGTAAAGCAAATCTTAATAGGCATAAAAAAGAGATTGATAGTGATACAGTCATATTAGGGGACTTTAACTCCACATTGGCATCTATGGATCAATCTTCCAGAGGGAAAATAACAAGGAAACAGCAGGCTTAAATGACACACTAGTACAGATGGATATAATTGATATAATCAGAGGATTTCACCCTAACATAGCAGAGTATACATTCTTTTTAAGTGTACATGGAACATTTCTAGGATACACCACATGTCAGAACACAAAACAAGTCTCGATAAATTTATTAAGAATATTGAAATCATATTAAGCATCTTCTCTGACCACAATTGTATGAACTAGAAATTGATCACACGAAAAAGACTAAAAATAGACAAAGACATGGATTCTAAATAAAATGTTACTAAACAATGAATGGGTTAACAGTGAAATCAAGGGAGAAATCAAAGAATATCTTGAAACAAATGAAAATGAGAATACAACCCCAAAGCTATCCTAAGAGGGAAATTAATAGCTTTACAGGCCCACCTAAAAAATGAGAAAAAAGTCAAATATACTAACTTTATACTTAAAAGAAATATAAAAAAGAAAACAAATAGAGTACAAAGTGAATAGAAGAAAGGAAATAATAAAGATCAGAATAGAAGTAAACAGAATAGAGTCTAAAAAAAGACAAATGGCCAACGAATCCAAGAGCCTGTTCTCTGAAAAGATAAATAAGATTGAGAAACCTTTAAGCAGACTCATCAAAGAAGGAGAAAAGACCTAAATAAAAAATAAATAAATCAGAAATTAAAGAGAAGTAACAACTGACACCAAGAAATACAAAGGACTATAGATTTATTTTAAATTAAATTTATAGATAAGATATGTTATTTGAAATATACAAAATATAGCTATTAAGTAACTGTATTATTATTCTGGCAAGTATAACAACTAAAGTGGAAATTAATTTCATATCCTATATAATGAAAGCCCAGCGATCATTACGGCAGAACGACCAGAACAACTAGTCTAGCAATCAATATGATGTGCACTGACCACCAGGGGCCAAACTCTCAATGCAGAAAGAGGGGGAAGGGGCGCAATGTGACCTGGTGGTGCACTCTATGGCCCAGGGATCCTGGAACCACAACTCCAAAGCTTGCTTTCCAATTTAAAAAAATAAATAAATTGGGGGTGAAAAGCAGCCAACGCCACCACGCTGAGAAGAATGGCTCCAGGAAGGAAAGGCGTCCCCAGGCCCCGCCCTGCCTGGCTGGCATGCTGCAGGCTCACAGGGACTCACAGGTGATGTGCAGGAAATGCTGCCCCTCCAACTCCAAAGCCAGACACCGACAGCTGCTACCTATCTAGCTCCATGGTGGAAGCAATGCTACCGGGAATTTCAGCTCCTACTTTCAGCTTCTGGCTTCCTTCCCACCCCTTCATATACTACATGCTCTTGGTGTGGCTTCAGCCTCCCTGGCAACAGCACTGCAGCACAGCCAGAGAATGGCAGGACACAGCCACCAGGGCTGGCTGGGCATGGATGTGGCCGTTGACTGACATCCATATACAGTTACACTGTGTGTTTACATTTGTAGGGAAGCAGGGCAGCCCACTCCTGCCTTACATTTCAGGCTAAGAAAGACCAGCTGATCTCCATGTTTCTCCTTCCATCTGGATCAAAACCTCTTGGGGATGAATGATCCCAGCGATGGTCCCAACACATGCTTGGTGTCACTGTAACAGATATTCCTAATCATTACAGCCTGTTCCTCAGTCTGCAGTGTCCCGCTCCACCCACTGCCACTCCTCACCTATCACCCTTGAGAACCATTATATGATATCCTACTTGCAATGTGAACAAGATCTCAAATGCTCTCTAGTCAATAGCTCCCTTGTTCTTCCTTTCTTTCTCTAAAAACATTGCATTTTAAAAATATATATTTGATTGATTTTGGAGAGGGAAATAAAGATAGAAACATCAATGATGATAGAGAATCATTGATAGGCTGCCTCCTGCATTTCTGCATGCTCCTATTGAGGATCAAAACTGAAACATGGGCATGTGTCCTTGATTGGAGTCCAACTGGAACTCTTGAGTCTCTAACCAATGCTCTATCCAATCAGCCAAACTGGGTAGGGCTGGAAATTCATTTTCAATTTTAGTTTGTCATATAGCTTTACAATTTGTAAAGGATTTGTAGAGAAAATGACTAGATAATGTGATTTGACTATATCATGCAAATGAATCTTTCATTTCATGTCTATGTTCAGTTTATGCACAGAAATGTACACCTTACTTTAAAAAGATTTAAAGTATGGTGTACATTTAAAATTTTCTTTCATTTTCTCCAAGAAAGAAGTGATTATAATAACATTATGTAAGTAAAGATACTATTCCAAAATATCAGAGTTGACTGGAGAACCAAGATAGTGGCATAGGTAAATACCTGTACTCACAACCACATCAAAATTATAACTAAAATACAGAAAACCATCATTCAGAACCATATGAAAGCTAGCTTAATGGAAGTCTTACAACTACAGAAGTGAAAAAGAAAGCACATTGAGCCTGGTAGGAGGGGTGGAGATGCGAAATGGGCTGGTCATTACACTCATGTGTGCCTTTTTTTTTTTTTTAATTAGGAAGGAAATAATCTCTGCAAAGGCTGCCCATGAAGAGCAAGGGGTCCCTGCCCCACATCGACCCCTAGCCTGGGTTCCAGAGCTGTGTGACAAGGAGGATGCTGCAGACCCAGGCGTTCCACATAAAGGGCCAGCACATGAACTTTCTCATATTCCCAGCATCGGGCCGCTTTGGGTAACCCAGACACATACAGGGAGAAACTGGATTGTTGACATTTGGATGGGACCTTGGAGATGGCTTGCTCCCAGACAGGGGTGCTTAGAAGGGTTATTGTCCCTGTCACAGGGCTGACTGCACAATCTATGAGTCTACATCATCCTAAAGTAACTGTTTGCTCCACCCTATCAATTCTCTGAGACCCCATCCCACCCAATTTGAAGCCCAGCCCAAGCTGTTTGCAGCAGCATTTTCATATGAATGGCCTGTCCTGGCTCAGGCTTCAGAATTTGCTAAAATCTCTCAAACAAGCTGCAGCTGTTAACAGTGTGCCTCAAACCTACCAATAAAAAGCCTAAGGCCTGGCAATAGCACCAGCCTGCCTTGTCTTACATTTGGGCCTCACCTGGGCATCTCCAAGCCAAATACAAAGATTAAATTGCAGCAGTCTGCTGATTCCTCTATAACTCCTGCCAGGTGGTCCCAGGCAGAGGCTAACTTTGCGCTTCCCTGAAGGCCCTAGAACCAGTGCACCCAGTTGAAAGGTTCAGACCATAGAAAATTAAAACTCTACAAATCCACAAGCAACAGATTCAAGAGACAGACTCAGAGACCCACCTTGCTCCTAGTGGTGTTTCCTGAACACAGCTCTCCCACTGTAGTAGCAGCTGATCCTAACAGCCAATAGTCCTAGAGGTCAACAGCTTCCAGTGATGGCAACAGCATCCAAGGATCAACTACAAGACTACAAGGATCAACTACACAGGAGTGCACCTAGAGCGTCCAACTCAGGTGACTGGGTAGACTGAGCCACTGGACCCTACAGAACACCTCCTATACAAGGCCACTCTACCAACTCCAGGAGATATAACAGCTCTACCTCTTCTTCCAGCCTAATCACACCCCTAATGGCCCTCCCCTGCTAGCCTGATCTTGCTCCCAACTGCCCTTTTATGCTGGCCAATTTGGTTCTGATTGGTTGGTTTCTCTACCGATCAGCATCAAAAGCTCCACCTCCTAGGGAGCCATTTGCTCCTCACAGTTGACCCAGATTTGGTTCTGACTGGCCAGTTTTTATGCCAAAACTCTGCCTCCTAGGCAGCCATTGGTTCCTCACACTTCACCCAGATTTGTTTCTAATTGGTTGTTTTCTATGCCAGTCAGCATCTCTGGGCCTGTTCAGAAGGGCAGGACTTAATCAGCAGCCGCAGTGGAAGCCTGGAAAGAAATGGAAGCCCAATTGCTGGCCATATTGGGAGAGAAAGAGAGAGGCAACAGCTGATCAAAAGCTGCCACAGAGCTTCAGTCCCTGCTTTGCTCTTTAGGCCTCTCTCTGGTCCTGAGTCGCAGCCCCCTCTGGAGCACCATGCCTGCAGAGGAAGCAGTCAACCCTGGATTGCCATGGCAACCCAGGGCTGATGGTAGAACTGAATTCTGGTTTGTCAAGCCTTGGTCATTACTGGTTGTTACAACGCAGGGTTTTTATATATTAGGATTTATTGTTCAATCACTTTTGATTATTGGTTTTGCTGGGTCCTTTCTTAGTAGAATATACAAGAGTTGCTTCTCTCACTGATTCTATTCCTTATCTAATTAAATACTTTTGAATTTTCTTTTGTTTTGTCTAATAGCTATGTATTAACACACATTTACTCTTTGTCTATTAACTAAATATAAATTGAATATTATTTTATTTTTGTACCTTTAAAAACAATAAAAACATATACAACAATAAACTTACTTCTGAGTTTAATTTTTATTTATGTATTTATTTTACATAGTTATATATTTAATATATTATACATATAATATATTATGTATCAATTGTTGTTCTTTAATAACAAGTATATTATTGAATATTTCCATTTTTCTGTAACTCTTTAAAAAAGTAAATATCTGCATCCATATATAGCATGCATTATAGTAGGAAGCAGCAGACAATAAAATAATAAGTAGTGAAAAAAGTTAGATAGTGATGAGTACTGTACAAAAAAAAGAAAAAGAAGAAATGAAACATATTAGGGGTGTGGTAGGCACTGCTTGTAGTTATGGTAAGCTTCATTGAGATGTTGAAAATGAACTAAAACTGTTAAAAGAAGCAAAAGAGTGAGGCAAAACCAACAACAGAGCAGACCAGTATTTTAAGGAGCATCCAGAAGGCCCAGTGCTGGAGAAGGGAGGGAGGGAGCAAACAGGTTTATCTTAGGAGAAAATATCAGAGAAGAAATGGGGATAGCTCTTATGAGCACTTGGAACCATAGTGATGTCAACAGGTTTTGTTCTGTGGAATGGGGAGAAAAAACCGTGGTTTGTGCTAAAAGGTAAATTATTCTGTAATTATCTATCTGATGTGTTTAAATTATGAACTATCTTAGAAGGCAAGAATAGAAATGGGGTATATGTATAGATGTATACTAGAGTCTTGGTGAGAATTGGTGATGGCTCAGACCAAGAAATAAGGAATGTATATAGAAAGAAGTGTTTGTACTTAGATCTACAGATTATTATGACTACATCAGAACTTTGTTGGGCCACCTTTTGCCTTCAATACTGTGGTGATTCTTCTTGGCATTGACTCCACGAGATGTCGAAAGATGATGCGAGGAATCTGACATGATGCCTGATGAATAGCACTGTCCAGTTCTGTGAGATGTGATGGTTGTGGAACCAGCTGCCTGATGGCCCTTCTAACTTCATCCCACAAATGCTCAATTGGATTGAGATATGGTGGTTATGGGAGCCACCTAAGTAAGATAAAGTCTCCCTCATGTTCTTGAAACCATTCCTGCAAAATACTAGCATCATGCATGGGCATTGGCTTATTGGAAGAAGCCATCTCCATTGGGATACACCATCAACATGATAGGATGAACTTGATCAGCAATGATACTTAGGTATGTTGTGCTATTCAGACTTTGTTCCACATGAATTAAAGGGTCCAAATCATGCCAGGAAAACATGCCCCAAACCATAACACTGTCCCACCAGCTTGAAGGGTTGTACTCATGAATGTGGGGTGCATGCTTTCATGATGTTTCCATGAAATTCTCACTCTGCCATCTGCATGATGCAACTGGAAATGTGATTCATTGGACCACATGACTTTTTTTCAATGCTTGACTGTTCAATCCTTGTGTTCCTGTGTGAATTGGAGATGTTTTATCTTGGTAACTGCAGACAGCAAAGGTGTTAGAACAGGCCTTCAGCTTCCATATCCCATTTAATGCAGCGTATGGCTAATTTGCCTACAAACATCAGGTGGTCATAATTATCTGGCTACTCAGTGCAGTTTAAAGTTAGATATGGCCATAAAATAAAACCTATTTTATTCTGACATTTTAAAATTCATAAGTAATTGTTTGGAGGATAGTTTGCAGTAAAAATTCTACAGGGACTTGAAAATGTGATTTTATTGTTGATAAGATATAAAATTTTGGTTTTATTATTTTAATATAAATAATAGTATGGAAATTCACTGTGACCATATTTAAATCTTGTCTACTTGATTTATCATAAAATAAAAGTTATATAGTAAACAATTTACTGTGTGGCAATCTTGTTGACTTCTCTTTGCATTTTAACCATTTTTTAAACAAATTTTGATACAATGTTATTTAACACAAAAATATTTATGAGTATATATCCTTTGTAGATTCTAGCTTTTATCAATATAAAATTGACCTGTTTCAATACTTAAAAAAATTCTGCCCTAGCCTGTTTGTCTCAGTGGATAGAGTGTCGGTCTCAGGTTCAATTCTGGTCAAGGACTCATGCTTGAGTTGCGGGTTGGATCCCCAGTAGGGGGAATGCAGGAGGCAGCCAATCAATGGTTCTCTCTCATCATTGATGCCTCCATATCTCTCTCTCTTAACTTCCTCTCTGAAATCAATAAAAAATATTTTTAAAAATCTACTATGAGCATCTTCATTCCTGTTCTGAGAATTGATATGTTCATATTCGTTTGATATATTTCTACATTTACTTTTATCATTTTTTTAACTTTACAGATAGCACTAATAACAAGCACATAAACTGTCTTGTTTCAAATGTTTCCTATGTGTGCTTCCTTCCTACAAAACATTAGTCACAGAAATGTTTAAAACTGGTACCCAAGTCCACTCTGTTTATATGATTTGTGTTCTTTGTGTCTAAGATAGTACACTGAATCATTTGGACTCTGCTCACAGATAAATGCCTGTTTTGTTTTTATTGTTTTGATATCTTAGGTACATATATTATTTGAATTCCCCATAGGAAAATTGTATTTCTTCACCTTGATTAAATAATATTTGGACATGCACTTTGCCTTGGTCAATAAAAACAGAAGTAACATATACCAATTCTAAGCAGATACTTCAAATTCCATTTTGTAGTCACATAGAATGGCATATTTCTTTCCTTACTATATTAATCGATTCCAGATTAGAATAGCTCTATCAGTATATATCATAGAAGGAAGAAAATATGTAGTTGACGTGATATGAGAAAGAAAGAAATGTATTGTTACATGACACTGAGCTTTTGTTTTTGTTTTGTTTTGTAACTTTGGCACAAAATAATGAAACCAATACAGTTATTAGTACTCAAAGTGGGTTCCACTGCAACAAGAATAAAATACATTATTGGCTCTTGCTTCAAAGCCAGAAAATATATACTCAAAACTGTCATTAGACAGTGGAAGAAAGATGACTAGCATTTTATGGTGACAAAATATTTGGACATCATAAGCAATATTTTGAAAACCACTTAATGTACTAAACAAATGTGTGGCTTTTGGGGAAAAAAAAGCTGGGTAAATTATTGGCATGACTTAGATGCTCTCGACTGCATTTGATATTATTTTTTGAGAAATAAAAAAACAAACCTAGCACATAAGCAGAAATGAGAAGGAACACAGATTCTGGACTTGTAGAATTGGAAAATGCTACTGATTTTCATTTACAGTTGGTAAAATAAGAATGCCTTAAGTAACAAAGTATTGTTAAAACCTAACTTCATGTAATAGACTAAATTAAGATTACTGCAATCACAGCAATGTCTAAAGTGATTAATATATGAAAACATCACTCATACTAAAAAAACACATTAAAATATGGCTGCCCCACATAATCTTGATATAGTCCATATACTTGTAATTAAACTTTGAATGATAGGCATATCTAGAAAAAATAATTATCAGTATAATAGTTTTCACAGAGAACTGATTAGAAGGAATAAAGTAGACCAAAAAATCAACTATTTTTTTTTAGAGATTTGCTATGCTCAATGAACCACAAGTGTGAATTAAAAAAAAATACATTAACTATTTTTAAGACATCAGTTGAAGATTAAGCCACCAACTTTGTAGTAGAGTAAAGGAATCTGAGAAAGCATCTATTCACCTGCTCTTCAATGCTCCCTTAAGATGAGTCTAACAGGATAACAGACAAGGGAAATCCTTGGAGAGAGCAAAGCCAAAAGCCATGAAGCACAATGGGCTAGAGAGAAAAACCAAGGCCTAATAAGACACATGCTCCATCTAAAGTAATTTTTCTGTATCATCTTGTCAAGATTCCATAAATACCATGTATCTGTGATGTCCATTTTCTTTATTTTTATAATGAGTGTGGCAAATATAATTAGGCCACCTTTCTTCTATCATTCTCTGTTGTATAAGTAGGGACATAAAACTAAAAACCATATCTGACCAAGATCATGAGATCCTCACTCTGAGCCTGGCCCTGTGATTGGATGACACTGCTGTATGTTCTTCCCTGGGCCAAAGGGGTGAGAAGAATTGTCTTATGGGAAAGTGAATATTTGTAATCAAGAAGATGGACATTTTTAGATTTCATTACAAATCCCAACTACTCTTTGTAAAGGTGGATTTGAGCTGTTAATTGCCATGCAGATAACATCACTCTGCATTGCGGGCCTTTCTTTGAGTCCACAATTATGATCAGAAGAGACACACTCCTTTTGTAAGCCGCAGCTTTAAGAGACATTCTGTGGTATCTGTTGCCATCATAAGAGTTTCAGAGAGGGGTCATTTCGTTTGCTCGGGTTTCAAAATGAACACAGATGATCATGGAGATGTTATATGGGTAATAAACCTTTGTTTTTCAAGACAATAGTCACAACATAATCAAATGAATCTAATCTAATTGACTTGCATAAGGTAAAAATATATATTTTAAAAAATCATCTCTATGATTTCTACCCAGATATTGTTGAAATAAGATTTTTTAATTTCCATTCTTTTTCACTAAATATTCTGAAAAAAATAAATTAATGAAATTATTTTAAAATTCCTACACTAATTACATGGCTACAATCCTAAACTACACATTTCTCTACAAGTAAGCACTACTTTTTCAAAGACAACTCACTAAGAGATAGGCAAGATTTGAGTAGTTTATAAGCCAGGAGAAGTGGAGACACTCTCATTGGATATGGTGGAGTTCCTCAGGAAACATGAAACAGGAGGACAAATCATACAATGATGTTACAATTTACTCTCTGCGACTTAGCATTTTAACCAGTATCGAACCCGAGACCCTTGAGTCCACAGGCCAAAGCTCTATCCACTGAGCCAAACCAGTTAGGGCAGCAACTTAGCATTTTAATTGAGGGAGAATGGTAGGAAGAGACCTGGTGGAAGAAGGGGATGTGGATAATGAAAATGAAGTACAGACTTGAATTTAATATCATAGGGAAAAAGTAACACCAGAATAAATACAGTGGACAGTATGTGATAAGACATATAATAATAGAATTAAAAAAATAGTGAAGTATAAAATTAGAAAAAGATACAAAATACAGAGGAATGAGAGTATAATTACTAGAAGAGATATTCTATCTACTGGTTCCAGGAAAAACTGATTCACTGACGTCCAAAACGTACGGGAATTCCAGCAGTGGAAGCAATCGAGGGAAACCAGGATGCCACTGGGCACCCAAACAGCAGTGCGCTGTGTTTGTGACTTGAATTGTGGTGATGGTTTGAAAGCGTATACGGATCTGCACGCTCGTCAGATTGCATAGACTAAATATGCTCAGCTTTTTGTATGTCAACCATCCTTTAATGACTGGATTAAAACATAGTACAATGGAGCAATTTCTATCAAGTTCTGAGAAGTAAGAGATTCTCTAATATTAGGCCCAAGCAAGTTGTCACTGTAATATAAAGGATACAAAAAATTCTTATAATTGTTTAAAATTCCAAGGAACTATACCAAGCAGATTCTTACTTGCAAAAATATTAAAAACTTAATCAAACTATAAAACGAGTCAAAATTAGTAAGTTGAAAATGAAGAGCACTGTTAAAAATGTTTGGTATTGAGTGTTTGCTTCCATTAATTGAATAACTGATATTGCTACATAATTGTTTATAAAATGTAGGCTTATGAAACAACAAAAAATTGACAATTTTTTAACAATGTCTTTATTGATTAAGGTATTACATATGTGTTCTCATCCCTCCATTAATCTCCCCCCACTCATGTCCTCACCCCCTGGTGTTCATGTCCATTGATTAGGCTTATATGCATGCACACAAGTCCTTTGGTTGATTTCTCCTCCTTTCGCCCACCCTCCCCTAGCTTCCTTCTGAAGGTTGGCAGTCTGAATTTTTAACAATATAAAAAGAATAGTTTAACAAAAACCCAGACATATGATGATGGAAGATGGAGGAATTATATCCAGCTAATTTGTTTGCTTTAACTAACATAGGTACTCTAGATAGACAAAGCATGCTCTTTCAAATTAACAGTAATTTGGAAAATATCCCTCTCTTTTAATACTTTTACATGGCTACATCTTCAGATAACGACATGCCAAATTTCAGTACTACAGTTTTCCTTTTCTTGAGTTAAATTTGAATAGATTAAATGATATTTTATTTGAAAAGCCAATAAACCAGAACCCTGGTTTTTTTAATATTTATTCTTTTTATTTAAAATGTAAGTTATTTCTCTCTACCTCTCTCATTTCAAACCCTCACTATTTTTTTTCTATATTGCTTTTACATAGATATCTGGCATAATGTTTCTGAAATGTAGGAAATGGTTATTTCTGAAATAATAATTTACTGATTTTTATTTTATTTCTTTTTCTTTTCTTTTTTTACATTTTATTTTGTTTTTCTCTTTTATGATCAATATGCATCATTTAAAAATTAAATTATAACTCTACAATGCTTTTGCAGGAAGTGAGAAGCAGGTCCTGGTCTTATTTCCAGCCATGTGCTAACCGTGAGGGGACCATTTGGTGACTGCACACTGACCATGCTCCTGTCCTGGTTGCCTACTGCTATCTGTGGTTCATCACTGGCCCTCTGGAACCTCCCATTTCTCAACTTTACAATAAATGGCTCAGAGTAGGTGTTTTCTAAACTACCTTAGGGCTCTGTGCTCTGTGGTTCTAACTAGATTCCCTGTGGCTTGGAGAATTAAATCAGGGTTGAAGTAATAAATAGAAAATGTACTTTGGAAATTACAAAAGGCAAAAAGTGAAGCTTAAATAACATTTTCTGGCCACAATCCAAACTTTATATTATTATACTGTTTGAGAGAACCTATGAGTTACACTTTAATCAGTGGCCAGTGGATTATATTAAATTGATCTTGGTCTCATGACCATCTTCAGAGTGTAGATCTTCCTCAATTTGATTCAGCAGACAGTGAGGAAGCAAACACAGAAACTATGATTGTGCCTGTAGGCGGGATTTTATTATATTTTTCACTAAAAACAATTTTTGAAGTAAGATTATGTTTTTCCTCTGAATTGTTTCATTAAAATTTGCTCATAGAGAAGAATGTTTCTATTTAGCTTCAGAAAATGTAATTTTGACTTCCACCCACAGAGAGAAGTGTTCTGGGGTTGTTCATAGTTGTGTAGAGCACTGGTGTGAATTATATTTCCTGGTGAAGTGCTCTTCCAAAAATAAGGCCATCAGAAATAATACAATAAATTCTTCAAACAAATTTGTCATAGAAAAACGACCTACTTGTGTGAATATGGTCCCTTTATAATACCTGCTTGCATGCCACTACTTACCAATGTTCTTGAATATTGGATGGCAGTAAATACCAGCTGTGCTGTGTTTGAACCTTACTCAGTTTAAAAAAATGCAATTTTCAAGCAAATATTTCTTGTTCATTTAATGTTTAGTCTCTCCTACTGTAAATCTAGAGGTGTGAAAAAGACACAACTCTTTGTATACTTGCTTTTGGGAGAGATTCCTTAGCTGTGGTTTGCTATTTAGTTATATGGCAACAAAAATGGCCTAACTCATTTAATCTCAACAATTTTAAAAAAGAACTAGATGCATGAAATTTATGCAAGAATAGGCCTTCCTTTCCTGGGCTGCCAGCACTGAATTCCCTCTGGCACCCAGGACCCGGGCTTCCCTCACAGCCGCAGCTTCATCTGGAAGGTTGCCCGGAAGGACATCTGGTCTAATTAGCATGTTATGCTTTTATTATTATAGATAATTTCCTTTAAAATCTCAAAGAACTTCCAATCTAATTTTAGGCACATTCCTACCAACAATATATTGTTGAAAGTAAGATTAATGCAATTTGAAAAGAACAAGAGATAATTCTACTATTAGAACCATTATTAGTGAGGTGCATATTTCTTCAGAAATTAATATCTCACACAGGTTAGCAAAAAAGACACTTAAACAATAAAATAAAACATTCTTTTATGGTTTGAAAATAACATAAAAGCTTCTAAGCTTCTGTTAGAATTGTTTTATTTTGTTAAGTATGAGACAAACAAGGGATTATGATTTGTAGTTTGAAATATGATAATCCTTGAACAAAATGGTCTCTCTGTAATCCAAGAACCACACACACACACACACTCACACACACACACACACTCACACTCACAAACACACATTTAATAAACAAAACATGGAGGTAAGGGAGGTAGCATGCAGGCTCCTATCATCCCCATTTCCTGGTATAACTCCCCAGATTACGGCAAAAAGAGATTATTTAGGTGGACCTAATGAAATACATGAGCAGTTAAAATGGAAAACAAAAGAGGAAATCAGAGAAATCCAAAATACATGATGAATTCCATTAACCATTGCAGGCTTTGAAGATGGACAAACCCACAAGGAATTACCTTGAATCTATAGATTGTATGAGGGTAGTATGGACATTTTAATAATGTTAATTCTTCCTTTTTCTTACCATGTTATATGCTTTCACTTATTTGTGTCTTTTTAATTTTTTTTTTTAGTGTCTTGTAATTTCTGATTTCAGATCTTTTACATTCTTGGTTAAATTTATTCCTCTGTCTTGATTTCAGCATGTGAGATTCTAATAGAGGACCCAATGAACCATACTGTGCTTAGATTTTAAACTCACAGGGGATGTTTGCTGCTTGTGGTAACTTGTTAGCCAACAATGGAAAATGAAACTAGTGGGCAGTGACTATCTTTTAAATAGAAGGGCATCTTGTCTTCAAATTGAGACTAAATAATGTCATCTCAAAAACTTTGAATTGATCAGCAGCTTCCCAATGCCCACAATATACTTCAGAAGTTTTTAAGTAAAATATAGAAATTTGCTTTTTAAATATGCACTAGACCAGTGTTTCCCAACCTTCTCTCATGATGAGAATCACCTGGTGGAGTTGTTAAAACACAGATTCCTGAATCCCAACTAAGAAGTGCTAAACTAGAATTTTTGGGAACATATAGGTAAAATTGCATACTTAACTTAGTGCTCTGTATATAAAATCTGTCTTAGAGCACTAGTTAAGTATACAATTTTACCTATATGTTCCCAAAAATTCTAGTTTAGCACTTCTTAGTTGGGATTCAGGAATCTGTGTTTTAACAACTCCACCAGGTGATTCTCATCATGAGAGAAGGTTGGGAAACACTGCACTAGACACTAGTGGAAAGTGACCTTAGATGGTAAAGGGAGGTGCAGGATTACAGGAAAAGTGAAAAACAAAGATAATATAAGGGAACAAATAAATATGAGATATACAAAATGTTTATTTGCATAACACTCATTTTTAAATGTTTGTTGTTGTTGTTGTTGATTAGAGACAGAAATGAAGGGAATGTGAGAGAGAAAAATCAATCAGCTGCCTCTTGCACACCCCCTATTGGGCGTCAAGCCCACAACCAGTGCATGTGCTCTGACCAGAAATCGAATCAGCAACCTTGTGCATGGGACAATCCAATCTACTGAGCAACACTGCCCAGGGTTGTGCAATACTAATAAAATCCCAAAACTATGTGGGGAATATATTGGTGTCCAAAGGGGAGTAAGGTTGGGACTGGTTGGGGTGGTTCAGATATAAAGAGATATTGTGAAGAGTGCATTAATGGTGATGAAGCAGTTATGTATCTTGATGTCAGTCGTAATTTCAAAAATATGTTAATGGGGAAAATTGCCACAGTAATAAACAATCACACACAAACACATGCACACATGCAAGTGTATACATATAAATAATTGTGAACACTGAGTAAAGTCTGTAGTCTAATTAACAGTATTACTCCAATATCAGTTTCTTGGTTTTTATGTTTAACAATATGGGAATCTAGGGGAAGGAAAAACTGGACTCTATGCATTATATTTGCAACTTCCCATACATCTGTAATTATTTCAAAATAAAAAAATAGGAACAGCCTATACAATATAGACATATTCATCCTTCAGTAAACCTTTGAAGTAAGATGAATTCCAAATCTAACCTCATCTCAGAGTTGTCCAATTCAACAATAAATTGAACTTCCAGTCTGGATCCTATCACTTGATCAAAAACCCCATGGGATGCTTGAACTGTGTTAATTACTTTAATCCTCATTCCAATGATAAGATGTTGTTACCAATACTTTCAGGTTACAGTTATGATATATGAACCTCAAAGTACAATTTTTGTCTAGAAACACAGGTTCACCTTGAACCCAAGATATTAGGCAGAGGACTCACCTTTGACAATCATTGCTATTACAGAAAGAAACAGAATAAAGCTAAGGATAAGGTAGAGAGACTGGGGTAAATGTAGATTCTTAGAATCCCATGGTCATGCTATCTATACAGAAATTTTGTCTCTCCCTGTCCCAGAATAGAGATATAGATAAACAAGACATTCATGGAAAATTCATTGGTTTCTCATAAGCTTATTATTCAGTAGGGCTTAGGTAAAAATAGTTTTGCCTGGCAATAGAATATTGCATTGATTCATTAAAATATCCTACTTCAATGAAAAATTTGTATTTATAATTTAATTTTGAAAAGGCTTTTTAAGGTTCCTGATTATCAGGTCTAGAGGAAAATTTTTAATAGGAATTCTATAATATTCAGATTCATTGACAGAAGCAAATTTGAAACAGAATGTTCACTCATGATTTTATTTTATTTTTTTAATTTTTTACATATGCTCCCCATTGAACACAAGTTTCCACAGAACATGGGTTGGGTTCTGCCTTTCTCTGTAGTCTCAACAAATGGCAGAAGCCTGCCTAGTGCATAGAGGACATGAAATCATGTGAGATAAATCAATGGTGAAAACATGCACCCAGCCTATGAAAAAGGTACATAAGACATTACCTTAGCAATTACCTTTAATGGAAAATCTGACAGAGAATTAGGATTGCAAATAATTGAAATAGTTTTAAAATATCTATACAAATATATGATCACATAAATGTCTTAAGGGGGCAAAATTGACAGTTTATTTTCTTTAAAAAAAAGTCAGTATGCCCTTCAAAAGAAGAGATAAAGTAAAGATAAAAAGATGAAAGGCAGGCCGAAACCGGTTTGGCTCAGTGGATAGAGCGTCGACCTGCAGACTGAAGGGTCCGGGATTCAATTCTGGTCAAGGGCACATACCTTGGTTGCAGGCACATCCCCAGTGGGGGTTGTGCAAGAGGCAGCTGATTGGTGATTCTCTTTCATCAATGTTTCTAACTCTCTATCCCTCTCTCTTCCTCTCTGTAAAAAATCAATAAAATGTATTTTTTTTTTAAAAAGATGAAAGACAGAAAAAGGATTTCACAGAGTTGTAAGATAGAAATACATCTTTTTGCTCAGGTTCATTCTATCTTGATTTTCTACAATGATTGACCCACAATGAAGAACAAAGTAGCTACTTAAAACGCATATCTGCATTTGGAAATTTTACTTCTAGAATTGGCTGATATATTTAATTTTTAAGAAGGAAAATATAAATCTATATATATAAAAGCCTAAGTGACTGGCCAATCAGCCGACCAGCTGACCGGCTGACTAGCTCTGATGTGCACTGCCCACCTGAGAGCAGGCGCTCAACAGAGGAGCTGCTGAGCTGCAGTGATTTGGCAGCTGGTGTTCTTGAGTGACACACTTAGAACTAGAGAGGAGGGAGCACAATTCCGGAGTGCATCACCCGAGAACCACCCTCTCACAATGCAGGACTCTTAGGGGGATGTCAGAGAGCCAGTTTTGGCCTGATCCCTGCAGGTCAGGCCAAGGAATCCCACCTGTGCATGAATCTGTGCACTGGACTCTAGTTAAATATACATTAATACTTAAAGTAACATTAGGGGAAGCATAAAGCATTTTAGAGTTAATTCCATCTATTTTTGAATTTGAGAACATGAAATTTAAAATAACTTCCTATAAACAGAACATTTGGTTTTTAAGAAAAGAGCAGTGCTAACAACCTCCATTATAACAAAGCCAGAAAGATCTTTATGAGATGGATTCAATCACACCTCAAAAGAGAGGCCCAATCATGAAACAACACGAAACTGAAGACCAAATCAAGGGTTAGAAAAACACACATGATAAGTACCTATTTAGCCTACAGTATTGGTGTTGCTCTTGTTCTATGCAACTCGGATTGGAGACTAGAAGCCTGATGAACAAAATCCATGAGCCATGTCCTGGGCCTCTGCCACCTCTGCTGCAGCCCCCACTTGCTTCGGCTTTGCAAGGGAGAAAGGACATCTGCTCAAATTAGCATATTACACTTTTATTATTATAGATAAGGAAGGAGGAACCAACATAGGAGCTCAAATGATAATAATACATTATGAATAGTCAGCCATTTTTGGCTTTCAACACTGAAAATTTTATATGGTTCATCCTATAAAATAAAATGTGTAATGAAACCAATTCAAGAAAGTACTATTTTTTTCATAAAATGTAATAAATACATACACAAAACAGTTACCATCTCATTACAAATTACAAAATGAGCATTTCAAAGAGAAATATCTAAATTTACATCTAATCAGTATGCTAGCTTTTTGGGGCCAACAACAATGTTGGAGCCTCCAATAAATTCTTCATGCACAGTCTGCATGATAGGCCTTAAATATAGACCCTTCTAGGTTTCTCACGGGAAATCATGCACCATTCACTAGTTTTCATTAAATTATTTTTCCTCCTGTGACCCATATTAAATTTTGCTTTCATTAATTTCTTCCATTAACCCAGCCATGCCACTTTAATGTGAATGTATGCACAGCAGCCTTAAAAATAACCTCACCATTTTAAATTTATAAGAAGAATATTTGATTATAACTCACTTAAAAAAGCACGAGCTTAATACTCATATCCAACTGGAAGATTCACATTAATGTTTAACACCTATTCATCATAAAACATTTTTTAGTATGCTAAAATTTAATTGTTAATTAAAATTCCAGTAGCATATATCTTGGGACTCTGAAATTCAAGAAACATAAATTATTTTATGTAAATGCAATGATGGGAGAAGAGGTCAGAAATAATTTATCACTGTCACAGCTAATTATTGGGATTATTAAAGGAGAAACAAGAAAATCAAGATCATTTTATTTACAAAATACATCAAAATAGCAATGTTAATAATTTTAGTGACATGTTTTTATTGTTTCTATCTATTAAAAATAACTCTCTGTTTGTCTTACTCTTGTCACCTACCATTCCTTTCACCCCTACCCTATCAGCAAAGTTTCTACAAGGACATGTTCATGTACTGACTCCAATTTTACTCCTGCCATAGCTATTGAATCCTCCTCAGTCAGACAGTCATCTCCATCACTTCACTGAAGCTGTTCCTGTCAAGGCACCCATGTCTTCACATTACTAAGCTGTGTTTACCTCTGTCAGTGTGCTTGAGATATGATAATGTTTGGGTCCTCCAGACCCTTCTAAAATTACCTGGCTATACCTTTCAGTGTCTTATTCATCTCTGATAATTAAATGTTGGAATTCAAGACTCAAGACTTAACCTTGTATCTTCCCCCTCTAAAACCTACACTCAACTCTATATGGCTTATGTATATGAACAATATACATTGTTCAATATACAATATACATGTTCATATTTTTCAATTGTTTGTCTCCAATGTATGCTTGTCCCTTGATCTCCAGAGCCAATATCCAAAATTTCACTCAAAATATCCACATAACACATCTGAACACTATCTCCCAAACCCCCAAAATATCTTTTCAATCACAGTCATATTAAATTGCAACTCTATGCTCAAGACAAAAAGCTTGTATTAATTTGAGTTTACTATCTATCACAGTCCACTTTCAAACAACTAAAAAATTGTGCCATGTTTACCTTCCAATATGTATAGACTGTAATTACTTCTCATCTCTCCACTGCTATTGTGGCCCAAGCCACCAATATCTATACCTTGTTTGTTGTGTGGACCTATTTGCTCTTATCTCACCTTCTATTTATACCAGTCATCAGTCTGTTTTCAAAATAAAATTCATATTTATTTTGTTAAAATATAACCCAGCCATGCTGATTCTCTACTCAAAATCTTCAGTGCTCCCTTCTCTTTTGTTGAAATAAAAACTAATATCCTGAGTGGGATCAGCAAGGCCTCTTTCACCCTGCATTGCCTAAGTTAACCAATGTTCTCCAGCTCAATTACTTCAGTGTAGCACACCAGCTAGCCTCACTGGTCTTCAGAAAGACCAGGCTTACTCCACTGGAACCCTTCCACTTATTATTCTGTTTTCCCAGGATATTAAGACATCATCCAGATATCATCATGGATTACTTCTTCGAGTCTCCAAGACTATCTCTCAAACATCACTTTCACAGTGAGGCATCTCCTGACCATCCTTCTAAAATGTTACATGTCTTTCCCCACACCTGGTATCCCCCTTTCTTCCTTCCCTCCATATCACCTCACTAATTTTACTTTTATTTCCTTCTCTAGAATCTAATTTATATGAGATGGATAGTTTCTATAGTTTTCACTACCACAATACCCAGAAAGGTTTTTAGCACATAATAGAATGAAAGAAATATTGATTGATTGAATTAGTTGATAATCCTTATTTATTATTATTATCAATATAAAGAACTTCTAAATAAAAATAATAAGATTGAATTTAGCACAATACAAAAATAAATATTCCATAATGGAAATCATATTGATGATTTGGTCAATTAATAGGATAAAGATACATTTTAGTTAGTGAAGCAAATTGATGCAGCCGTGTTTTGAATGAACAACCTTCCTTATTTTCTTTCAATACATTTTAGGAAATGCATTCATGCACCATTTAACATTAATAAGTTGTATAACTTTTCAATTATAATCACCATTGACAAACACTAACAAATAAGGCATACCTGTTTAATTATAATTGCTATTGACATAAAACAACATGAAGATACTTGTCTAAGAAAACAGACAAAATAGTTGGGGTATTTGCCAATTTAAATATTTTATTTTAATGCTTCTTTTTTTATTAAAAACTTTTAATGTTATTGCAGACATCCTCCATTTTCCCTCGCCTTTGCCCACTTCCACCCACCCTCTTTGGTCTTCACTACACAGTTGTCTGGGTCCATGGGATATGCAAATATTCTCAGCTAATCCCTTCACTGTCTTTATCTAGTTACCCAGCCATGTTGCTTCACTACTCAAAATCTTCTGTGCTCCTGCCAGTCTGTTCCATGTATCCATGCTTCTGGTTCCATTTTGTTAGTTTATTTTGTTCATTAGATTCCACATATAGTGAAATTACAGTATTTGTCTTTCTTTGTCTGAATTACTTTACTTCACATAATATTTTCCTGGTCCCTCCACACTGTCTCAAAGGATAAGTTGATTACAACTTGGTTACAGCCTTGTAGTATTCCACTGTGTAAATGTCCCACAGTTTTGTTTTGTTTTATCCACTCATCTGCTAATAGGCACTTCGGCTTTTTACAAATCTTGACTATTGTAAATAACACTTCTATGAACATAGGGGGGGCATATATTCTTTCTGATTCATGTTTTAGGATCCTTATTCCCAGAAGTGGGATCTTTGAGTTAATATTCACCAATGACATATTAGGTAAGGGATTAATTTCCAAAATACATAAAGAACTTATATAGCTCAACAGTAGGAAGACAAGCAATCCAATTAAAATTGGGCAATAGAACTGAGTAGACACTTCTCCAAAGAGGACATACAGAAGGCCAACAGGTAGGAAAAAATGCTCAAGTTCACTATCATCACAGAGATGTAAATTAAGATTTGAAATATGTATCACATCACACCTGCCAGAAGGCCAGAATGGCTAGTATCAATAAACAAAAAACAAGTGTTGGTAAGGATATGGAGAAAAAGGAACCCTAGTATACTGCTGGTGGGAATGCAGATTGGTGTAGTCACTGTGGAAAACAGTATGGAGTTTCAAAAAAATTAAAAATAGAACTGCTAATTTAAAAATTTTAGATAAGTTTTTAGAGTTAAAAGTAGTAGGTTTCTTTTTTTTTTTTTAATATTTTAACTCCAACAAAGCATGCATTGTTTTGGGATAAGAATTTATGACTTCATGGATTCAAAAGATTTTAAATAAATTGAATAATGACAAAATAATTTAAAAGTAAGCCTAATCTTTAATTTTGATGTCATATACTAGAGTGATACCTTTACAAAATAGACCTTGCTGGCTACAAATATAGTGGATAAGAAATTAATGATCAAAGTTTGTAATTTGCCCAATATTCCCATGCTCATTAATTAAAGACCAGTGTGACCTCCATTAAAATTACTTCTGTTTTTAGTGCCTTAATTAAAGATCCAGCTGTGTGATGTTTATTGAATCACAACAATTGAATCTCAATTTCTTTTCATGTACAATATGGGCTTCCCAGATTGGAGATAGGAATGTGTACCGTCTAATTACACTTTACCTATTTAACATAAAGAAATAAGGTAATTGTGAGACATTTTTTTTAGGATCTAAAAAAAATGAAATTGTTAGTTAAAATTACAAAGACAAAGTGCTATAAGCAAGAACTCAGGGAATATATATTTCTGAGTCCTCCCTAAAAATTGTGTTAGATAATGTGATACATAAAATACCCCAAATTAGAAAAAGATTGGCATAAGAATAGGTGAGCATTAATTATATAATTACCTGCAGATCAAAGATTAAGTGAGCTTATAAAGGACAGTATATCATATCAATTGCTATATGATAAAACAATGTAAATATAGTAAAAATATATAAACTAGAGTGGGAGTGGGAAGAGCATATTCTACCTATAATCAGTAATATATGTGGTGATAGAATTAATAATATTTTTCTAAGACTGTCTTGTTAGTAATATTAACTAAAACAAATGAGTAATGATTTTGCCATACTCCACATCCTTGAAAAAGAAATGAATATGAAAATTGAAAATACAATATAGAAATTAATTAAAAAATTTGTGGTCCCTATACTTGCATGGGAGGTCTCAGTCAGAGACATTTTATCTTAAAGTTTGTGTATTTGTGTGTGTGTGCACATGCGCGTGAGCTGATCATGGCTCTCATCATTGAAAGCTCATACTATTACATGTAAAGGCTATCTCAATAGCAATAATCATTCCTAGTGCCAATAAATGCCAATTCCATTCAAAGCAAACAGGATGTGGAAGAGTTTTGCCTACACAAGTGTTCAGGGAAACTATATGCAAGAGGAGCCTAAAATATATTTCATCATACCAAATAAAAATAAAGCTATCAAAGACTACTGTAAAATGCCTATATAATAAAAGAGTAATATGCAAATTGACCGTTCATCTGCTACACCCACAAGACACACCCACCAGCCAATAAGGAGCAAGTATGCAAATTAACCCACCAAGATGGCTGTGGTCGCGGAGCAAGTAGGAGGCTAAGGTTTCCCAATCAATGGAGGAAGCCAAGCTTCCTGGTCTGCCTTGGCCTTGGCTCAAGGCTACAAAGTTTCCATTATAGAAGATAAATGAATCCCAGATACCAGGGCCTCTGCTTGGGTCGCCAGGGGGAGTGGCTGGCCTGCAAACCTCCACAGGCCCCCCTCACCCAGGCCACTCCATGCCCCAAGAGAACCCCTATCCTGATCTGGGTCACTCTTCAGGGCAAACCAACCAGCCCCTACTCGTGCACCAGGCCTCTATCCTATCTAATAAAAGAGTAATATGCAAATTGACCATCACTCCAACACACAAGATAGCTGCTCCCATGTGGACACAAAATGGCGGCCACAGATAGCCATCAGGGGAGGGAACAGGTTTGCAAGGGAAGGAGTTTAGGGTGACCAGGCCAGCAGAGGAGGGCAGTTAGGGGTGACCAGGCCTGCAGGGGAGGGCAGTTGGGTGCAATCAGGCTTGCACAGGAGCAGTTAGGCATCAATCAGGCTGTCAAGGAGTGGGTAGGGGGTGATCAGGCTGGCAGGCAGAAGCAGTTAGGGGCAATCAGGAAGGCAGGCATGCAAGCAGTTGGGAGCCAGCAGTCCTGGATTGTGAGAGGGATGGTCCACTGCCCTCAAGGGGTCCCAGATTGGAAAGGGTACAGATTGGACTGAGAAACATAACCCCCCTCCCATCCACAAATTTTGTGCACCAGGCCTCTAGTGAAATATAAAGACACCCACTAAGTAGGGCTCCTGGTGGTAAGAGATCTCCAATTAAAAACAAATAATAGAGCCTAACCATTTCTGCACATGGGCCTCTCAAGAGAACTACACTTCAAGGAAGAGCAGGTGCTGAACTACCTGCCTCTGCACTGGACTACCTGCTTGCACTATTTCTGCCAGCTGAGTCACCCTTATAAATGAGTGCCTCGAATCCTATTTCAACCAATAGGACTAAGGCTTTCCCCATCTAATTGGATCTGTGTAGCTCTGGCCAATCAGAGGGGCTCTATTATGACCAATCAGGTCAGTGCCTATTGAACCAATCAAACAGCAAGGATTTGGAGTTCTTATTTGAGGGGAGACCAATCAGGGACCAGAGCCTGGGAATTTCATCTACATAAGCCAGCTCCTCTGTGGCTTTGAGAACATACTTTCCCTTTGCAAGGAAGACTGGAGTGTGTGTCCTCGGCTGAGCTGGAATATGGAAGATGTCCCCCAGAGCAGAGTGGTGCAGATTAGTGGAAAGCAGACTTTCATGGAGCTGACAGACCATGGTGGAGCTTTCTAATTGTGCTGTTTTCACAGCTGTGCTCTATCACAATTAAGCTGTATTGAATTGAATAAAGCTTCCTTCTTCACTGTTGGCATTGAATTAACGCCAACTACCACCAGTTAACACTACTGGAGTAATTTCCAAGTACAGAAAACCAATGTTTTCAGGTCCTACTGTCCAATGATAAGACAACTTAAGTTACAAATCCTATACAATAAAGAGGAAATATGATAATTGACTGCCACACCCTCAAAGATGGTGGTGCCCAAAGCTACAAGATGGTGGCACCTAGTCCCCTCAGCCCTGTTAAGGCAGGAGGCATGCAGCAAGGCCCAGCCCTCCCTTAGATAGACCCAGCTGTCCACATGCCTGCCTCTGGAGTCCCCCAGTCCCCTCAGCCATATAACCACCCATGGCCAGCCCAATGTGCAGGCAAGCCTCAGATGGCAGCTGCCCAGCCACCCAGGGCCACCCAAGGCTTGTGCTGCCAGCAGTAGCAGCAGCAGAGATGTGATGGGGCATCACCTTTCCCTGATCACCAGTTTGCCTCCTCCAGTGAGGGCTCCTGAACTGTGAGAGGAGTCAAGTCAGGCTGAGGGACCCCTCCCTCCAGTGCATGAATTTTCATGCACCAGGCCTCTAGTAAGATAATAATTTCAATTAATTGAAACTTTTAAGTATGTTTTAAACCATGAGTTCTTTATACACCTAAAAGTAATTTCTCATTTTCAGGGAGTATTAGAGGTCAAAAAAAACCACTTTGAAAAATACTCAAGCATGTATTCTGAGTTTTTAAATTTTATTTTCTTTATTGATTAAGGTATTACATATGTGTCCTTATTCCCCTTTTGCCTCCACCACCACTCCATTCATGCCCTCATCTCACTGGTGTCTGTGGCCATTGGTTATGCTTATATGCATGCATACAGGTCCTTTGGTGATCTCTCCTCACAATGTATCACAGGAAACTAGAGAGGGAAAAGTGTCTCCTTATAAAAATGTTTCTATAATGAATGGCAAACAGTGTTAGAATGAGAACATACTCAGCTTATAATCCTGGATAATTTTAATGGACTGTGTGGGAATCACCAGTTAGTAATTTAAAAAAAATTTAAAAAGACAATCAAATGTGTATCTCATGATAAGAGTGCACATACATTTTATAGTCTTGCCAAGGAGATTGAGCCTGAAATGGATAAAGCATCAAAATAGAGCTTTATAGGAACAACAAAACACAGAAATAGCTGAACCACAACATGGATATGCAATCAGCAAAATCCAGACCTGAGAAACTTTACAGATTACATGACCTTAGTTCTTCAATAGGTAAGTTATAAAATAATGAAAAGATAGAAGAGAATTGTGGAATAAACATATATTTTAAGTAAAAGATGACAAGACTAAACTAAAAGATGACTAGGTATGTACTGATAGGTACTTTAGCTAAAGAAACAGCAAAATCATTACAATAGAAATTACATAGTAGCTAGTTTGTGGGGAGGGATTAATAAACTGGATGGAACACATGGAGGATCTTAAGAAGTAGCTGTCAGATTTCTTAATCTGTGTGATAGATGCACAAGGTGCTTTTCTATCAATATATTTGTGTTTTATCTATACTAATAAAAGCCTAGATGGCGTCTCACCCTCACATCATCACGAGATGGCCTTCCCCATGTTGTCACAAGATGACCACTCCCACATCATCACAAGATGGCCACTCTCACCCAAACTGGTTTGGCTCAGTGGATAGAGCGTCAGTCTGAGGACTGAAAGGTCCCAGGTTCGATTCCGGTCAAGGGCATGTACATTGGTTGCGGGCACATCCCTGGTGTGCAGGAGGCAGCTGGTCAATGTTTCTCTCCCATCAATGTTTCTAGCTTTCTATCCCTCTCCCTTTCTCTCTGTGGAAAATCAATAAAATATATATAAAAAAAATAAATAAATGCACTCCTAAAAAAAAAAAAAAAGATGGCCACCCCTATTTGGTCACAAGATTAAGGGAGGGAAGTTGGGGGTGAGATAAGGCCATCAGGAGAGGGCAATTGGAGGTAACCAGGCCTGCATGGGAGGGTAGTTCGGGGCAATTGGATTGGCAGGGGAAGGCAATTAGGGGAAATCAGGCCTGCAGGGAAGGGCAGTTGGGGGCGATTGGGCCAGCAGGGGAGCAGTTAGGTGTCAATCAGGTTGGCAGGGCAGTGGTTAGGGAGCAATCAGGCTGGCAGGCAGAAGCAGTTAGAGAAAATCAGGGTGGCAGGGAGGCAATGGTTAGGAGCTAGCAGTCCAGGTTGTGAGAGGGATGTCCTACTGCCAGTTTAGGCCTGTTCCCACAGGCAGTCGGACATCCCCTGAAGGGACACAGATTGGAGAGGTGCAGGCTGGGCTGAGTGCACAAATTTTGTGCACTCAGCCTCTAGTTTTATAATAAAAATGTTTAAAAAGTGAAAATATCACTTCTCATTTATTCTCATTTAATTGTTTCATTGTGTGGGTCAGAAAGATTATACAGCAGCGTATTTAATACCAGTTTTAGTCTGTAGAAGTTTCTTATATACTTGCATTTTCAAGCAGTGCTACAATTGTGGTTTCTATCATTACTGTAATTATGTTTACAAAGAACGAGGATCATTGATTAAACATTTATTTAATGGTTTTCAGGTCTCAGTAGTGATACTTATGGGAATATAAAGATGAGAAAGATATAGATCTATTCCCAGAAGTTCATTGTCAAATGGGGAAAAAATTAAAATAAATCTATAATGAAAATATGTGACAATGACTAGCTGAGCATTTATCAAGCATATTTCCTCTATGATGTGGATTATTTCCCAACTGCCTTTAATTTGAATTAATGTGCATGGGCTCCATGTAATCAATATAAATGGAAAATTGGCTGCCCCTCTTTCACAAATGGACTAAAGAACTATATGCAATTCTTACTGCTCTCCCTCTCCTCCCGCAAATGTGGAAGTCAGCTGCTAAATACAGCAGAGTCACAAGTCATTAGGAGGCTTGTTTCCAAATTACAGTTTAAGGCAGAACCAAATCCCTCCCTCCCCCCAGGTAGCTGAGTGGGATAGAGCATTGTCCCATATGCCAATGCTGTGGCTTCAATCTCCAGTCAGGGAACATACAAGAAGAGCAACCAATGAATGCATAAATAAATGGAACAAAAAACAAAAACAAAAAAACTGATATCCGACCCTCCCCGTCTCTCTTCTCCTTTCTAAAAATCAATAAATATATTTTTTAAAGGAACACTTAAACTACCATTTTGCTAAGTCACAGATATTTAGGCTATATATGTTATAGTACCTAGCATAATAATAACTAATATATAAATTGAAATTTAAGTGGGCTTCTACCATAGAAAGCCTTAACTGTGAAACTTGATGGTAGAGTGGCAGGAAAACCAACATCAGAGGCGAGAAAGATGGAATTTCATGTTACAAAGTTGCAGAAAACTTAGTTCCTGAGAAAGCAAGCCAGTGTCTTCTGAGACTGGCTTTAGCACAAGAGTTTTGAAAACAGACTTTTAGTTAGATAATTTGTAACTTAATTGGTTGCATTTAATAAGATATGAGAAATAAGACATGAGCTTTAAAAATTGGTTGGTTCAAGAGCAGAAATAAAAAAAAAAAATGGAAAGCCTTAACCAGTTAACTGACACTCATCCAAAACAGAAACCATCCCCACAAGCCACTATATTTTAAATTTAATTTAAAAAAATCAATATTACTCCCATTTCGGGTGTTCTTTAATATTTTGAGCTGAAATACTCATGAAAAATTATGTTAATGTTGCTCTCATCTACAGACACTTATGGTGTATAATGGGTTAAATGTGGGATCATAATTGTTTGTAAAAGGCAAAGGTTTTATATCTTTTTTACTAGATATAAAACCGAAAAATAAGAGTAAAAATAACCTTTCAGCAAGAAAGTTCATTTGAAAGACCTAAACATGTTGCAAATAATAGTCTTTTGATAATGTCACCTAAGCCAGATAGGCTCCAGACAGATTTTGCTAAAGAGGATATAGAGGAGACAGAGAATGTGAAAAGTTCTATCTAATAAAAGAGTAATATGCAAATTGATCATCACTCCAACACACAAGATGGCTGTCCCATATGGTCAAAGATGGTTGCGCACATGTGGACACAAGATGGCCACCACAATATGGCCAGCAGGGGAGGGCAGTTTTGGGTGATCAGGCCAGCAGAGGAGAGAAGTAAGGGGTGACCAGGCCATCAGGGGAGGGCAGTTAGGGGTGTCTGGGCTGGCAGGGGAGGACAGTTGGGGGCAACCAGACCTGCAGGGGAGAACAGTTAGGGATAACAAGGCTGGAAGGGGAGAGATGTTAGGGGAAACCAGGCTGGCAGGGGAGGGAAGGTAGGGATAATTGGGCCGGCAGGGGAGCAGTTAGGCATCAATCAGGCTGTCAGGGACATCTTTAGGGGTGATCAGATTGGCAGGCAATAACAGTTGGGGCAATCAGGCAGGCAGGCAGGCAAGTGGTTTGGAGCCAGCAGTCCTGGATTGTGAGAGGAATGACCCAGATTGGAGAGAGTACAGGCTGGGCTGAGGGACACCCCCTCCCCCAATGCACAAATTTTGTGCACCAGTCTTCTAGTTATATATAAAGACATAAAGATGCCCCTGGCCTGTGTGTTCAATGGGTAGAGTTTTAAGACCATACACTGAAGGGTTGTGGTTCAATTCAACATCAATGGCGCATACTTGAGTTTTGGGTTATTTCTGGCCCTGGTCAGGGTGTGAGTGGAAAAAAAAAATCACTCAATGTGTCTCTCTTGCATTGATGTTTCTCTCTATCTCCTCCCTTTGTCCCTTCCATTGTACCTAAGAACAATGGAAAAATGTCCTTGTGTGGATATTTAAAAAATAATAAAAATAAAATAAAGATATATAGAGATATCTCTATGTTTTTAACAATTTATTTATGTATATATCATTGTATGTATGTATATATGTATGTATGTATCTATCTACCTATCTATTGAGAAGTATGCTGTGGAGTAAATTTGAACATGATTGTTGGCATAAAATCTGATTAAAGAAACTAGATTAATAAGTAGTTCATTATAAATTGAGATTATATTCCCAATAAATTCATGAACCTGGTTATAATAATAACAGTAAGAAACCTTTACATAGACATGAAGGAAGCAACAAATAATGCATAGCCAACAATACCCACACAATCCTTAACATCCAATTCAACTGAGGCCATGGGTGTAAACAGCTGAAGAAAATTCTCAGAAGGTGGGACCTAGGAGCCATGGAGAATAATGCACACAGACCCATATCCCAGAGTAGAAAACTGAGGTCCTGTTGGAGTAAGTTACTCCCAGACAATGCTCACTGTAGCACTTGTGGGAGTATTTACTCCTTTATCCTGCTCCACTATGCCAACTGTTGGGTCTGAGTTCCTCTGCCAGTGACTGGACCTCCTTGGATGCTGGGTATTGGATGAAGATGATAGGGGTTGTATATAAAAAAGTCTTTGTTGCAGCCCAAGTAGCCATTGCTAACAAGGAACCATTAGACAAAACAATCCAGCGTAGCAGTCCTTCCTAATACAGTAGGAAATACAGGATCCATACCAAGCAAAAACAGCCAGCACCGGCTAGTCAGTAATACATTTTCCCTACAATGCAGCCATCAGCATCGGAGCTATACAGGGTCATTACAAACACAGGAGGCCAACCAAACCTTACATAAGAGCAGCCTCTCACTGGCTGGTTGGCAATACACTGTAACTTAGACAAATGATGCTTCTTGCCAAATAATGACCTCAGTCTTTTGGGTTATAGAAGGACACACCTGCACAGTGTGTAGCTTGCTGGGTCCTTGCTTTTGCACCTGTGTATAACAAAGTATCCTTGGACACTTGGATTAGGATCCCCAGGCTCAGAGTTGGCCTTGAACATACTACACACTACAGGGCCCCCATAGGGCCACACAATGCCTTCTCCAATGAGAGGTCAGAGAGCTGTCCCAACACCTTCCTGGGAGGATTATAGCATTTTCATGGACCAATAATAAATCATGTGCCTCCTGTTTCACTCTGTTTCAAATGTGAGTCTTTATCATAGATTTCCAGGTCTACCCTCAGTAATGCATATAGGTTATATTTGTGAGGGAGAAAATAAATTGTATTTTGTTTCTTGGTTGTCAGACCATGAGGAAATATATAATAAAGTGTTGCTGGTTTACACATCATACTTTAAAAAATATATTATACTAGAGGTCCGGTGCACAAAATTCATGCATGGGAGCAGGACGGTGTCCTATCTGAGACACCTCCAGGGATGTCCAACTGCCCATTTAGACCCAATCCCATAGGGCCTAAACGGGCAGTCGGACATCCCTCTTACAATCCAAGACTGCTGGCTCCCAACTGCTTGCCTGTCTGCCTTCCTGATTGCCCCTAACCTCTTCTGCTTGCCAGCCTGATAACCCCTAACCACTCACATGCCAGCCTGATTGATGTCTAATTGCTCCCCTGACATCCTGTTTGCCCCCAACTTCCCTCCTCTGCTGGCCTGGTCACCCCTAACTGCCCTCTCCTGCAGGGTTGATCACCTCCAACTGCCCTCCCTTGCAGGCCTGGTGCATTCCAACTGCCCTCCCCTGCTGACCATCTTGTGGTGGTCATCTTGTGTCCACATGGGGGCAGGATCTTTGACCACATGGGGGCAGCCATATTATGTGTTGGAGTGATGGTCAATCTGCATATTACTCTTTTATTAGATAGGATAGAGGCCTGGTGCATGGGTGGGGACCAGATGGTTTGCCGTGAAGGGTGTCCCAGATCAGGGTGGAGGTTCCCTTGGGGCACGGAGCAGCCTGGGTGAGGGGCTTGTAGTGGTTTGCAGGCTGGCCATGCCCCCCAAGGACCCAAGTGGAGGCCTTGGTTTCTGGAATTTATTTACCTTCAACTAATGAAACTTTGTAACCTTGAGAGGAGCCAAACCTCCTGCTCACTCTGAGGCCTGCAGCAATTTCTATTGGAATTTGTGTATCTTCTATAATTGAAAGTTTGTAACCTTAAGCAGAGGCCTGGGCCCGCCAGGGTGTGCGGAAACCTATGCTTCCCCCATTGCCAGGGGCAACCCTAGCCTCCTGCTCTCTCCAGCTCTGTGGCTGCCGCCATTTCAGTTTGGGTTTGTTTACCTTCTATAATTGAAGCTTTGTAGCCTTGAGTGGAGGCCTAGGCTGGCAAGGGCAGCAGAAAGCTTGGCTTCCTCCATTGCCTGGGAAACCCAAGCCTCCCTCCTGCTCTCTGTGGCTGTAGCCATCTTGGTGGGTTTATTTGCATACTCGCTCTGATTGGCTGGTGGGAGTGGGTGATGGGCATGGCTTGTGAGTGTAGCAAAGTGATGGTTAATTTGCATATAACTCTATTATTAGGTAGGACTAGAGGCTGGTGCATGAAAATTCATGCATTGGAAAAAGGAGTCCCTCAGCCTGGCCTGCCTTCTCTCACAGTCTGGGAGCCCTCAGTTGTGGGAGGCAACCTGGTAATCAGGGGAAAGCAACACCTCCATCACATTTCTGCCACTGCCACTGCCTACATCTCAAGCCTTGGCCAGCCCTGGTTACTGAGCCTTGGGCAGTCCTCGGTGGCTGGGCAGCCACCATCTGAGGCTTGCCTGTATGTCCGGGCAGCCCTGGGTGGCAGGGGGTGCTGAGTGGACAGGGGGGATCTGGAGGCAGGTGTAAGGCACGGCTGCCACCCCAGTGGGGCTGAGGGAACTGAGTGCCTCCTTCTTGTGGCTGTGGGTACTGCCATTTTGAGGGCATGACAGTCAATTAGCATATTCCCTCCTTAATGGCTATGGGTGCTACCATCTTTATGAGGGTGTGATGGCCAATTAACATATTTCCTCTTTTCTAGATAGAATTATAGTTTTTTAGTACTCATCATTTTTTTCTCTCGAAAGTATTTTTAATGACTTATTTGCATTATTTTGCATTATGTTGTAGCTTATTTAGTTTAATTTTAATATAATTTATTCTGAGAATAAAACATTGATCTATATCCTCACCACTGATATTTGGGTGATGTCCAGTTTTTGCTGCTGTAAGCATTCTTGCATACACTTCCTTGTAAATTCTGGAAAGCCTTGGGTATATAATTAAGATTGGTCCTGCCTAATATTAGGGTATGTGGGCATTCACTTTGTAAAATAATTTCAAATTTCTCTATTAGTAATACTCCTAATAGCAATTATTAGAGGATGTAATACTATTCAAAACCTTTTCAACATTTGGAATTTTAAGATGTTTTGCTTTTTGCCAGTTGAGTAATTAGTAAAATAATAGATTATCATAGTCTTAACTTTTTCTCCAAATTTCTGGTGAGGTTAATATCACAAATTTACTGAAAAATTATATTTTAATTTCTGTAAAATGTTAATATTGTTCTGGGTTATTTTTATAATACTGATTTTGTAAGTTTCTTATATAGTCTGAATATTAATCAGTTAATATTGATATAAATTTCTTCTGGAGATTTGTAGTTAAACTTTTCATTTTCATTATGCACCTTAAAATAACTAGAAATTATGTTTTTGGGATATTCAAATTTTTCAACTTTTTTATATTTTACTTATGAAATTGTTTTCTACCCAGAAGTTAAAAAGACATTCACCTAGATTTTTATGACATTTAACTTTTTAATCCATTCAGGGTTAATATTTATGTACTATGTGTTTATTATTATTTTTTGTACATAATGTTAAATTTACTAAAAGCTTTCTCAGATCCCTTGAAATTCACCACAACTGCATTTTTGGAAACTACACACATTATGGAGGGTATGGTATACAGAATAAAAAAATACAATTTAAGACATAAAAAGGTCACTTTATTCTGCCACTAGCTGGCCACGGACAACAATAAAATCATTGCTTTACATCAAGTGTAAGGGAACAGCTATGCTTGCTTGGCACAATGCTAACAATCTCAATTAGTCTATCTTTCTGATTGTTTATCAAGATAGTTTTCTATTTAGTTGTAATTGCCTTCATATTTGACTTTTCTTTCTTTTTTCTTCCTGCATTGAGATTTAATCTATTGTTTTTTTTCTATTTTTTTTTTCACCAGAGATGGGTCAACAATAAGTGTTTGATAAAATTATTGAATTATAGAAAGAGAAAGGTCATCAGCTCTCATACAAATTTGGGTGATAGTCTGAAACACACAAGAAAAAATTAAGTTACAGAATTCATAATTTCATCTGCAAGAATCTCCAATTAAACACATTTTCCCTTGGACCAAGTAATCATCTTAAAATATTATACAGGCAATTTTAACAATTAACTAGTTTTGGCAAGTATCAATCAATTGCAATTATTTTATAAGCAAGAACAATTTGGGCAACATTGTACCACCTTTATTAGTGAGCATATGAAAAACACTTACTGGGGTAACTCTAAGAGTTTAACCTCCAGGAGGAACCAGACATACTAGTGGGAAGGAGCAATGTTGTGAGATTTACCTCCAGAAGCTCAAAAAGGTTCCCACAATAAATATTAAAGAAAAACTCCATGTGTTGAGTGAAAACAAATACACAAAACTCTAGTCTAGAATTCTGTACTGTATGAAATAATCCTTCAAAAGCGATGAAAGATATATTTATTCTCAAACAAACAAAAACTGAGAGAATTTGTTGGCAGTATATCTATATTGTAAGAAATGTTAAAAGAAATGCTTTAAAAAGCAGAAAAATATAGTTCAGAAACTAAGAGCTATATAAATCAAGGAATATTATTGAAGAAGGAATGAGTAAAAGAAAAATAAAACATTTTTATTTTTCTTATTTTTAACTCATCTTACAGATAATAGTTTGTGCAAATTAATAATGCTAGCAATATGTTTGACTATATATGTTTATGCACATATCACATGCTTATGTATGCTTATATGTAAGTGAAATAAATGACAACATGATACCAGGGATAAGAGGAAGAAATTATAATTATTTTGTTATTATAAGTTACTCATACTACCTATGAAGAGGTATAGTCTTACTTGAAGGGACTTGGATAGTTTTAAATGTGTATTATAAATCTTGGGCAAATAGTCAAAACAGAGGAGAAAAGCAGCATAACTGGTTTGCTAAGAAAAGAGAAAAGATAGAATAATATAACATGTTCAATTAAAATCACAAAGGGTAGAATAATAATGTAAGACAAAAATAGAAACAGTGAACAAGAGAAAAAATAGAAAATTATAAGAAATATAGTATATATTAATGCAACTATATCAATAATTTTTTGAATGCCAATGGGTTAAATGCAGTCATTAAAAGACAGAGATTATCAAAGTAGATAAAAAATAATAATAATAATAATAAGGGCAAGGCCCTGGCAGGGTAAATCAGTTGGTTAGAGTGTCATTCAGATACACCAAGGTTGTGGGTTTGATACCCGGTCAGGGAATATACAAGAATTAATCAATGAATGCATAAGAAAGGGGAATAAGAAATCAATGTTTTTCTTTCTCTCTTTCTCTCTCTCAAATCAATAATCATAAAAAAATGATTTAGATTTAAAAAAAACCCACTTTAAATCTAAAAGTACAAATAAATTAAAATAATTATTTGGGGAAAATTATACCATGCTAATCCTAATTAGAAGAAATAAAGATAAGAAATGTAGTCAGTAATATTGTAATAGACATGCATAGTATCAGATGAGTGTAGACTTATTAGGTTGAGTACTTTGTAAGTTATATAATTTCTAATCATAATATTGTACACTTAAAAATAATATAATAATGAATGTCAATTAACTGAAAAAATTTTAAAGAAAAGAAAGAAGAGTAGATGTATTAATTTTAGAGAGTAATTCAAAGTAAGAAATAAAAAGGCATTACATAAAGAAAGTCAATTCTCAAAGAAGACATAAAAATCCTTACATGCATGAGTCTACCATGTTTCCCCGAAAATTAAACATCCTCCGAAAATAAGACTTACTTACAGGTTTCCTTCTGAGTGAAATATAAGGCATTCCCTCGAAAATAAGGCCCCCTAGGCTGTCTCAGAATGAAAATTAATTTACCATAAACTGGTCGCTAGGGCCCCCCCCGACTGGAGTCTAGAAACCAGTGACGTTACGTGGAGTCCTGACATCACTGCTGTGTAGAGGTGGAGCGGAGGTTGGAGTGAGCGGTGAGCGTGGGGTGGGAGAGAGGAGGAGACTTTCGCAGATGCCTGTAGAACAACAGGAGGATTAGAGCAGATGGGACACGGCGAAGGTGGTGAGTGCTGGTCTGTATCTGGTGACACTACCTGATGCTCACGGCCGCCCTCATGATGACTGAAGGTTCTCAGTCAGTGGCAGACCCTGCTCCAGCCCAGATCCAGGCCCCAGCAAGCCCAGTGACAGTCCCCAGGCAGGCCCCAGGGGGTAAATGTCTGATAAAGGGGGATGTCTGGTGAAGGTGTTCAGTGGCACAGGGGTGGGGGGAGGGGGGTCACTTAAAATGACACAGAAGGATCAGAGGGGGCAATCAAAATGACACAGGAGGTTCAAAAGGGGTTACTAAAATGGTAATCCCCCCTCTGATTCTCCTGTGTCATTTTGATTCCCCCCTTTGTTCCCCCTGTGTCCTTTTAAGTGATCTCCCTTCCCCCACCTTGATACTTGAGAGATTTGGTCCACTGATTCTGAAAAAAATGGAGTCACAAGAAATTCACCAGAAAATTCAGGAATTGGATTATGATGATGATGTTCCAGAAGATGATGACATAATTGTCATTGAATAAATGAGTAAATTCTTGATACTGTAGGATTCACAGTTTGCCTGGTTTGTGTTGACAACTATTGTACTACCGTACCGTATACAGATAATAAATTTCCTTTATTTTCATTTAACAAATAAATGTGTACCGTATTCTTCTTCATGGAAAATAAGACATCCCCTGAAAATAAGACCTAGCGCATCTTTGGGAGCAAAAATTAATATAAGACACTGTCTTATTTTCAGGGAAACAGGGTAGCAACATCGTTAAACTATTTGAGGGAAAAACTAATAAAACTGCAAGGAGAATTAGATAAATTCACTGTTATAGTTGAAAAATCAACACCCTTGCATAAAAAATGGATGGATCCAGTAGACAGAAAATCATTGTTAATCTCAACATTATCATCAATCAATGGGATATAATTGACATCTATAGACTACTTCATCCAATAATAGCAAAGCACATATTCTTCTCAAGCTTATATGAATTATTTACCAAGAAAGACTACATTTCAGGATAAAACACATTTCAAATTTAAAAAGGAGAAATCATACAATATCTTCTCTCAGACAACACTGGAATTAAACTAGAGATTCATAAAGAAAACTGAAAATCCCATAATACATAGAAATTAAACAAAAATGTTTTTAAAACACCTGGGTCAAAGAAGATATGTCAAGATAAAATATGAAATATTTGGAACTAAATGAAAGAGAAAACAACTTATTATAACCTGTGGGATGTATCAAAAGTGGCACTGAAAGGGAAACTTAAAGCATTGAGTACATATCTTAGAAAAGAATGATCAAAAATCAGTCATCAAAGCTTCAATACAAAAATAAAACCAATTAAATCCATAGTAAGCAGAAAAAAAAATACAAATAATAGCAGAAATAAATAAAAATAAAAGCAGAAAATGAGGAGATAAAAAATTTAAAAAACCTGGTTCATTGAAAACATCAATAAAATTTATAAACCTCTAGCTAGGTTAACTGAAAAAAAAAATAAAAATGGGAATGGACACAAACTACTAGTATCCAAAAATAAAAGAGGAGCCCTGGCCAGTATTCTCAGTGGTTAGGGCATCAGCTTGTGCACTGGAGGGTCATGGGTTCCACTTCGGTCAAGGGAACATATGTGGGCTGCGGGTTTTGTCTCGGCACCGCTTGTGCTTGGGGCTCATGCAGGAGGCAACCAAATGATGTGACTTTTTCCTTTCTCTTTCTCTCTTCCTTTCTCCCTACTATTCTCTCTAAAAATCAATGGGGGAAATAAACCCTCATAAAAGGATTAATAATAAAATAAAAATAAAATAGGAAATAAAACTATGGAAATTAAAAGGGTAATTAAAATTACTATAAACAACTTATGTCCACAAATTTGAAAAATTAGGAGAAATAGGCCAATTTTTAAAAAGACATAATCTGTTCAAAAAATACATTAAAAGGAACAGAAATACAACTAGAAAAAAAAATATATATATATATATTAGAGGTCTGGTGCACAAAATTCATGCATGGGGGGGTTTCCCTCAGCCCAAGCTGCCCCCTTTCCAATATGGGACCCTCTGGTGATGTCTGACTCACAATATAGGACCTCTGGCTCCTAACCACTTACCTTCCTGTCTGCCTCATTGCCCATAACTCCTTCTGCCGGCCAACCTGATCACCCACTAATTGCTCTCCTGACAGCCTGATTGGCACCCAACTTCTCCCCTTGTTTGATTGCCCACTATTGCCCTCTCTGCCATCTTGATAGCCCACAACTGTCCTCCCCTGCTGGCCTGATCACTCCTAACTGCCCTCACCTGTCAGCCTGATCACCCACAACTGCTCTACCCTTCTGGCCTGATGGACCACAACTGCCCTTCCCTGCTGGCCTGATTGCTTGGCAGATACTGTGCATTTTTTCCACAACTACGTTCCATCATCTCCGCCCCCAGGTAGCCAGCGAGAGGTCACAGCCCCCCATCTGGGCCCTGTGGGAGGTTGACCACCAACACCCAGCCCCAGTTCCCTGTCCCAGCCCAGGGCCTGGCCTCTGATTGGGTGATTAGGGCCTACTGTCCCTTGGTCACTGTGGATTGATCAGTCAGTGTCAGGCCCCTGACCCACTCCCTCGGTGCCTGGGAGCCGGGTGACGGCTTCACTCCCTGCCATCATCACAGATCACTGTCTGTGGGGCAATCAGCGAGGCAATAGGGACCCTAATAGTACCAACCTTGGCCTGGTGCTGCCCCTGGTGGTCAGTGCATGTCACAGCGAGCGATCAAACTCCTACCTGAATGACTGCCCAAGGAGATAATGTGTGTTAGGCTTTTATTATATAGGATATGCATAGCCCATGGACATGGGCAATAGGATGATGAAGACCTGGGAGGGTAGGTAGGGCTGGGAGGAGAGTAGAAAGGAATAGAAAATTGGAGATAGCTGTAATGCTATCAACAATAAAAAATATATTTAAAAATGAAAAAAAAATCAAAGATGTCCTTGAAATTAGCTGAAGGTGCCAATCAAATCAATAAATATTTTGAATATTGACTGGAAGTATGATTGATGTATCACCAACTAAAAGGTAAATGATTCATCATAAAATGCATTGTATAAATCAACCATAGGACACTTATATGAGGGAATAAGAATTACAGATTAAAAAAATGAGGAAGCTCCAGGGTGTGTCCAGTCCATCTTGCCCAGTCCCGCCCCACTGGCCACCTTGTAATTAATTTCCTTTCAATGTGCTCAAATCTGTGCACCAGGACTATAGTATATGATCTAATCATATCATTATGTAATATATAAAAAAGGAAGCCTGGTGCACACAATTCATACACTCAGTGGGAAGGGTCCCTCAGCCTGGCCTGCACTCTATTGCTGTCTGGAAGCCCTCGGGAGATGTCCAACTGATGGTGTAGGCCTGTTCCCCGTAGGGAGCCTTAGTGCTGATGTGGATACTGGAGAGGCTCCCGCCACTGTCGTTACACTCACTAGACATGAGCCCGGCTTGTGGCTGAGCAGTGCTCCCCCAGTGGGAGCGCATTGATTACCAGGGCTCAGTTCCTGCATTGAGTGTCTACCCCCTGGTTATCAATATGCATCATAGTGACTGGTCTTTCTGCCAAAACTGGCTGACAGACATCCCCTCAGGGATCCCACTGGTGCATGATCAGGGCCTAGGGAGGGATGCGAGAGGTTGGCCAGCCAGGGAGAGACCACTGGAGGGCTCCAGGGCATGTCTGGCCCATCCTGCTCAATTCCAAATGGCTTGACCCCAGCAGCAAACTAACTTACTGGTTGGAGTGTCTGTCCCCTGTTGGTCAGTGCACATCATAGTGACTGGTCACTGGGTTGACTGTCTGACCCCTGGTGGTCAGTGAACATCATAGTGAGTGGCCATAGCATATCATTAGCATGTTAATTACGCTTTGATTGGTTGACCAGATGATTGGACGACAAGATTCTTAGCATATTAGCTTTTTTATTTTATAGGATGAGAAATATATATATATATATATATATATATATATATATATATATATATATATATATATATAATACTAAAGGCCCAATGCACAAAGATTCATGCAAGAATGGACTTTCCTGCCAAAACTGGTTTGGCTCAGTGGATAGAGTCAACCTGGGACTAAAAGGTCCCAGGTTCCATTCCGGTCAAGGGCATGTACCTTAGTTGTGGGCACATCCCAAATAGGGGGTGTGCAAGAGGCAGCTGATTGATGATTCTCTCTCATTGATGTTTCTAACTCTCGATCCCTCTCTCTTCCTCTCTGTAAAAAATCAATAAAACATATTTAAAAAAAAAAAAATGAGCCTTCTTTCCCCTGGATGCCGGCACCGCATTTGCTCTGGCCCAAAACTGCCTTCCCACCTTCCCAGGCTGCCCAGAGGTCCAGAATGGTTGGGGCAGTGTGGAACGCCTTTGTCATGGCCATGGCAATGATGCAAGTGTCCCATTTGGCACCTGTGTATGCAAATTAAGCACCATATTTGTTGGGTTAATTTGCATACACACTCCAGATTGGCTGGAGGGCATCATGAAGGCATGGTCAATTTGTATACTTCTCTTTTATTAGTGTAGGCAAAATTTAATATAGATATCATATGTTAAGTAAAATAGATAAATATAAATATAAATATATTAGAGGCCCAGTGCATGAAATTCATGCACAGGGGGTGGGGGGGTCCTCAGCCTGGCCTGCACCCTTGCAACCCAGGACCACTGGCTCCTAACAGCCCCCCTGTGTGCCTGCCTGATCACCCCTAACCACTCTGCCTGCCTGTATGATTGACATTAACTACTCTCCCCTGCCTGCCTGATTGCTCCTAATTGCCTCTTCCTCAGCCCTGTCACCATGACTTTGTTCATGTATATCTGGTCTAATTAGCATATTACCCTCTTATTAGTATAAATTATATATAAAATTAGTTTTGCAATATTAACATTTTGTTTAATATCATTTTATTATATATAAGGATCCGTTTTTAATTAAAGGAATAAGGAAGAAAAGAGTTTGTTCCTTTCCTCTCATATTTCATGCATTGTCATATATGTGTGTGTGTGTGTGTGTGTGTGTGTGTATACACATATGCTATATATATATATGTGTGTGTGTATATATATATATTTATATATATATATATATATATGCAAGCATATTATGCTAACCATACTTTTATTTTCCCACTTTCAATATGGTGCTTAACTCAAAGGCACCAATTGGTTTTCTTAAGCAAAGGCATCCACAGAAAAGGCAAAGTACAAGAAGTGAGAGTTGTGCAGTAATGGCCTAAGAAAGGAGCTAATGGTCCCACTCAGTGTGATGTTCATGTTCAAATTACAATTGATGAAAAAAATACTAACGAGACCATTAAGAATGCAAGTAGAATATAGGAGGTACCCATATAGTGGTAAAACTCCTGTTTCAATGTTCTGTTACATATATGTAACACACATTATAAAGGATATATAAGCAATTATTAAGATGACTGCATTTAGGTTAAGGGATGGGACTCTGACAGTAGGGAGGTAGACATACACATTTTTCTTTCCATTTAAAATTTAAATGTGGTATTAAAATACTTAGAGAGTGGACTGAAGCCCTTTATTATTAAATGAAGCCCATTCATCTTTAAAAGTAGCCACTTATTAAATTTGGTGTTAACTACTCACTAAATTTTTATTGAATTTATTAAGTGACATTGGTTAATAACATTACATGGGCTTTAAGTGGGTGGGGGGTCCTCATCCTGGACTGCCCCTCTCACAGTCCAGGAGCTCTCAGGGGAGGGAGGTGACCTGGAGATCAGGGAAAGACAACATCCCATCACACCTCTGATGCTGCCACTGCTGGCAGCACAAGTTTCAGCCAGCCCTTGTTACTTGAGCCTTAGGCAGCCCTCGGCAGCTGGGCAGCTGCCATCTTGTGGCTGTGGGTGCTGCCATCTTTGAGGGTGGGGTAATTAATTAGCATGTTCCCTTCTTATTGACTGTGGGTGCCTCCATCTTTGTGATGGTGTGAGGGTCAATTAGTATATTCCCTCTTTATTAGATAGGATTATCTGTATATTGCATTGTGTGCCCATCATCAAAATTCAAATAATCTTTCATCACTATATATTTGATCCACTTTAACCTTAATAATTTCATCCCCCTTTTCTCTGGTAACCACCAAACAGTGTTCTATGTTTATGAGACATTGTTTGATTTTCTTTCTTAAAAAATTCTTTATTATTTAAAGTATTACATATAGTATTACATGAGTCATTTTTCCTCCATTGACTTCTCCCTGGCCACCCCACCCCCTCATGTCTCAATCAATTGGTTATGCTTATATGCATGCATACAGTTCTTTGATTGATCTTTTACCCCCATTCCTTCCCTTTGAAGTTTGACAGTCTGTTTGATGCTTCTCTATATCTGACTCTATTTTTGTTCATCACTTTATGTTGTTCATTATATTCCACAAATGAGTGAGATCATGTGATATTTATCTTTCACCAATGGGCTTATTTCACTTAGCATAATGCTCTCCAGGTCTGTTCATACTTTTGCAAATGATAAGAATTCTTTCTTTTATACAGCAGCATAGTATTCCCTTGTGTAGATGTACCACTGTTTTATAATCCACTCATCTTCTGATGAGCACTGAGACTATTGCCAAATCTTAGCTATTGTAAATTGTGCTGCTTTGAACATAGGGGTGCATATGTCCTTTCTGATTTCTTGGGATATATTCCTAAAAGTGGGATTACTGGGTCAAATAGGAGTTTCATTTTTAATTTTTTGAGGAACTCCAGTCTGCCTTCCCACCATCAGTGCATGAGGGTGTTTATTTCTCCACATCCTAGACAGCACTTGCCATTTGTTGACTTGTTGATGATAACCATTCTGACAGGTGTGAGATGGTATCTCATTGTCATTTTGATTTGCATCTCTCAGAAGATTATTGACTTTGAGCATGTTTTCATATGTCTCTTGACCTTCTGTATGTCCATTTTTGTAAAGTGTCTATTTAAGTCTTTTGCCCATTTTTTATTAAATTGTTTATTTCCCTTTTGCTGAGATGTATGAGTTCTTTATAAATTTTGGAGATTAGGTCCTTAAAAGAGATAACATTGGCAAATATGTTCGCCCATGCAATGGGATTTCTTCCTGTATTGTTGATGACTTATTTTGCTGTGCAGAAGCTTCTTATTTTGATGTAGTCCCATTTGTTTATTTTCTCTTTAGTTTCCATTGCCCTGGGAGCTATATTGGTAAAGATATTGCTACAACATATGTCTGATATTTTGCTGCCTGTGGATTCCTCTAGTATTTTTATGGTTTCCCATCTTATGTTTAAGTCCTTTAGCCATTTTGAGTTTAGTTTTTTTGTTTTGTTTTGTTTTGTTTTGCATGTATCTGTCCAGTTTTTCCAACACCATTTATTGAAGGGACTGTCTTGACTCTGTTGTATGCTCTTGCCTACTTTGTCAAATATTAATTGAGCATAATGACTTGGGTCTATTTCTGGATTCTCTATTCTGTTCCATTGATCTATATGCCTGTTCTTGTGGCAGTGCCAGGCAGTTTTCAGAACAGTGTCTTTGTAAGATAGCTTGATATCCGGTATTGTGATCCCTCCTACTCTGTTCTTCTTTCTCAAGATTGATGTAGCTATTTGGGGCCTTTTTGTTGTTGTTGTTTCATATGAATTTTTGGAGAGTTTTTTTCTAGGTTTGTAAAATATGCCATTGGTATTTTAATGGAGATTGCATTAAGGCTATAGATTACTTTGGGTAGTATGAACATTTTAATGATGTTGATTCTACCAATATATAAACATGATATACTATTCCATTTGTTTACATTTTCCTCTATCAATTTTTTAAATGTTTTGTAGTTTTCTCAGTACAGGTCAGAATAAACTTAGTTTAGTTTATTCCTAGGTATCCTTTTTGTGTGTGTGTGTGTGGGGGGGGGGGGGATGGTAAATGGGATTATTGTTTAGTTTCTCTTTCTGTGAGTTCATTGTTGCTATATTAAAAAATCCATAGATTTCTGGATGTTAATTTTGTATCCTGCTACATTGCCAAATTAATTTATTAAATCTAGGAGGTTTTTTTTGTTTGTTTGTTTTTTATGGAGACTTCAGAGTTTTCTATGTACATCTGCAAGTAATAACAGTGTTACTTCTTTTCCAGTTTGGATGTCTTTTATTTCTTCTTATTTGATCACTCTGGCTAGCACTTCCAGTAATATGTAAAACAGGGGTAGTGAGAGTGAACATCCAAGTCTTATTTCTGCTCTTAGGGGAAATGGTTTTAGTTTTTGCCCATTGAGTATGATATGGCCTGTAGATTTATCATATTATGTTAAAGTATGATTCCTCTATTCCCACTTTGCTGAGAGTTTTTATCAAGAAAGGGTGTTGGATTTGGACAAATGCTTTTTCTGCATCAATTGATATGATTATGGGGGTTTTCAAAGTATTTTTATTGATTTCAAAGAGGAAGAGAGAGGGAGAGATAGAAACATTACTGATGAGAGGGAATCATTGATTGGTTGCCTCCTGCATTCCCCCTACTGAGGATTGAGCCCACAACCCTGTCATGTGCCCTTGACCAGAATTGAACCCGGGACCCTTCGCTAGTAAATTCTATCAAACATTCAAAAATTTTTGATGCCTATTCTTCTAAAACTGTTCATAAAAGTTGAAGAAAAAGCAATATTCCCTAATACATTTTATGAGGCCAACATAATCTTGATACCAAAACCTGAGAAGGATAACACAAAAAAGAAAACTGGAGTCCAATATCCCTGATGAATACAGATGCAAAAATCATAAACAAAATATTAGCAAAGCAAATACAACAATACATTAAAGAAACAATGCATCACAATCAAGTGGAGTTCATTCCAGGGACACAAGGATAGCTCAACATATGCAAATTGATCAATGTAATACACCACATTAATAAAATAAGGGGGGGGGAAATCATATGACCTTAATAGATGCAGAAAAAACATTTCAGAAGATACAACATCCATTTATGATTAAAACACTCAATAAAATGGGTGTAGAAGGAAATTACCTCATACATAGCAAACCCTTAGTCAATATTATACTCAGTGGTGAAAAATTAAAAGCTTTTCCTCTAAAATCAGGAACAATGCAGTGCTACCTACTCTCACACTCTTCCTCAACTGGAATACTAGATGTTCTAGCTAGAGAAATCAGACAAGATTTTAAAAAGGCATGCAAATTTGAAATGAAGAAGAAAAATGTCACTTTTTGCAGGTGACATAATTCTTTAACAAGAAAATCCTAAACACTCAACCAAGAATGCGTATGCATGCATATGAGCCTGACCAGTGGTCACAGACAACAGAAGTTTGGGGGCATGTGTGGGGAGGTTTTTGGGATGGGAATGGGGGGGATGAGGACAAATATGTGATACCTTAATCAATAAAGTAATTTTAAAAAGAACTATTATTATAAACAATAAACAACTTGTAAAGTTTTGGGACACAAAATCAATATAGAAAATTCTACTGCATTCCTGTATACTAACAGTTAAATGTCATGGGAAAAAATAAAAATTTCATTTGCAATCGAAACAAAAAAAAGTAAAATATTTAGAGAGGTAATTATTCTTATGCATCTAAAAACTCTTTGCTTTGCTAAAAATACTTTTCTTTGCTAAGTTTGTATTTTGCAAACAATATATTGTTTTAATAAATATATCCTATTTTATCATTAGTTAACCTGCTTTTATTTTCTTGGAATTATATTTCGAGAGATTATTTACAGTGAGACCCAATATTCTATTTCATTAATGTGTGCATTTGAGAACAAAGCATACTACATTCATTCATTTTTCTGGATAAGCACTGAAGTGCTCTCCAACTTTGTCTATGATACTCAAGATGTGGGGATGTTTCTCACATATGTCCTCAGACATGTGAGCAAGAATGTCTTCATGGCTTATATCTAAAGAAGAAATTGGAACAAGATGGTGGTCAAACAGACGGACTTGTTCTGAGCTTAGTCCCAGAACAGATAGAAGGAGTGTCTGAGAGTCGCTCAGGGAGTATTAATTGGTAAGCTAAGGGGTAGCAGAACTCTAAAAGAAGGTAAGAGTCCACTGGACAGGATTTCCTGACCAAGCAGCCAGCACTGCGGCAGTGGAGACCTCTCCTGGAGCTACGGGCTCAGAGGGAAAACTATGCCATCTTACCAAGAAAAGAGGATCTTCTCTGAGGCCTGAAAAACCCAGAGGAGACCATCGAACAGCTGTAATGCTCTAATTGGCGCAAACACGTGGATTCAAGGGTGTTCTTCAATCACCCCCATGGAAAGGTTAGAGTTTGAGGAGAAAAAGTGAGGGATCTGGGTCACCGCTGTGCAAGCAGCAACTGTAGCCTCTGCACACCCAAGCAGCTCTGCAGCCAGAGCTGTGCTGAAAGAGGCAGTGGCTGCAGAGTGCTGGGTTTGGTGTGATCTTCCCAAAAATCAGGACTTTTTTAAAACGCCAAGGGACACAGGACAAATTGTTAAGAATCGGGACTGTCCCACCAAAAGCAGAACATCTGGACACCTTGGTGCAGACCCATCCTGCGCCTGATCCCCTTCATCCCCTTGCTTCTGAGTACTAGAGAAGGACTGTTCAGTTTGGCATATCCTGGAAGAGTGCAGTGGGAAATTGCCTTCCTGGAAACAGGGAATCAGAGCAATAAGAGACAATCTGGGAGCCGGCACCCAGGCAGCCTGCCTTGACAAAAAATAGGGGCATAGAGAAAGAAGGCTAGAGCAGCCAAAAAGACTGGGAAGTCAAACCAGAAACACTGCCACCTAGGAGCTGAATTACAAACTGATCCCCCCCCCCTTTTTTTCCTTTCCTTTTTTTTTTTTTTAATTACTTTTAATTAATCAAAAATAAACAGACACAAATAACTAAGAAATAGCCTACTTAAAATTAAGGACTAGTTTACAAAACTGAGGTGCAGTGGAATGCAGGAAACTGCAATACTGTCTGGACCAAGAAACAGGTGTGCCAAATAGAATAACAGAGAAAGTGAATGACCACTACTGAACATTTTTATGCTAATTTTTCTATTTTATTTTCATTTTTTTCATCTTTTACTTAAGAAACGAATTTTTTTCTTTTCTCCTCACTTGATTTTATCTTTTCAATTATTACACTTTTCAATTTCAATCACCATTATTACTACTGCTATTTTGCATTTTTTTGTTTCCTTTTTCTTTTTTTTTTCTTCATTTTTTTCAGTACCATTTTATTTTCTCTTTATTTTACATTGGGATTAGTTTTCATTCTATTTTAATCTCTACTATAGCATTGTTCAACCCTATCTCAATTCGACCTTTATACCATCACTCTCTTACTAACGTTTACCCTTTTCATCTCCTGTTTATCTTATCCCTTTCCGCCTTTAGTTTTTCCCTATTCTTTCTGTATACCCCCTGCTAAAATTATCACCATATTGATAGACCTAATTTTCAACCCCTTGCTCCAAGTGCATAAATACCACTCTCTTCACTATATTAACTAGTTTAAAAAAACAAAACAAAAAACTGTTTTCCTCTCTATACTTTTGTTGTTGTTTGTGTGAAAGTTGATTATATTGAATTTTTATGCTTTTTAGTGAAATTGATATGCTTATTCTTTTGTTATTATTGTTGCTTAGTACTTTTTATTTACTTTGTTTTTTTATTTTTGTTTATCGTAGCCTTGCTTAAGAATAGTGGATATTGTAGTTTGTATTAATCTCCAGGTATTGTTGCTGGTATTTGCTGGGATTAGTGGTTGTTCTATGGGAATTTTCTACATATATATATATATATATATATATATATATATATATATATATATATATAGTTTCCCCTTTCTCTCTTAGTCTGCTTCTTGTCTCTCTCTCTCTCTCTCTTTTCCTGTTTCCCAATTTCATTTTGACACTACTTTTTTTCTTCTTTTTTCTGTCTCTTTATTTATCCCTCCCCCCCCCCCACAATCTTCTTTCTCTCCTATCCCCTAATTTGCCTTTCTCTAGTGGTTACCTTTATTAGAGGTTATTAATATCGCAAATACATTCATGCTCAGTGCCTTTTGTGTTGTACCTGGTAGTGTTGTATTTTGTGCCTTTAAATCAATGCAGGAGAAAGAAAACTACATAACCAGACATCCTGAAAAGAGAGACCATGGGGAGGCAAAGAAATAGCCTGCACATGAAAGAAAAGCAGGCATCACCAGAAAAGGAAATAAATGAGTTAGAGGCAAGCAACCTACCAGAGCAAGAATTCAGAGTAATGATCATAAGATGGCTAAAAAGAATGGAAGATAAATTTGACAAATATGAGTAAGAACCAAGAAGAAATGAAGAAGAACTACGAGGAACTGAAGAAGAACCAAGAGGAAATGAAGATGAACCAAGAAAAAATGAAAAATGACATCGCTATTATGAAGAACTCAATAGAAAGCATCAAGAGTAGACTAGAAGAAGCAGAGGATCACATCAGTGAGCTAGAAGACAAGATGGAAAAAAATACCCAATTAGAGCAGCTTCTAGAAAAAAAAAATTCAAAAGCAGGAGGAGAGCTTATGGGAGCTTTGGGACAATACAACACAAAACAATATTTGAATAATAGGGATTCCAGAAGGAAAGGAAAGTGAGGAAGACATGGAAAACGTATTTCAAGAAATAATGACAGAAAACTTTCCTGAGATAGATAAGAAAAAACCCACACAAATCCAAGATGCTTGCAAATTCCCCAGCAAAATGAATCTCAGGAGACCGACGCCAAGGCACATTATAATTAAATTGGCAAACACCAATGACAAAGTAAGACTCTTAAAAGCAGCCAGAGAAAGACAGAAAGTTACATATAAAGAAACCCCCATCAGACTAGCAATTGAGTTCTCAACAGACACTCATCAGGCCAGAAGGGAATGGGATGAAATATGTAAAGGAAGGGTCTGAATCCAAGAATACTGTACCTAGCAAGGCTATCAATCAAAATTGAAGGTGAAATCAGGAGCTTCACAGACAAAAAAAAGACTAAAGGAATTTATCTCCACCAAATCAACAATGCAAGAAATGCTAAAGAGTCTACTGTAAAAATAAAGAAATAGGAAGCAAAGAAGGAACACAGGGATATAGAATAAAAATGGTGTCAAATGAGTACCTATCAATAATAACTTTAAATGGAAAGGGGTTAAATGTTCCAATCAAAAGACATAGGGTAACAGATTGGATAAGAAAACAAGACCCATATATCTGTTGACTACAAGAAACCCACTTCAGAAAAAAAGACACACACAGACTGAGGGTAAAGGGATGGAAAAGTTTTTCCAAGAGAATGGAAATGAAAAAAAAGCTGGGGTGGCAATACTTATATCGGACAAATTAGATATCAGAGTGAAGGACATAACAAGAAATAATGAAAGCCACTTCATAATACTAAAGGGAGCAATACAACAAGAAGAAACAACCCTGGTAAATATATATGCACCCAATACAGGAGCACACAAATAAATAAAAACAAACAAACAAACAAACAAACAAACAAAAAAACTGCTGGAGGACATTAAGGGAGAGATTAATAGCAATACAATCATAGTAGGAGATTTTAATACCCCACTGTCAACTATGGATAAATCATCTAAACAAAAAAATCAGCAAAGAAATATCAATCCTAAATGACTCACAAGACCAGATGGAATTAATTGACATCTTCAGAACATTCCAACCCAAAGCCACAGAATATACATTCTTCTCAAATGCACATGGGTCATTCTCAAAGATAGACCACATGTTGGGACATAGGCAAAGTCTCTTTAAATTCAAGAAGATAGAAATCATATCAAGCATCTTCTCAGATCATAGTGGCATAAAACTGGCAATTAACTACCATAAAAATAATCCAAAGAAATCAAACACATGGAGACTAAACAGCATGCTATTAAACAAGGACTGGGTTACCAGAGAAATCAAGGAAGAAATTAAAAACATCCTGGAAACAAATGACCATGAAAACACAACAATCCAAAATCTATGGGACACAGCAAAAGCAGTTTTTAGAGGGTAGTTCATATCTCTACAAGCTTATTGCAAAAAAAAGAAAAAAAAAAAAAGAAAAATGGTAACAAATTATCTAACTCTACAACTCAATGAATTAGAAAAAGCTCAACAAAAAACGCACAGTATAAGCAGAAGGAAGAAAATAACAAAAATCAGAGCAGAGATAAACGACATAGAGACCAAAGAAACAATACATAAGATCAACAAAACCAAGAGCTGGTTCTTTGAAAGGATAAACACTATTGATGAACCTCTAGCCTGGCTAACTAAGAAACAAAGAGAGAGGACTCAAATAAACAAAATCAGAAACGAAAGAGCTGAAATAATAACAGACCCCGCTGAAATACAAAGGATTGTTACAAAATACTTTGAACAACTCTTCCAGCAAACTGAACAACCTGGAGGAAATGGACAGATTCCTAGAAAAATACAAACTTCCAAAACTCAATCAGGAAGATTCTAAAAATCTCAATAGAGCAGTGACTTGGGAAGAAATTGAAACAGTCATCAAAAACGTTCCAGCAAACAAAAGCCCAGGGTCAGATGGCTTCAGGAGAGTTTTACCAAATATTCAAGGAAGAACTAAAACCTATCCTCCTCAGACTATTCCAAAAAATCCAAGAGGAAGGAACACTTCCAAATTCCTTCTATGAAGCCAGCATCACCCTAATACCAAAACCAGATAAAGACAACTCAATGAAAGAGAATTTCAGGCCAATATCCCTCATGAACATAGATGCCAAAATCCTCAACAAAATTCTAGCAAATCAGCTCCAGCAGAGCATTATAAAGATCTTACACCATGACCAAGTAGGATTTATTCCAGTAATGCAAGGATGGTACAATATCCACAAATCAATAAACGTGATACATCACATAAACAAATTGAAAATTAAAAATCACATAATTAATCAATTGATGCAGAAAAAGCATTTGATAAAATCCATCACCCTTTCCTGATAAAAACTCTCAACATGGTGAGAGTACAAGGTTCACACCTCAACATAATAAAAGCTATATATGATAAACCCACAGCCAACATTATACTCAATGGGCAAAAACTAAAACCATTCCCTCTAAGAACAGGAACAAGACAGGGATGCCCACTGTCACCACTCCTGTTTGACATAGTACTGGAAGTACTAGCCATTGCAATTAGAGAAGAAGAGGAAATAAAAGGCATCCAAATTGCAAAAGAAGAAGTAAAGTTGTCCTTATTTGCTGATGACATGATATTGTACATAAAAAAACCAAAAGACTCCATTAAAAAACTAATTGACTTAATAAATGAATTTGGCAATGTAGCAGGATACAAATTTAACGCCAACCAATCTATGGCATTTCTATACACCAACAGTGAACTTACAGAAACAGAGACTAAAAAAGCAATTCCATTTACCATCACACCCAAAAAATTAAGATACCTATAATAAACTTAACTAAGGAAGTAAAGGACCTATATGCAGAAAACTACAGGACACTGAAAAAAGAGATAGAGGAAGAAGTAAAGAGATGGAAGAACATACCATGTTCCTGGATTGGTAGAATCAACATCATCAAAATGTCCATATTTCCCAAAGCAATCTATAGGTTCAATGCACTCCCCATTAAAATACCAACGACATATTTCACTGACCTAGAAAAAACTCCCCAAAAGTTCATTTGGAACAACAAAAGACCCGGAATAGCCACAGCAATCCTGAGAAAGAAGAGCAAAGTAGAGGGATCTCAATACCAGATTTCAAGCTGTATTTTAAAGCCACTGTTCTCAAAACAGCCTGGTACTGGCACAAGAACCGACATATAGAATTGAGAACCCAGATATCAACCTAAATCACTATGCTCAATTAATATTTGACAAAGGAGGCACAAATATACAATGGAGTCAAGACAGTCTCTTCAATAAATGGTGTTGGGAAAATTGGACAGATACATGCAAAAGAATGAAACTAGATCACCAACTTACACCATACACAAAAGTAAACACAAAATGGATACAGGACTTAAACATAAGACAGGAAACCATAAAAATACTAGAGGCATCCACAGGCCGCAAAATCTCAGACATTTGCCAAAAGAACTTCTTCACTGATACTACCCCTAGGGCAATGGAAGCTAAAGAGAAAATAAACAAATGGGACTACATCAAAATAAAAAGCTTTTTGCAGCAAAAGAAACCATCAACAAAACAACAAGAAAGCCCACTGTATGGGAGAACATATTTGCAAATGTTACAATTGATAAAGGTTTAATCTCCAACATTTACAGACAGCTTATACAAATAAATAAAAGGAAGATGAATGATCCAATTAAAAAATGGGCAATGGACCTAAATAGAATATTTTCAAAAGAAGACAGAAGGAAGGCCAAAAGGCACATGAAAACATTCTCAAAGTCACTAATTATCCCAGAGATGCAAATCAAAACAACAATGCGGTACCATCTCACACATGTCAGAATGGCCAAAATCAACAAATCAACAAACGACAAGTGTTGGCCAGGTTGTGGAGAAAAAGGAACCCTCATGCACTGCTGGTGGGAATGCAGACTGGTGCAACCACTGTGGAGAACAGTATGGAGTTTCCTCAAAAAACTGAAAATGGAACTCCCATTGACCCAGTAATCTCACTCCTAGGATTATATCCCAAGAAACTGGAAACACCAATCAGAAAGGATATATGCACCCCTATGTTCATAGCAGCACAATCTACAATAGCTAGGATTTGGAAACAGCCTAAGTACCCATCAGCAGATGATTGGATCAAAAAACTTTGGTACATCTATACAATGGAATACTATGCTGCCATAAAAAAGAAGGAATTCTCATCATTTGCAGCAACCTGGATGAAATTGGAGAACATCATACTGAGTGAAATAAGCCAGTCAATGAAAGAGAACCACCATGTAACCTCACTCATTTATGGATAATAAAGAACATTATAAACTGATGAACCAAAAGATAGATATAGACAGTAAAGCAGCAAGCAGACTGTCAAATTACAGCAAGGGGGGTAAGGAGATCTGGGGGAGATAAGAGAACAACTTAAGGACTTGTATACATGCATTTAAGTACAACCAATGGACACAAAACTCTGGGGAGAGAGGGTATGTTTGGGAGGTGGGGAATGGTAAGATATGTACACGGATAATAATTTAATAAAAAATAATAAAAAAATAAAGACTGGGAAAAAATAAAATAAAGAAGAAATTGTTGGGGAAGGGCTCCCACTGTCTGCTCATCTGCCCTGAGCAGAATGAGGTGGGCTATCTTTCTGAGAATGGGACTAAGCTTCATCATCCAGGGCTGAAAGATCTGTTTTCTTCATTTTTTATTCACTCGGAAATAGTATGTGCTTAAATGTGTGCGTGAGAGTGTGTGTGTGTGTGTGTGTGTGTGTGTGTGTGTGTGAGTGTGTATGTGTCCACATGTCCAGGCTCAGCTATGAACAGCATGTCAGATAACAATATTTAGAATTTAAAAATATATATATTTTATGTGTATTACATCTTGCTTCACCATAATTTGTTGAATTTTTGCCCTAATTAATTTTGCTATTCCTTTTTTAAATATGTTTTATTGGTTTCAGAAAGTAGAATGGAAAAGGAAACAGGGATAGAAACAACAATGATGAAAGAGAATCATTGATCGGCTGCCTCCTGCATGCCCCCTACTGAGGATTGAGTCTGCAACCCAGGCATGTGTCCTTGACTGGGAATCGAACTGTGATTCCACCGAGCCACACCAGTCAGACATTATTCCTCTTCTGAAAAATATATTTTTATTTATTGTTAGAGAGAAAGGACAGGTGATGGAGAGACTGAAACATCAATGATTAAAATCATTGATCAGTTGTCTGCTGCACATCTTCTACTGGTGGTCAAGCCCAAAACCTGGCATGTCCCCTGACTGCATCAAACCTCAAACCCACAACATTTCAATGCACAGATAACACGTGACCTACTGATCTGCACTGGCCAGGGCTATCATTATTTTCTTACATGAAGATTCCAAATAGGAGAGTACTTTTGTTGATTTATTCAATTTTTAAAAAAATATATTTTATTGATTTTTTACAGAGAGGAAGGGAGAGAGATAGAAAGCTAGAAACGTCGATGAGAAAGAAACATCGACCAGCTGCCTCTTGCACACCCCCTACTGGGGATGTGCCCGTAACCAAGGTACATGCCCTTGACCGGAACCGAACCCGGGACCCTTCAGTCCGCAGGCTCTACTGCTGAGCCACACCGGTTTCGGCTGATTTATTCAATTTTATTGAATTATTCATCAACTCCAATTCTTATGCCATGCTCTTTAAATTCATAGACTGTTAAGTAAAGTTGTGATGTTTGGTAGGACATCTTTCTTTTTTTAATTTTATTTAATTGTTTAAAGTATTACAAATAGTAGTACATGTGTCTCTTTTTTTACCCATTGACCTTCCCCCAGCCTCTCCTACCCCGCAGCACATGCCCTCACCCCCCACACCCAATGTCTTGAATCCATTGGCTGTGCTTATATTCAAGCATACAAGTCCTTTGGTTAATCTCTTACCTCCCCAACCCTCCCCAGCCTTTCCGCTGTAGTTTGACAGTGTGTTGGATGCTTCTTTGCATCTGTATCATTTTTATTCATCAGTTTATAATGTTCTTTATATTCCACAAATGAGTGAAATCATGTGGTACTTTTCATTCACTGACTGGCTTATTTTACTTAGAATAATGTTCTCCAGTTCTTCCATGCTATTACAAATGGTAAGAATTCCTTTTTTTTTACATCAGCATAGTATTCCGTTGTGTAGATGTACCTGTTTCCTAATCCACATTTCAATTAAACAAAAAGAAAAAAAGAAAAAAAAATTACCTAGTTACTTGTAGCTCTAGTTCTTTTAGGATCAACTGTGATTTTCAAAAATGAAATATGAAGATGGCGGAAGAATAGAAGGGTGGATTCTGAGCCCTCTCCAGAAGCAGAAAGAGAGAGCAACTGAGGGTCTTGTGCTGTGAGTGTTTATCGGCAAGCTGGGAGACAGCGAACACCAGAAGAAACTGCTGGGGGGCTGCTGAAAGAGGTACCCCTCACAGGGAAGCACCCACGCGGGCTGTGTCCCTGCCAGAAGCTACCTACCGGCTTGGAAGGGGAAACCTCGCCATCTTGAGAGGAAGATAGGATCGTGTCAGAGGCCTGAATATCCACAGCCACAGCGACCACCAAGCATCTATGACCCCCCAGAACGCGGATCCCAGGCGGCACGAACACCTACCCTCACAGGATTGCCCCACTGCTCAGCGAAAAGGTCAGATTTCGCGGGGAGAGGGTGGAGAGCGCTCACGGGGAAAACAAAAAGCCTGCGCGCACAGAGCGCGCTCCCAGAAGCTGGAGGACAAGGGCGGTGATTACAAGTAGAAGCCCCCGCTGTTGGGCAGTTGTCACCCTTGAAAGTGGACGGGGCTCCTAACAGGGGAGATATCTAAAGAGCAACACATTTGGATCCGGCTCGGAGGGATATCGGAGAGTTGTGGGAGATTGCAGTTGCTCGGACCTGCCCCCTCCCCCCCTCCATAGTTCCAGCTTCAGAGAGGACGGAAAAAAAAAAAAAAAAGCTGGAGAGGCTCTAGCAGGGGTCCTCAAACTTTTTAAAGTGGGGGCCAGATCACGGTCCCTCAGAGAGCTGGAGGGCCGGACTATATGAACTACTAATCCCTACTGTAACACCTTGGCTGCGCTCACTGCCCAAAAAACCTGGCGGGCCGGATCAGACTCCCCTGGGGGCTGCATGTGGCCCGCAGGCCGTAGTTTGAAGACCCCTGCTAGAGTCTGGAAGTGAACCTAGAAACACTGCCCCCAGAGGCTAATTCACAAATTGACTCTAGTGTAATAAAAACAAAGCAAAACCTGCCTAAAAATCAGGACTGGATCATAACAATGGAGGAAGCGAATGACCTTCATTACTGCAAATTTTAATTAAATTTTTAAAATTTTATTATTATTTTTTTTAATTTTTTAATTTTTGTTTTTTATTGTTGTTTTCATTATTTGCAACGTTTACTCAAGAAACTATTTTTTTTCTTTTTCCTCACTTGATTTTATCTTGATAAGTCTTACATTGTATATGTAATCAACATTATTAGTACTACTAATTTACCTTTTTCATCTTATTTTCTTTTGTTTATTTTCATTATTTTTATTTCATTTGATATATATATATATATATATATATATATATATATATATATATTTTTTTTAATTTCAGGATTACTGTTCTACAGCCTTTATGCCTTCACCCTCTTTCCAATCTTTTCCTTTGATACCCTGTTTATCTTAACCCTTTCCTGCTCTAGGTTTCCCCCATTCCTTCTGTCTACCCCCTCCTAAAATTTCACCCTACTTGTATATATCTAATTTCCAACTACCTGCTCCAAACCCATTCACACATCCCTCACAGTTGTCCTATTATAAAAACAAAACAAAACAGTCTTTCTCTCTAACTCTTTGAAGTTGTATGTTGAATGTTAACTTTACTGAAGTTGTATGCTTTTCTTTTGTAAGATTGATTTGCCTATGCTTTTTGTTTGATTGTATGTTTTTGTTAGCTGGGTTCTAGTCACCCTTATTGGTGGTTATTAATATCACAAACACATTTCTATTCAGTGCCTTGTGTGTTGTACCTGGTTGTGTTGTATTTTGTGCCTTTAAATCAAAGCAGGAGAGAGAGAACTACACAACCAGACATCCTAGATCATGGGGAGACCAAAAAACAGCCCGCATATGAAAGAAAAGCAGGCTTCACCAGAAAAGGAAGTAAATGATATAGAGGCAAGCAACCTACCAGAGCAAGAATTCAGAGTAATGATCTTAAGATGGCTAAAAAGAATTGAAGACAAATTTGACAATATGAGTAAGACCCAAGAGGAAATGAAAAAACCCCAAGAGGAAATGAAGATGACTTAAGATGAAATGAAAAATGACATCGCTACTATGAAGAACTAAATAGAAAGCATCAAGAGCAGACTAGAAGAAGCAGAGGATCGCATCAGTGAGCTAGAAGACAAGATGGAAAAAAATACCCAATTAGAGCAGCTTCTAGAAAAAAAAAATTAAAAAGCAGGAGGAGAGCCTACGGGAACTTTTGGACAATGCAAAACAAAACAATATTCGAATAATAGGGGTTGCGGAAGGAAAGAAAACCGAGGTAGATATGGAAAACGTATTTCAAGAAATAATGACAGAAAATTTTCCTGAGATAGAGAAGAAAAAACCCTCACAAATCCAAGATGCTCACAGAGTCCCAAGCAAAATGGATCCCAGAAGACCAACGCCAAGACATATTATAATTAAATTGGCAAACACCAATGACAAAGTTAGAATCTTAAAAGCAGCCAGAGAGAGACAGAAAGTTACATATAAAGGAACCCCCATCAGACTAACAACTGATTTCTCAACAGAAACTTATCAGGCCAGAAGGGAATGGGATGAAATATACAAAGTCATGCAAAGAAAGGGTCTGAATCCAAGAATACTGTACCCAGCAAGACTATCAATCAAAATTGAAGGTGAAATCAGGAGCTTCACAGACAAAAAAAGACTAAAGGAATTTATCTCCACCAAACCAGAAATGCAAGAAATGCTAAAGGGTCTACTGTAAAAAATAAAGAAATAGGTAGCGAAGAAGGAACACAGAGGTATAGAATAAAAATGGCATCAAATGAGTACCTATCATTAATAACATTAAATGTAAATGGTTTAAATGCTCCAATCAAAAGACATAGGGTAACAGATTGGATAAGAAAACAAGACCCATACATCTGTTGTCTACAAGAAACCCACCTCAGAAAAACAGATGCACACAGACTGAGGGTGAAAGGATGGAAAAAGGTTTTCCAGGCAATTGGAAATGAAAAGAAAGCTGGGGTAGCAATACTTATATCTGACAAATTAGATCTCAGAGTGAAGGACATAACAAGAGACAATGAAGGCCACTTCATAATACTAAAGGGAGCAATCAAACAAGAAGAAATAACCCTGGTAAATATATATCCACCCAATACGGGAGCACCCAAATACATAAAAAAAACTGCTGGAGGACATTAATGGAGAGATTAATAGCAATACAATCATAGTAGGAGATTTTAATACCCCACTGTCACCCTTCGACAAATCATCTAAACAAAAAATCAGCAAAGAAATATCAATCCTAAATGACTCACTAGACCAGATGGAATTAATTGACATCTTCAGAACATTCCACCCCAAAGCCACAGAATATACATTCTTCTCAAATGCACATGGGACATTCTCAAAGATAGACCAGATGTTGGGACATAGGCAAAGTCTCTTTAAATTCAAGAAGATAGAAATCATATCAAGCATCTTCTCAGATCATAGTGGCATAAAACTGGCAATTAACTACCATAAAAATAATCCAAAGAAATCAAACACATGGAGACTAAACAGCATGCTATTAAACAAGGACTGGGTTACCAGAGAAATCAAGGAAGAAATTAAAAACATCCTGGAAACAAATGACAATGAAAACACAACAATCCAAAATCTATGGGACACAGCAAAAGCAGTTTTGAGAGGGAAGTTCATATCCTTACAAGCCTATTGCAAAAAACTAGAAAAAAGTGTAACAAATGATCTAACTCTACAACTCAAAGAGTTAGAAAAAGAGCAACAAGAAAAGCCCAGTGTAAGTAGAAGGAAGGAAATAACAAAAATCAGAGCACAGATAAAGGACATAGAGACCAAAGAAACAATACATAAGATCAACAAAACCAAGAGCTGGTTTTTTGAAAGGATAAACAAGATAGATGGACCTCTAGCCAGACTAACCAAGAAACAAAGAGAGAGGACCCAAATAAACAAAATCAGAAATGAAAGAGGTGAAATAACAACAGACCACACCGAAATACAACGGATTGTTACAAAATACTATGAACTACTCTACTCCAACAAACTGAACAACCTGGAGGAAATGGACATATTCCTAGAAAAATATAATCTTCCAAAACCCAATCAGGAAGAATCTAAAAATCTCAATAAGCCAGTGACTTGGGAAGAAATTGAAACAGTCATCAAAAAGCTTCCAGCAAACAAAAGCCTAGGGCCAGATGGCTTCACAGGAGAGTTTTACCAAACATTCAAGGAAGAACTAAAAACTATCCTCCTCAGACTATTCCAAAAAATCCAAGAGGAAGGAACACTTCCAAATTCCTTCTATAAAGCCAGCATCACCCTAATACCAAAACCAGATAAAGACAACTCAATGAAAGAGAATTACAGGCCAATATCCCTCATGAACATAGATGCCAAAATCCTCAACAAAATTCTAGCAAATCGACTCCAGAAGAACATCACAAAGATCATACACCACGACCAAGCAGGATTTATTCCAGGAATGTGAGGATGGTACAATATCCACAAATCAATAAACGTGATACATCACATAAACAAACTGAAAGATAAAAATCATATAGTTATATCAATTGATGCAGAAAAAGCATTCGATAAAATCCAACACCCTTTTCTGATAAAAACTCTTAACAAGGTGGGAGTACAAGGATCATACCTCAACATAATAAAAGCTATATGTGATAAACCCACAGCAAACATCATACTCAATGGGCAAAAACTAAAACCATTCCCTCTAATAACAGGAACAAGACAGGGATGCCCACTCTCGCCACTCCTGTTTGACATAGTACTGGAAGTACTAGCCATTGCAATTAGACAAGAGGAGGAAATAAAAGGCATCCAAATTGGAAAAGAAAAAGTAAAGTTATCCATATTTGCAGATGACATGATATTGTACATAAAAAAACCAAAAGACTCCATTAAAAAACTAATTGACTTAATAAATGAATTTGGCAATGTAGCAGGATACAAAATTAATGCCAAGAAATCCATGGCTTTTCTATACACCAAAATAGAAACTGCAGAAACAGAGACTAGAAATGCAATTCCATTTACCATCGCACCAAAAAAATTAAGATACCTAGGAATAAATTTAACTAAGGAAGTAAAGGACCTATATGCAGAAAACTACACGACACTGAAAAAAGAGATAGAGGAAGATGTAAGGAGATGGAAGAACATATCATGTTCATGGATTGGTAGGATCAACATCATCAAAATGTCCATACTTCCTAAAGCAATCTATAGGTTCAATGCACTCCCCATTAAAATACCAACGACATATTTCACCGACCTAGAAAGAACTCTCCAAAAGTTCATTTGTAACAATAAAAGACCCCGAATAGCCACAGCAATCCTGAGAAAGAAGAGTAAAGTAGGAGGGATCTCAATACCATACTTCAAACTATATTACAAAGCCACTGTTCTCAAAACAGCCTGGTACTGGCACAAGAACAGACATATAGATCAATGGAATTGAATCGAGAACCCAGATATCAACCCAAATCACTATGCTCAATTAATATTTGACAAAGGATGCACGAATATACAATGGAGTCAAGACAGTTTCTTCAATAAATGGTGTTGGGAAAATTGGACAGACACATGCAAAAGAATGAAACTAGATCACCAACTTACACCATTCACAAAAATAAACTCAAAATGGATACAGGACTTAAACATAAAATGGGAAACCATAAAAATACTAGAAGCATCCACAGGCAGCAAAATCTCAGACATTTGCCAAAAGAACTTCTTCACTGATACTACCCCTAGGGCAATGGAAGCTAAAGAGAAAATAAAAAAATGGGACTACATCAAAATAAAAAGCTTTTTTACAGCAAAAGAAACCATCAACAAAACAATAAGAAAGCCCACAGTGTGGGAGAACATATTTGCAAATGATACCACTGATAAAGGTTTAATTTCCAACATCTACAAACAGCTTATACAACTAAATAAAAGGAAGATAAATAATCCAATTAAAAAATGGGCAATGGACCTAAATAGAACATTTTCAAAAGAAGACAGAAGGAAGGCCAAAAGGCACATGAAAACATGCTCAAAGTCACTAATTGTCCGAGAGATGCAAATCAAAACAACAATGCGGTACCATCTCACACCTGTCAGAATGGCCAACATCAACAAATCAACAAACGACAAGTGTTGGCGAGGTTGCGGAGAAAAAGGAACCCTCGTGCACTGCTGGTGGGAATGCAGACTGGTGCAACCACTGTGGAGAACAGTGTGGAGTTTCCTCAAAAAACTGAAAATGGAACTCCCATTTGACCCAGTAATCCCACTTCTAGGAATATATCCCAAGAAAATAGAAACACCAATCAGAAAGGATATATGCACCCCTATGTTCATAGCAGCACAATCTACAATAGCCAGAATTTGGAAACAGCCTAAGTGTCTGTCAGCAGATGATTGGATCCAAAAACCATGGTACATCTACACAATGGAATACTATGCTGCCATAAAAAAGAAGGAATTCTCATCATTTGCAGCAACCTGGATGTAATTGGAGAACATCATGCTGAGTAAAATAAGCCAATCAATGAAAGGGAAACACCACATGACCTCAGTCATTTGTGGATAATAAAGAGCATTATAAACTGATGAACCAAAAGATAGATATAGAGACAGTATATCAACAAGCAGACTGTCAAATTACAGCCGGGAGGGGAGGAAGATCTGGGGGAGATAATAGATCAACCGAAGGACTTTTATACATGCATATAAGTGCAACCAATGGACACAAAACTCTGGAGAGGGAGGGGATGTGTGGGAGGGAGGGGGCAAAAAAAAATCAAAAATAAAATATTATCTTACGTTTCATTAGAAATTTATTACATTTTATATTCATTTGATTAAACTGGGTATTTTAATTTCATTAAAAATGAATATTTTATTGCATTTTTAAATGCCTTAATATTAAGTTGTGTGTTAATCTCATATGTTTCTATTTGAAGTCAGTATCTTGTTTGGGGAGAGGCAAACATCGGATTTTTGATAACCCATAATGCAAAATGTTTCAAGAAAACCTAAATAGAAGGGGAGATTTCTTTTAGCCAAGACACTGAGAAGCTTATAGTTCCTTCAAGCTGCAGGTGCCCATACAACAGACCATGGCAGAGAGTTAAGTTATTTCCAGCTCTTATGTTCTTTATTTCCAAGTACCAGTGTGATGTAAGTGCTCTTGAATGATATCCAATTTACTTATTGGCCAAAAGACTGGTTGCTCCTATTATTTCTGCAAAATATACTGATATGTGCTCATAGCAGGCGGTATAGAATACTCTTAAATTTAGGTTTTCATTACTCATGCTGTGTGTTCATCAAGAGTAGTTTAGGTTATTTCCCAAACTATTTATCCCAATTATATATGTCAATTCAATAATATTTTAATTTTCATGCAAACCAATTTATGAGTGTGGAAAATTACATCTATCCCACAACATATAAGCAATATGTTTTAAAAAAAGATTAACAAAAGAGAGTATAAAAACCACAAATCAATCATTTGCAGTGTGGATGAGATAAGAATGAGAGAGAAAATCATCTTTAAGAAAAAGTCTTTGCTTTCTTTGTTTCCAGTTTACGGGGTGCCTGGATAAAGAAGATGAAGGGATTAGCTAAAGACTGATGCAAGCCCCATGGACATAAACAATAGTTCAGTGAAGGCCAAGGAAGGGGGAGGAGGAGGTAGAGTGGCCAAAGTGGGGAAGTAAGAGGGACACCTACAATAATATCAACATTTTTTTTAAAAAAAGAAGTAGAAATATAAAAGCTGCATTATAAATTCAATATATAACAAAAAATGAAATTTATAAGCTCAATCAAAAATGTATATTAAAAAAAAGTCTTGGCCCTGTGATAAAGTTTAACAAGTTAATTACCATGTATGGTTTTGCATTTTGGTAAAAGTAAAATATCAAGACACATAGTTTCTATAAATATATAATTTTAACCACTTATGCGTCTTGTGTTCCACTAAATGTGTTTGCTTACTCAGTGCACAGTTGTGACACTCAAAACTCAGTTAAATGATTTCTAAAAGGCTCTGGCTTCCCTTTGGCGCTTTAGCAAATGCTATCCGTGGCTCTAACCCTCTAACCCTCCCACCTGTAATGTGAATACCTACACCTCTCTTCTCCTCTAATAAAAATTCTCTGCCTGCTGTGGCAAACTCAGGGATTTTTAAAGAAATGCTTTGAAAGGAACAGTCTCTGCCTTCTTACAGCTCAAATTGAAAGTGAATTTTCCATAGAGTAAAACACAGATAACCTGAGAGCTTCTGAGAAACTCCATCAAACAGGCCTCTTGAAGAAATGCCTGTAGGCAGTGATGTTTTCTTCCTTCAGATCCAACCCACGTGAGTTACAAGGCAATATAGCATGGCATTGGCTGTGGATAGAACTAGTCAGAGATATTCCCTGAATTTTCAGAAAAAAAGTATATTTACAGTCTCATTTTAGATGCCTACCTCTGTTTGTATTTTTATGGTATCTATAAAACTGATTATGCTGAGGAGTTGGATCTTTTAAATTTTTCTAAGTGAGAAACTAATAAAATTTCCTTCCCCCAGCTGCTGGCTGTCTGCCAGGACTTTCCTTCATACTGAATCACCCCCTGGTGGTCAGCACACGTCATAGAGAGCGGTCGAACTCCTGGATGGTTGAACTCCCAAAGGGACAATTTGCACATTAGCCTTTTATTATATAGGATGTTATGTTTTTGGAGCTGCTATCATAAGTTATCTTAAATGTGATGGCTTAAAGTAACAGAAATTTATCTTTTCTTAGTTTTGAAGGCAGAAGATTGAAATGAAGCTATCAACAGGGTCAGCTCATTCTAAAGAGATAGTACATGAAGCGATTCCATGCTCCTAAATTCTGGTGGTTGCTAATAATCACTGTCAGTACTCACAGGGGCATCAGTAAAATTTCTGCCTCAATCTTCACATCAGCTTATTCTTTGTTTCTCTGTGTCCCTTTCTTTTACTTTTTAAGACATTCCCATTGAAATAAGAGCCTATCCTAAATTTGTATTACCTCATCTCTATCTTTAATTATTTCTGCAACAACTCAGTTTTCAAGATCACATTCATAGTTTCAGAATAGACAGGAATTTGGGGGGATCGTGGGGACCATTAACCCTCTTCAGTTGGCTCCATGTGCTTCCACTCAAATTCACATTTGTTCATGTATAAAATATTTTGAGATGACCGCAATGTGAATAAAAGTTTTAAGTTATACAAACATCAACTCTAAAACCAAAATTTCATCTAAGTCCTGACTCCCATCATCCAACTCTGGTGTGGAAGGGACCATGGGGATGGCCCATCCCAAGCACATTGTTTTTCCATCTGTGATCCTGTAAAACTGAAAAACAAATTGCTTGTTTCTAAAAGAAAATTGTAGGACAAATGTAGAATGGGCAACACCATTTACATAGGCAGAAGCTGGAAGAAACAAAAAGGTTGCCATTGCCAAATTCATTTGAAATCTAGCAAGGCAAATTCTTCTGAAGTTCAAGGCCAGAGACAAATAATCTGGTGCTTAGTGTTCTAGCCCATGGGCACATCCTATCTGGCTCCTGCCTCTGCCTCTGCAGCTCTGCTCTTGGTATCATTCTTTTTTTCTGAAAGGATAACAAATGCTGGGAGTGTTCTGGTTCATCACTGTGCCTTTCAGTCCAAGCTTCCAGGGTTTCTGCTGGAATGAAGCTCTTGAAAATCTTCTTGTACTATATATTTCTCCATGGTTTTATGCTATCAGACAAGGGAGTTCTCCACAGATTATTCCTAGATATTTATGCCTGCATTTAGCTGAGATTAAATTTATTATCATGTAACTAATTTCTACTACCAAATGTTTCTAAACCTCATTATCGATTTTTCAAAAGCATATTCTAGCTCCTCCCCCCCCCCCCCCCCCCCAATTCTGGAAAGGCTAAGATTTCCCAAACAACAAATACTGGTCCCTTTTTCTCTTCCTCCATCCATCCTTTACTTCTTCCTTCCTTTCTTTGTTTTGTTTTGTTCGTTTTTGTTTAATTGTTTTCTTTTCAATTTATCTCTATCCTCACATTTTATAAAATAAGGAACAAGGAGAACTCGACTAGGCTATCTTTCTCTGGGACATGTCATCAGCTAAATATCCAAGTTCATCAAGGACCAATTCTACTTTCCACCCAACAATAGAAAAAAACTTAGCCACGTTTCCTGGTACTCTATAACAATGGCCTTTTTCCAGTGACCAGTGACATTGTCTCATTTTCTTCTAACAGAAACACTTTTAATCTTCATATTACTACTAACATCTCATTTATTTTGACACATGTGTAGAAGCCTTCTCTATCACCTGGGCCACTTCATTGTGAGGCCTCTGCAGAATAACATTTAATGTCTATTTTACTACCAGTAGATCTTTAAAGACAATCTAGGCTTTCTCTATCATTCTTCTCAAAATTCTTCCAGCCACTTCCCATTACCCAATTCCAAAGTCATCTTCACATTTTTAGGTATTTTTTACAGCGGTGAAGCACCCCACTTCCCAGTAACAAAATCTGTATATTAGTCAGGGTTCTCCAGAGAAACAGAACTAACAACACCAACAGGAGAACACACACACACACACACACACACTCACACGCACATTCACACTCATACACACACACGGTTACAGAGGTTAAGAAGTTTCACAGTCGGCCATCTACTACCTGCAGGACCAGGAAAGTTAAGTTGGTGATACAATTTAGTGAGTCTAAAGCCCTGAGAATCAGGGAAGATGGGGAGCAATGCTATAAATCAGGTGTGATTTTGAAAGTCGGAGAACCAGGAGCGCCAATGATTGAAGACAGAAGAAGGTGGGTGTTTCAGCTCAAGCAGAAAAGCAAACTTGCCCTTTTTCTTCCTTTTTGTTCTAGTCATGCCCTCAAAGGATTGGGTGATGCTCAGGGACATTAATAGGAGCAATCTGTCTCACTCTACTGTCAAATGATAATCCCTTCCACACACATGGAAATCCTTTTTTTTATTTTTTTTATTTTGCTAATCCTCACCTGAGCATATTTTTTTCATTGAATTTTTAGACAGTGGAGGAGGAGAGAAAGAGAGATAAATCAATGTGAGAGAGCACATTAAATCATTTGCCTTCATGTGTGTCCCTACTAGGGACAGGGATTGAACTTGCAAACAGAATTGAATTTGGGACTTTTCAGTCTGAGGTCCTATGCTCTATGCACTGAGGCAAACTGGTTAGGGCAGGAAATACTCTTTTACCAGCTATCCAGGCATTATTTAGCCCAGACACGTTAATACATTAAATTAATTCACACAGATTCCACAGCAAATTATCACAAACTCAGTGGCAAACAACAACAACAAAAAAAGCAAAAACAAACAAAAATGAAACAACAACAACAAAAAAAGACACAGAAGTTTGTTTTCTCACCGTTCTGGAGACCAGAAGTCCAAAATATAGCAACAGAAGCATTGGCTCATTCTGGAGTCTCTAGAGGAGAAATTGCTCTTGCCTCTGTCCTAGTTTCTGTTTGTTGTCAGAAATCCTGGGTATTCCTACTTGTAAAAACATCACTCCATGGCCACATCACTTTCTCCTGCCTAATACTGAGTATTCTTCCATCTTTCTTATAAGGACACTGTCATTGAATTTAGGACTCAACTTAACCTGGCATCTATTTACAACTACAAAGGCATGATTTCTAAATAAAGTCACATTCTGATGTATCAGTTTTATGTGACTGTTGGTGGTTCACTATTCAACTTTCTAAATTTTATAAAATATATTAACAACTTTTTCTGTGTGGAATTAGCATCTTTCTTAACAAATTATGTTTGGTTTTATTTTTGAAATTATATATAATTTGTTACACTTGTTAGTGGTTTTTATTTTATGCTTGGGAGATCGTTATTATTTGCAGTTACATGATGTACCTGTGTTTGGATCTTGAGAATGAAAAGGTTGAGTGTGGTTACTGGTATTTCAGAATGCAATGCTATTTATTCACTCTGCCAAGGCAATGTGAAGAAGAAAGGTCTCTGGGTTTTAGAATAAGAAGGTCATGAGTTTTATGTCCATTATATCTCAATAAAACTGGGAGAAAAGGAGAAAGTCTTGGGTTTCAATCCTATCTCTTTTACTGTATGGGTTTTTTGTTTTTTTTGAGATTTTTTTCCCCACTTATTAAACTTAAATTTTTCCCCCTGCAAAATTGTTCTTTTCAGCAGGAGAAATTGTGAATATCCTAATCTCTTCCACTTCCAACCTGTGTTTTGTTTTGGGTTTTGTTTTGTTTGTTTTTTTAGAATTTTTTTACTTATTCAATTTAAATTTTTCCACCTGCAAAATCGTTCTTTTCAGCAGGAGAAATTGTGAAGATGAGCTTTCACCCACTATCTTATTGTTTAAAAACTAAGATAATATTTTGAAACTGAAACTGTTTGTCCTTACCTACTGGTGAGGAGGGGGTTGTTTATCCTATTGCCATTTGTGTTTGCAAAGTAGATGAATGAATGCAGCATACATGATTCATATTAACAATGAAAATATAGCTCCCACACAGGTTTCCCACTAGCTTATATTATTCAGGCTTCAGTGCACAATGCACATGCTGAATATTTAATAACTGAGGAAAAGAAGACCCAGATGAAAGAACATTGAGTTGTCATACATATGCCTGGAAAACCCTTATCCCCTGACGAGAGAGCACAGACTGGGTCTGTCAATGGCAAAATACAGCATTTCTACACCTCTAGTTCAATGTCACTGCAGAGTGCAAATGACATATTATAACAAAGAATGGTTTACTATAGAACATGAAAAAAAATCGTATTCCTTTGCTAAGAATTCATATTGAAAGGTCATTACAGTGCATGTAACCCCCCCCCCCCTCCCCCGAAGCTGCTTAATGCTCTTTCTCTTTTCACTCCAATATCTTCAGGTGGGGAGAGTGGGCAAGTATAATTAAAAGCAAAAAAAAAAAAAAAGCAGCAGGTTGTAATTTGCATAGAGGTACAAGAAAAGCAAAGTAATGAAGATTTGCTTGAGGAAATACCGTTGATCAACCAAAAAATAATGGAGAAATTATAAAATTAAATGTCTGGCTTTGCATTTTGCTTGTAGAGATGTTGTTTTCCTCTTTATTCTCCTTCCCTCTTCCCTCGCTGTCTCCGTGGCGAGGCATGAGCGTCTCCCTGGGGCAAAGGCTGCTCCTCTAAGCACATAAAGACTTTATGAGATACAAAGTTTTCCTGAGAAAATGAGATTTTTCCAATTCAGTTCACCCTCAAAACGAAATTAGCTTGGTGTATTATGTGAATTGTGGTGGGTTTTTTCTCTCCCTTTTTATAGTCAGCATTTTGGCTGTATTGCAAAGACTAAGAGACTATTGGGGTAAGAAAACAGACCACAAAGAATTCACATTTATTTGGAGAATGGGAAAAGAACCATCAAAATATATAAACTTAGCCAACCTCTTTAGGGAATAAACTGTGAAACTGTATTTTTCTCTTTATTTATAAACTGTCACATTTTCAAGTCAGATATTATTTTTATATCTTTCCTGCTTTCGTTGTGTTCTTATTTCTGTACCCCGAAGCAATAAGATGGTGTTAGCATTTTTTCTCATTATCCGCCTTCATTGTTGTTACCATATTTAAATTTAGCATAATGTCATGTTCACCGTTTGGCAAGCCCTGAAACTCAAGGTTAGAAATTCTCTAAAACTGATTGCTAGCTTGAAGGTCCCAAATGTGTCTAAGGTCACATAACCGCCTATCAATTTTCTGAGACAAACACTTGTAGCCCTGGACATTGCAAAACCCATAGGCAGCCAGGGAACTATTGAGTTAATCAGTTCTTTTCCCCAATCTAATAGAGATAGGAAATTAAAATGGGGAATATAGATGGGAATTCATTCTATTTCAAATGTTCGCAACTTTTTAGGTATGCACAAAGTGCACTATATCTTTCTACACCAATTTTTCAGACCCTGGTCCATTTTACTATGTCTGGAAGTATCCTCCTTCTTTAAAAAAATATATGCCTCCAGAAAATTTTGGAGGCATTGAAATTGAAGGATGACATAATATTTATTTATTATGTGGATAACTGTAGGACCACAACATAAGAAAATACAAAAATAATTTAAATAATAACAGTAATTGTTCCTCAGTGTTGGAATTTGATTTTTTTTTCTAGCTTTTAGTTTTAATTCATCTGCTATACTTTAATCTTTTTATCTATTTATTTCTAAAATATATTTTATTAATTTTTTACAGAGAAGAAGAGAGAGGGATAGAGAGTCAGAAACATTGATGAGAGAGAGTCATCGATCAGCCGCCTCCTGCACACCCCCCACCTGAGATGTGCCTGCAACCAAGGCACATGCCCTTGACCGGAATCGAACCCGGGACCTTTCAGTCCGCAGACCGACGCTCTACCACTGAGCCAAACCAGTTTCGGCCATCTGCTATACTTTAAATGATAAAGTTTTCTAATCACAGAAAGAATTACTGTGAAGCCATACATTGAAAAACAAATTTTATATCAAATCTCCTACAACTTTGCATTATACATTTTTGTGTTCATATATAAAACTTCCCTAATTAAACTAAATTGAAATGTTCCAATGACAAATATTGGTTACATTGCATACTAAGGTCTGTCCATTGTCCATTCATTTATTTATTCAAAAATATATTGAAGTGTCTGATAAATGTGTAACGTGCTGCTGGACACACAGAAGTATTTGACACACATTTACTACTTTAAGAAAAAAAATAAAAGGATGCCAGTCACTTTCCTCAGGAATGAGATTATTGAGGGGATAAAAATAATTCCCCTTTTCTCCTTTTAGTGTATATCTCATATATAGTCTGGCAGCTCAAGGGATTATAAATCCAGGTATCATTGTTTACATTTTCAAAACATCAAAACAACTCATCTCTTAAAAAATAAAGAAAAATAAACTCCATCTTTATGGCTTTTTTTTTTTTTTTTTTTTTGCCATTTTATCTTTCCCTCTAACCATCCCTTTACCATGTTGGCTCATAGAAAGACAGTGCACCAATTCATGCAGGGTGGCTGCTGACGGCCATTTCTAATGCTGTAACAATCAGTCTCTTTCAATGCACGTGCTAATGCACACACAGATTTTGTTCTCCCAGTCAGGACGTAGTATGTTCATTTTGTAAATGTGTGGAAATGAAGTAGATTTAAGAAGTTTCTCCTGGGCCCCAGTCCAGCCTGTGGAGAAGCTGCCCTGGCTCCCCACCCCCTTCAGCATGCCCAGGAGTGGCACCGCACTGACCCCATGGGTTTCAGCGCTGTCTGTGTTGTCAGTGCACACTGGAGGTAGGGAACATGACAGTGAACTCCTGAAGCCACCCCTGTGCTGAGATCTAGAATGGCAGCGAGACAGTTTTAAGAAGGCTGCCACCGTCTCAGACAAAAGCTCTTCTTCTCTCTGTTTTTGAAGGTATGTTAGCCTAAGGAACGCATTGTTTTTCATTGCTTGTTAGTTTTACTATAATGGCCTAATTCGACTTCAGTTTCTATGATTCTAATATGCCATTACTTGTGCCAGTGGTTTATTTTTCTTTCTTCTTAAGGTTTTACATGGAATGAATGTACAATACTTTACTCATTTAACATGAACATTTATTGTTTTCCTTTTTTTTTATTATTATACAAACAGCATACACACTCACACTAATGCATCCACACATGACGGAACTGTGGACTTCCTTGTTCCTGCATCCATGTTTAAGAGTTTCTCTAGCATATATAATTAGGAGTGAAAATGTTAGTTCAATATATATGTTACTATGCAGTAGCACAATAAAATGCCAAACGTTTTCTAAAAGGGCTGTAGCAAAACACACATCTAGGAATAGGCCATGTAAATTTGTTTTAACATGTATCCTCTTGAATGCTTGGTGTTGCTAGATTGTGCAATTGTTAGAAATCTGGTAGATATTAAATTATATCAAGTTATAACTTTAATTTCTATTCCTCTGATTATTAAACAGGATGAGCATCTTTTCTTATTTCCTCTTCTGTGCAACACCTGCTTACACTTTGTTCTTAAATTGAATTATATACACGTTTTCTAGTGAGTTTAAATTTCTGAGCCAAAAAACAAGTTATTGTAGATGTTCTCTGCAGAATTGAGGCTTACATTTTTAATTACTTTATGATGATTTGTCTTATTGATATCTTAAATCTCAATTATTTTCTTTTGTGATCAGAGTTGCTATATATTGTTTAAGATATGTTTCTCTACTCTGATAAACTAAGTATTTCCTTACATTAACTTAAAAAATATTAAAATTTGGGCTTTAAATTTATGTCTTTTATACACTAGAATTAGTTATATGTGATTTAAGATTATGATCCAACTAATTTTCCATGTAAAAACTAAACCTTTTAATGAACAGCCATTCTTCTCCTTACTGATCTATACAGCCATGCCTATTATTTGAAATTTTCATATTATTTATGGGTTTGAGTCTAGTTTCTCTTTTTGTTCCATTTATCAATGTCTGTGCCTATATCAAGTATCATAATAAATTATATATCTGAATATATGATAGGTAATCTCAAATACCTTATTCTTGGATTGTGCTCCATCACACAAGTTTTACAATCAGTTTGTCAATTTACTTACAAAAATAATACTTTTTTTTTAAACAATCAAACAACTGGAAGAACCAGAATGACCGATCTCCATGATGTGTACTGACCACCAGGGGGCAGATGCTCAATGCAGGAGCTGCCTCCTGGTGGTCAGTGTGTTCCCACAGCAGGAGCGCTGCTCAGCTGACCAACCCATCCCATCAGCCCACCAGCCCGCTGGCAGCCACTCCCTCCCTCAGTAGTCCTGCAGGTCCAATCTACAGAGAATGGGCCAGGCACCACATGCCTCCTGGAAGTGGGCCTCAGGCACCGGGCCACTTCCCCTCACTAGATGCTCTGCTAGGAAGAAAGGATATAAAAGTGGCTGCCAGTGGGATGAATCCAGATCCTGGGGTTGCAAGGGCATCTCACCATCCACCTAGAGGGCTGATTGTGTCCCGCCACCCTGCCTCGGGACCCCACCTGTGCAAAAATTCTTGCACCAGGCCTCTAGTGTTGAATAAGAGAGGTGAAAGTGTATATTCTTGCCTTGTTCCTGTTCTTAGGAGAAATGGTTTTAGTTTTTGCCCATTGAATATGATGTTGGCTGTAGATTTGCCATATATGGCCTTTATTATATGTTATGACCTCTCTATTCCCACTTGGCTTTGAGATTTTACCAAAAATGTTTGTTGGATATTGTTGAATGCCTTTTCTGTGTCTATAGATATGATAATGTGATTTTTGTCTTTCATTCTGTTTATGTGATGTGTCATGTTTATTGATTTGAGAATATTGTGCCACCTTACATCCCTGGAATAAATCCCACTTGGTCATGGTGTATGATCTTTTTAATATAGTGCTGGATCCACTTTGCTAATATTTTGTTGTGGATTTTAGCATTTTTGCTCATCATGGATATTGGCTTGTAGTTCTCTCTTTTTTTAGTGTCTTTATTCCATTTTGGAATTAGAATAATGCTGGCCTCATGAGAAGAACTTGGAAAGTTTCCTTCCTCTTGGATTTTTTTTTTTTTGAATAGTTTGAGAAGGATAGGTATTAATTTTTCTTTGAAGGTTTGGTAAAATTTCCCTGTCTAGCCATCCTGACCAGGGCTTTTGTTTGCTGGGAATTTTTTGATTACTGATTCTATTGCATCAGTAATTTATTTATTTTATCCACATTGTCTGGCTCATTGACATATAGTTGTTCATAGTATTTTCTTACAATCCTTCCTATTTCTGTGGTGGCAGTGGTTACTTCTCCACTTATCCTTTTGACTCTGTTTATTTGGGTGCTTTCTATTTCTTGATGAGTAAAGATTCATCAATCTTGTTTATCTTTTTAAAGAACTATTTTTTTTGTTTCATCTATCTATTGTATTTTTTTAGCCTCTATGTCATTTATTTCTATTCTAATCTTTATTATTTCCTTCCTCCTACATACTCTGGGCTTTTTTGTTGTTCTTTTTCTAATTATTTAAGTTCCAATATTAAATATCTTATTATTTAATTTAATTTTATTCTATTCTATTCTATTCTATTCTATTCTATTTTATTTTATTTTATTTTATTTTATTTTATTTTATTTTATTTTATTTTATTTTATTTTATTTTTTTGGTGATAGGCCCATAGATCTATGAACGTCACTCTCAGGAGTGCTTTTGCTGTGCCCCAGATATTTTTAGATTATCATTCTTTGATGTGCCACAGAAGTTTAGTAATAAGTTTAAGTGCCATGGAATGAAAAAGGTTGAAAATCACTGCCATAATCTATTTAAACTTTCTCTAATTTAATGGATAAAAATAGTATTAACTATAGTTTTGATTTATAATTACTATTATTTTGACTTGATATGTGTTTTGTTGTTGTTGTTGTTAATCTTCACCTAAGGATATTTTTATTTGTTGAGTTTTAGGGATAGAGTGGAAGGGAGGGAGGGAAGGAATAAGGAAGGGAGGAAGAGGAAAAGAGAGAGAGAGAAAGAGAGAGAGAGAGAGAGAGAAAGAGAGAGAGAGAGAGAGAGAGAGAGAGAGAGAGAGAGAGAGAGAGAGAGAGAAAGGGAGAGAGAGAAACGTCCATGTGAGAGAAACACACTGATTTGCTTTTCCACTGTGCCCTGACTGGATTGAACCTGCAACCCAGCTGTGCTCCCTTGACCAGGAAGAGAACCCACAACCCTTAGGTCCAGTGGTTGATGCTCTAACCACTGAAAAACACTGTCCAGGGATGATTTGATGTCCTATTGCTCATTTTGACAACCCCTGATAATCAGTTTCCTATTATATCCTTGTGGACAATATTGTGATAGAGAGGAGGAGAGTTGATATTGCACTGGGGCAAAAAAACATAGTGTGTGCTATCATCCTTCTCACATAAATGCAAACTGCTATAAATATCTTTAATGATTGAGATGAAAATAAAATGCAGTTACCATGTCGGTCATTGTACCAAATACCAGATGCTGTACAATAACTTTTTCAAATATCAGTGTCACAACTCACAATGTGGCGTCACAAGTTATACTTTTTGAAGGCAATAATGGGAAACAGACTAAGAGACCACTGTACTTTTAAGAAATTGACAATGATTTTAATTGATAAAATTACTTCTGTGATAAAACACTGCTTTTAATATTTTATATTAGTTAAATAGGGGCAGCTTCAGGAGCCCCCACTTGATACGTCGTGTATAATTACTCTTCACTTTCAGAAAACAATTATAAAGTGAAAGTAGCAAACAAAACCATAAATTTCTACATTTCTTTGAAGAGACTAATAAAATAGCAAACATCTGTCCTAACCTGTTTGGCTCAGTGGATAGAGCATCAGCCTGCGGACTCAAGGATCCAAGGGCATACACCTTGGTTGTAGGCACATCCCCAGTAGGGGGTGTGCAGGAGGCAGCTGATTGATGTTTTTCTCTCATCGATGTTTCTAATTCTCTCTCCCTCTCCCTTCCTCTCCGTATAAAATCAATAAAATGTATTTTTTTTTTAATAGCAAACATCTGACAGCATTGAAAGAGTTAGAGGCAAAGGATAAAACATACAAAAGTGTTTACTCAGATAACGTTAGGTATAAAAGGAGATATATTTAACTATACTAAATAGTAAAAATAAAAACAAGATACATTTAATCTAAAAAATATATCAATATGTTTGAAAACTCTTAAAAGGAACGATTTCCTAAAAACATACACTAAGAAAATTTGCTAAATGGAAATAATTAATATAAATAAACCATAATATTCTACTGGTGAGTTTTAAATGCTCACTGATAACAACTTCACTAGTCACATAGGGCCACAAGATAAGTGGGGAAAAAGGGGTGCACTCTCCCTAAATCTTCTTCTACAGTCACTATAATCTCTAAACCAAACCAGCCAAGTACTATATTCACATTATAATTTCACTCATTAATACAGATGCAAATGTTTCTAAACTATTATCAAACAACTAGAGGCCCAGTGCATGAAATTCATGCATGGGGGTATGTGTCCTTCAGCCCAACCTGTACCCTCTTCAATCTTGGACCCTTGGGGGATGTTCAACTGCTGGGCCTAAACAGGCAGTCAGACTTCCCTCTCAAAATACTAGACTGCTGGCTCCCAACTGCTTGCCTGTCTTCTTGATTACCCCTAACCGCTTCTGCCTGCCAGCATGATCACCCCCTAGCCATTCCCCTGCCAGCCTGATCAGTGCCTAATGCTCTCCTGGTGGCCTAATCACCCCAAATGCCCTCCCTTGCATATTCCCTCTTTATTAGATAGGGATTTTTCTTTAACATATTGGACAGCCTTAACTGGTTTGGATCAGTGGATGGAGCAATGGCCTGCAAACTCAAGGGTCCCAGGTTCGATTCCAGGCAAGGCCATGTTCCTTGGTCGGGGACACATACCCAGTGGGGACTGTGCAGAAGGCAGCTGATCAATGTTTCTCTCTCATAGATGTTTCTAGCTCTCTATCCCTCTCCCTTCCTCTCTGTAAAACATCAATAAAATATATATATAAAAAATAAATATTTAAGATTTCTCCATATCTGCCTGGCTGGTGTGACTCAGTGGCTGAGAACCCAGGCTGGGCCGGGAGCGGATCTCTGTGTGGGTCTGCGCATCTCTGCTGGCCTGAGACCCCAGGCAGGAGGCATGGGCTCAAACCGTTGCTTGGTGCTGGAGCATTCCCAAGTGGCTGCAAGTGGGGCAGGAACATTCCTGACCCATCCCTAACCACTTGGTGCCTGCACTCATAGGCCCTGAGTGGCCAGGAGGCATTCTGGGACCCCTGCCACTCAGGGCCTATGGGCCTACAGGCTAGGAGCAGCCTGGGTCCAGAGGATGTTCCTGTTGCCCGGGAAACCCAAGCCCCGCTCCTGTTCTCTGTGGCCATAGCCATCTTGGTTGGGTTTATTTGCATACTCGCTCTGATTTGAGTGGTAGGCATGGCTGGTTGGCATGGCTTGTTAGTGTAGCGGAGTGATGTTTAATTTGCATATTGCTATTTTATTAGGTAGGAAATTCAGAAATATACAAAATAATAATGTTATATGATAAAGCTCTCAGGTATGCCATAAGAACATTGAAAAGGCTATTGGTCTTCTTTACAGTGTCATAAATTTAAGGAAAAATACTTAAAATTATCAGAATAAATGTTGAAAGGGTATTTAATCAATTTTAGGACCCATTTGCATTAAAGCCCTCAGAAACTAGAAGGAGTGGGAAACTATTTTACACAATATATTTTCTGCAAAATACATACCATGACTAACTGTAGAACAATCAAACTTGTTATTTTCATTTGAGAAACGAGAAAAAGGTGTTAATTATCATTTCTTCTAAAAATAGAGAATAGAGACTCTGACCAAACAAGCAGTATTAACAAATAACAGGAAGAATGTTTAGAAGAAAGAAACAAATGTGTCATTAACTGAAAACAATATGATTCCCCACAATTAAAAAGAGATGATATAAAGACAAGTTTAAAGAATAAAGTTCAGAAGATATGCTAGTTATAAGATAAATATTTAATTAAATCTATTTATCAATTTATAGAGCATATACTTTTAATAAGCATACATGTAGCCCTGGCCAGTGTGGCTCAGTTGGTTGGAACATTATTCCAGGGCACACACTTAGGTTGCAGTTTTGATACTCGGTAGGGGAGGCAACCAATTGATGTATCTCTCTCACATCTCTCTCTCTCTTTCTCTCTCTCTGTCTCTGTCTCTGTCTCTCTTTCAGTCTCACTCCCTTCCTCCCTCACTCTCTAAGATCATTGTTTAAAAAAAAGAATCATACATGTATAGTAACCATGAAGTAAAATAACCTAGGGATAAATTTAATAAAATCTGTGCATTAACCCAATTGAAGAGAAAATCTTGCATTTGTATGCACAAATACATATTTTTATGAAAGACACGGTATTGAATATATGTTCATTATTCTCAAATGCCTCTACATATGGATTTAAGTTTAAAAATTTAGGATATTTCATGGAACTTAATAGTTTCTAAATTGTACATCAAAAAGAAATAACCAATATTAGTTGAGGTTGCAACATTTTGCAGAATAGCCAAAATGTGAAAATAACCCACAGGATGAATGGCTACATAATATACATCCAAAAGATAGGCTATTACTAATATGTGGCAGTGAAGGTACTGAAGAATTGATGATACTACAACATGGATTAACTCTGTAAACATTATGCTAAATGAGAGAACTTTCACAGAAGAACACATTCCACTTTCATGAAATGTCCAGAATAGGCAAGACTCGAGGAACGGAAAGTAGATCAGTGTTTGCCTATGGCTCCATGGAGGGTAGGAAGTAGAAAGTGACTGTTATTGTGTACAAAGCTTCTTGATAGGATGATGGAAATGTTCTAAATTTGGATTGTAGTGGTGCTTTACACATGCTAAAATGCATTTAATTTTACACTTAAAATTGGTGAAATATATAGTATAAAAATTATATCTAATGAAGACCTTAAAGTAATATTAGCTATGACATTTTTGCAGAAAACTGGCTCTTATTATTATGATAGCATGCCTTTGACATTGATTTACAAAAAACAAAATAAAACCAATAGATTAGAGATGGACAAATGCACTCATGAACATTTAAGTAACAAAATGGCATTTTAGATAATTTAAAAAATATATGAAATATTCATAAAATGATTCTCAAATAAACAAAATTAAACCTATTATGTGATATAAAAATGGGTTAAAGACAAATTAACACCTTGATGGGAATATAGTAAAATAGGATTTTTTTAATATAGGAAAATAATTATCAATTTAATAAGCAAACAGAAAGTACAAACCATGCAAGAAAAGAATGATACATTTGTCTATTGGCAAGTATAAATTCCTGTACATCAAAAAATACCCAAGGTGACATGCTACACCACAAAGTGTTATTTGCAACAAATACATTACATGAAAAATTAATATCCAAAATAAATTAAACAACAAGAACTGCAAACAAGTAGGAATAAGATAAATTTTCTGAAAAGGATTATGAATAGTTAATTAAGAGAAAATTAAATTCAAACTAACAAACTTATGAAAATTTGCTGATTCTCACAGAGATTAGAGAATATAAATTAAAATAATAATGAAATTTGTTTCACATTCTTATTCTTTTATTTTTCAAAGGGTGGAAGGGATGAATAACAGGCAATACTTGGCCTTGATGAGGAGAGGTAGAAGTACCTGTCTATCTTAATATATTACAATAGAAGTATCTGTCTATGTTAATATATTACAGATGTTTATGATCTATATTTTTAAACAGCAATTTATTTTTATATTAAAGTTGATAACTCACATATCCTGCTTCATAGCAATTTCACTCCTAAAGATATGCTTACAGAATATCTGGCATATTTATAAAGGAGGCACATATCTTAATTTTTATAATCCTATAACAGTGTTTGAATGCACTTATATACATGGAAACATATGTGTTTGCACATGTATAAATCCACACACACAGTGCAGAAGAATGGGTAAATTGTGATTTATGTGTACAATAGAGCAAACACTGAAGTAACAAATATCAACACTGAGAATTTCATAAATCTATTGATTTGTAGTGCTGACAAAACTACCTACAGTAATGAACCACTTATCAGTGTTTCCCAAAGTGTGATACGTGTACCCCCAGGGGTATGGGAAGAGTTTGGTGGGGGTACGAGTTGCACTGGAGTTTGGCGGGGATATGCACTGCACTGTGCTTAGCTGCACCTAATTCTACTTCTCATGAGTACGAGGGGTACTCAGCGTTATGAAAATTATAGAAGGGGTACACATATGTCAAAAGTTTGGGAAACACTGACTTAGATAAAGATGCCAAACAAGACATGTATCTTTATCATAAGAGATTGTACATGCACATGGTAATAAAAATCAAATCCAGGATACTTGTAATCACTGAAAAGGAAAGCAGTTGCAACTGGTGCAACAAGTACCACACCTGGGTTAGTAATATAATATTTTATTTGTAATTCTGATAGTGAGACACAGTTTTATTTTGTTTTTTATTCTTCATGTCTTTGCTATACTTTAAATGATGTATATATTTAAAAAAAACTCAAACTAATTAGGTATATAGAATATACTACAAGTAGTGGAAATTTAAAAATATATATATAATCTTATTTTTTGTCTTATGTATTCTTTTCAACAACATAATCATTCTCCAAGTTTTTGGAACTCTCAAATTGCTCTCTAGTCAGAATATGAATCACCCTGTAGCAATCTGCTACTGATACACATCTCACTAGGCAACCAAGTTTTGAAATGTCTAGTCCCACTTGATCAAAAAAATATATATACAGACCTAATTATAAATAACATATTAAAATATGTGTCAATTAATTTTAGAGTAAGCACAAAGCTGTGCTAGTTGAAGAAATTTCAATCAGGGGTAAATATAACAAACAAAGAAATAGTCAAATTGAAAGTCAAGGTTAGCATCATGGTAGCATATGTTGTCCCTCTTTTTGCCACTTCTTTCAACAACTAAAATTCCGCATCCATCCCAACACAGAAACTGCTTCTGAAGGAACTGCAGGACCAGAATCTGGCAGGGTGTGGCCACCTGCACCTAGGGTAAAGGCAGACAGGCCATGCTGCAAGCTGTGGGCTCAGCAGGAGCCTGTGGACCAGCCTCCACCCCTCTCCTCTGTGGCAGGAGGTGCCTGGAGAATGCTGACTTGAGCAGACACCTACAAAGAGACAGCCTTTGTAGATGTCCAAGTTTTCAGAAAAGAAGTTCCAGTACTCTGTTGGAGCAAACAATAATAATAATAAAATAAAATACAAGTTTGGATGCATTGGACAAGGTAAGAACTTTGCCAGCACAATCCCTTCTTCAAATGGCACAGTGTGGGGCTGGACCTGGCCTGCAGTGACCTCTGCTTCGGGGAAAAGGGAGGGCTTTGCAGAGTGCTGTGGGAGAACTCACTTCTTCACCGCAGTGCTCAGAGTACTGAGTTAAGACCTTCACAACTAGTGATGGGAGAATGTTAGGAAAGAGGCAGGTAACAACAGGAGAGGACATTAAAGGGATGACTGTGCTTAGGATCCCAGCAGGAAGCCCTCTCAGCAGGCACAGGGACAGCCTAAGCTAACACTCTCAGTTGCCTTGCAGGCATCCCCAGTACCTCACACACCAAACCCTACCTCCCCACACTGTGCTGCCAGCACCTTGTGAATCCTGTCCCTGGAAGCAGTGAGGAAGAAAATATATGCAAAAAATAGGTCATATATTATTTCTTGTCTACATACAATAAATGAACCATAATCTTGAAATGTAGCAACACTTTTCAGAAAACAAAAGCAGCTGACTTGGTGAGCTGTAAGGGTGAGAGAAGAATTCTGCCTCAAGAGAGAGCAAGGAGCATGGAGCAGAATGTCTATAAAAGGTCAGAGCAAGCCTCAGATAAAAGTAACAGCAAGTATCTTTTACCTGAGGGCAACTAGTGAAGATAGGAGGTAAAAGCAACTTCAAATGTGAAAATAGCAATACAAACCTCCAAAGAACATGAAGAAACAAGGAGACCACATCAAAATAATATCCCCGGTACCAAACACAGATGCACAGACCTCTGTAATTTACTCAAGAAAATAAAATCATTCAAAATAGCTGCCCTGAGGAAACTCAATGAACTCTAAACAATATAGAAAAGTAATTTAATGAAGTATGAAAACAATAGTTAACAAAATGAGATATTTAACAATGAACTAGAAATCATAGAAAAGAACCAAAATATATTCTGAAACCAAAGAATGCAGTGACTTAAATAAAAAAAAAAATACAGTAGAGAAAATCAACAATAAAATAGACCAAACAGAAGTTAGAATCATTGAATTATATATATATATATATATATATATATATATATATATATATATATATATATATAAAGAAACTTTGAATTAACCATTTAAGAGGAAAGAAAAAAAAAGGGGGTGGTGGGAGGGTTGAGAAAACGTGAAGAAAGCATACATGCTCTATGGAGCATCCTAAAAAACACACACAAATATCAAAGTCACTAGAGTTTTAGAAGAAAAGAGAAGGAGAAGGTGGCAGAAAATGTACTTAAGACAGTAATGGCTGAGAACTTCTAAGATTAGGAGAAAGACTTGGACAGCCAAGTACATACAGTTAATGGATCATGTCATTATTTCAATCCCAAATTCTCCTCTTCAAGACGTATCATGTGAAACTGTCAAAAATTACAGATTTTTAAAAATCCTAAAAACAGCAAGATGAAATATTATTATAATCCACAAAAGAACTCCCATTGGTCTATTGGCAATTTATTTTAGCTGAAACCTTGCAGGCAGGAAGTGTGTGGAACGATACTCAAAGTGTTGAACATAAAACTATTGCCACCCAAGAGTACCCTAGCCAGGCAAAGGCATACTTCTGATATGAAGGAAAAACCGAGCCAGAAGCATGGACACCTGGGACAGACTGAGGGATGTGAGAGGGGAGGATGCCGGGGTGGACCAAGAGACTACATGCACAGACACGGACAATGGCCTGGCGTTTGCCGGTTGGAAGGTGGGCTGGGCTGGGTGAAGTGCGTGCGTGCGTGTGTGTGTGTGCGTGTGTGTGTGTGAGTGTGTGAGTGTGTGTGTGTGTGTGTGTGAGTGTGTGAGTGTGTGTGTGTGTGTGTGTGTGTGCGTGTGTGTGTGTGAGTGTGTGAGTGTGTGTGTGTGAGTGTGTGAGTGTGTGAGTGTGTGTGTGTGCGTGTGTGTGTGTGAGTGTGTGAGTGTGTGTGTGTGAGTGTGTGTGTGTGTGAGTGTGTGAGTGTGTGTGTGTGAGTGTGTGAGTGTGTGTGTGTGTGTGTGTGTGTGTGTGTGTGTGTGTAGCTATGGGGGGCATCTGTAATAGTGTCAACACTAAAAAATGTCTTTCTCCTGACAAAGGTTTAGGGAGTTCATCACCACTAATCATGCCTTACAAGAAATGTAGAAAACATTTAAGGTGAAATAAAAATATGCTTATAAGTAACAGGAAAATATATAACACACTGTTAAAATATATAGCCAGATTTAGTAAACTCAAATTTCATAAGATGATGTAGTAACCACTTAACTCTAATATAAAGGTTAAAGGAAAAGAGAATTAAAAATAACTGTAGCTTCTGTGAATCCTGAGAATGAAGATACCTGCTAGAAATGCCTCCTGGTGGCTAACTGGGCTTAGAATTTAAAAAACAGCCTTGCAGCCATTTCCACACAGGGCTTCTCACACAAATTGTGCTTCAGGGGGAGGCCTGCTCTCTGCAAGGAACTGCCTGCCTGAGCTGTCCTCATGCCATCTGAGCAGCCTGATAAAAGACTTCATGGAATCCTATTTCAACCAATAGGACTGCAGCTTTCCTCATCCAATAGGAGCTCTTCACCAGAGTGGCTCTCTTCTGACCAATCATGACAGTGTCTTTGAACCAACCCAACTATGATAATTCAGAGTCCTCATTTTCATGAAGACACACCTATCAGGGACCAGGGGTGAGTACCTTTGTCTGTGTAAGCCAGCTCTTCTCTGACTCTGGGAGTCCATTTTTCCTTTCCACCAAAGAATGCCTTTCCCTGCTGAATGAAACACCCAAGATGTTTCACTGGAGCAGAGCAGACCAGGGTTGGCCAGAGCAGACTGGCACAGAACTAAGCAGCCCAAAGCACAGTGAAACAGAACAGCAACAAGCACAGAAGAACCTGGCCTGGTCCCAGGGCCATCTCACAGCCATGCTGTATCAAAATGGAGCTGCTCGATAGCTGTTCTGTACTCACAGCTAGGGAACACCACACATGTTTTCACTGAGTGAATTGTCCTTCACCACACCCCAAACCGGTATGCCTGTTGCTGTTGAATTGGTCCAATGACCATCAGTTGACAATATTGTAATTTAGTAATGAAACACAATATTAAAATGACTGAATTGTGATGTCAAAGACATAAAAGGGAAAAGTAAAAGAGTAAAGATGTATTTTGCCATCAAAATAAAGTTGCTGCTGAAACTGGTTTGGCTCAGTGGATAGAGTGTCAGCCTGCAGACTGAAAGGTCCCAGGTTGGATTCCAGAAAATAAATTTATATATATATATATATATATATATATATATATATATATATATATATATATATATATGTTTTAAATGAAATTGCTATAAAAATAAAATAGACTTATGTTTTATATAATCATATGGTAACCACTGAGCAAAAATTTATAGTACATTTAAAAAGATAAAGAGAATGGAATCAGAAGATACCACAATTGGAAATCATCAATTCACTAATGTAGGTATACAGAGAGAGCAAAAGAACAATGAATTGCAAAACTACAAATTGATTTGTTTAGGTGTCATGGTGAGCACAAAGCAAAAATCTACAATAAATACACAATTAAAAACATGGGAATCAAATCATACAACCAGGGAATATCATTAATTCACAAAGGTAGATAGCAAAAGAATGAAATAAAAAGAGGGATTACAAAATGGCCAGAAATCAAATAAGATATTAATACTTACATAACTATCAACAATTACTTTAGAAGTAAAAGGACTAGCCAAAACCAGTTTGGCTCAGTGGATAGAGCACTGAAAGGTCCCAAGTTCGATTCCAGTCAAGGGCATGTACCTTGGTTGCGGGCACACCCCCAGTGGGGGTTGTGCAGGAGGCAGCTGGTCGATGTTTCTCTCTCATAGATGTTTCTCTCTATCCCTCTCTCCCCCTCTCTGTAGAAAATCAATTATATATATATATATATATATATATATATATATATATATATATATATATGGTAAAGGGACTAAAATTATCCAATACAAAGACACTGAGTGGCTGAATGAATTTTAAAAAAATTAAAGGAAAAGAGGGGTGTAGGATTAAGGCCCCTGCAAAATTGGAGGGGGTGGTGGTGAGGGTCTGTGCCCCACCTCTGTTGACCCCCAAGTTCTCTCCTGATGGCCTCTCTGTGACTGTGCCTTTCGTAGGTTGTTTCTTCCTTGAAGAATTTTACCCATCTCTGCCTAACCAGCCATCCTCCGGGGCCAAGCAGAGTGATCTGAGGTTCAGTTCTGTCTCTTTGGTAGCCTATGCCCCCCGTGGTCTCCATACCCAGCACCTGTCTTGGGATCCCCTCACCTGTTGGTACTGATCTCAGAGAACTCAGGTTTCATATCCAGGAAGGGCCCAGCTCACATGATTGGGCAAGAGACAGAATCATGGTACGAGCCCCCACAAGGCTTCAAGCTCAGCATGAACAGAAAGCTCAGGCCACAGCCGAGGGCAATTGGATTGTGAGAAGAGGGTCCCTCTTGGCAAAAACGGCAAGAGGGCCAATATAGAATGCTCAAGTGCCTTCCCAGTGCCTTAATTCCTTCTGAAAGGGATTAAATCCTTTCATGTCCTTTTTATTTATTTATTTATTTTGATATATTTTATTGATTTTTTACAGAGAGGAATAGAGAGGGATAGAGAGTTAGAAACATCGATGAGAGAGAATCATCTATCAGCTACCTCTTGCACACCCTCTTCTGGGAATGTGCCGGCAATCAAGGTACATGCCCTTAACTGGAATGGAAGCTGGGACCCTTAAGTCCGCAGGCCAATGCTCTATCCACTGAGCCAAACCGGTTTCGGCATTTCATGGCCTTTTTTAAATTGCTGCCAAACATTCAAAGAATTAGTTTGTAAGTTTGTTTGGGATAAGTGTACAATATGTTGTTGTAAAATTTCTAAAATTATAATGACATTGTAGAATAATATCATGTAAGGATATTCTTTGCTCTAGGCCATGGCAATTCAATTTCAAACTGGCTGTCAATTTCTTTTTGTAACTTTATATAAACTTTTTCAGGGAGGCAAAGACACAAATTACTTACTTTAGTTCAAGAGGCCAAATATATTGACTTTCAATTGCAATCCTTATGACTTTTGAAGGAAACTTCTCTTTGTTTCCTTCCAAAATAATTTTCAGGCTACAGAGAGTTTCATTTAAAAATTTTTGTCACATGAAACAATTTCTCTTAAGGTTATGGTGATCACTAGTATGGATTAGATTTACTATTTTATTTTATTTTTTTTAACCAACTATATGGTTTCCACAAGAGATTCATTTGAGCTTGAAGGACAATGTAGATTCTTATGAAGGGATAGAAAAAGAGATTTTGGCAACTAGAACACAAAGGAAAGTAGGTGCAACTGAACTTATACAGACAATGAGATTTTCAGCTGAAAATGGTAAAAAGAGATAATAATGGTGCCAACTCATCAGCAGTGAGTAAATATACTGTATACTCACCTAACATTGAAACAGCTAATCAAATTAAGAAAATACTAACACATCTGAAATAGAAATAGATAAAAACACAATAACAATAGAAAAATTCAATAGCATACTTCCAGCAATGAATAGAATATTCAGAAAAGAATTAGAAGTAAATATTGGACTCACACCTACTTTATATGAAATGGTCCTAACAGATATATATGTAGAAAATTTCATCCCTCAGCAGCAAAATACACAATCTACTCAAGTGCATACAGAATTTTTCCGGGATTGATCACATGATAGGTAGCAAAACAAGTTTTAACAAATTTAAAAATATTGAAATCATACCAACTATATTTTTAGACCACAATGGTAAGAAACAAGAAATTAATAAGAGTAAAATTTCCAGGCATAAAAAATAAACAACACACTTGTGGCACAGAGAAAAAAATTAAAAAAAATAATCTCCAAACAAATCAAAATATAGACATACACCAAAACCTATGAGATTGTGCAAAAGTAGTCCTTAGATAGAAGTTTACAGCAATAAAGAAAGGTGTTGAATAAAAAAATATATACATATTCACTATACACCTCAAGAAACTAGAGGAAAAAGAACAAATTAAGCCAAATGTAGCAGAAAGAGGGAAATAAAAAAAGATCAAAGTGAAAATAAATGAAATGGGGACAATTAAAACAACAGAATACTAAGAATAAGTAGTAAGTATTGATTTTTGAAAAGATAAAATTGACAAAGCTTTAACTTAGGGGAAAAAAAGAACAATCAAATAAATAAAATCTCTAATGAAAGAGGGAAAAGCACAATTTATATCACAAAGTACCTATGAGTATAAGTGGATAATTAGATGCCAGAAATATCATAACCTAGAAGAAATGTATTAATTCCTAGAAACATAACATCCAAACTGAATCATGAATATATAGAAATATGAACAGATCAATAACAAGTAAGGAGATTGAATTAGCAATAAAAAATCTCTCAACACAGAAAAGTTTGAGAACATATTGTTTCACTGGTGAATTCTACTAAACTTTGTGTGTGTATTTGATTGGGGTGACATTGGTCTACATGAAGATACAGTTCCGGTGTGGGTTTCTATATTATAAGATCTTTATGTTGCAGTGTGTGCCCACCAACCTAAGTCAAATCTCCTGTCATATTATATCATTAGTACCCTCTTCAACCCCCACCCCTTTCCCTCTGTCATTCACCACACTTCTGTTTGTAGTGTGTGTTCACAAATTTCAGTTTTATATCCCACATGTGAGTAAAATCATATAGTTCTTAGTTTTTTTCTGACTGACTTATTGCACTTAGCATAATGTTTTCAAGGTCCATCCATGTTATTGCAAATGGTGCTATTTTATCCTTCCTTATGGCTGAGTAGTATTCCATTATGTATATGTGCCACATCTTTATCCAGTCTTCTATCTTGGGACATTTTGGTTGTATCCATATCTTGGCCACTGTGAATAATGTTGCAGTGAGCATAGGGGTGCATATATCTTTATGAATGATGATTTTGAGTTCTCAGAGTATATGCCCAGGAGAGGGATTGCTGTATCGTATGATAGCTTTATTCTTAGTTTTTTGAGGAATCACCAGATTGCTTTCCATAACGGTTGTACTAATCTACATTCCAACCAGCAGTGAATGAGGGTTCCCTTTTATCAAAAACTTCTCCAACACTTTTTCTTGCTTGTCTTGTTGATAATGCTCACTCTAACAAGTGTAAGGTGGTATCTCATTGTAGATTTGATTTTCATTTCCTTAATTGCCAGTGAGATTGAATATCTTTTGAACATATATCTATTGGCTGTTCATATATTGGGAGAGGTGTATTTTTAGGTCTTCTGCCCACTTTTTAATTGGGCTGTTTATTTGGTGATTATTTTTATGAATTCTACTAGAGGCCCAGTGCACGAAATTTGTGCACGGGGGAGGGGAGAGTGTCCCTCAGCCCAGCGTGCACACTCTCCAATCTGGAATCCCTCTCACAATCCAAGGCTGCTGGCTCCCAAATGCTCACCTACCTGCCTTCCTGATTGCCCCTAACCACTTCTGCCTGCCAGCTTGATTATCCCCTAACTATTGTACTCCCATGCCAGCCTGATTGATGTCTAACTGCTCCCCTACCAGCCTATTTGCTCCCAGACTGCCTTTCCCTGTAGGCCCAGTCATCATCAACTTCCCTTTTCTGCTGGCCTGGTCACCCCTAACTTACCTCCCTTGCAGGTTTGATCACCCCCAACTATCCTCCCTTGCAGGTATGGTTCCTCCCAACTGCCCTCCACTGCTGGCCATCTTGTGTTGGCTATCTTGTGTCCACATGGGGGCAGGTTCTTTGACCACATGGGGGCAGCCATCTTGGTGTTGGAGTAATAGTCAATCTGCATATTACTCTTTTATTAGATAGGATAGAGGCCTGGTGAATGGGTGGGGGCCAGCTGGTTTGCCCTGAGGGTGTCCTGGATCAGGGTGGGGGTTCCCTTGGGATGTGGGACTGCCTGAGAGAGAAGCCGTGGTGGTTTGCAGGCCAGCCATTCCCCCTGGTGACCCAAGTGGAGGCCCTGGTATCTGGGGTTTATTTATCTTCTACAATTGAAACTTTGTAGCCTGGAGTGGAGCCAAACCTTTTGCTCCCTCTGTGGCCAGCAGCTATTTCTTTTGGGTTTGTGCATCTTCTATAATTGAAACTTTGTAAGCCTTGAGTGGAGGTCTAGGCCAGTAAGGGCAGGCGGAAAGCTTGGCTTCTTCTGTTGCCTGGGAAACCCAAGCCTCCCTTCTGCATTATGTGGCTGTAGCCATCTTGGTTGGGTTTATTTGCATATTCATTCTGATTGGCTGGTGGGCATGTCTGATGGGTGTAGCAGAGTGATAGTTCATTTGCATATTACTCTTTTATTAAATAGGATATACATTTGGAAATTATATATTTGTTGAAGCTATGGTCTACAAATATTGTATCATCTTCCATCTGGTTGGCTGTCTTTTTGTGTTGTCAGTTTCTTTTGGTGTGCAGAGTGTTTTAGTTTGATATAGTCCCATTCATATATTTTTGCCTTTACTCCCTTAGCCTTTGAGTCAAGTTCATAAAATGTTCCTCTGACCAAGGTCCCTAAGTTTGGTACCTATATTTTCTGCTATCTAACTTATTGCTTGGGGCCTTATATTTAGGTCTTTGATCTATTTTTAATTAATTTTTGTACATGGGGACCAACTATAATCCAGTTTTATTCGACTGTGTGTAGCGTTCCAGTGAAGAGACTGTCTTTACTCCATTGTGTGTTTTAGATCTTATGTGGAAAATTACATAAGATTTTATATCTGGGCTCTCTATTCTGTTCCATTGATTTATGTGTCTGTTTCTCTGCCAATATCATGGTGTTTTGGTTATGAGTTCTGTAGTATAATTTGAAGTCAGGTAGTATGATACCTCCACATTTATTCTCTTAGGATTGCTTTGGCTTTTGGGGGTCTTTTGTAGTTCCATACAAAGCTAATGATTTCTCCTTCTATTTCTTTAAAAAATGACATTGGAATTTTGATGAGGATTGTATTAAACTTGTATATTGCTTTGTAATATGGCCATTTTAAATATATTGATTCTTCTAATCCAGCGTTTTTCAACCGCTGTTCTGCGGCACATTAGTGTGCCGCGAGATGTTGCCTGGTGTGCCGTAGGTGCAGACAAGACAAGAATTTTATAATTTTTCACTATTTTGTTTACTTAATATTTCATAATAAAGTAATTATAAAATACTTTCTTTGTGTTTATTTGATTCCTATTCAAGAGAATTACTTTATATATAGTCAATATAGGCACAGAGTTAAATTTTTTAACATTTTCTAATGGTGATGTGCCTCGTGATTTTTTTCATGAAACAAGTGTGCCTTTGCCCAAAAAAGGTTGAAAAACACTGTTCTAATCCATGAACATGGGATATTTCTTCCATTTTGTTATATCTTTTTCAATGTCTTTTAATAATGCTTTGTAATTTTCAATATATATGTCTTTCATGTTCTTTGTTAAATTTATTCCTCAGTATTTTATTCTTTTGGTTGCTAATGCAAAAGTAATTATTTTTCTTTCATTTCTTTTTCTGAATTTTTATTAGTATACAGGAAGGCAATAGATTTTTGCACATTGATTTTATATCCTATAACTCGACTGTATTTGTTTATTGTTTTTAATTTTTTTTTGGTGTGTGATTTTTTTTTGGAGGGGGGTCTTTAGGGTTTTCTATATACAGAATCATTTCATCTTCAAAGAATGACAGCTTGACTTCTTCCTTCCCTATTTGGATGCCTTTTATTTATTTTTCTTTCCTTATTGTTCTGGCTAGGACTTCCAGCACTATGTTGAATAAGAGTAGTGAGAGTGGATATCTTTGTCTTGTTCCTGATCTTAGAGGAAAACTTTCAATTTTTCACCATTGGGTATATTAGCTGACGGTTTATCATACATGGCCTTTATTATGTTGAGTTATTTTCCTTCTATTCCTATTTTATTGATCGTTTTAATCATAAATGGGTGTTGTATTTTATTAAATGCTTTTTCTATTGATAAGATCATATTTTTTTTATCCTTCCTTTTGTTAATTTGGTATATTTCATTGATTGTCTTGACTTGTGCCCTGGAATAAATCTCCCTTGATCATGATATATTATTTTTTTGGATATATTGTTGTATTCAATATGCTAGTATTTTGTTTAGGATATATGCCATATGTATTCATCAGAAATTGGTCTGTGGTTTCCTTTTTTTGTGTGTTATGTTTGCCAGGTTTTGGTATCAGGGTTATATTGGCCTTATAGATTGTATTAGTAAGTATTGCCTCTTCCTCAGTATTTTGGAAGAGTTTGAGAAGGATAGATTTTATATTTTCTTTGAACATTTGGTAGAATTCACTAGTGAAGCCATCTAGTCCTGGACTTTTATTTTGTGGGAGGTTTTAGATGGTTGTTTCAATTTCTTCACTGCTGATTAGTCTATTTAGATATTCCAGTTCTTCATGATTTAATCTAGAAAGGTTATATAATTCTAGGAATTTATACATTTCTTCTACTTTATTGAATATGATGGCATATAATCTTTCATAATATTTTAGGATGATTCCTTATATGTCTGTGATGTCTGTGGTGACTTCTCTTCTTCTCTCTCATTTCTAATTTTGTTTATATAAATCCTTTTTCCTTTTTTTCCTTAGTAAATCTGGCTAGGGGTTTGTAAATTTTATTAATCTTTTCAAAAACTAGCTCTTTGTTTTATTGATTTTTTGTATAGTTTTTTTTGTTCTTTCTTTCATTTAATCCTGCTCTAATTTTTATTATTTCTTTTTTTCTGTTGACTTTAAGTTGCTTTTGTTCTCTTTTTCTATTACTTTAAGATGTGATGTTAGATTGTTTACTTAGAATTTTTCTTGTTTCTTGAGATAATTCTGTAATAATATAAACTTTCCTCTTATCACTGATATTTTGATATGATATATTGTCATTTTCATTTGTCTATATATATCTTTTGATCACATTGTTTATTTCTTCTTTGATCCAGTCATTTTTTAGTATTATGTTGTTTAATCTCCACATACTTGTGTTTCTTTACTTCCTTTTAGCAATAGAGTTCTAATTTCAGCTTAACAATAACCCACAACCTTCGGACCAACTTAGAGTTCTAATTTCAAAGCATCGTGGTCAGAGAATATATTTGTTATAATTTCAATATTCTTGAATTTGTTAATGTTAGCTTTGTGACCCAACAAATGGTCTATCCTTGAGAATGTTTCATGTGCACTTGAGAAGAATATATAACCTGATGTTCTCAGATGAAAACTTCTGTAAATGTCAATTATGTCCATTTGATCTAGCATTTCATTTAAGGCTGAAATTTATTGATTTTCTGTTTGGTTAATCTGTCTAGAGCTGTCAATGGAGTATTAAGATCTCCAACTATGATTGTGATTTGATCTGTTTCTCCCTTTAGTTCTGTGAGTTGTTTTGCATATTTTGGTGCTTGCTGGTTGGGTGTATATATATTAAGAAGTATTATGTTTTCTTGATTTAGTTCTCCCTTTATCATTTTAAAGTGTCCATCTTTGTCTCTTGTTATCTTGAAATCTACTTTGTCAAATATAAGTATGGCTATACCTTCTTTTTTTGTGGATGTTATTTGCTTAGAGAATAATTTCCCACCCTTTTACTTTATATCTACCTTTGTCTTTGTAAATTATATATATTTCTTATAGGCAGCATATGATTGGGTTTTGTTTTTTTATCCACTCTGCTACCCTGGGCCTCTTTATTGGTGAATTCAAACCATTTACTTTTAGGGTAATTATTGATGTATGAGGATTTACTGTAGCCATTTTTTCTTTTGTTTTCTTGTAGCTCTGTGCCTCCGTTAGTTCTTTTCCTTTATGCTTCTGTCTCTTGTTTTTGTTTAGCAGTATTCCATACTTCTTTCCTGTTTTCTCTCTTTTTTAAGCTCTATGTTCTGGTTTGGGGATTTTTGTGTGTGGTTACTATTATGTTTATTAAAATTGAAATTGTGTTTATGCCAGTGTTTGGTTTTTTTCATTTGAATGCATCTAATTTTCAACTTCCTTTGCCAGTTCTGACCATTTCTCCCTCCCCTTTTATGTTTTTATTGTAACAAATTATCCATGTTTATGCTGTAAGATTTTTGGTGCTCTTATCCATAGTGTTGTGACATTATATTCTTTGTTTCAGGTAGATTAATTCTCTTGAGTATTTCCTGCAATGGAGGTTTCCTGGTGATAAAATCCCTCAGCTTCTGTATATCAGGAAATATCTTTATTTCTCTTTCACATTTAAAGGATACTTTTGCTGGGTATATTATTCATGGCTGGTACTTTCTTTTAGACATTTGAATATTAGGATTCACTCTTTTCTGGCTTGTAGAGTTTCTGCTGAGAGTCAGATGAAATTCTGATTGGTTTTCCTTTGTAGGTCATTTGCTTCTTTTCCCTGGCTGCTTTGAGAATTTTTTCTTCATTATTAATTTTTGACACCTTCAATACCAAGTACCTTGGAGAGGGTCTCTTTGGATTGAGGTAACCAGATGTTCTGTTTGTTTCTGGATTCGAGGATCTTGTTCTTTCCATAGACTTGTGAATTTTTCATTCACTAATTGTTTTAATAGCATTTCCATTCCGTGCTCCCTCTCTTCCTCCTCAATGTCTATAATCTAATGTCACTTTTTCTTATGGAGTCAGACAGGACTCATAGAACTCTTTCATTTTTCTCAATTACAAGGTCTTTCTCTTCTTCCCCTTGTATTATTTCTTGATTCCTATCTTTTATATCACTATCTTATTTTTCTCTAGAAATAAGAACTCTATCTAGAAATAGAGTTCTTTTCTCTATCTTATTGGTTCTGTTTTCTATGCTTAGTAGTTCACTCTTTATCTCCTTAATTGTATGCTTCATTTCCAGGACTTGTGGTTGGTTCTTTTTTAAAGTTTCATTTTCCTTGGTAAAATACTCATTTTGTTCATTGATTTGTTTTCTGAGTGCACTGAATTGTCAGCATTTTTGTGCATCTTGTTAAGTATTTTCAGAATCACAACCTTGAAATATCTACAATTTATTTCATATATTTTCATGTGTTCCAACCTGTTTTCTGGGGATTTTTTCATTTTCTTTCTGGCCATTGTTATTACTGTGCTTCTTCATATTATTTGTTGTCCTTTGTTTTTGCATCTGTTAAGAGGTCTTTTTATTATTTTCCAGAAGATGGTGCTGAATTGCAAGATTTTTACCTCTGTGGTTTCCCAGTCCTGAACCTTCTCAGCTTCTGTAACATAGCTTGGGGGTGGGGTTTGTTATGCCCTCATCATAAAGGCAACCCCTGATCTCTCTGGAGTCCCACCCCAAGCAAACCTCCTGGGCATTAGTCACAGAGGGAAATAGCAATTCTATTGCAAGAGCTCTTGGTTTAGAGATTATACACTCCTAGACCTGAGACCTGACCCCTTGAGTAATGTGAGGTGAGTTTTGGGAATCAAAGTGGCAGCAGGGCTCTGTGGTTCTGTTTCTTTGTCTGAAACACCACCACCTGGCCAACATTGGGAGCCACACAGCAAAACCCCATGCTTTGTCAGGCATTCGCTGACTCAGACACTGTTCTCTCTCTCTCTCTCTCTCTCTCTCTCTCTCTCTCTCTCTCTCTCTCTCTCTCTCTCTCTCTCTCTCTCTCTTACAGCTCACCCTGCTGGGTAGCCCCCTCTGCAGTTCTCTGTTCATCCTGCCTGTCTGAAGGAAGCACCTGCTATCGCTGCCTATCTCCCCTCTCCCAACCAAGCTTTGAGCTCATGGCTGCAGGGCTGCATCTGTGCTTTCCTCCCTTCTTGCCTCCCCATTTAGTGTCGGTTTCCCACATTTAGTTGTTTCAGTGTGTGGATTTCTCAGACATGCAGCTGTGTTGAGAAGGGATTTCTTTATTGATTTATAGTTGGTTAACTTGTTGAAATCTCAAGGGGAGAGGAAAACATATGCTCTTATGCTGCCATTCTTATTATATCACCTACTGAACTTTTAAATAAGTTATAATACCATACCCTCTAAATTCTTTCAGGAAAGTGAAAAGAAGGGAATATTCAAAATCTCATTTTACAAGACCTTCACTTTCCTAGTATCAAAGCCATAAAGAATATTACAAGAAAAAAATTATAAACCAATATTTATTATGAATATAAATTTAAAAATTATCAGTGAAATATTAGCAAACAGATTGTAAACAATATTAAAATTATTATACACCATGATCAAGTCAGATTTATCCTTGAGCCATTCAAATTAATAAATATGATATAGCACATTTATAGGACAAAATACAATCCACAGCTCAGATTTAGAAAACTCATTTGACAAAAATTTAACATTATTAATGATAAAAACCATCGACTGATTGGAAATAGAATAATAACAACCATACCACATATCCACAGGTAACATTATACACTACTATGAGAGTTTGAAAGCTTTTCCTCTAAGATCAAGGACAGGTCAAGGGTGCCCACTCTTATCACTCTTATTCAACATAAAACTGAATATCTTAGCTAGAGCAATCAGGCAAGGTAAAAATAGAAAAGACATACAAATTGGAAAGGAAGAAATTAAATTGTTATGTTGAAAGATGATATGATTTTATGTAAAGAGAATCTTAGACAACCAAATATCTGTTGGAACGAATAAAAAAAAATCAGTAAAGAGGCAGGATACAAAATCAACACAGAAATAAGTTGAATTTCATAAAATAACATTAGAATATCTGAACCAGTAGTAAAGCAAGCACCCATTTACTTTAGAATAGTAGCATCAAAAACAATAAAATAGTTGGGGATACATTTCACAATAAAGTGACATGTATACAATTAAGATTTCATGGTTTTGATGAAGAAATTGAAAAATTTTAATGATATCCCATATTTATGAATCACAAGAATTATGTTATTAAAATATCTGCACTATTCACAGCCATCTATAGATTTGAAGCAATCCTTGTCAAGATCCCACTGACTTTTATTTTTACAAAGATAGAAAGAGCAGCCCTGATCGGTTTGGCTCAGTGGATAGAGCACTGGCCTGTGGATAGAAGGATCCCAGGTTCGATTCCCGTCAAAGGCATGTACCTTGGTTGCGGGCACATCCCCACTGGGAGGTGTTCAGGAGGCAGCAGATTTGATGTTTTTCTCTCATCAAAGTTTCTAACTCTCTATTCCTCTCCCTTCCCCTCTGTAAAAAATCAATAAAATATATATTTTTAAAAAGAGATAGAACAATCCTAAAATTTGTATACAAAAATCACAAAAGACCCACCAAAGCAATCCTGAGAAAGGATAAAGCCAGAAGTATTATATGTCATGGTTTCAATCTATACTACAAAGCCATAGTCATTAAAACAGTGTGGGACAAGCATAAAATAGACACATTAACCAATCAAAAAAGAACAGAGAGCCCATAAATAATTCCCCACATATCTAATCAACTAATATTTGACAAAGAAACCAAAATATTCAATGGGAAAACAATGTCTCTCTTCAATAATTGATGTTGAGAAGACAGTTACAGCAAAAGAATGAATCAAAACCATGAACTTACACTCTACACAAAAATTAACTCTAAATGGATTAATTATTTAAATGTAACACATGAAACCATAAAACTAGAAAAAATTGCAGGCAATACTGAAACCGGTTTGGCACAGTGGATAGAGTGTTGGCCTGCGAATTGAAGGGTCCTGGGTTCGATTCCGGTCAAGGGCATGTACCTTGGTTGTGTGCACATCCCCAGTAAGGGGTGTGCAAGAAGCAGCTGATCAATGATTCTCTCTCATTGATGTTTCTAACTCTCTATCCCTCTCTCTTCCTCTCTGTAAAAAAATCAATAAAATATATTTTTAAAAATACAGGCAATACAATTCTTTACCCCAGTATTGGCAATTATTTTGTGGATTTCACATAAAAATAAAGGGCACAGAGGCAAAAATAAGCAAATGTGACCTCATCAAACAAAAAAGCATCTATGAAAAAAAAGAAACTATTAAAATGGAAAGGTGATCTTTGAAATGGGAGAAAAATATTTGCCAATCTTATATCTGATAAAGCATTAATATCTAAAATATGTAAATAACTCATACAACTCAGTATCAAAAAATCAGACAATTTGATTTAAAATGGGCAGAAAATCTGAGTAGTTTTTTCCACCAAAGATTATATACAAATGACCCACAGGAACATAAAAAGAAACATCGCTCATCATCAGGGACATGTAAATGAAAAAGGCAATGAAATATCACCTCACAATTGTTAGAATGGCTAATGTTAAAAAGACAAAAGATGACTGGTGCTGACAAGGATATAAAGGGAAGGCAGCTTTGTGTCCTGCTTGTTGGAATGTAAACAGGTGCAGCCACTATGGAAAATAGTATGGAGGTTCCTTAAAATATTAAAAGTAGAGCTGCCATATGATTAGAAGCTCTACTTCTGGGTTTACGTATAAAGGAAATATAAACAAGATATCAAATATATTCTTCGCTTCATGTTTATTGCAACACTAGATGACTGGTGCATGAACTCATGCACGGGTGGGGTCCCCAGGTATGGCTGGCAATCAGGGCCTTTCAGGGTCATCTTGCCCAGTCCCAGTCAGGGCCAGGCTGGCTGGGGCCTGCTAGATGCGGGGAGGGATGGGAGATGGACCACAGGAGGTTTGCAAGTCAGAGGAAGGGACTGGGGGTGGTTGGCTGGCCATGGGAAGTTGGTTGTGGGAGTGCACTAACCACCAGGGGGCAGCTACTGAGTTGAGTGTCTGCCCTTTGAAGGTCAGTGTGCTTCATAGTGACTGGTCAACCAATAGTTCTGGTCATTTCTGTCGTTCCAGTCATAAAATAGCTGTATATATAGATTCTTCATAATGGACATGCTATGAAAACAACCTAGTGTTCATCAATAGGTGAATGGATAAAGATGATGTGATACACACGCACACACACACACACACACACACACACACACAGGTATCCTATCTAATAAAAGAGCAATTCGCAAATTGACCATCACTCCAGCACATATGATGGCTGCCTCCATGTATTCAAAGATGGCCACCCTCATGTAGACACAGATGGCCACCACAAGATGGCCAGCAGGGGAGGGCAGTTGGGGGGGGACCAGGCCAGCAAGGGAGAGCAGTTGAGGGGGACCAGGCAGGCAGGGAAGGGCAGTTAGGGGCAATCGAGCCAGCAGGGGACCAGTTAGGTATTGATCAGGCTGGCAGGAAAGTGGGTAGGTGGTCTTCAGGCTGGCAGGCAGAAGTGGTTAGGGGCAATCAGGCACGCAGGCAGGCAGGCAAGTGATTGGGAGCCAGCAGTTCTGGATTGTGAGAAGGATGTCCCAAATTGGAGAGAATACAGGCTGGGCTGAGGGACACTCCCTCCTCTGAGCACGAATATATATATATTAGAGGCTGGGTTCAGAAATTCATGCACTCGGGGAGGTGAAAATCCCTCAGCCTTGATTGCAAGAGGGTTCAGGCCAAGCCAAGAGACCCCATTGGTGTATGATCAGGGCTGGGGAGGGATGTGAGAGGGCTTCAGGGCATGTCTAGGCTGTCTCACTAGTCCCAATCAGCTGGTTCCCAGTAGCAAGCTAACCTATTGGTTGGAGCATCTGCCCCCCGGTGGTCAGTGCATGTAATAGTTACTGATTGATCAGTACACTGCCTTCCCCCTGGTGGTCAGTACACATCATAGCAAGCAGTTGAGCAGCCTTAACATAACATTAGCATATTATACTTTAATTGATTGAACAGATGACTGGACGACCAGACACTTAGCATATTAGGTTTTTATTATATAGGATGCATGTGTGTATATGAATGTATCCTATATAAAAAGATGTAATATGCAAATGGCCATTACACAGTGAAGTGTAACAATGGATTGTGTAAAACCCAGATCATAGATCAGCAAAAGGGTAGGGCAGTGAACTACAAGCGGGTGGTAGACAGCTACAGGAGGGGGAAGGGGAGCAAGCTATAAGGGGGGACTGGAGGGCTGAGGGAGTACAGGAGGGTGGGGCAGTGGTGGGAGAGCTACTGGAGGGTGGCAGCAAGCTACTGGTGAGCTACTGGTGCATGGATTAGGGCACAGGGCTACTAATGTGCATATATATGTGTGTGTGCTGGTTGGTACAATTCAGTGGGTTGGGTATCAACCTGTGCTTTCAGAGGTTGCAGTTTCAATTCCAAGTTAGAGCACATGCCTGGGTTGGGGGCTTTATCCTAATAGGGGGTGTACAAAATTTAATTAAAAACATATGCATGTGTGTGTGTGTGTGTGTGTGGTGTCTGTACATAATGGAATATTATTCAGCCATAGGAACGAAATTATTCAGCCATATATCTATGTGTGTACATATGTGTGTATATATACATGTGTGTATGATGAAATATTATACAGCCATGAGAAACTCACAAAAAAGATTAATGTGGTATGATATCATTTATATACAAAATCTAGAAAAGCCAATGACATAGAAAGAGGGGATAAAATGGTTATTACCAAGGGCTGAAGAAATGTTGGTCAAAGAGTTCAAATGTGTAGTTAGGTTATGACTGTATTCTGTATGACATTGTGAGTAGTCAATCAATAATACTGTATTTTATAGTTCAGTTTTAAGAGAGTAGATTTTAATGTTCTCACCATAGAAAAGAAGTGATGATTATGTGAAGTGATACATGTTGTGGCCGGCAAGACCCTGTCAAGGCAGGGCTCCAGATGGCCAGCAAGGCCCTGTCGAGGCAAAACTCCAGGCCAGGGAAGGAACGAGCAACCAGACACACAACAAAGAATGTAGCAAAACTGTTAGTCAGAACATAGTTCTGTTGCAAGGCTCAACCCCCAGGCAGGCACGACTTGTTTCCAGTAACCGCAAGGCAGGACAAACAGACCAAACCAGGTCAAACAGAGACTGCTTAAGCTGAAAACTTCTAGCCAATCATAATCTGCCAGGCATCCCTAAGACGGGGATAAAAATAGCATGCTTAGAGTGAGTCGGGGCTCCCGTTGCTCGCTGCTGTGTCAGTTGAGACGGGAGCCCGGACTCGAGTTCGTAATAAAGGCTTCCTAAATTCCAATTTGGCTGACTGGTGGTCATCATTCGCTGGTCGCCCACAACAATACATGTATTATTCATATAGCAATAGATAAATGTATCAAATCATCACTTTGTACTCCTTAAACTTATATAATTACATGTCCAAGACTGGACAGCAGAATAGCCTTCCAGATGACCCTACAGAATGACCAGTGGGGAGTTACAGGGTCATGGGCTCATGAGGCAGCCTGGGCTGTGATGGGCTGAGGCAGCCAGAAGGAAGGAAGGAAGGAAAGAAGGAACGAAGGAAGGAAGAAAGGAAGGAAGGAAGGAGGGAAGGAAGGAAGGAACGAAAATAAAAGATAAAAGGGAGAAAGAAAAAGGAAAAGATTCCCATGTGTTTTTTCCCAAGACAGCAATGTTGGTTTCTGGCAGGTGGACTGGGCAAATGATATCACAGGTTCATGGAAGCTTGTGGAGTGCTGATGAAAAGTGTGAAAGCCCATGTCACTAAAGGGTAACTGTGAATAGATCTGAGTATAAGTTGCCATAAAGCCAGAAGGTCTAAGGGGCTGTCAAATGACCCCTAAATTCCAAAATAGTGCATTCAGGCCAAGAAAGTGAAGCACATCAGCACAAGGTAAAAGGTTTTCCCTTTGAAACTGACAAGAAAACAGTTCCAACATATGCTGTTCAGCAAACAAAGCAGCAAAGAGCGGTGAGTAAAAAATAAAAATTGGTGTGTGCATTGTTAGGTATTTTAAAATATATCTTAAAGCATTCTTTTTGATATACTTACAAATATTAAATTATCTTATATATCTTACAATATCTCTGGAAATATATACAAGAAACTTTCCCCCCTAATTTGTGGGGAAGAAAAATGAGGCCTAGAGATATGGATGTGGGAGAGAATTTTTTTCACTAAGTAATGCCATCTTATAATTTTTAATTATGAACCATATGTATGTATTGCCTATTCAAAAGTTAAATTAAATGTTAACACTAGGGGTAAAAAAGGTAAATTAAAGTCCAGCCATTCACAAAATTTTAAGTCTGCAAGCTCTGAACTGCAGGGATCCTTAATTTCATGCATAATAAATTAAATTTTCTCTGGGGAAAAACACACACATATAAACAACTAATTGCAAGACAATTGTTGTTCCCTTAACTGTTAAGTATTCTTCTCATATTTATTCTTTCTTTTTTTTTATTACAACAGCGATCCATGACAAAGTTAATTTTGAGCATGTTCCTAGGTCTTTCATACTTGAAAGAAATTCTGTAAGGCAATACTGCATTTAGATATATTTTGTTTTGTTTTGTTAATCCTCACCGAAGTTAATTTTCTCATTAACTTTTAGGGGAAGTAGAAGAGAGAAACACTGATGTGAGAGAAACACATCCACTGGTTGCCTCCTGCATGAGCCAGGACCAGGCCCTGGGCTGGTGAGGAGCCTTCAACCAAAAAACCAAAAACAAACAAACAAAAAACACACACACACACACAACTTCTGATCAATTGGCAAATGAATAGCTAATGTTGTGAATGCATGAGATTGGTCATGCATTCACATTGCAAAAAGTCTCTAAACAGCCCTAGGAGCACTCACATGCTTAAAGTCAATGAAGTCCTTTACTTCCTCATGAGTGATAATATTTTTTTGAGAAATTTGAATATTTACACAATTGTCACTTTTGTAGACTTATTTAAATAAATATTCAACACTTTTAATTGATGTGCAGACTTCAACGTTTATATGACAGTTATGATTGAGACACAAATATGGGTTATTAGGCACAAAGGCCAATTCTGTGAGGAATGGGGCTCCACCTCCTTGCAGTGAGGGTCCGGGCTGTGGGCATTTAGCCCCCTGCTCCTTGTTGGCAGGGTTTGGGGTGTGGGTTAATGGGAATGTGGGCTGTCAGGGTGTCAACAGCAGGCTGACCAAGATGGATACTGTGATGAATGGGGCTCCCTCTTCCCTGCTGTCAGGATTTGGGTTGTGGGTGAATGAGATTTGGGGCTGTCAAGGTGCTGACAGTAAGGTCTGGGTCAGTGCTCATTATAGTTACCAGCTGGTGTTCTGAGTATTGGTTGTTCTGTTTGTTATGCTGGGCTTTTATTATTGTAGATAGGACTAGAGGCCCGGTGTATGAAATTTGTGCATGCCTGCACCCTCTCCAATCTGGGACCCCTTGAGGGATGTCCAGCTGCCAATTTAGGCTCCATCTCACTGGGATCAGCCCTAAATGGGCAGTTGGACATCCCTCTCACAATCCAGAACTGCTGGCTCTCAACTGCTCACCTGTCTGCCTTCCTGATTATCCCTAACTGCTTCTGCCTGCCAGCCTGATCACCCCCGAAGCACTGCCCTGCCAGCCTGATTGATACCTAACTGTTCCCCTGCCAACCTGTTTGCCCCTAACTGCCCTCTCCTGCAGGCCTGGTCTCTCCCTCCCCCAACTGCCCTTCTCTGTAGGCCTGGTCATCACCAACTTCCCTTTTCTGCCATCTCGGTCATCCCTAACTTCCCTCCCCTGCAGGCTTGATCACCCCCAACTACCCTCCATTGCAGGTCTTATCCCTCCCAACTGCCCTCCCCTCCTGGCCATCTTGTGGTGACATCTTATGTCCACATGGGGGCAGGATCTTTGATCACATGGGGGCAGCCATCTTGTGTGTTGATGTGATGGTCAATCTGCATATTACTCTTTTATTAGATGGGATAGAGGCCTGGTGAATGGGTGGGGGCCAGCTGGTTTGCCCTGAAGGGTGTCCTGGATCAGGGTTGGGGTTCTCTTGCGGCATGGGGCTGCCTGGGTGAGAGGCCTGTGGTGGTTTGCAGGCCAGCCATGCCCCCTGGCAACCCAAGCAGAGGCCCTGGTATCTGGGATTTATTTATCTTCTACAATTGAAACTTTGTAGCCTGGAGAGGAGCCAAGCCTTCTGCTCACTCTGTGGTGGCAGCCATTTCTGTTGGGATTTATTTATCTTCTATCATTGAAATTTTGTAGCCTTCCCCCTGCTCTCCCTGGCCGCAGCCGTCTCGGTTGGGCTTATTTTCATATCGGCTCTTGATTGGCTGGTGGGCTTGGCTTGGGGTGTAGTGGAGGTACAGTCAATTTGCATATTGCCATTTTATTAGGTAGGATGGTGAATAGGGACAGCATGATGGCAGACTATGTCTCTACACAAAAAAAGATGAACAAAAATTATTTTCATTGTCTTTTAGTTCAATTTTCTATAATTGTGCAGAAATTTCTCTAACTAGAGTATCTAAAGGAACTCACCCACTGTGCCTGAGTTCAAAATAAAGAAAACACAGAGGTATCTAGGGTAGACAAAAATATTTTGATGGAGAAGAATTTAGAGATGGGCAAGATTTTTACAGTAGAAGAAGATGCTGAAAGATGGCAGAAAGCATTTTCCCTTTAAGAATTATTCCCCTGTAGGTAGAAGCTGCTGACCTTGTGGAACATCTGGTAATTTAGCAGTTTATTTTTCAAGAAGTCTTACTATTCAAACAGGTGTAAGAAATCAAGCAAGTAAGTTTAATATTCACAAGTGAGCCTATATTGTGTCTTTCCTGTGTTGTTAGAAAATTAAGATAGGAGTTGATATAGGAATCATCATTATATAATAAAAACCTAACATGTTAAGTGACTATTTGACCTGTTGGCTGGTCAACCAATCAAAGCATAATATGCTAATGATATGATAAGGCCACTTAACTGCTCTCTATGACATACACTGACTAGCAGGGGGCAGATAATCGACCACTTGACCAGTCACTATGATGATCAATGACCACCAAGGGGCAGATGCTCCAACTGGTAGGTTATCTTGCTGCTCAGGTCTGGCTGCAATATATTGTTGTATATTAATGCAGTCCTATCATCCGTCCCCATCTGGCTAACCTCCTGCATCCTTCCCTGGCCCCAATCATGCACTGATGAGGTTCCCTCAGCCTGGCCTGCACCCTCTCATAGTTTGGAACCACTTGGGGGATGTTGGGGAGCCCGTTTTGGTCCAATCCTGCAGGCCAGGCCAAGGGATCCCACTGGGGCACAGATTTGTGCACTGGGCCTCTAGCCTATATAATAAAAGCCTAAGTGACCATTACAGCAGAATGACGGGAACAACCAGTTGCTATGATGTACACTGACCACCAGGAGGCAGATGCTTAACACAGGAGTCGTCCCCTGGTTGTCAGTGCACTCCCACGGGGGGAGTGCTGCTCAGCTAAAAGTTGGGTTCATGGCTGTTGAGTGCAGCTGCCTCAGGAGGAGCTTCTCCTGACCCCAGAGCAGCAGGCACAGTGGGCCGGGATTAGCATGAGTGGCGCCTGGCCCCAATTTGGGCTCTTCTGTGGCCTCCTGATACTTGGCACACTGATACATCCCCTGAGGGGTCCTGGACTGCAAGAGGGTGCAGGCCAGTCTGGGAGATCCCTTCCTACCAGTGTACAAATTTTGTGCACTGAGCCTCTAGTAAGAGGTAAGCAAACATTATCTTCTTATTGTCCATTTAGTTGAGAACGCTTGCCTGAGTTAATCTGTATTGAGTTACAAAAGTATCTGAATAATAACTCCTGGGATTTATTAAAACATCTTCTCCAAGGAGGTAAAGTAGTTTTATGACTGTTATCTAATTAGCCTTCTTAACAGCCCTGTGCAAAAGAGTGCTACAGCCAATGGTCCATTATCCAGCTGAACCGCGTGATATGACATTCTGACTAGCACCACTTGGGCAAAGCAGTAGCCATGGCTGCAGAGAAACTCCCAACCCTGACCAAGTGTCTTCCTTTTCATGCCAGGTGTTACTTGCTTGTCAGGCAGACACCTGAACACATCCTTGCAACACAACAATCTTGAAATCCAAGATCTATTAGTTACTGAACCTTGTGATCATGGATAGCTCAGATCTTCCTACACTTGGAAAATATGAACAGCCAGTGCCATTTTGAGGATTTAAATAAATAATGTATAGTAAGCACTATGCACTGTAACTTAGAGAGTAAGCGTTTAACCAGTGTTAACTTCATTAATTACATAATACAAACCCTCAAATACCATATCTGAACATGCAATACCAAGGTCAGGACTAGCATTTATGTGACATATTATGTTGACACACTCTCTTAACCCTTCAGCTTTCTCACTTTTCTTCCTGCCTTGCCCATAATACAAGCTCCTCATTTTGTGCTCCACCTCTGCAACGTTTTCCTTAGTGATCTTTTTATGTATATGTTCATATTATTTCATTGGTGGTTTGAACAGACTGCCTTTGAGAGGCCCATTAAGTGCTTTTGCATAAAAGAATCATCCAAGAGATAGATCCGGTGGTTTCACACATTGCACACAATTAAAGGCAGAACCAGGGGTCACTGTCTCTGCTGCTGCCTAAGTCACAGTAGTGGGTGAGGTAGGGGATCAGACATTTCCTCTAATGTCAAGCACTCTATCATCATCTTTGCTTATTAGGAGCACTAATTGTGCCTGTTATACTAGAACATGCATAATTTGTACTTGCTACCATTCTCAAAACCATGCCATTTGAGTCAATTCATTATGTGGTAAACATCTTTTATCGGCATTTACTCACAAGCATTCAAGCAAGCCAATTTTTAAAATGATGACAGAAATTCAGATAAATTAAAAAATTTTATTCTAAATCACACCCATAATAAATGAAAAATTTAAAGCACAGTGCTCAGCAAATGGCACATAGTACAGATTAAAAAAAATTAAATAAACTACTGACAAGATACATATCCCTTCCCCATAAACAATAATACTACATTAAATCAGGAGAGATTAGTTTTCTGCAATACTAAAGAATCACAACTTTTATTTGTCTAGTACATTTATATTCATCATGTGTTCAGGGGATAGGAATATAGTCTATAATTATACTGTAATTTTTACTGGGATTGTTTTAAATCCATAAGTGAAATTGTTAAAGAAAGATCCATATAAAATGTATCCTTTGAGATTTATTTCTAGGAATCTTATATAATGAACAGCTAATATGCAAATGGTCATCACACCCTCATGCTGTCATGTCATAAAGGCTGAGACACTCAACACTGGAGAGAGAAGAATGGGGACCAGCCAGGCACAAATGAACTCATGAAAGAGGAATGGAGATCAGCCAGCCTGCGACCCAGGAGAGGGACAAGCCACCCACTCCATGCTCCCATACACAAATTTTATGCACCGAGCCCCTAGTATGGTAATAAAGAAAAAAAAATTCATCTACTAGATTTTTATCAAATTTTGAATTATTGATATAAAATCACTATGTGGAGATTATTTTACCATTTTGTTGTATATTAATGTATCTAGTTTCCTAATATTTTGCATAGAATTTTAAAATATATTTTCAAAAGTGTGATTGGCTCATGTTTTTCTTTTTTATATGCAGACTTTGGCCTATTTAGTATGAGTTTTTAACCTCATAAGACCACTTGAAGAATATATTTTACTTTTTTATTCCTAACAATAATTAGTTTAAGATTAGAGCAATTTATCACTAGACAGATTGATGATTTCACTAGTAAAGTTATCTATGCCTGAAAAATACTTATAGGGAGATTTTCATTATAAAATCAATAACTTTAATTATTGTTACCACCATTCACTATTTGTCTTTTTGTGTCAATTTTAGTAAATGATATTGTTTTAACAATGTATTATTTCATAAATATTTACAAATGGTTTACTAGAGACTGGTGCACGAATTCATGCGTGGGTAGTGTCTCTCGGCCTGGTGGGCAATTAGGGCCAATCGGGGAGAATCAGGGCCAGCTGGCCAGGGTTAGGGACCACTGGAGGTTGGCTGGCCTGGGGAAGTTGGCTGTGGGAGCACACTGGCCACCAGTAGGCAGTTCCTGCATTGAGCTTCTGCCCCCGGGTGGTCAGTGCACATCATAGCGACCAGTTGACTGGTTGTTTGGTTGTCTGGTTGTTTAGGCTTTTATATATATATATATATATATAAATAATATCCTCCTATGTTTATTTAATTCTGTAGAAACTAACATGGTATTGGAATTTTTATACTTGATATTGATTACTATTACATGTTTATTTTCTTTCTCTCACTCTTTCCATTTCCCTTTCCCCTCACTATCTCTGTTTCTCTTTCTCTGACCCCCATTTCTAATTTTATAAATCAGGTTTTAAATCTATCAGCTATGTTACTCTGATGAGTAACATAACTTTTATATTATAGATTCCCCATAAATAACATATTTGCGGTTATCTTTATAATATCCGCCTTCATGGGTATTTAGCTGATTTTTGTAATTCAGTAAGATAAAAATGTTTTATTAGTGTTTGTATTGATCTTATTGTTTCTAACACACTCACTTAAGGTCATACGTTTTCCTCTAAATATACCATTAGCTATACTTTTGATATGCATTTTTAATTATTAATCATTAAATTCATTAAACATTAAGTATTTTTCAATTTTAATACAATGGTGATTACTTCACAGTTAGCTTATAATATCATGTCTAAACATAATGTAAACTTAATCTTTAAACCTATGTTATTGTTTCCATCATTCATGCATTATTACCAAAAAAGCTGACATAATTTTAATTCAGTTTTTAAGCTCTAATTTTCATATATTTGTTCATATTTTTTAATTCAATTATTTCTCTATTCTTATTGAAAGTATGTTCTGCTTGACTTACTAATGAATAAAAAAAATATGATAATATTTACCATTGTGAATATATCTGTCATTGAGTATCAATTAATTATTGCTTGATATTTTTGAGTTCATGAAATAAGATATGTCCATATTTAAATACTACATCCTGGTGAGTAGAGGCAGCTACCATTATAAAGTGATCACCACTTTTAGTATTGCTTTTTATTTTCCTGAAAGTCAACTTTGTCTCATATTATATAGGTAAACTTCATGCTTTTGTCTACTATTTTCATAATTTTATTTTTTACAATATTGTATTGCATACTAGTCTTTTTTATTAGGATTTGATTTTCATCCAATTTTCTAAGCTTTATCTTTTTCAGTAGAAAGGTTTTTTTTGTGTGTGTGTGTATGTTTTTTGCAATTTTTAAAATTACTGATATGTTTGAAGTTTTCTTTTCTTAACCTCTCTTACTTCTGTCTTATTATTTTTGGGTGTATTCTATTATATATTTTCCCCTATATCACTGTGAATGTAATTTACTTTTCAAGTACTTTAGTTGATGTATTTGAAATATCTATCCTTACAAAAAATACAAGATCTTAGATTACTCTAATAGTTTATTTTAGTTATTTTTTATATTATATTTTAATTCTATTTCACTGAATTTTTAAACCCAATAGTATATTATTATTGTTTTATCCAGTCAAAGTTAACTTCACTATAACCCACACATCTGTTTCATTTTCTTCCCTCTTACAACTCTGCCCTTCCTCCTGGATTCATTGTTCTAAGAACTTCTCTTTGTGTTATTCCACGGGCATCAAACTCTCTGTTTCAGTTGCTTGGTGAGGTCTTTATTTTGCTGTCATTTTTAAAGGATTTTTAACTTTATTTGTGACATAGCTGTGATTTTGGAAGATTTTGCACCCCCCATACGTGGCATAATTTCCCTGCCATGACTTCCATTACCGCTCATGAGAAATAGTGTGAATCTCTTTTTCATTAAAGTTGAAAATGCTGCAGTTTTTGTCTTTGATGTTTAGGCATTTTTTTAATCTCCTTGATATTATCTGGGCTTCTTAAGTTTGTCAATTAATGTCATTATAAGCTCTTTAAATTTCTCAGCTATTTTTTATCTTAAAATATTCCCTTTTCCATCTCTTCCCTCTCCCCCTCTTAGTTATGAATTATATCTTTGTTATGCCTTAACACCATATTTTTTATGCAGCTTATCTCTATATTTTTCTAAATTATTATGATTGTCTCCCTCATTCTAGAAACTATCTTCTAATCTTTCAGGCCATAATTTTCACTTCAGTTTGCCTTTTCTACTGTTATACATTATAACTGAGATGAAAAGCATAAGAAAGCCCTGGCCAGACAGGTAGCTCAGTTGTCTAGAGAATCATCCTATATGCCAAAGTTGGGTTTAATCCACAGTCAAGGTACATAGAAGAATCAACCAATAAACACATAAATAAATGGAACAACAAATCGATGTATCACTCTTTCTTTTTCACTTCCCCTTTCTCTCTAAATCAGTACAAATAAAAGTATATAAAGAAACAAAAACTAAAAAATGTTAAAAGCATAAACTATATGTTTACATATATTTCAAAACTTGATGTCAAATTTTTAATGTCCATTTCTTCCCAAAACTTTGAAGCTTGACTTTATCATATTAAATGGAGTTTTAAAGACAAATGAAGGCATATGAAAAGTATTAGAACCCCAGCCAATGGCTCAGTGGTTAGAGCTTCAGCCCATGGACTGAAGTGTCCTGGATTCGGTTTTAGTCAAAGGCACATACTTCAGTTGCAGGCTCATTCCCGGCCCTGGTTGGGGCTCATGTGGGAGGCAACCAATCAACATGTCTCTCTACAAATGAATGGAAAAAATCCTCAGGTAAGGATTAATCCTCTCCCCAAATTTATTAGAGTTTATTTTTGAAAAATCTGATGTAAACAGGGCAGCCTCTAATCTATCAGAGTTAAAAAAAAGATCTAAGGAGTTATACAAATGAAGGAGTAAAGGGGGGTGGAGATAAGGACTTTATTCTAGGCAGAAAAAGCTGGTTGGTTATTGCAAGGTAACTTTCTTTTAGGTGTCTGGAGACAGATTACCTAACTATTGCTGACCAGGTGATTCCTGATTGGCTGGTTAAGATTCCATTTCTGGGAAAGCAAAACAGTAATTGGATCTCGGTTTTGGGATGTGGAGATTAGCATAAAGTAAACCCATTTGGGGCCTGTTGTCATATATTTTTTTTAAGAAGTAAAATGTTGCTTAATATCAATATTTCTAATATCTGGAATGCACTGGGTTTATTTCTATTGTCTATTATTTTTTCTGGGTCTTGCTTATGATGCTCTATTTGTGTGTGTGTGTGTGTGTGTGTGTGTGTGTGTGTGTGTAGTTGAACATAATATTGTCTATACGACAATAAGAATGTAGTTGTATTTATTACTTATTTTTCCAATATTTATTTCATGTTGTTCTTGTCTCCCATCAGTACACAACTATATGGAATTATTTACCTACAAGATCTCTTCTAACTTTTAATTTTAATTGCTCTGAGTCCTTAGAGGGCCTGCGTTTATTGAATTACAATATATTTATTTTCACTTTCCCTGTAGAATGTAGTAGCAATATTCATAGCCCTCCCTTCCTTTATATGGAGCACAAAACCAATTTTTCATCAATAATTGGGATCATTACCCCAGCCAGCAGAATAACCCCTTTGGCTCAGCATCATGAGGAGACTGGATCAAGGGGCAGCACAGTTTTTCAAAGACTGTGTGGGCAGAGCAAGAGGACCAAAACCCATACCTTCAACCAGCATGGTGCCAGAGTCTCCTATGACTTGTTTTTTAATTGCACAGTCCTGACTTGCCTTAATCCCCTTTACTTAGTATTTTTCAAGCTAAGGCCAGGAGACTTCCAAAAACCAGTTATATATTTATAAAAGTTTCAGGATACTAAAACAATTTTAAAACTTTTTTAATATATCTGTTGCCTTAAAACTTGAAGCAAGAGTTTATATTATATCTTGGAAAGAGATAATGAATAATAAATATAATTTAATTCAGAAAAGTATCCTGGAAATTCAATTATTTATAATAGAAAGGGCCTCTTTTTTAGTTATTGAGTATACCAGTGTCAAAGTGTTTTAGCTTAGACTCGGAGTTTCTGGATGACAAATCTTACATTTGGGATCCCTATGGGGTATCCTAGTTCACATGGCATGTGAGTTATCTCTTGAGTATAAGATTGTATAATTCCTAAAATGTCTTTTCGATTAGTTCATAGGTGGCCACAAGAAGTAACTTTGTCAACAAATATATGTTTATGTCCCTATGTTGATTAAATGAAATTTTATTGCACTAGATAACAGCTCCTTTAAACTGTTCCTGATATTTTAATACCAAGAGGAATAGCTTCAATATCAGATTCTACTGGTGCAAAAAATTTCCCAAGTAAAATGGGCAGCCTTTTTCCTTAAGAATTCTTCAAAACAATCATCTCTCCAGATATATGTTCTCTCATAAAGCTCATGGCTTCTGTTTGCAAGATCTCTCTCTTTTTTGTTTTTCTGCCTATTTGATTAAGTACCTTGCCTTAATAACCTTTCCTCTTGCATCTAGCTTTACACTTTTTACCAATTTAGAGTTTGCAGAAAAGGTCATGAACTTACCTGAAGTTGGTATCTATTTATTCATAACCCTAGAAACAACATTTCTACCATTTTAGGGAGGCCATTGTCAACAGTAGCCTTGAGATAAAACAAGCGGATTGATTCCTGACTGCAGTTTACTCGCTGGGTAATTTGGGATTATTTACTCCATCTAAGGGGATGATACTTTCTTCCTCTCTCACAGGAGACATTATGAGGGTGAATTGAATGCAAGCCCTATGTGAAGTAGAAATAAAACATAAAATTCAATAAACATGAGTATTTGGCTTTGAAACTACACCAGGCTGAGCATCTGAATTCCACACTCAGAGTTTTCAAACAAGATAATTATTTTGTTAGAAAAAAAAGTCAGGGGGCCCATTTTTATTTTATTTTCTATTTTCTTTTCTTCTTCATTCTTTTTTTTGTTGTTTTTGTTTGTTTTTTGTTATTTTTTCGTCATTGGGCAAATGAGGGCCATGATCTTCCTCTATACCAAATGCAAGCACACTGGCAACTCAGTGCAGTACCATGTTTTAAAGGTTTTTGGTGGTGCTGCTGCTTTTTTTCTAATGAGAGTTCTGTTTTGTTTCTTACAGTGCCTAAGAAGGAGACATTGGAATGAGAAAAATACTAAACTGAGCAAAGACAATTAAAAATGTCTAGAAAAAGAAGGCAAACCACTAGCACCTGATAGAGTGGGATTCCTCTACCCTTCCTTTGGCGCCCTTTGCCCTTTCTTCTCTGCTTCTCCTCCTTCTCTGAGCCTGGGAGGAAAAACATATTTCAAGAATTTTTTTTTTTTTAATCAGCATATACCCCAGGTTGAAAATGCTACCTTAGTTAAACCAAACATATTATGCTTTCTATCTAAGTGCTCTGGGAAAACAAGGCAAAGAAAACTCATAAGTGTGTTCGTAGTGGAAAGTCTAAATATAAAGGTGGGATTAAGAGTTGAATGTTGAGCATACTTCGTTTGAAATACCCGTGACACATTAAAGTGGAAATGTCAAATTCAGAGTAGGATTTATGGGTCAGAAACTAATAAAGGTGCCCTGGAGTTATGAATTTGAAAGCACTAGTAAATAGATAATATGTGAAACTATCCCTCCGGCTTATAATCAAATGCTAACATGATCATTTTTATATAACACTTTACTGCAAGTATGGTTTGAATAGATTATAAGCTTCTTAAAAAAAAGATATGAAGAAACCACACTACCGAGACCCTTTACCAACATTGAATTAATTATGTAGCAATTATCAATAAGTACTCATTAAGTTGATTTGCTTTGACATTAATAAACTGTGTGACCTTGGTTTATTTAACTTCTATGGGCTTCAATTTTATTATCTATAGAATAAGGGCCTGAGCTAGACAATATTTCCAGGCCCTGTCAAGTCTACAGCTCTGATTTCATGTATTATTGAATTGTGCTATATATCTCTCATTGGTTGTTTATTAAATGCTGGTAGATGGGCCTCCTAAATCCCCTGATGAAGAGCTGTCAATCTGGGTGAGCAAAGAAGGACCTGACTTATGCCCTAAAAATATTTGTATTGACCAAAAGTCTATGTGGCCAAGAAACATATTTGGTTCAAAAGGTTGGTTTTCTTATTGAAAAATAGCACTAAATGTTTCATCCTGTTGTAGGCATATGAGACAAATTCTTTGAGGTGACATTATGAATATGTGACTTTTATGTCTCAGAGAATAGAATGTCTATTGGAAAATACTTCGTTTTGTAACAAAAATTTTAAAGTTGTGTAGTCAAAGGAATTCTATAGAAAAAAAAAGTGATTTTTTTTTTCCACATAAAAGGCAGCAATGTGAAATGGACATTTTTTATCTAGTTGAGTTTAGCAGAGGTTTCAGAATATCATCTTTTTTTTCATTTTTTCCCCCTCACAATGTGTTTACTACTTTTATCTTATCAGGCAGCTTAGCTTCAATAAGCCTCTGTTTTCTCATATCACAATATTGATAATGCCAAGAAATAGTTTAAAAGATTCAGATCAAATAGTATTATGTGAAATTAAGTGCATATATTATATAATATATATACATATATATACATATATACATTTACATGCATATATGTGTATACATACATATGAAAAGGATGAGGCAAAATTATTTTTATAGTTGTAAATACATAAAACAGAGCTTATTCTTATATTGCTATTAATTAATTATTGTATTATTTTTATGCGAACAACTGTAAACCAAGTTTTGCCTTACCCTGGGTATATACACAGAGTGTCCCCCAAAAAAGTATACAAAGTTAACAACTGATAGCTCAATTTTGAAAAGTAAATCTATTTTAATAAACAGTGCCTTTAAAATTACTCAAAATGTTTGTATACATTTTTGGGTAGCCTCTATATCTATTTATAGATATGAATAATTGAATATAACTTTAGAAAACACAGTACAGGTGTTTGGAAAGCCCTTAATAAATATAATTATTTGTTTCTGAATGGATAATCATGGAATGGGGAAAAAAAAGAGGATAAAGCAGATTTTTGAGGCTCTAATGTGAATAAAAGAGGTTAAGACAGAGAATCAGTGTGAGACTATTTAAAGTTGAACAAATATTTCCTGAGCATAAGGTAAGGCAAACATAAAGTTGAGAATTCTTCCAAGTGCTATTTCACTTACTCTATCTCCTTCCTTCTCCTATGTGGAAAATAATTTTTCCTCATTTTAGAGATTAGGTAACTGAATTTCAGTGTTCAAAATCTTTTTTTCCAATGTCATACTGAGCATTTTCTCTGTGTTTAGGTTTGCAAGGTAAAATTCTGGATACACACTTAAGTTTAAATAAAAAAAAAATCATATTTTAGTATAAGAAAGTACCAAATACTTCATTAGACACACCTATATTAAGTTTATTTTTGTTTATCTGAAATTTAAATTTAACTGGACATCTTGTATTTCCTTTTTCTCAGCCTGGCAGTCCCATCTATGTTTATACCTAAAAGTTTTGGCTGGAATGCTCTTTTATTTCCACTATTTTTTATAATTTATATAAATTTAAACAAATACTTACAGTGGGGCTGGGATGCCTAGGATGCCTGGCCTTAGATGGAGAAGCCATGACAGGTTGTGGGATACAAGAATGAGTCTTTATAACAGAAGCCAGTGGCCATATGGCCAACAGACAAGACAATTGCAAAAAAGTATGGAGAGTACTCAGAGTTTGGAGACAGAGAGGAGAATGTAAGTTTAATTGGCCATTAGCTACTTGGATAGTTTTAAAAAATTGCTCAAAGCTTTAACTTCTACTTCATTTTACCTAATAATAGACAAAAATGTAAATTGACTATACCTGTGCTATGCCCACAGCCAATCAAAGAGAATATGCAAATTATCCAACAAAGATGGCGGTTAATTTGCATACATACCTGGGTCTGGGGAACCTTCTTGGCACCCGGGTCACTCTCAGCTGGCCATCAGGCAGAAGCCGCGATCAGAGGTGTAGGTGGGGGAACCACTTCCCAAGCTGAAAGCCTGAGCCAGAGGTTCTGGGCAGGGGGGAGGGGATCCCTTCCCAAGCCTAAACCTGGGGCAAAGGCTTTAGGCTTTGGGAGGGGCTGAGCCTATGATAAGAAGTGGCAGGTGAGGAGTCCCCTTCCCAAGCCTAAAGCCTGGGGTGGAGGCTTTAAGCTTCGGAGGGGCCGAGCCTGTGATAGGAGGGGAGGGGAAAATATCAATGGAAACATGTCCTCAGATGAGGATAAAAATAAAAATAAAAAAGAAATGTCATATCCTATGAAAGACACATCTTTAAAATGCTTAAAGAAAGTGGTCATTTTTTCATGATGAAGGGAATGGAGTCCCTGTTGATGAAAACACCTTGGTGGCTGCGGTGACTGGCAGTGGCTGCAGCAGTGGGGTGATGGAGTTGTTGCCTTCCCCTGATTAGCCTGGTTGCCTCAAGCAAAGGGAGGCCATACTGCTGCTTAGGTCTGCTTCCAATAGGGAGTGGGCTTAAGCCATCCATAGGACATCCCCTGAGGGCTCCCAGTATGTGAGAGGAGGCTGACAACCCCTCCCCAGTGCACAAATTTCATGCACCAGGCCCCTAGTTTACCGTAAAATGGGATTGTTCTTAGAAATGTATAAAAATACCTAATAACTGAGAGATTTTAAAAATTATTAATATTTCTATATGTCACGTTTCTATGTGTCAGCAGTATTGGTAGGGCTCAGGCGTGTAGGAGGTGGTTCTTTTTTGGCATCTACTCGGTCGACTATGTGGCTGGCAACTGGCAGCCAGGTCATCCTGCAGCATGGGAGACTTTTCTCTCAGGCTCATGGCCTAGGTCCGTGGTTGGCAAACTGTGGCTCGCGAGCCACATGTGGATCTTTGGCACCCTGAGTGTGGCTCTTCCACAAAATACCATGGCCTGGGTGAGTCTATTTTGAAGAAGTGGCATTAGAAAAAGTTTAAGTTTAAAAATTTGGCTCTCAAAAGAAATTTCCATTGTTGTACTGTTGATATTTGACTCTGTTGACTAATGAGTTTGCCGACCAGGTACCTAGGTTGTTAGGGCTGGATGGCTGGACTCTGCTTTGCTTCTCCATGCTGTTCCCAGCATGGCAAACATCTTTCTACTTGGTAGACGGAGATCAAAGGAGTTCAGGATTGAACCAGTGGGTTTTTAATGGCTAAGCCCAAAGCTATGGGAACATCACTACTGCCTGACCCTGTTAATCAAAACCTTCACAAGTCATCACAGATTGAGGGGGAGATGTTAGGTAAGGCAACATGAGGAAAGTCACAAAAGAGGTAATCAGATGCTTTGGGTTTGTCAGTGCACACAGGAGCACAGCTCAGCACTGCTGCTCTGTGTTGTTCTGAGTCCACGTGTTCTTCTCAATTCTTCCCGACTCCACCAAGGCTGACTCCTTCTTGGACCCTGCCCACTGTACTAACTGTTGGAAACTTAGTCCAAGTTCTACATTTATCCTCTGTTACTAATTACAAGTGTCAGGTCCGAGCCCCCCTGCCTGGGGCTGGACCTCCTAGGACACTTCTCGGTGGAGAAGCCATGAGAGGTTGTGGGATATAAGAATGAGTCTTTATTGCAAAAGCCAGTGACCATATAGCTGTCAGACAAGACAATTCTTCACAGCAAAGTCCTCACAGGCAGGCAGCCGGACACCAGCTGATAAATATCTTTCCCACAATGCAATACTGTGTTAGTCTCTGTACCCATAGCAATTATATGAGGAGCCACAAGCTGCCCCCTAGCTTACCACCTCACATTGTAGAAATACCTAAGCTCTAGGGCTCAGCAGCTTCTTCTGTCTCCCCTGCCCAGCCCACTGGCTGGTTAACGTGGTAGCTATATCTGATCCCTTTATGAGCTCATAGCCTGACATTGTAGCAGTGCCAGCTCTCAGCTCTGTCTGAGCTTTCCTTTCTCCTGCAAGCATAGGAGCTACATTATCTGTGCCTACTGCCTCGGCTTCATCATACCAGCTCTCCCCATCTGCTGTCTTTAGCAGACTCCTTGTTGGTAACCTATATACTACTTCAGAGACAAAGAAGGCTAGTTGCCAACAGTAACATCAATCATTTGGGTTATAGAAGGGCACAGCATACATACAGTGAGATCTCTGTGGCCTTGCAGCTGTGTATGTTATCATAACCTTGGGCATTCTGATTAGGCGCATGCTCAGAGAAGCTTTGGCCACTCTGGTGTATGGACAATAAGGCCTCTGTGCTCCCATTGGCTTTGACTATCTGGGGACGCTGGTGTGTTTCACACAGGTTTTCAAAGGAAGGAATGGTCATAACCAGTGAGTGGTTAGAAATCAAGAATTAAGACTAAAACACAGGGAGTCTGGGAAATTTATAATAAAATATCTAAGAGATTAAAAAATGTATATGTTACTATTACTGTATACCATGATTCTATGTGTCAGAAAAATGTTTTCACTTAGACCCATTTATAAAATGAGCTGCTTCTAACTGATATAAGAAGATATTTATTTTTCAAAAGAGTACTGAAGCAATAAAAGATAAAAAATTGATAGTAAATATGAGAAATTAAGAAAATTTTCTCAGCACTAGCTCATTTGGCTTGGTGTATAGAACATAGGCCTGCAGACTGAAGAGTTCCAGGTTTGATTCAAGTCAATAGCACATGCCTGGATTGTGGGCTTGATCCCCAGTGTGGGGCATGCAGGCAGCAGCTGATCAATGGTTCTCTCTCACTGTTGATGTTTCTATCTCTCTCTTCCTCTCAGAAATCAATAAAATATATTTAAAATGACAGAGTATTTTAAAAATAAAATTTTATCAGAGTTTATTATATTTTAACTGGGTAGGTCTCAAGAAATGATTCATCCAATAGAACAGGAGGGTTCAGAGTGCTCAGGGGACTGGACAGTGACTTGGTTGGCAATGAGGACTGTGAATCAAGCACTGGGCACACCGTGTGAAGGAATCAGACAGGAAATAAACTAGAACTTTAGGTTGGGGAACTTTTGAGGATAACTTTACATGCCACAGAGAAGCTTGGCTTTAATTATCTATATATTAAAGCCTATGCAATCATCTGACCGGTAGTTATGACATGCACTAACCACTGGGAGGGGTGTGGGCTGACGCTCAATACAGGAGCTGCAGAGCTGTGATGAACTACCCTCTGTTAATCCAGGACCCCTCAGGGATGTCCGAGAGACTGTTTCAGTCCTATCCCCACAGGCCAGTTTGAGGGACCCCAAGGGTGCACAAATCCATGCACCAGGCCTCTAGTCTTTAAATAAAGAGACTATAGATTGCATATTCTAAAAAATAGGTCCTGTGGTGATATGTTTATTGATATGTTATAGAAGGGTGATTCTGGTTGCAATGTGAGCACCATAATGAAAGTAAACTAGCAGGCACTGCATTAAGAGGACTTATATCCAGCACAAAAAATAATATGTAAGTTAGCTAAAAGAAAAACAATGGCATATGGTATGAAGGAGAGGGCAAGATGGTAAACCCTGTGGCTTTCCTACAAATGCAAGTAAACGTGAAGACGTGCTGATTCAAAGTAACACCACAATGCATTCAGTAGTGGGTCACCAGGTGAAGCTGCTGAATCGCACTTCAAAAGAAAAAGTTGAATTAGAAAACTGGAAACCATCTATAGAGATGATTGGGAAAACTGCAAGCAGGGCTCAATAGTTCAGAAGATATTTTTCTTTATCTATATATAAAAAAAAAAGAAAGTTGTCATAGATAACCTAAGATCTTCTCTCCATGAGTAAATTAACACTGGGAGTTTATTACATGCCAGGAAGTGTTCCAGGACCAGGAGAAACAGGGAAACAGCATTGTCAATGCTTTGCTCTATGGAACTTACAGCACAGTGAGAAGAAGCAAGGACTTAGTGGACCAGTAGATATGTATTTAGACAAATCTTATATAATAAAGCCCAGTGACCAAAATGGCAGAATGATCAGAGACCAGAATGATAGGGGGTGTGGTGGGCCTGCAAACCATCCATGGCCCCTCGCCCTGGTCAGCCCCAAGCCCCATCAGGGACCCCACCCCAATTGGGGACATGGACAGCCTACAAATCCCCAGTGGCCCCTCACCCAGGACTTCCCTGCTCCCCAGCAGGGACCCCACCCTGATCAGGGGCGTGGCTGGCCTGCAAACCTCAGCATCCTCTTGCCTAGGCCTGTCTCAACCACCAGCAAGGACCCCCACCCCAATCCAGGGCCCCCCATCAGGGCAGGCTGGCTGCCCCCAACAGTGCACCAGGCCTCTATCTTATATAATAAAAGGGTATTTTATTATATTTATCCTATATAATAAAAGGATAATATGTAAAATGACCCTAACAGTGAAACAACTGGAATGACCACTGGACCATCACTATGAGGTGCACTGACCAGCTCTTGGTCCCTTTCCCCAGCCAGCAGGCTCCAATAGCCTGATGGAGAATGGGGAACCAGGGGTGGGTGGTGGAGGATTAGGGGGATGCCAGGCCAAGGCCATCGCCCCACCGGTTGCCCCACACACAATGGGCAACCTGCAGTGGGGACAGGGCAGGAACAGCCAACCTCTTGGTCCCTTCCCTCTCCCCCTCCTCCCCCGCTATCAGGCACTGATCACCCAATGGCGAAGGGGAACAAGGGGTGGGGGGGGGGGGCAGCTTCTGGCAGCCAGGGAAGATGGCCCTGATCGCAGGCCAGGCCTAGGGACCATACCCATGTATAAATTTTGTGCATCGGGCCTCTAGTACATATATAATTTCCTATATGGATAAATGCTAAAATTCAAGATGATGGAATTGGAAATTGAGCCAGCAAAGCAGAGATGAAGTCACGGTGCTCAGATACATGTATAGGATTTATTCATTGAAGAGGGGACATTTGAGTAGAGAACATAAAGAAAGAGAATGAGCCAGGAAAGTTTCTGGGATGGTCTCTTCACACAGAAGAGAAAAGGAAGTACAAAGATTCCAACTGAAACAAAAATAAGAGGCCAGTGCCTAGGGCAGAGCAAGAAAACCCTAGGGCTGGATGAAGGGGGATTAATGGTGGAGTTTGAGAGGAGAAAGCCTGGATTTTTAAGATTCCAGGTGATCTGAAGGGATGGATCTTTTAGAAAAACCCGTGTTCCAGGACCAGGAGAAACAGGGAAACAGCATTGTCAATGCTTTGCTCTATGGAACTTACAGCACAGTGAGAAGAAGCAAGGACTTAGTGGACCAGTAGATATGTATTTAGACAAATCTTATATAATAAAGCCCAGTGACCAAAATGGCAGAACGACCAGAGACCAGAACGATAGGGGGTGTGGTGGGCCTGCAAACCATCCATGGCCCCTCGCCCTGGCCAGCCTCAAGCCCCAGCAGGGACCCCACCCCAATTGGGGACATGGACACACTTTCTTGGGCCTACACAATATTAATCAAATCATATAAATATAATGTCTGCAGTTTATAACTTAACAAATGGTATATTTCACAGGGCTTAAAATTGCTTTTAAAAAATCTTTACTCTTGAGTCCCCTCCCCTCTTCTTTCCCCCATTGTATTTCCTGCCTACATTTGTGTGTGCATACAGATGCAGAAGGTAAAGACAAAATGAGTTTACTCACTGAGATGGACCTCCCCAACACTGGCACTACCTGTTCTGCTTCTGCCACCAACCATCAAGGTTAATTACCTTATTTAATTTAATAAGGTAAATGAAGCTTGTTTGAGCTCCTTCCCCCAACCCCCAATTCTAACCATGAAGGATCTAGAACACAAAATATGATTCCCCTCAAAACCTTGTTTGGACCTCTTTCACCCTGAGCTGTTTTCATTTCTTTTCTCTACACCCCCATCAGATAGCTGTTGGAAGCTGCAGTAGACAAGCAGAATAAGAAAACTTGTGGCATGGGTTTTTTCATAAAAACTGACTAATATCAGAGCAGTAGGTTGAAGAGAAAAGGTCAAAATTAGTCCTGTTCAAAAGTAAATATCATTTAGGACCTATCAAAATCATTTGAGTCAATACACTTTGAAAATTGACAACCACTGAAATTTATGACAATAGAACAATTTTCAAAATGTCTGTGCTTTCCTCTCAGCCACTGCCACTATGAATTAACTTCTGGATTTCCCTGACTTCCCTGTTCCTGAATTATTTAAATCTGCCCTTTCATCTTTGGAATCCCAGAATCTACTCCTGAGACTGCTTTTGAGCAGACACTTAATAATTTAATGACTTTAATACATAGAAGAAACAGGACAGCAAAAAGCAACACAGATAGCACTAAAGCAGTAAGTAATAAATATAATAAAATCTCTATTAAAACTAAATTTTATAATAACATTAAATATTTTAAAACTATAATTTACCAGACTAATAGCATTGTGTTGTGTGTGTGTGTGTGTGTGTGTGTGTGTGTATATATATATATATATATATATATATATATATATATAATTTATTCCCATTTTTTTCTGTAATAAATAATTATTTTAAATAGGATCTGAATCTCTGTACCTCTCCTTCAATTTTGGAGTAAACCTAAAAATGCTCTAAAATATTTGTTTTAAATTTTAGTGTAAAATAATAAAAAGGGGTTCTGCAAACATTTTGGTCAAGGACCAAATGTTAAATATTTTAGGTTTTGTTGGCCAAATGGTCTCTCTTATAACTCTTTAACTCTGCAGTTGCGGCACAAAAATTTCTATTGACAACACATAAACACATTTATGTCTTCCCATAAAACATTATTTTTAAAAGGCAGTGGGTCAGATTTGGCCTGAGAGAAGCCAAATCAAAAAATGTTGATTACTTACATAAAGGACATTACAAGCCCCCATATGTTCAATTATTGCATAAGTTTTCCAAACACTAATCAAAGAAAGTAATAGTTTTAAAATTCCTTAGTATATATTGCCAAATTTATTTGAAAATCTGTAATATTAAAAACATAATGCATTAGTGTGGCCATCTCTTCACACTATCATTAATACATCAATATATATATATATATATATATATATATATATATATATAAACTATAAATGTGTATATCTAAACACACATATGCCTATGTATATATTTTTAAATAATATTTTCCAACAAGTTTGTTTAGAAATCACATATTTCATAAAAATTATATTCCATTTCATATTATTTATTTCTATAATTATTTTTGGATATCCCTCTCACAATCTGGGACTGGTGGCTCCCAACCGCTCGCCTACCTGCATGCCTGATCACCTCCTAATTGTTTCTGCCTGCCAGCCTGATCAGCCCCTAACCACTCCCCTGCCAGCCCAATTGTCCCCAACTGCTGGCCCAGTCACCCCTAACTGCCCTCCCCTGCTGGTCTGATAGCATCTAAATGCCTTCCCCTACAGTCCTTGTTGTCCCCAACTGCCCTCCCCTGCCAGCCTGGTTGCCCCTAACTGCCCTTCCCTGCAGGCCTGGTCCCCACAACTTCCCTCCCCTGCAGGCTTTGTCGCCCCTAACTTCCCTCCCTTGCTGGCCTGATCACCCACAACTGTCCTCCCCTGTTGGCCATCTTGCGGTGGACATCTTTTGACCACATGGTGGTGGCCATCTTGTGTGAGGGTGTGATGGCTAATTTGTGTATTACCTCTTTATTATATATAATTATACTAGAGATTCGGTGCATGAAAATTCATGTACTGGAGGGGGTATCCTTCAGCCCAGCCTGCCCCCTCTCACAGTCCGGGAGCCCTCAGGGGTGGGAGGTGACCCGGTGATCAGGGGAAGGCGACGTGCCCATCACACCTCAGATCCTCTGGCTGGCCCTGGTTACCTGATCCTCGGGCTGGCCCTGGGCGGCTAAACAGCTGCCAACAGAGGCTTGCCTGCACCTTGGGCTGGCCATCATCTGAGACTTGGCTGTGCCTCGGCCAGCCCTGATTACCTGAGCCACAGTCAGTGGGGTTGTAGGAGGACTCAAGGCCCCCAGCAGGGCTGAGGGGACTGGGACCACCATCTTGTGGTTGTGCGCACTGCCATTTTATGAAGGCATGACCGTTAATTAGCATATTCCCTTTTTATTTATATAGGATTATTGTATACAAATATATGTAACACATTTGATATATAGAATAATATACATTTTTCCTTTATTTTATTAATGTGATATGTGTGTGTGTGTGTTTTTGTTTTTTGTTTTTTGTTTTGTTTGTTTGTTTTTTTCTGTCAAACCACCCTTTAATTTGAGTAATAAATCCCAGTTGGTCCAGATGTATAATCCTTTCAATATGCTGTAGCAATGGGTTTACTAGTTTTTTGTTCAGGATCTTGGTACTTATGTTCCTCCTTTCCTCCCTCCCTCCCTTCCAATTTCTCTAAAAGTCAAAGTAAAAAACATCCTCCAGTGAATATTGACAACAATAACAACAAAAAGTATCTGGTGCATTTTTATGTAATTTACTGTGTAAATTACTATTCCAAAATATTTCTATGGTTCTTTTTCATAATTTCTATCTCTTGTTTAATGCTCTTCCTTGTTCCTTCATCATTTTCTTGATTTTTTTTTTGGTTATTTGTCAATTTTTAAACTCTTTAAACATAAATAAGGCAGATAATGTAAAGTTAGATTAGATAAATATAAGATATTAATCTAAAATTTCCTGAACTTGATAACTCATTGTGTTCACTTAAAGAAGTGGTCTTGTTCTTTTAAAATATATGATGAAAGATTTAAGAACAAAAATATTAAGTTACACATTTTTACAAATTCATAGGTTTATCAATTTTCATTAATTACTATATGTATTTGGAATATTGCTGAAGAAAAACATTTAAGCAGAGGAGCACAATGCAAATAAATGTAGATTTTATAGATTTAATTTTGTTAAAATATCAAGTTAGTGTGAAACTTTTAGACAGTATTTCAAGAACTAAATGATAAGCACCCTGACGTTTACACATATATATTTTTAGATGAGTTAGCCTGGATAGTTATCTGACATGTGATACTATCAAAGTCGAGTAGCTTATCAAGTCAATCTTAACACTCTCAGTATTTAGCAAAACACAGACAGTTATCCTGGAAAATGAATTTTTAAAAATCATCAATCTAGATTACTCAACACAAAAATGCCCAATAATTGATTGTCTATAACTAAAAAAGGAGAAGAAAAAATAAAGCTAATGACATGATTGTGGGCATGCTATTTATTAAAAATATATCCTTAATATAGGAAAACTTCCTTAATAAACAATAAATGTGGAACTAAAGGCTTATTCACTGATTCCCATTGAAAATGCTCCTAATTTGTCATGTATTAGTGGGAGTATAACATTGTAGTTAAGAGCAGAAGCTGGAGAGTGAGAATGTCTGCCTCTAGATTCCACGTCTTGCTAGCTGTTACTAACCAAGGCTTCTGATTACTAACATCAAGTTCATGGAATAATTTGCAAACAACCGCAATAAGTTTATTGGTTGTGTGTTCTGGATTCACAATTTTGTCAATAAAAAACTATCAAGTATATTAAGTATCGGTGTATATTTAATATTGCCAAATAAGACAATATTAAGACAAATAAGGACAATATAAAAGTATTCATATATATGCACACACATATGTGTACTTATGTGCAAATATTTCTATGAATATATGCATCAAAATTTTATTTCTGAGAAATATCTATACAACTTGGTCAAATATTGTCAATTTGGTGAGTGGAACAATGGAATATTTAATCTCTTCTTTATATTTTTCTTTTCAGATAGGAGTATGGAATTGTGTGTCTTTTCTCTTCAGGAAGAAGATAACCTAACTGTAGTGAAAAATTATGAACTAACAGTGAAACAACCAACAACAATAACAATAAATACCCAGCCTGAATATCCTGAGAAGAGACAGCTGTGGAAAATGAAAAGCTGATAGATCTTTTTCAAATTTGTTTTCTCTTCTATAAGAAAGAAGTTGAAAGACAGTTAAAAAGATTAACAGGTCTCTAACCTTTGATTAGTTTGTGAACACTCAGGAATTCTCACTGGAAAATAATAAAGATTAAAGGGAAATTAATGCTGAATAAAGCTATACAGCCTAGACTTAAGCTCATAATGTTAGTCAAAATTTTGTATCTATTTTATTTAGAAGAGAATGAAATTATATTTTTAAATAATTAGTATGTTAACTGCATTATATCATATTAATTTGAAGAGTAGACTGATGAGGTAGATATTACTATCTCCATTTTAAAAATGAGAAACTTCAAAATGCGTTTCATTTTCCAAGAATATACAGCTAAAGGATAACAAAATCAGAATTTATATGAAGGTTTTCATATGCCATATTTTTCTCTTTATTGCTATTTTTACTGCAATTGCCAGAGATTATTTTAATATTTGTTTATTCATTTTAATTACATTTATTTGGATGACATTGGCCAATGAAATTATAAAGGCTTCAATAGCATAGTTTCATAATCCATCATGTGTGCAATGCATTGTGCTCAAAGTCAAATCTTCTTCCATCACCATATATTTGATCCAGTTTAACCCTTTACTATCCCCATACCTCTCTTCCCCCTGGGAATCACCATAATTTGGTTGTGTCTATGAGGGTTTTTTGTTTGCTTTTCCTATTTGTTCATTTGTTATTTTCAGTTTTATCATTTGAATGAACTTATATGCTTCTTGGCCTTTTTTGTCTGACATATTTTGTTTGGCATGATAATTCTCGCTTATTATAAAAGTTTCAAGTTGTATAACATTTCAAAAATACAATGAAAACTATCAGGAGGAAAATTAAAATCACAAGGTGTATTATTCAAATGTACCAACAAAATTTTATGTTAACCAAATTATAGAAAATTAAATGATATATATTCATGTGGTTCCATTATTTCAATTTATATTTTATGTACATGAACATTTTACATTACTATGATATATAAATGCTTCATAGTATTTTTAATAGATAAAATTAAAAATATTTTTTAAAGAATGTTTTTTAAAGAATCCTTTATATATCCAGTATATTAATTCTTTGTCACATATATATTCTCTTTATTAAGTTTTCCTCTTTTCTTCATTGTCTTTTCTATATAATTTTTCAGTCATTTAATGTAGTCATTTAAGCCAATTGTTCTTTATTCTATTTTGGCTCGAAAATACCATTTAATTCCAAAGAATATAAGTATGTTCTTCCAATTTATTTTAAATACTTGCTTTTAGGATTAGGATGGAATTGGATTTTACATAAATATTCACCACTAACATTTTATTTTTATAAATAGGCTAATAATTATATATATATTTTTAAAATATATTTTATTGATTTTTTACAGAGAGGAAGGGAGAGAGAGAGAGAGCCAGAAACGTCAATGAGAGAGAAACATCGACCAGCTGCCTCTTGCACATCCCTTACCGGGGATGTGCCCGCAACCAACATACATGCCCCGGACCGGAATCGAACCCAGGACCTTTCAGTCCGCAGACCGACGCTCTACCACTGAGCCAAACCGGTTTCGGCTAATAATTATATTTTAACAGTTATATGTAATGATGGTCCCACACTTTTATTAAAAAGAATGTCTTTCCCAAAAATATTTGAGATAGTATATTTATTATATATATTTTTGTTTGTTATGACAATATCACATGTCTTTAATTTCTATTGACATATAATGAGTCTTTCTCTGGTCCTGCAAATTCTACCACATGAGCCATCTTCAAAATTGTCATAGTTGGAACTTCATGTTTTCTTTTCCATGTGATATTTAGGGCCAGCTTGTAAAGTTGCATGCAAAACCACATTTGAATTTTCATTTGGTGTATATTGATTGGGAGTAGAGGAAGTGGTAAATTTTCTGGAAACTTTACTGTATGCATTCTGTGTATTTGTCATCAAAATTCATTTTTTTAACACTACTATGTAAATAAGTCTTTCAACTGAAGATTTGGCAGCTTTATGATTTTTGATTAATTGCTTATATCATGTAGATCTTTAATAGTTGTTACAAGTAGGTATTTTTTATAATTTGATTCTGATTTAAAATAGAATTTCTTTGCAGCTATATTTTCTAATAATTTCTGTTAACATAGAAAATAATTGATTTTTCTCTGATAATTCTTATCTAGAGTAAAATACCTCAATGCATATCCTAATTATATGGTCAACCTATTAACTTACTTTTGGTAGTTTTATGATAATCATAACATATAAAAACCAGGGTCCATAATGACTGAAGGCTCAACTGAACACTGGAAGTCAATCCTATAGTCAGTGCTGGGCTGCCATGGCAACCTAGCACTGACTGCCACTGCTTTGGGCACAGTGACCCAGCACTGACTGCTGAAGGAGCTGTGGATTAGGACCAAAGAGAGGAGAGGCCTGGAGAGAGAGGCAGGGTCTGATCCACAGCCTCCGTTGATCAGCCCATGCCTCTCTCTTTCTCTCCAGGCTTCACCAGCAGCTGTGCCTCTCTTTCTCTCTGATCAGCCCTGCCTCTCTGATCAGGCCTGCCTCTCTGATCAGGCCCAGAGATAGCCCAGAGATGCTGACTCTCATAGAAATTGGGCAATCAGAACCTAATCTGAGTGAACTGGGAAGGCAAAACCAAAGGTGGGGGCTGAGGCGGGGTTTTCAGGGCAACAGATGTTTGGTATAAAGCAGTGGTCAGCAAACTCATTAGTCAACAGAGCCAAATATCAACAATACAACAATTGAAATTTCTTTTGAAAGCCAAATTTTTTAAATTTAAACTTCTAATGCCACTTCTTCAAAATAGACTCACCCAGGCCATGGTATTTTGTGGAAGAACCACACTCAAGGGGCCAAAGAGCTGCATGTGGCTCACAAGCCGCAGTTTGCTGACCACAGGTGTAAGATGTAAGAAAGCAGTTCAATTTTTTAATGACCAGTTTGGCAGTATAATGCATATGGCTGGATATCAGTCTAGATATAGGGATTGTGTATTTTTGTCTGCCAAGAGCATCTCCTTCTGCTGAAAAAGGCTCCCCCCTTTTAAGCAAACCCATCCTATATAATCTATCTATTCTACTAAAAGGGTAATATGCTAATTAGACCAGATTGACTGGACATCTTCCGAATGTCCAACTTTTTTTTTGGACAAAGCCATGGTGGTGGGGGCCAAAGTAGAGGAAGTTAAGGGTGAGATCAGGCAGGGGAGAGCAGTTAGGGGTGAGATCCGGCTGGCAGGGGTTTAGGGGCAAACAGGCCAGCAGGGAAGGGCAGTTAGAGTAATCAGGCAGGCAAGCAGAGGTAGTTAGGAACAATTAGGCAGGCAGACAGTTGAGTGTTTAGGAGCCAGTGGTCCCAGATTGCAAGAGGGATGTCCAACTACCAGTTTAGGCCCAATAAACTGACATTTGGACATCCCCCTAGGAGTCCCAGATTGGGGAGGGTGCAAGCTGAGCTGAAGGAACACCCTCCCCATGCATGCATTTTGTGCACTGAGCCACTAGTCTATATATAAAAAAGCCTAAGTGACCAGACGACTGGCCAGTAGCTGTGATGCACAGTAACCACCAGGGGGCAGACCCAATGCAAGAGCTGCCCTCTGGTGATCAGTGCGCTCCCACAGTATCAGCGCCACTCAGCTGATAGACCAGTGCCAGATGCCAGGCTCACTCCTGGCGAGTGCAGCTTTGGCAGCTCAAGACTCTCCCATGGACACTCCCCCTGTGAGCCCGAGTGGTGGAGGCAGGCGCAGCAGGGCCAGGATGAGCGTGAGTGGCACCCAGCCCAGCTTGGGTTCCTCCCTGGCCACCTGCCGCTTCATGCACTACTTTGTGCTATGTGGGATTGATGTGGGCAGTAGACTGGAGCCTGATGAGCTGGCAGGTAAGGTGAGGCTGCAGCGGTGGAGGTCCACTGATCCCTGCAGGCCAGGCTGAGGGACCCCACTGGTGCATGAATCCATGCACCAGGGCTCTAGTATGATATACAATAATATAATGACAATGTCACCTTCTTTTATAATATTCATATACTTTATTTTTTTCTCTATTAGGTTAGAATTTCCAATCCAGTATTGATATGATTTTTAAAGGATTGAACAAGATTTTTCAGAACTGATGTTCATAAGTGAGCTTATAGTATGTGACATGAGTAAACTGTGAGTGAATATATACATGTCTATGTTCATAGATATGGCATTCTTGTCTAATTTGCATTTCAAAGTTGAAATGTGGGAAAAGAGTTTCATCATGTTTAGAAGAATTTATATTACATGAAAATTATCTAGTCCTTGATGCTTGTCAATCATCACTTGCAAAACCATCAACAATGTATCTTCTTTATGTGGGTAGAAAGATAGCTTAGTATCTGTTATATTTTTTTGAGCCATCATGTTTCTATCTTTATTTAACCTAGTAGTGAAAGGTGTATTTATACTTAAAAATCATCCGTTTATGTAAATTTTCAAATTTTGCAAAGTTGTCAGTAATAGTCTTACATACATCACTTCTGTAGTAATTAAACTATTTCATACTTATTTCATTAAAGTGTTTCTTCTTTCTTTGTTGTACTTCCCAAAATATATGTTTATAATAGTTTTTATTAAGGCTATATTTTTCAGCCAGTTTTTTTTTTTTTTTAAAGTAAAACATTACTGAGGACTTTTCAGTTTTAGTCTTGCCATGGTAAGAAAATGTAAGTCATCTCCTTCATCATAACAACCAAAAAAGGTAAAAACTAAAAATCTATGACTTTTTGGACCCATCAGAAACCTTTACTCAAAGAGAAGTCTGCCTTACCAAATTGTAGAGACAAGTGAGTCCAGAGAGTCAATGTGAGATCTCTTTTTTTGGGACAGAAGCTCCTGGAGCTCTAATGACAGGAACACTGAAATAGTAATTTTGACCAGTTGCTGGAGGTTGAGTAGAGACTAATTTAAAAATGAGAAATTCCTGGGGTTGCAGCCTTAAAGAGGCTGCAATGCCATGGATTTAACTTCATGAATCCACCAACTAATCACAGTGAAGCCACTGGAATGATGCCACCATGGCCTAAGCTAGAAAAGGAAAAGATTAATCCCTTTGACATGCACCTGGAATGTTTCCCATAACTTGCCTATGCTCCAGAGGAAGATACTTTACCAGAGGAGTATCCCAAATGGGAAAAGTCATGCATCTCACTGCAGCCCCATGTCACGGGAGAAACATTTGTCAATGGCACAGCCCAGAGTACAGGCCTGTAACACTGAGATTTAACAGCGAGTTAAAAAACATGTCCCCTTGCATATACCTGACCACCCAACAGAGTTTCAATAAAAGGAATTGATTCAGCTAAGATTGTTTTACATCACAGATTCTATTTAAGAAGTAGTTCTTAGGATAATCAAAGACGACAAGAAAGTAAAAAAAAAAAAAAAAAAAAAAAAAAAAGAACATTTGAGAAGTTTGAAGTCTGTGTAACCTAGTGCTATAGAGCATTAAAAACAGCCCAATTCCTATCCAATTAACTTAAAATCCCAGTCTTTCTATCTTTATTCTTTTATTATTGCCCTATAGAAAATGGTCAACTTTCAATAAAGTTATAGGACATGCCAAAGCAGAATATGAAGGGAAAAAACATATATTAGAATCAGAATCAAATATGACAAAATGTTGGAATTATCATACAGGAAATACTATAAATTACTATAATTTATATGTTAAGAGCTCTAGTGGGAAAAAGTAGATAACATATAATGGTTAATGTGTAATGTAATTAAATCTAATTTTATATCCAAAAAAAGAATCAAACACAGATTCTAGAAATTACTGTAGCAGAAGTGAAAAAACTTTCATGGGCTCAAGATGAGTTCCAAACTTACCAATGCTGTAATAATTAAGGCAGTATGGCCCTGGGCAGCTTAGGTCAATGGTTACAGTGGTGGCCCTCAGACTGAGGGGGTTGCAGATTTGATTCCCAGTCAAGGGTATGCACCTTGGTTGGCAGCCATAAAAGCAGAAAATTTGAACAGCATGAACTTTAGGTAGTTATAATGTATGAACACTGGTTTGTTAATTTCAAAAATGTATTATGTAAAACTTAGAAATAGAAACTGGGTCTGAGTATATATAAATTATCGCTACTATCTTAGCAATTACTCTATAAATCTAAAATCCTAAAGATAATTAATAATAATTATTGATTAACAAAAAGATGAAATTATTGCCTTATTGAATTGAAATACCGGGGAAAAGAAAGACTAAAAATTAATAAAAATGAAATTTTACATAAAATATTACAGGACTGAACCAGATATTAAAATGATGAGTAATTTTTTGAGTCATGGCAATAGGGATTTAACCAGGGTATTAGTAAGTTTGATGTTAGCATTAAACATGGCAAAGCCTCTGGACTAAGAACTCATAAATATAGTAAAATGAAACAATTTTAAAAGAATTATACAATTTTCATTTTTGACATTAAAAAAAGTATTTACCCCAAATCCCTGCTTGCACAGCACTAACAGTGCATTCACTCTGAGTAGCAGGAAAATATCTGAGCTTATATCTGGAAGAATCAGCTATTTCTGCAGCAAGGGAGAAACTTATTGGGAGCTGGAAGCGCCAAAGAACAGTTACTACAACAACAACATTAACTAAAATATATTGAGTATTTACTGTGTATCATTCACTATTCTTAAGAAATTATGGGTTGTCTGATTTGGTTCAACCAACAGGTTTTAATGGTAGGTGTCATTATGCAGCTCAGTTTTGCAGGTAAGAAAATTGAGGTTTAGAGATATATGTGTACTTTTCTCACAAAGGTATGATTTGAGCTCAGAAAATCTGAACCAGAAAATATGCTCAAAAGACTAACACCACACTGCCAGCTCTGTCTTTGCTAGTTCTCATTCTAATATGTCAGTCCATGCCAAATAACACTCTAAGTGCTCAGTCTATATTAACTAATTCCATCCTCACTATATTACAGGACTTTAGTACTTTAAAAACCTCTATTCTAGAGATGAAGCAGTAACCTAAGTTTTTAGAGCAGACTCTTTGGTTCAAAAGTTAGTGATCTTAGCCACGTAGACATGGAAGAAGGGATGTCTTTGGAACATTTTTGGAATATAAATGGGCCCAGGATAACTAACAGCAAATTGATATATAAAAATTCTACTTAATTCTGTTATGTGATTTTATTAATTTTCTCTTCTATCATTTATTTTATCTGTATAATAACATTTCTGTTATATTTAGGTTTCTCACAGTATTTTCTAATATTTTGAATTGAAAGTCTATTTGAAATTTCTGCACTTAATACTTTTTATTTCTGTTCATATTTCTGGCCATGAGGTAATGTTAAATTTTCTGAGATCAATGAGGGTGAAGATATATTCATATTATATCCAAGCAATTCCACACCTGGGTGTACATCCTATACTCAACCATTTTGCTATTGTACTAGGATGTTATTTTTATTTTGATAATACATGTTTCTGTAAATGTTTTCTCCATCTGTAGTTTAAAAGATCCTCTAGGGAAGACATAGCATTTTATTCATTTAAAATTTTTCAGTGCCCAGAACAGTACTGTACTATTCTGGGAAATGGATCATCTAAGGGCTTCAAAGTAGAAAGAAACTCAATACATGTGTATTGTAATGTACTAATTTTTAAAAAGCGACATAGTAAAGAGGAATATATATTCAGTTATATCTATTTTTTTAGGAAGTTTCCAATAATTCCTTATACCATTTCTCTCTGAGATGGGTTTTGGATGAGTTAAAGTTGTATAATTAAAAACAAAACAAAAACCATAAAAACAAAAAAACATTTTTATTGAAAACTAACACAGAAAATATTGAAAAGTTTTACTTCTTGAAAGAAATACTAAGGATATATAAGTCTGAGGATTTGATAAATATAGGAACCTCATGTTATATTATGTACTGAGATATATTTTTTAGAACCCAATAAATTGATGGATATGTTGGATTAATCACCATATACCAAAAGATCTTAATATTTCTTCACTTCAGATAACTCAAGACATATTTCTGTGCTTACAGAACTATGATGAAACTCAGTTTTCTTCTCTAAAAAATATTCAGGCATTTAACAGCAATCTGGTGTTGTTGTATTTAATTTTAATGTTTTTGTAGGAAATGGAGAGTTAAGAATTCATGACCTAGTAAAGTACAACATAGAAAATATATTTAATAATATTGTAACAAGCCAAAACCAGTTTGGCTCAATGGATAGAGCATCGGTCTGCGGACTGAAAGGTCCCAAGTTCAATTTTGGTCAAGGGCATGTACATTGACTGTGGGCACATCCCCAGTAGGAGGTAGTGTACAGGAGGCAGCTGGTCGATGATTCTCTGTCATCAATGTCTCTAGCTCTCTATCCCTCTCCCTTCCTCTCTGTAAAAAAAAAAATCAATAAAATATATTTTTAAAAAATATGACCAAACTAGGTCTTCTTTTCTTCCCCTTAAAAAAATAATAATAACAATAATACTGTAACAAGTATGTATGGTGCCAGTTGGGTATTGAAAATATGAGGGGGCAGCACTTTATAAAGTATATAATTATTTAATCACATAATACAGAATACTATTGAATGTAAACTGTAGTTGAAGAAAAAATTAATTAAAAATAGAATTTATTGTCTATAACTAGATACTGTATTATTGACTTAGTCCTATTGGAAGAGTATACATCTGCTGAACATTTCAAGTGGTGATCATATGTAATAAAGAGGGAATATACTAATTGAACATCATGCCCTCACAAAGATGATGGTGCTCACAGCCAATAAGGAGGGAATATGCTAATTGACTGTCACGTACTCAAAGATGGCTGCACTCACAGCCACAGGATGGCAGCACTCAGTCCCCTCAGCCCTGCTGGGGCAGCAGTTTGTGGCATGGCCTGGCTCATCCCCAGGCAGGTCTGGTCACTCTGTGCTCTTGCATCTGGAGTCCCCCAGCTCCCTCAGCCCCCCAGCTGCTGAGGGCTGGCCTGAAGCCAGACAAGCCCCAGGTGGTGGCTTACCAACCACCGAGGGTGGGCCCAAGACACAGGCAAGCCTCAGATGGCAGCTGTCCAGCCACCCAGGACTGCCTGAGGCTCAGGTAACCAGATCCGGGCAAGGCTTGCACTGCCGGCAGTGGCAGCAGCAGAGGTGTGATGTAGGCATCACCTTCCCCTAATCTCTGGGTTACCTTTTGCCCCTGAGGACTCCTGAACTGTGAGAGGGGGCAGGCCAGCTGAAGTAATGCCCCCAGTGCGTGAATTTTCATGCACCAGGCATCTAGTATATAATAAAAAGAGATCTTTAAAATTACACAACTTTTAAAATTTTAATCAAAATATTTTCACCTATATTTATGGGCTTTTTAAGTATTTCAGGTTAGCAAATATCTAAAAACTCCCTGAACATTCTGAAGTTTAATTAACTACTATTTTAAATGTATGTTGTACATCGAAGAATGAAACAAAAAAAGGGCATTCAAATTACATGGAAGAAAAGTAATCCAAGCAGTAATAACGAAACATCATTAAGAGTGCAGTGGACATTATGAATAAACCACAGGAAGTAGCAACAGTGCCATTTGGGAAACAGCTCAAAGAAGAGTCCATTAGTTGCAAGGTAATTCTATTGGCAGCGATTGTTTCAGGAATTAGCATATGACTAAAGGCTAACAGATGCAATACAAGGCAAGGTTGCTACAGATTTGAGGAAACATTTTTCTTGCACTAAGGGAAGATTAAATGAACATAGGCTTTTATTTCCAAAAGGATTTCAACAAAGGAATATGCAGCATTCTTAATATAAGTTAGGGGCAAAGAAAATAATCCATAATAATAATAAAAGTGTAATGTGCTAATTAGACTGGACAAAGCCTGGATGTGAGGGAAGCTGGTGCTGGCAGCAGGGGAAGGAAGGCCTGCTCGTGCTGAATTTTGTGCATCGGGCCTCTAGTGTTCTATAAATAGTCAACAATGTAAAATGCAGAACAGAGAAGTAGAAAAACATAAGTTTTCAATGGATCCTGAAGCTTGTGTTAACTCTAGGCTTCCTTCTTCATAACTAATCTATAATAATGAAAGCATAATATGCAAATCAACCCAAGGGCTTAACAGCAGACTACTATCCAGACAACCATGCTATAACATGCACTGGCATTAGGCCAGACAAGGTGGGTGCATTGCGATTGGTTGGGGGCCCTGCCATCACCCCATGATCACCCCAGAGAGGGGGCTCAGGTCACCACTCAGTAGAGTGGTCAGTGGGGGGGCTCCATGATCACCCCAAAGAGGGAAGCCCAAGCTAACCAGCCAGTGTCACTGTGAGAGGACACAGGCTGCTCCGAGTGCTCTAAAATTCTGAGAGGGTGCAGGCCAGGCCAAGTACACAAATATTGTGCACCATGCCTCTAGTCTATGTGTGTGTGTGTGCATGTGTGTGTGTGTGTATGCTTAAGGCAACCATTATGACTGGTCCCCCAAACAACCAGTCAATTGGTCAACCAGTCACTATTATAATGCACTGGCCACCAGCAGGAAGACACTAAACAGGATCTGTCCCCTGGGGCTCATTGTGCTCCCAAAGCCAACCTCAGTGGCTTGCCAACCTCCTGTGCCTCCCACCCCACCTACCCCAGCCAGCTGGCCCTTATTGGCCCTGATTGTCCTGATCACCTGCCAGGCCACGGGACCACACCCATGCACAAATTCATGCACCAGGCCTCTAATAAATTCATAATTATATAAAGCAGTCAGAAATATCTTGTCTGGTATTTAAAACCAAGCATTTTATCTACTACCTCTTTTTAAGAATATGTCCTGTATTAGATGCTATAGGGTTTACAAAAAATGTGTACAATGATCCTAACCTTGAAGGGTTACAACCTTCTCTGTAGTGAGTAGTGCATGCTAACAAAACAGTGGGCAGTCAATAAGAAAGTGACATCTATGGAGTGTCAGCTCTAGGAATCACTAGATATTTTACATGGAACTTTTAATGAGAAATTCCAGTCTCTGAAGGTTCTTGTATTATCCCATTTCATGTATGGGAATGGAAGCTTCAAAAAAGAAATGACTTGAAGAATTAACACAAATTTTAGAATGGCTGTCATTTGAAGCTACTGCTGAGGGGGAATACAGGAGGCACTAATAAGCACACAAAAGACCTAAAGAAAAAATATATAATTGAATGAAAAATGTAGATGAAAAACATACGTTTATAATTTTTTGGTTAAAACATTCTTCAACACATAAAAATAAGATATATATTTTTTTCTGAAAGACAACAAGGCATGCCATTAGCAAACATAAATGTTGAGGCATTTCAGAATCATAAAAAGCTTTGGAAGTGAAAGAAAAATAAGACTCTTATGAAAGAGGCCTCTGTTCCTGGCAGTCTGGGTCATAGTCAGAGGCGGTATAGAGCCAGAGCACTAACATGGGCAAGCAGGGGTGTCCTGTCCCTCCCCAGAATCAGGTAAATCTCCCGGGGGAGAGCGGGCATTGCAGGGCAAGCCTCTGGCACTCCCACCTTCAGTAGATGTAAATGCCTTACCTCCCACATTTTACCACTGCCAGGGGCAGTCTTTTATAATTAAAACCTGTTCCTATAATGAAGACACAAAACAACACAGAAGGCAAGCAAAAATACCCAGAATAGCCAACAGCTGAGAAAATATAAAACAAGACAAAAGAAAAAAATAGTGGAAGGACTAGGCTGTAAGAAAAATGTGTCAGTAGGCCAAATAAAGGCACTTCAAAATAAGGATAATGCCTACCCTCAGAGAGTAAATAGAATATTGTACCATACACACACACCTATGCACCAGAATCAATTAGACAATTTAACATTTTGGAATGTAATCCAAGAAACAAACCAGAAAAATAAAACCTTGAAAAGTAAGCAATTTCTAGATTATTCCAAAACATGGCAGAAAGGGGCAAAGATATATCCAGATACATCACTGTGAAATGTTAAAAATTGAAGATAGTCAAAACCGGTTTGGCTCAGTGGGTAGAGCGTCGGCCTACAGACTGAAAGGTCCCAGGCTCGGTTCCAGTCAAGGGCATGTACCTTGGTTGCGGGCACATCCCCAGTGCAGGGAGGGGGAGTGTGTGTATGCAGGAGGCAGCTGATCAATACCCTTGTGCTAACCAATCAGTAGAGACCGGGACCATGACCAGAACCCTAATTCTCTTAATGACCATGATTAATTATTTTTCCCCAATAATATGTGTCCCCTGGAAACCATTGGGGAGCCAGATCTCTGAGCATTAGCTCTCCTGTGTCAGGGTTTGGGACACTTTCTAAAAACCAACCCTTACTCTTGGCTGCAATCTCCTGTTTGTGTCTTATTGAGCTTTGATGTGTGCTGGCAATGAACCCCTTTAGTCCGCTAACATCTGCTTCCCTGAACTCAAGCTTAGCTGATTTAACCATGGTTCTATTTTAATGAGCTGCCTCACTGTAATACAAGGTCATATAAATGTTTGAAATATATGGGCAAATTATGAAATGTGGTATTCAGTCAGTATTGTTAAACTACAATAAATGTTAGGAGTGTGGAGCAGCGACATTTGAAGGTCAGTATGGGATATATGAGCCTTCACCGAATTGTTCACATCAGGCTTCTTTACAGAGTGATAATATTTGCCCGGCACACAGGGTTAAAGGGGCAGGAGCCCATTGCTCTGTCCCTGCCCAGGTGCTTCCAGGCTGAGAAGATCTCATCTCATCTCATCTCTGCATCTAAGCCAACTCACTGCACATAGTTTGCCACCTCACATTGCTGCAGGGACCAGGTTTGAACTGTTCAGAAGAGAGAGGCTTAAGAAAAGACAGATAACTAAAAGAAATCAGGGAGAGAAAAATGAAATAACATGATAAATGGGTAGTTGTGGGATATGGTTAAAGCCAGAATACTGTGTGTGCACGTGTGTGTATGTGTGTGACAAAGAGAAACAGAGAGATGGCAAGTAAGATTATACACAACATTTTTGCCCTTTTCTTGTCCATTTACAAAGTGTATATGAGAAAATTGGTAATTTCCCTTGGGTAACCTAAAAGCTCAAAGTGCTCTTACATTTTTATAGTAATGTGCTGTGTTCAAAGCTTGTGAGAACTGCTCTGTTTGCGTAAATTGCCATAAAAGGCCTGGAATGCTAACACCGAAGCCCTTCACAATTCCCTTTGAAGGAACACTATCCATAGTTGACTAAATTATTTTACTCATGAGTTTATTTTTATTTGAAAATTATGTTACTGAGGCTTAATTGAATTTTGTTCCACAGGTATTTTCATTATCATTCTGCACAGTCAATTCTGAAATGACAAATATAATTTCCTCATTATAACCTATACATTGTTTGGCAAGAGTGTAGAGCTGGTGTTGAAAATTATTTTTTGGGTAGAGAATACTGGGAAGCAATTTTATAATATTTATAGAGGAACATAGACTTTTATACACAAAAAACACAGGCATATACGAAGAGGAGCACACAATCACACATAAAAACAGACACAAACACACATGCATACTCCCTTATTATTAGAAAACTAGATGTAGAAGCAACCTGGAATTAGAAGGTCAATGGTTAAGAGCCAGACATTGCTAGGACCCTTTTCGAGCATGATCAGTTTCTGACTGTATGATGGACACAATCATGGAATCTGCATCATAGGTAAGCCATGGATGAGATTGGTATATAAATCCACTTAGTATAAGATTTTATATGTAGTGCTCAAATATAGTTCCTGATATAATTATATAATATACTAGAGGCCAAGTGCACGAAATTTGTGTGTGGGTAAGGTCCCCTAGTACCTGCCGACCACTGGACTCCCTTCCCCCAGCTGCTTGTCATGGCCGCTGGCTGGAGCCTCCCTTACCCTGGCTGCTGACAGGGGCCTTCCTTCACACCCTTCTTGGCCAGCATGCCTGCTCACCTGCTCCACCATTCCACTGAGATCCCACTCTCCTCAGGGCTCATCAGGGCCCTCAATGCCTCCACTGCTGCTCGCTACCAGTGTTGTGTCACTGACACCCGCCATGTTCCGTACAGCCAGCTGTGGTCAGCATGTCTAACTCCTGGTTGGTTGAACTTCTGCCAATAAGAACAATTTACATATTAGCCTCTTATTATATAGGATATTTCATACAAATTCATCATGATTTTATTCAGGTTATGATGTTTCAGGAATTATTTTAAGGTTTAACCAATTAATCTCCCCAAACCCTATGAATTGAGTATTATTAAAATTATCTTCATGTTATAGATGAAATTGTTACAGGCCCATATTTTTTAAAATCTTGATTGTTAAAAGTATTACAGATATCTTCCTTTTTTCCCCCATTACCCCCGTCCATCTGGAACTCACCCTGCCACAGGCCTTCACCTTTATTTGTGTCCATGGATAATGCATAAGTGTATACGCTCTTTGATTAATCTTTTCTCCTCCCTGCCTTCCCTCTGAGATTGGTCAGTCTGTTCCATGTTTCCATGCCTCTGGCTCTATTTTATTCATTAGTTTATTTTGTTCATTAGATTCCCTGTACATTTATTTTGAATTTTAGATTCAATAGTTGATAGATATGTATTAATTGTCATTTAATTGTTTATATTTTTTATTTCTTCTTATAATGATTATTATTATTATTATTATTATTATTATTAAAGAATACCCTTTGACATTTCATGTAATACTGGTTTGACGGTGATGAACTCCTTTAGCTTTTTATGTCTATAAAGCTCTTTATCTGACCTTCAATTCTAAATGATAGCTTTGCTGGGTAGAGTAATCTTGGTGGTATGTCCTTGCTATTTACCACTTTGTATATTATTTGAGACTCCCTTCTGGCCAGAAATCAGTTGGCAGTTACTCCCTTGTAGGTAACTAACTGCTTTTCTCATGCTACTTTTCAGATTCTCTCTGTCTTTAACTCTTGGAATTTTAACTATGATGTGTCTTCACGTGGGCCTCTTTAGATACCTCTTGTTTAGGAATCTCTGCACTTATTTTTCTTTCACCAAATAAAGGAAGTTTTCTGTCATTATTATTTCAAATAGTTTCACAGTATACTGCTCTCTCTCTTCTCCTTCTGACAGTCCCATGATGTGAATGTTGGTATGCTTGAGGTTGTCTCAGAAGCTCTTTCACTATATTCATATTTTGGATTCTTTTTTTGCTCTTTTGTTTGGGTGTTTTTTGCTTCTTCATATTCCAAAGCACTTATCTGATTCTGAGCATCCTTTACTCTACTGATGATTCCATGTAAATTATTCTTCTTTCCAGTTAGTGTATTCTTTTTTCTGACTGGTCCTTTTTCATGCCTTTGATGTTTTCAATATTTTCCTTGAAATTCTCACTAAGATCCTTGAAATTCTCACTAAATTCCTTGAAGCTCTCATTAAAATCCTTGAGCATTCTTATAAACAGTGTTTTGAGTTCTGTTACTAGTAGTTTGCTTGCTTCCATTTCATTTAGGTCTTTTTCTAGAGATTTCTCCTATTCTTTCATCTGTGACATATTTCTTTGTCTCCACATTTTAGCTGTTTCCCTGTGTTTGTTTCTATATGTTAGGTAGAACTGCTATGTCTCCTGGAATTGGTAGAATGGCCTTATATAATAAGTGGCTCAGCCTCTCCAGTCAACTGAGGTGGGTACTCTAGATGATCTCCTGTGTGGGCTGTGTAGACAGTCTTGTTTTAGTTGATCCATGATTGCTGTTGGCATCACTGGGAGGAATTGATCTCCAGGCCAATTGGCTGTGAGAACCAGCTGTGACTATGGAGCAGGACTTGCTTCAGTGGGATTTTTGTGCTCATTGAGTCTGCCCCTTGAGTGTGCTGCTCATGTATATATGGAGTTGGCATAGTCTGAAGCTGTCTATCAGGTGCACTGAGTCTAGGGACCCTTTGAAGGTGCAAAGCCACTACCTGTGCCAGCCTGGGCAACTTTTCAAGAGCTACTGAGTGATCTGCAGATGGCTGCTACTTTTTTTAGGCTTGGAAGTGAAGTGCCCAGAAGAGGCCAAGCTGTGAAACAAGGCAGGTCTATTATTGAGAGGAATAGGTCATGCTGATGCCAGATGCCGGTTTTGTTGTTGTTGTTTTTTGTTTATTTGTTTGTTTGTTTGTTTGTTTTTGTTTGTTTGGTTTTGAGAGATTTTAAGAAAGTCTGAAGCCTGAGCCAGGACAGGCCATTCAAATGGAAAAGCCACTGCAAACAGCTTGGGTGGGGATTGCAAATTGGATGGGGTGGGATCTCAGTGGATCATCAGGGCAGAATAAATGGTGTGAGCCAAGCTGATGGAAACTCAGATATGGTGCCTGCCAGGCAGCTCTGCAATGGGGTAGGTCTCAGCCTAGGAACAATGACCTATGTCAGCATTTTTGTCTGGGAGAAAGCTATCCCCGAGTCATTGTCCTGATGCCAGACCATTTAGTTCTTCCTTGTATATCCCTGCATGCCCCAAGCTGCTGCCCTAGTGCTGGAGCTCAAAAGGAGTCTGAATAAGCCTGTGTACCAGCCCTTTAAGAAAAACTGCTTGGGTCTCCAGCAGCCTCTCTATCACTGATTAACAATCCCCACTGAGTTTTATAGCCCAAAGTTATGAAGACTTCTCTTCTCTGGCAAGTGTGAGGTGATACCTCATTGTAGTTTTAATTCATATTTCTCTTATGACTAGTGACCTAGCCCAGTGATCCCTCCTCTGGGAATATATCTTAAGAATCCCACAACAATCAGAAATAATATATGCATCTCTATGTTCATAGCAACCTTATTGATAATAGTTAAGATCTGAAAACAGCCTGAGTGTCCATTAATAGATGAATGGAAAAAAGATTGGGTACATTTGAACAATTGAATACTATGCACCTATAAAAATAAAAAAAGAAGGATCTCTTACTCTTTGTGACAGCATGGATGAATCTGGAAATTACTATGCTAAGCAAAATAATCCAGTCTAAAAAAGGATTAATATCACATGATCCCACTGACAGATGGAATCTAATGAACACAATAAACTGATTAATAAAATAGGTCCTGAGGCATGGATGGATCATCATCTTACCTAATAATAGACAAACATGTAAACTGATCGTACCTTTGCTACACCCAGAGCCAATCAGAGTGACTATGCAATTCAATCCCAAAAAGATGGTGGTTAATTTGCATACATAGAGGCCCAGCACCTGTGTCCTAGGAACATCCTGGCACCCAGGTCACTGTGAGGTAAGGCCTGGTGCAGGAGCGGACCCCCAGTGATCAATCACAGGGAACTGGGGCTCTGGTCCTCTCCAGGCCATAGGAGCGGACACCCTGCAATGGATCGCAGGGTACTGGGGGTCTGGTTTTGGCCTGGGCAAGAGTGGACCCCCTGCAATAGATCACAGAGTGCTGGGGATCAGCTTCTGCCCTAGAGGCTTTAGGCCTGGGCACTCCTGGGCAGGGGTGGAGCTGTCGATCAGAGGGAGTTGGAGAGGCCCTGCCCAGACCTAAAGCTTCTGCCAGAGGCTTTAAAACTGGGCAGGGCCCAGCCCATGATTGGTGTGAACTATAGAGGAAATACCTTTTTCTGACCAATCATTGGCTAAGCTTCCTATATGCCACTGGTAATATTCTTAGTAACATGGGTAAAAAGAATCCAAAAAGGTGATTTAGGGTTTTTCCACCACACTTCTGGAAGAAAAAAACAAAGGTTCGCTGCTGGAGGACTAAGAAATGTCATATCCTGCCCTAGCAGTTTGATTCAGTGGATAATGTCTCAGCCTGCTGACAGCAGGGTCTGGGTTCTATTCTGATCAAGAGCATGTACTTAGGTTGCAGGCTACTCGCTGGCCAGGGCCCAGATCAGATCTCATGCAGGAGGCAACTAATCAGTGTACCTCTCACTTTGATGTTTCTCTCTGTCTTTCCCTTTCTCTTCCACATTCTCTAAAAGTCAATAGAAACATATCCTCAGGTGAGGAAAAAAAAAAAAAAAAAACCGAAAAGAAAGAAAGAAATGCATATCTTATGAAAGACACATCTTGAAAATGGCTAAAGAAAGTTGTCATTTTTTCTTCGTGAAGGGACTGCAGTCCCTGTTGATGAAAACACCTTGGTGGTTGTGGTGACTGGCAGTGGCTGCAGCAGCAGGGTTATGGGCCTGGTGCCTTCCCCTGATCAGTCCAGTTGCCTCCCACAAAGGGAGGCCAGACTGCAGCTTCGGCCTGCTCCACCAGTAGGGCATCCCCTTAGGGCTCCCAGTATGTGAGAGGGGTCAGGTTGGACTGAAGGATCTCCCACCCCCAATGCACAAATTTTGTGCACTGGGCCCCTAGTACCTAATAATAGGCAAACATGTAAATTGACCATACCTCCACTACACTCACAGCCATTCAGAATGAGTATGCAAATTAACCCAACAAAGATGGAGGTTAATTTGCATAAATAGGTGCTCAGTGGCCTGTATTCCAAAAACTTTCTCAGCACCCAGATCACTCTAAGGTAGGCCCTGCGCGGGTCCAGAGCAACCTGGGAAGGGCCTGAGCCACAGGGCTCCTGGGAAGGGGCAGAGCTGGCTGGCGATGGGAGGTAGCTGGGGGGCTTCTATGTCTCTGCATCTATTTTGTTCATCAGTTCATCTTGGTCATCTGATACTTGTCTTTCTCTGACTGGCTTATTTTGCTTAACATAATACTCTCCAGGTCCCTCCATGCTGACTCAAAGGGTTAGAGATCCTTCTTTTTTAATATGATATGGTGTAAATGTTCCACAACTTTTTATCAACAGGATGCTAATTTTGACATAACATATGGACCAGAAATTTTGTCCATTAAATTCAAAGTCCATGAAATCCAGGTCTCCAAAATGGAGGGTTTACTGTATCTCAGGCATGGGAAGGACTAGGAGCTCTTTCAAACTAACCAATCAGTTTCCTAATTCTTTGTTGGCTTGTTTTAGGCTCTCCCCATAACCAATCAATTTCTTAGATCTTCCAGGGTTCTGTGTCCCTTATCTGATTTTTTCCCAAGCTGGACAGACAGATGTTAAGGTCACCATCTTAGTTCCTACTGTCTATCCCTCAAAGTGGAAGGACCTTCTTCCTGCACTATTTTGGCTTCTACTGTGTATATATCCATCAGAGGAGTTTCCAGTTTTTCCTTTGTAATCATGGATAATTGATAATAAGGATTTTTTTCCACTTCCATGATTATGTTCCAAGGGTGGAGATACAACATTCCTCTGAGGAGCCTATGAATGCTGCAACTTCTTCATGAAGCAAGTTTATTATTCAACTCATCTCTCTAGTTTATTATGTAATATCTGATTCCCTGTGTTTCCTTCCTTTATTAATATCTAACAGCAGGACTAGTTCTCAAATTCATCTTAAGAAAGTCTGGAATCCAGGTTTCTCATATCATTAAGGGTGCTGGACATAGACAGGTAGGCATCAAACGGGATCCAAGAAAGAGTGTGAAATTTTGTTGGAGGACTAACAGGATCAGTTTGCCTGCATGAATCTAAGTCCAATAAGACAGGAGCAGAAGCTTGCGACAAAGAAAGTAAAGATTGTTTTTAGGAAGTAGCCCATGCCCAGAAAGGTGAGAAATGCTCAAAGAGTTGGCTCTCCAATGTCTTCCAGAGGCTAAGTATTTCTGGGGAAAAATCATTAGTCACGGTGACTAAGGGAGTTTGGTCACTGTCTTTTCTGACTGGTTGTTGCTAGGGTAGAGGGTTATTAATCAGTGAATATCAACCCATCATCTGGTTTCCCAGCTTTTCTGGGCCTGCAGCTCAATACAACTGAAGCCTAGAAGTTATCCCCAGTTCATCCTGAGGGCTTAATGTTTAAGAAAGTGGTCCTTGCGAGAGAAAATGAGGCAGGTTAGACAGAGTGCTGAATGAGGCCAATCTGAATCAAAAGGACAGGACAGAAAAGAGGTCATATTAAAAAATAAAGTTCAGTTACAATTTCTCAGCATCTCTGCTGATATGGAGACTCGAGCGAATCTTTGAAAACCAGTCATTATTTTGTGCATATTTCCCCACCTTTTTTGCTGACAATGAGGCTGTTTATGCCTAAATCAGAACTTCTCTCGTTATTTTAGCATACTATTTGTGGTAGGAACTATTGACTTCAGGCCATCAGAAAGAGTAGGCATTTTATTTTGTTACCAAATCATCAAGGCATTGAGAGATTAAATGATTTACCTAAGGTAACAGAGTATGACACAGAATGTTAAGTCATCAACAGATGTTCCCAAACATCTGAAACTGGATACTGAATGGGTATGGCCACCTGTCACTACTTGAGCCAAATTAAGCATAGACCAAGTTGAATCGTATATCAGCTTTGATTCCAATAATGGAGAGAGCAACAGGTCATCCTGTACATTCTGTTCTAACACCTCCTACTAGCTGGCTGATTGTACAGAGATCGGGGGAAAGATGCATGCAAGAAGAAAGGAGGCAGAATGAGGGCTGGAGGGTGCTCCAGTTCCTGGGACCAGAGAATGGTCGGTATTCCTAAAGCAAGCTTCTGGAGTCAGTCAGGGTCCAGGTGCTTCCACCAAACCACAGTGTATCCTTTTCTTTGTCTTATTCTTCAAATGCATTTTATTTTCTTAGCAATGGGCTCGTCTGGGCTCCAAGGCATATCTTAGCTTTTTATAGCTCTGTTTTTCTTCTTGCAGCACATTCTCCAGTTTCCCAGGGTCTGTAAGAAAACCTTTTATAGATAGTAAGGAGAATCGTCATTAAACAACTGTGGTCCTATTTCTATTAGTTTGCCCCTCATTCCTCACATCCTTATGGTTGTCCTAGTGTGTTTGATGCCTCAAAATGGAGGTGCCCCCATACAGAAATAACCTGGTATGATGGCAAGTATCTTTTCAACTATACTCTCTGAAACACCTCCTCTTATCTTTACAAAATTCTTCTGTAAGAGCCGGACTGAGTTACCACTTTTAGGAAACGATAGTAAAATGATTACATAGTTGTTCTACATCCCAGTGACTTTGAATATATTAATTTTATGTACACCTCATTCTGGGTCATAGCCTAACTTCAAAGAATATTTTGAAATGGCACTTCCTCTCCCTTTTGAAACAGGAATTTGGGGGTAAGATAGGACAAGTTTAGAAAATATTAGAAATTTTGGAAATTGGGGGGACCATGGAGGAAGCACAGGGCTTCAGAGTATCAGAAGGTGTATTTCCATAGAACGAGGGAGCTGGAAAGCTGCAACAGGTGCATTTCCATGGGATGAGGAAGCTGGGAACAGTAGAAGGTCTACATTTGAAAAATAAAGGGAAGGAAGCCCTTCATCCAGAAGAAGAAGAAGAAAGCCCAGTGGGAAATAGGAAAACAATAAGGAAAGGGTGAGCGGAGAACCTCACATGTCCCTTGTGAGGTTCAACCTTTGATCCTAGGAGTTTCTATAGTAACTAGTCTAGGGGCATAGTGACCAATCAGAGGGGACATCAAGGAACCAGGATCTGCAGCCTTTATAAGCCACAGGGAAAAGGAACTGAGTGGGACCATTTCTCCCTCCACACATGGGAGTCAGTTCTGTTGGACCTTTCCCTCTCCCCATGTGGGAGTCTGCACTTGTTCTGCAATAAATCATCACCTTTGCTATGCCACTTTCTGTCCATGAATTTATTCTTCAATTCTTATTCCAGCAGACAAAAAGTCAGATTTCCAGTCCAAAAATTCCGTATCACTGTCATAAAATGGTGTGTTACCTCATTTCAGTAACACTAAACTGTCCCACTAATTAAATACTAAATACAAGTATCTCACTTTCTCCCACAACTTCATGGTTCCAGGTACTTCATTATTTTCACTGTGCTTTGTAAGCCTCTTTAAGATCTGTATTTCATGAATTTTTCATGGTTATGATTCTCAACCTTGACATTACTACAGTTATCAATAAAAACATTTTTTTAAAATGCAATTGCCTACTCCCCCACCTACAGAGATTCTGATTTAGTTGACTTCATAAGAATTCTGAGCATCCATATGTTTTAAAAAACCTTTTATGTTTATAATGCATAGCTATTGTTATTCCCATTCTTCCATATTGTCTCAATTAGTCCCTTTTTTAATTGAGTTGAAGTATGCAATTCAGATTAGGCTCCTTTCTTAAACATATGTCAATTGTCTTAATTCTCATTTTTTTTTATCCTAAGATTCTTTAACTACTTTTGGGCCCTCACTCTGCATTTCAAATCTTCTGTATCACTGCTCTGTTTCTGATTGGACAAGGGCATCTTTATTCTCCCTTTTATCTCTCCCTCTCTCTTCTAAAGACCCAGAAAAACACGATCTCTTGATCAGGCTACACCTTGTGAAGGGTGACAATCATATGTATTCATTCTGCTATCTAAAGCTTAAAAAATTCAAATAATTTAAACTTCGTTGCATGTGTTTTGTCTTAATCCAAGGCACCAAGAAGACTATCACCACATGCTGGTGGGTGATATGAATTGTAACATGGGAAATGCAGTATTTAGCATCTCTAAATTTATTCAGTTCATTTAATTATCCCAAACAGCTATTTCTTCCTATTAAGGGTTTTGTTTTGGGTGGGATTTTTTAAAGAATTTTTTTAGGAGCTCTGCAACCCACCCATTAACCCCCCCACCCCCACCCCAAATCAACAACTGGAATTCTGAACAAAAATTCTTGATTAGAAAACACTTTCCCCATTTACTTGGGGTTATGATTGCTAGTCCTTAGGTCTGAGTGTTTCATCAGATGCCTATAGTCTGCAGGCACAGAAACCCTAAGTGGTAAGTGGAACAAGGAGGCTTTTTCTCTGTGCTCTGATCACTAAAAGTCTGTATGGCACCTGAGCACCAAGGTGAAGGCCTCCAGCAGTTCTTTTTGAATTCCTGCAAGTTAGCATGGCAGCTCCACTTTGAAGACTTCTATCAAGAAGCAAAGGAGATGGGAACGGGCCATGAGGCTATTAGAGAGTATTCTCCACAGCTTAAAGAAAAAGCTCAAATAGATTTAAAAGTCCTGTTGCCAGTGGAAGTGGGATTCTTGCAGTGTCACAAGAAGAAGCATTTTTTGGGACCCACACAGGAGGACGAGGTCTGGTGATAAGATTAATTTGGGTAAAAATAAATGGCACCTGGATTTCCATCTCTGTCTGTCCCACCATGAAAAATCAAGGCCAGAAATAGGGCCAATGTCCAGAGATTCTGTGCCATATTCAAGGTTATCTAGTCCAGCCTTTCAGCATCCAGATGGCTTAGCTTGTGCCCCAAGCAGATGAAAAGGGCCGCATGCTCACCTGACAAGCTCAGGGGAGGCCTGCATGGCGGTCTTGCTTTGAAATTAAACTTAAACTAAGAACAGTTATAGTGGGTAGTTACATCCTATGCCGGTACATTCACTAACAAGATCAACCTTTATTTTAACTGAGCCTATCTCTCTTTTTGCATCTAAATAGCATACCCTTGTTTGCCAAGTAAATCCCTGGGGTGTTTATCTAAGGCGTCCCTTTTAATAAACGTAACCGTGCAGGTGTTGGGACATTCAAGTAGTTACTTGCGAAGAGGCTACTCTACACAAGCAGGACCAAGGGCAGGCCTAGGACTGAAAAGAGCAGAAGCTTTATTTCAGTTTTAAGCATATGCAAAATAATTCAATTAACTGCTGGAGGAATTACACCACATGAACATAGGCAGTTGCAGATCACACAGCATTCTCTTACTCACACAAGTTCCTGATGCTGAGGGCACAAGATTAATGGGGATCCCAGGCGTGCTGTCCTCTGGGTCTGGCAGCTGGGCTGGTCTGGATGCAGGGGGCCGGCATTCCTCACCCGAGAGCTCGGTGGAGTCTCGATCGGGAGGTAATAGCTGCTCTTCTGTCCTCTGGCAGGAGAGGAGCATGGAGCACAGTCACTTGTGGGACTGACAAAAGGACGTGCCTTTGTGGCTCTCTCGACAGGCGAGCCCCGTGGCCAGAGCCTATTTTTAAAGCCTGTTCGTACCCATAGCAGTTCAGGTGGCTATCAATGAATGACGTCAATACACACATGTTAATCTCCATCAGGGCGAGGGGCTACACGTGGTTATCTAGGGGGAGTGCATCACTCACATAAATGGTTATCTTGTCCAGTCACTCTGAGTCAGTAACCAAAGTTCAAATCCTTATCTCTGGGGCACACACACTTCAGGGCAGTGGGGAATGTGTCCTTAATATCACACTTTAAGTTTCAAGAAAGTTAACTCAATCATTTTAAAACCTTTTTAACATTTTTAAACATTTTAAACATTTCTATATATTATTATAACACCTTGAAATGTCTGAGTAACTTGTAACTTTCCTTTTTCTGGACCCCTTGGGGCACAATCTAATGTGCTGGGCACCAGGACAGATACCACAGATTCCTTTGTTGTTATTATGTTAATTGTTCCTGCACCCACTTAAGTATGTGTCTATCATTTTACCTTTTATCTAATCCCAGGGCTTTCCTCACTTTGCTTTCTCCAGCCTCTCTAATCTATCACCAATGGATTTCATGTAACACACCTAAGTCCCTTTCCTTTGATTGCAATGTATAAATATAGATGTAACCCATCATTCTCCAGAGCATTACATCAATTTGTTGAAGTTCTGCTTCCCAGCATTTGTCCACAGTTTGGTTCAAAAAAAAAACAAACAAACAAACAAACAAAAAAAAAACCTCACAAAAATTCTCTATAGGTTTAAATGTTTGTATGTTAACACCCATATGTGATTCATGGCTGTGCTGTACCAGGCTCCTGCCTAGAGCCTGCATTTGGAGTCCACACAAACATTGGCCACATGACTGCTTAGGCCACATGGCTATGGAGAGAGAACCCACAAAAGCACAAGTCACCAAGCAAGAGAGAGAGCACTTCTTTGTTTTATCTGGGGCTTGGGAAAGACCAAGAGATTAAAAAAATAATAATAATAACCAATCAATTTCCCAAGCTTTTTCAGGCTTTGATGAATTCACCCTCTAGCTCGATCCCTTTTCCAGGTTAGACTGACAGGCCTCTAGGTCAAATATCTCACCCTGTGCCACTTTTTTTTGTTTCCTTTTCTTTTTTAAAATATATTTTTATTGATTTCAGAGAGGAAGGGACAGAGAGATAGAAACATCAATGATAAGAGAGAATTATTGATTGGCTGCGTCTTATAAGATCCACATTGAGGATTGAGCCCATAACTCAGGCATATGCCCTAACTGGGAAAGGAACAGTGACCTCCTGGTTCCTAGGCTGACATTCAACCACTAATCCACTCTGGCTGGACACCCTGTGTCCTTTCTACTTCTATTGTGCATGTGCTTACCTTCCCCTGCTCCCCCTTGACATTCCAGTACCAGAGCAGGGCAGGGAGGGGGCAGTGCTGTGATCCTCTGGAGCTTCTTGGAGAAGCAAAGCAGCTCAGTGTCCAATTCAGCTCTCCAGCCCATCAGGTCAACAATGTCTGATTCTCTTTGCTCCCTTACTAATATCTAGTTACCTATGCTAACAAGTCATATACAAATTCATCACCATTTATTCTGATTATATTTGACTGGCTAAATTTCTCTAGTATTTTAAAATACCCTAAATAGTTTCTGTCTAGATATAGTTACTTTCATAAACAAAATAGGAGCTATGTAGTAAGTTCAAGCTCAGGGGTGTCACATGATATTTCTGACAAGCTCAGTGACCAAAACTAATGACACAGGATGGTCTGATCAGTGAATAAGTCACATCCCAACCCTACGGCTTCCTTTAGCAAAGGTAATTATTTCCTTAGGTTAGTTCTGTCTATTGTTCTTGTGGATGAAAAAGCAGCCAGGTGCATACTAAACCTGACAAGCTCAGGGAAGGCCTGCATGGTGGGCCTTACAAACCCAGAGATCAAAAGTAACCACATAGGCCAAAACCAGTTTGGCTCAGTGGATAGAGTGTCAGCCTGTGGACTGAAAGGTCCCAGGTTCTATTCCAGTCAAGGGCATGTGCCTTGGTTGCCAGCACATCCCCAGGAGGGGGTGTGCAACAGGCAGCTGATCAATGTTTCTCTCTCATTGATGTTTCTAACTCTCTATCCTTCTCTCTTCCTCTCTGTAAAAAATCAATAAAATATATATTTTTAAAAAGTAACCACATAGTATGATATAAAATTAATACTTTTAAAAATGAATCTTCATTTGAAGATATGTTGCATTTTTTTCTTTTTTTTTCTTTTTTCTTTTTTCTTTTTTTTTTCTTTTTGAGAGAGAGAGGAGGAGAGAGGGGGAGAGAGAGACAGAGATTGAAAGAGAGAAGCATCAATTGATTGCCTATAGTATGCTCTGACCAGGAATGGAACCCACACCTTTTTGGTATACAGGACGAAATCCCAATCCTCTGAGCCACCTCAGATTAAATTAAAACATTTTAGCTAAAAGTGTGTCATGGAGGGTAGTCATGTCCTAGGCTGAAATCTTTCTTGGCAAAAGTAAATCTTTCCCTTAACTGAGCCTGCGTATTGTTCCTTTTGCATCTATAATAACACACCTTTGGAATGTCATGGTAACGTTGTTCCGCAGACCCCTCAGGTCACAGTTTCCACCAGAGCAGCAGACCATAGAGTCCCTCTTGTTATTGTCATGTTAATCGTTACCTGCTAAGGGTCCAGTCCCCACATAGGTAAAATAAGTATGCATCTATCTGCTTTACTTTTTACCCAATCCCAGACACTCCCCACCTTGCTTTCTCTCACCTCCCTCATCTATCACCAATGAATGTCATGTAACTTACTTGTCTTTCTCTTTGATTCTTATGTATAAAATAAAGCGCAAAACTGCCATTTTTTGGAGCATTTTCTCAACCCATTGATGTTCTGCTTCCTGGTAATTGTCAGCATGGTTCAAATAAACTCATAAAAATTCTTATAGCCGAAACTGGTTTGGCTCAGTGAATAGAGAGCATCGGCCTGCGGACTGAAATGTCCCAGGTTCGATTCCAGTCAAGTGCATGTACCTTAGTGCGGGCACATCCCCAGCTGTAAGAGGCAGCTGATCAATGATTCTCTCTCATCGATGTTTCTAAATCTCTGTCCCTCTCTCTGTAAAAAATATATGATATATTTTTTTAAAAAAAATTCTTATAAGTGTGGACATTTCTTACATTTACTTGGTGTAGTTGGCAGGATTTCAAAGACACCCCCCCCCCCTCCCGCAAGACCACCGTTGCAGACTGTGCTAGAAACCACAGGGCCCATTGTGCCCTCAGGCTTCTCATTTTGCAGCAGGTTAACCTCAGTGAATTTCCCTTGGAATTCTGGACCTGCCGCACTTTAAGGTAAGAGGCCCTGGATTTATTTGAGTTTTTGTGTATATTTTTTCCAGTCCTTGGGGTAGAGCTAATGTTAAGGGCTGAGATAACATAGGCTAAAGCAGGATAGGGAGGAAAAAAGGGGTGGCTGGTTTTTTACTTTGGCTTTTCAATTGGAGAGTCTGAATAAAACCTTTTTCTGGAAAAATGAGAGCCTAAACTTGTTTTGCCACAAAGATAAGGGGCACTTCTCTATCTCTTTCTCTAGCTCAAATCTCAGGCAACTAAAAATACTAGTGGAGGTATCAGAAGGTATTCCTGATGCTGAGCTGAGCTCCATAGGGAATTCCAGCTTAACTATAATTAAATAGTTGACTCATTCTAGGACATGCACATCAAGGTTGGTTACCTAGTGTTCAGAGTACTCAAAGCTGTAAACAATTGGACAGAAATACTGAGACACATAAGAGGGTTAAAATAACACTGGAGGTGACAGCCTTTTAGAATTTAACCCATAAGAAGCCACACTTAACCCACTACACAGTACCCTAAGAAATTGTGTTCAGAGTTGCAAATTCCAAGATAAAATGACAATTAATATGGAAAATCATGCCTCCAAGGTGAAAAAAAAAACAATAAACAACAACAACAAAAAAAAACTCCCAGCCTCAAGCCAACATTAATACTCATGCAGACATACAATTCATAGGAAGCTTTACTTGCAAGTACTTAAAGAAATGGGGAAATTTAATTGAAGATATATCAACTTAAGATCACCAAATTTGAACTCTTCTGCCACCTAAATTACATATTTTACATGCATAACTAGAAAATACTGGTTCTAAAATTAAACAGAATGATTGGAAATTGGAAGCTTCTTGGAAAAGCACTGATAAGTTCTCTTCTCCATAAGTTAATAAGAAATTTTATGCCAAAACTGATTTGGCTCAGTATAAAGAGCATCAGCCTGTGGACTGGAGGGTCCCAGGTTCGATTCCGGTCAAGGGCAGGTATCTTTGTTACGGGCACATCCCTGGTAGGGGGTGTGCAGGAGGCAGCTGGTCGATGTTTCTCTCTCATCGATGTTTCTAGCTATCTATTCCTCTCCCTTCCTCTCTGTAAAAAAAAAAAAAAAAAAAAAAAAATCAATAAAATATATTTAAAAAATAAATTTACATGACAACACCCCTTTCTTTCCCTTCTACATTTCCTCCACCATGCCCTTTGCTCTCTAAGCTTCCTTGTCTGGACTTGCCCTCCCCTTCCTGTTCTTCCTTCCCCTCAAATCTCCTCTCTGTCTCCTCCACTAGCACCTCCTACTGACCTAAGGGAAAATGAAGATAGAAATTCAGAAATTCAGACAATGATATTCCAGGAATTCTAGGAGCTCCATTCAGGGAATAGGCAGTCTCAGCTAGAGGAGAACCAGCAATTGCATATTTTTCTTAGACTAGAACATAATTAAGGAATCTACCTAAAGATTTCCTAACTTTCTCTGGAACCCTATTCACAAAGAAATGTAATTTAACTATTAGAAGATGTGATCTTGGCTATTCTGTCCTACTCCAATTAATATACCTAGTGGTTTCTGGGGGCAAAACACCAGGATTACCAAACAAGGTTGTCTGGGAAACTGCTGTAGAGGAGTCTGCTTTTATTGTAGAAAGCCTCGTCTCCTAAGACAGATGACAGAAAATCACAATAGCCTTTAAAAAGAGAAAAACAAAACAAAACACAGAGGCAAGCATAAGATTGCTCCAAGAATTATAATATTGTAGATCATTTAACTTTTACTCCTAGTTTGGGAGTAATTAAAATTAGCATAAAAGGAATGATATTAAGGATTTTGTAGATACTGGAGCTACTTTGTTTTTAAACATATCCAACTAAGTGCCTCTTCCCTCATAGTAAACATATCCAACTAAGTGCCTCTTCCCTCAGAGTAAAGCTTTTGTACAAATGGTAGAAATATCAATATCTGGTCAACCAATGTCTAATTTTAAATCAGAACCTGTTCCCGTCTAACTAGGGAATATTATGGGGCAATATATGTTTTTGCTAATCAAATCTTCCCAAATTCACCTGAAAGGATGAAATTTTCTTGAAATCAGTGATGTCCATGTGTTCTTTTTTAGAGGGTGAAATGTATTTAGAAATAAGTAAATCAGATGCTGAACCAATGAGGAAATAATTATTTTAGAGGAAACTTCACAAGGGAAAACTAATCTTGCGACTGGGGGAACATTTGTTGCAGGACATTTCCATACAACTTGAGGCCCTTTTGCACTCACATATATCCTTCATGCACAAGCTGGACTTGAACCCAGTATACAATATTACATTAACAAAGAAGCAGCTGCATGAGTGAGCCCTTTTGATTCTCCTATCCAAAAAAAAAAAAAAGCCCTGCCCAACATGGCTTACTCTGTTGGGTGTCATCTCATATACCAAAAGGCAGCTAGTTCAATTCCTGGCCAGGGTACATTCCTGGGTTTCAGGCTCGATCCCCAGTAGGGTGTGTGCAGGAGACAGCCAATCAGTGTTTCACTTTCACATGGAGGTTTCTCTCTCTCTCCATATTTCTCCCTTTATCTCTAAAAAGAATCAATAAAGCATTAAAAAAAAAAAGAAAGAAAGAAAAAGGACAAATATTTGCACAGATAGATATTTGTATAAATAAAATAGTTATTCCCAGACTATTAGGAACCAGCCTATGGTTCCTAATCCACATAACCTATCATTAGCTACTGGAGGCCCTGTGCACCCTTGACCTGGCCTCAGGATCAGGCTGAAAGTGGCCCTCTGAGATCCGCTGAGGGGTCCCAGAGTGTGAGAAGGCACAGGCCAGGCTGAGAGACCCCACCGATGCACCATAGGGGCTGGGGAGGGATGCAGGAGGTTGGCCAGCTGGGGAGGGACTGTGGGAGGACTTCAGGGTTGCATCTTGCCTATCTGTCTCTGCCCAGTAGCAAGTAACCTATTGGATGGAGCGTCTGCCCCCTGGTGGTCAGTGCACATCACAGCAAGCAGTTGAGCAACCTTAGCATACTGGGGGAACATTTGTTGCAGGACATTTGCGACAAATGGTAGAAATATCTGGTCAACCAATGTCTAATTTTAAATCAGAACCTGTTCCCGTCTAACTAGGGAATATTATGGGGCAATATATGTTTTTGCTAATCAAATCTTCCCAAATTCACCTGAAAGGATGAAATTTTCTTGAAATCAGTGATGTCCACGTGTTCTTTTTAGAACTTTTGTACAAATGGTAGAAATATCTGGTCAACCAATGTCTAATTTTAGTATATTACACTTTGATTGGTTGAATGGCAGATCAATACTTAGCATATTAGGCTTTTATTATATAGGATTTCTGTACACTGACAATATTTTTCAGTAATATATTTATGTATTCTTTTTATCAGTATTTCTGTTAAAAAAATAAAAAGATAAAAGTAACTCTTTTCTTTCATCTGGAAAGGTAACAAGTATACTTGGATTGGATGCTTCAGAGATACACAGAGTCCTACCTATTCTATTAGACACAGAAGTTAAAGTTTTCAGATATTTTACTATAATTCAATATGCAGATACTTTACTTTAAGGCTATAGGACATATTAGACTTCCAGGAGGACACAATTTTCCTATTACAACAGCTAGCCATAAAGATACATCTTATCTAATAAAATAGTAACACGTAAATTAACCATCACTCTGTGACAAAATGTCGGTGCCCATAGACCCAAGATGGCGGTGCCCAGTCTTCTCAGGCCCAGGGAAGGCTGCCGCTGAAAGCAGGCAGCATGAGGCCCTGCCTGTTGGCCTGGGCGGCGCCTTCACACCCCTGGCACCATTTGCTCCCAGCCTTGACCTGGGCAGTGGCCTGGGAAGCTGCAACCCTCCCCCCCTAAGATTGATTGCGCACCACAGGCGTGATCAGCACCCAGCTGCAACCTGGGCCATAGGCCTGGGAGGTGGCTGCACCCTCCTCCCCATCCCTCCTACTCTCTTATCCCCCCACTTCCACATGTAATCTGCTTCTAGCCTCAGCCTTGGCTGTGGGCCTGGGAAGCATCTGCAATTGCTTATCCCCACCCTCCAGCGATTAGCTCCCATCCACAGTGGGGGGTAAGGGGTGTAAGCCTGGGAGGCAGCTGTGCCCCCAAGAGCTATCCCTTCCCTGAGGCAGCCTGGGGTGTCAGCCTCCAAAGGGCCTGCGCCCCCATGGAGTGATCCCCCCACACATACACATATAGCCTTGGAATTTCCCTTGCCCCCTGCAGAGTGATTAGAGACAGAAAAGGAATAAAAGGAGAAAAGAAAGAAAGGACAAAAGGTGAAACATCAAGAAAAGGAAAGAGAATGAAAAAAGGAAGAAACAACCACATGTTATCACCTTTCCAAGGCCTCATGAAATTCCTGTTTAAGGAGTTTATTTTATGACACTTTTAGTTTGGGTTTACATTTTTACTGGTTTGTCAAGACTATGGCAGGTAGGTATACTGTCCAATATATTAAAGAAAAAACCCTATCTATTATAATAAGGAGGGAATATGCAGGGGAGGGCATTTGGGGGTGACCAGGCTGTCAGGGGAGGGCAGTTAGAGCATCAATCAGGCCAGCAGGCATCAATCAGACTGGCAGGAAGAAGTAGTTAGGGGCAATCAGGCAGGCAGGTGAGCAGTTGGGAGCCAGCAGTCCTGGATTGTGAAAGGAATGTCTGACTGCCCTAGGGATTGGGCCGAAACAGGCAGTCAGACATCTCCTGAGGGGTCCCAGATTGGAGAGGGTGCAGGTTGGGCTGAGGGACACCCTCCACCCTCCCCCATGCATGAATTTCGTGCACCAGACCTCTAGTAGAATATAAAAGGACACGACTCAATCCTGTTTATTCCAGGTAAAATACCTTGTCTATCTAATATCTAAAGATGGGTTACTAATTATCCCTGAAATAAATAAATGAAAAATAGCTTAGAGGATTCCTGGGATGATTGAATTCTGTCACAATGTGATTTCAAAAATATTTATTAATGGCCTAGCCTCTATCGGTTTTATTCAAATCAATCAAACGGAACTGATCCATTGCAGTGGCACCCAGAAGGGAAAAAAATGCTATAAAACCTCTAAATAATTACCTGCAACTCCCATTCCAGAACCCTGTAATTATACGCTTTCTTTTTATGCATGAAAATAAAGAAAATAATTTAGAACTATAGGACATTATAGACATCAATTAGATTCAGAAGCCAGAAGGCCCCTCCCTGCATGACAGCTATCTCCTCCACAGACATGTTATCAAACAAATAAACAAAAAAATAGTTATGGAATTTCCTTTGTTTATGTTTTTTATTTTGTTGGATCCTCAATGAATTCTCATCGCTTTAAACACTTCTGTCATTCAACTGGTTCTCCTGTGCTGAATATTATTTTAACTGGATGTAACAGCTTTAACCCAGTAACTTTGCTACATTCTTCATAGGATGAAAGCATACACTGTTCTGTTTTGCTTACTGACCACTTAACTGACCACTTACTTGTTCCTGGGAATGGTTTAAAGAAAGATCCTGTTGTCAATGCTGATGCAATTTAGTTTACAGATGTATCTTTGAAAAATGGACAGAGACATTGCCATGCTAAATATGTAACTTTCTGGTGGACATAATTAAATGTTCTTATAAGATATGCCCCAAAAGTGAGTTAATTGTTTTAAATGTGGGCTTGTCAGTTGGTCAAAGTTCAAATAGCCAATATTTTCACTAACAGGTATGTTCTTGGTATAGCTCACAACTTTAGAATGTCATAGGAGCAAAAGAACTTCTTAACTTTCTCAGGGCAGTTGATAAAGAATAGAAAATAAGTTGCAGAATTATTAGATGTCATACAGAAATTGAAATAATAGGCAATTATAAAAATTCCTAAATATTCTAAAGTTGCCACCATAAAAGCAATAGGAAATTATTTAGCTGATGCTGCAGCTAGACAGGAATCATTAAATAGCCATGTTTTCAGACATGAGAATGGTCCTTGTTTCCTCTCCTATCTAATAAAAGACTAATATGCAAATAGACTGAACTGCAGAACAGGAACAACCTAACAACAGGTCACTATGATGTGTGCTGACCACCAGGCAGCTCATGGGGACCATGGCAGGCATTAGCAGCAGGCAGCAGAGAGCGGAACATGACAGACATCAGTCACAGCGGTCACAGCGGGATAGTGGAGGTGAGCAGGGGTGCCAGACTAAGGTGGGGTGCTGGTCTTTGTTATGGGGCAAGCCTCTGGTTCTTACTGAAAATTCTTTTCTCTCACACACCATGGTCCTGACCATCCTTCACACCTACTGCCAGTGTTACCCCCACTCGCACCTGCTGCCCAGACTGCTCAGTGCCTTCAGTGGGTAAAAACAGCAGCTGCCAGCTCTGATCTCCCCTGAGGGCTCCTCCACCTCCCCCTGCTCCTGAGAGGACAATCAGTGCATCCACACCTCTCTTTCTGTCAGCCTTTGCTCTAGCTGCTGATCAGCCCCACCTTTCTGATCAGGCCAAGAGACACTGACTGGCATAGAAACTAACCAATCAGAACCAAATCTGGGTAAAGTGTGGAGTAAATGGCTGCCTAGGAGGCAGAGATTTTGATGCTAACTGGCAAAGAAACTGACTAATCAGAACCTAATTTGGGTGAACTGCAAAGGCAGAACCTAAGGTGGGGGCTGAGGAGGGGTTTTCAGGGCAACAGCTATTTGGTGTGAGGTGTGAGAAAGTGGTTCAATTTTTTAATGACCAGTTTGTCAGTATAGTGCATATGGCTGGCTATCAGTCCAGATATAGGGATTATGTATTTCTGTCTGCCAAGTGCATATCCTCCTGCTAAAAAAGGCTCCCCCAACCCCAATTTAAGAAATCCTATGCTATATAATCTATCTATACTAATAAAATAGTGATATACTAATTAGACCTAGTTGACTGGCCATCTTCTGTACATCTGACTTCCTTCTTGACAAAGCCATGGTGGTGGGGGCTGAGGCAGAAACGGCAATTGGGGATGAATAGGCCAGCAGGTGAGAGCAGTTGGGGACAAGATAAGGCAAGCAGGGGAGGGCAGTTAGGGGCAATTAGGCCAGCAGGGGAGAGCACGCTGGAAGGAAAGGGCCATGGGGAGTGGGTCAGGCCAGCAGGAGAGGGAAGTTAGGGGTGATCAGGCATGCAGAAGCAGTTGGGGGTGATTAGACAGACAGATAGAGGGGTTAGGGGAAACAAGGCAGTCAGGCAGGTGGTTAGGAGCCAGTGGTCCTAGATTGTGGGAGGTATGTCCAACTGCTGGTTTAAGCCCAATCCACAGGGATCAGGCCTAAACTGGTGGTCGGATATCCTCCAAGGGGTTCCTGATTGGAGAGCATGCAGGCTGGGCTGAGGAAACACAAATTTTATGCACTGGGCTACTAGTAAGGAAAATAAATTAATTCTCAATTGGTCAATCCCTCTGAGTTATAGAAAGTAAGGGACTCATTTTTCATTTCACTGGACAAATAATGCAAGTCATTTGTGAAATTTGGCCTTGTCTACAGTATTTTCATTGTGCCTATCATTCTGTTTTCCAGATTAGCGGAACATACAAGTGGTACACGTAAAACACAGCTAGATAAATTTTCAGAAGCTTTTAATCTCCCTTGGCCAAAAGCTCCTCTTATACTTCTCCTCAACCTGAAACCTACTTCTTTGGGCAAACACATACCTTTAATCCTCATTAAAAAGTCAATGGTCAACCTATACATCTAGATGAAGAGACATATGAATCAAGCTACTAAAAGAAGACATTCTGCATTATTATGAAAGCGTATTGACCAGCTTTTAGAAACTGTTAAGTCAGTGACATTCATCCCAGGAGATGAAGACTTCAAAGACCATTACTTAAAATCAGGAGATTTCATCCATTGGAAAATACAATAATTAAAGACTCTCTCCAATATTGTTTCAAGGGACCATATCCTGTGCCTAACCATGAATGAACATCTGCCCTTGTCTCTGATATCTGCAGTGAAGATCAAAGCCTTCTCAAAGATGAGAAGCCACTAACATCAGAAATAGACAGCCTCCCAAGACATCAACGAGGACTCTATACCTACAAATTGATGTTCAATTTTATTTGCTTGATTGTATTTACTTGTCTACTAATAATATTAGCTACAATAATAATTATACTTGTTCTTTTTCTGTTTGTTTTTTTTCCCCTCAAACATCATTTATATAGCCCATATATTAATATTGATAATTGCTACAAGGGTATGTATGATAACTTTTATATTATTAGAAGCCCCATGCACAGTCTCTAGGCCTTGCCAATTATCAGGGTCAATCTGTGGAGTGACCAACAGGGCAATTGGGGAGCAGTGCTTACCTGCTTGCCAGTGACTGGGGCATGGGGTGATCAGGAGGAAGCTCTGGCCAACTCGCCCCTAGCCCCACCCCCCACTGCTGCCTGCTCAGTTGCTGCCCTGCCCCCTGCTGCTGCCACCCATTGCCTCCCTCTGCAGAGCAACTGGCAGGGAAATCTGGGGATCACCTGACTTGGCTGGCCTGGGACCTGCAGGCTGGGGGAAACACCTGCATTGAGCATCTGCCCCCTGGTTGTCAGTGTGAATCAGAGCAATTGGTCGTTCCACTTGTCATTCCACAGTTTAGTTGATTTGCATATTAGGCTTTTATTATATAAGACTAGAGGCCTGGTGCACAAAATTTGTTCACGGAGAGTGTCCCTCAGCTCAGCCTGCCTGCATCCTCTCCAATCTGTGACCCCTCTCACAATCTAAGACCACTGGCTCTCAACTGCTCACCTGCCTGCCTGCCTGATTGCCCCTGTCCACTTCTGCCTGCCAACCTGATCACCCCTAACCACTCCCCTGCCAGCCTTATTAAAGCCTAACTGCTCCCCTGCCAGCCAAATTGACCCTAACTACCCTCCCCTGCTGGCCTGGTCACCCCTAACTATCCTCTCTTACAGGCCTGGTCATCCCTACTGCATTCCCTTGCTGGCCTGGTCACCCTTAACTACCCTCCCTTGGCAACCTGGTTACCCTTAACTACCCTCCCCTGTTGGCCTGGTTGTCCCCAACTACCCTCTCCTGCCAGACTCGTCCTCCTCAACTGCCCTCCCCTGCTACTTGTCCCCCTCAACTGCCCTCCCTTGCTGTCTTGATCATCCACAACTGCCCTCCCCTGCTAGCAATCTTCTGGAGGACATCTTGCCTCCACATGGAGGCAGCAATCTTTGACCACATGGGGTGGCCATCTTGGGTGTTGGAGTGATGGTCAATTTGCATATTACTCTTTTATGAGATAGAATAATACTCCTTTTTATGATTTCTCTTTTGCAATTTGGAAGGAATACTATTGCAAAATGAAGGAGAGGATGTGTGTTTTTAAGTAAACATAAAAGTAAGTTGTTTGTCCTAATAAGTTGGTTATTTCTGAATGAATAAAGAGACAAACTAAGAAGAACAATAAAAGTTATAAAAAGTCAGTGGAAAAGAAATAATGAGAAAGGAATTTTATGTATAAATGTTAGAACACCATCATTGGGATGTGCTTATAGCCAACAATGCTACTACATTAATTCAAATGGAAGCTAAAGCAACTATGAAAGCATGGCCCTTGGTAACTGCTGTTGAGGCACAGGAACTTTACTTATGAAAATCATACTGTCCTCCTGACCTTAGGACTTTTTAGATAGCAATTGCAATTAACACTATTGTGTTCTTAAAATCTTGGTTTTGAATTAACCTTTAAGTTATAGCTTCTAATTGCTCAATGAATGGGATTCAGATTAATAGTGAATGGCACTAGAATGCTTCCAAAGGAAGTAGATAGGCCATTGTGAATGGGAACTGATGTCCTGGGCAGACTATGAAAACTGATAAGGTGTTTGGTGTGCCCTCCAACTATAAGTAAATGTTGTATCAGGTGCAAAATACAGAAAAGACATATAAAAAACATGTGATTCTTGATAACTTATAGATTAGAAATGATCTGGAGTGCTTTTCTTAATGAAGGTACATAAGACCTGACTATTTCCCATTTACCTGTATTTTTCTTTTGAGAAAAAAATTGGGCCTGATTTTCATACAAGACTCCTGTCTTACCCCATCCCCAATGGTCCATCTTTCAATGAGAAAGACATTGATTGACACCGAGACTTCCTAGAAATGAGTCTTCCTAGCATCATGGGATCAGATTATTCAACTAAAAGGTTGGTCATCAATACATTCTTAGTATTGGTTTATTACCAAAATGGGAAAGTGTTGACAAGAAAAGGGCCATATACTCAACCTGACAAGTTCAGAGGAAGTCTGCATCATTGGCTTTATGACCCTGAAGTAACAACATTAAATGGTTTGAAATTAAAACTTTCTAGCTCGAAGTGAGTCATGGTGGGTAGTTATGTCCTAGGCTGGTATCCTTCTTGACAAAGGTCAATCTTTACCTTTAACTGAGCCTTTCTATTGCCTTTGACATGTATGATAACATACCTTTGAAATGTCAGGATGATTTTTTTCCAGATCTCTTAAGGCACAATCTTCCACCAGAGCAGGAGACCACAGAGCCCCTCATTGTAATTGTTATTGTGTAAAAAAAAATAGGTAAAAAAATAGTGTGTGTCTATTTTTTATACTCTAATCCAATCCCAGAGATTTCCCCACTTTGCTTTCTCCCACCACCCTAATCCATCAGCAATGAATTTTATATAACCTCCTTATATTTTCTCCTTGAATGAAGTAAGTGGTAAAACTGCCATTGTCTGGAGCATTTTCTCAATACATTGAGATTTTGCTTCCGAGCAATCATCAGTCTGCTTCAAATAAACTCATAAAAATTCGAACAGGTTTGGATGTTTCTTATGTTGACATTCTTATGCATCTAGGATAATATACTTTTGAAATATAATGATTTTCTTTTCTTACCTCTTGAAGACACAGCACAGAGTACAAGACCACAGGACCTTCTATTGTTATCTTTTGCCCTGCATACTGTTCTTATGCTATATGTTGTAAATGTTTATTATTAACAATTCTTTACCTGATATTGGACTGAACCAGGTATAGTTGCTCAGTATTTTCCAGCCAAAAGACAACACTGAAAATATTTTATGAGAAAGAACAAACTTTATTACTTCTGGCAACAAAAACATACCTAGAGGATGGAGGTGGGTTCACTTCACCAAAACAGTGTGTCCCTGAACAAAAAAGAATACCATTATTCTTCATTTAGGGACATCCCTAGGCAGGTGCAGTTAGAAATATGCCTTTAATACATTGAAAAATCTTCACTCCTTGGGGATAATTTAGTATTAGAAAAACTGTATCAGAAGAATAGCTTACGTAAAGGTGAGCAGAGGGTACTCCAGGCTGCTGGGCCAGCCCCTGATGCTTGAGCCATATGAATCCCTGGTCCTGAAAGTCATCCTGGGCTTGTCCCTGAAAAGACAGGTCTGCCATTCATCAATGTCAGGGGTGGCATTGGTACTAAAGGAGTTTAACCAATTAACTCTCAGACCTTCTGTTAAATTCATAGAAAATTACTTGATATGGTTACACACACTTATAACATCTAGAGTGATATAAATGGGTTTATATCTAAGGTTAATCTAAGTAAATTTATGAATTTTAAATAAAAGTTGGTCTAGCCGAAACCAGTTTGGCTCAGTGGATAGAGTGTTGGCCTGCGGATTGAAAGGTTCTTGGTTCGATTCCAGTCAAGGGCATGTACCCCAGTGGGGGTGTGCAAGAGGCAGCTGATCGATGTTTCTCTCTCATCGATGTTTCTAACTCTCTATCCCTCTCTCTTCCTCTCTGTAAAAAAATCAAAAAAATATATTAAAAAATAAATAAAGAAATAAATAAATAAAAGTTGGTCTAAGCTAGGTCAGCTGCAAGGATAACACATCCACCAATATAAAAAACAAAAGATGTGTTCCTCTATTTTGCCTTTTATCCAATCCTAGAGATTTCCAAATTATGCTTTGTTTTGCCTCTTTAGTATACTACCAATGAATTCCATGCAGCTTCTTTGTTTTTTCCCTTTGATTCTAATCCTATCTAATAAAAGGGTGATATGTAAATTAACTATCACTCCATCACAAAGATGATGGTGTCCATAGCCACAAAATGGCAACGCCTAGTCCCCCCAGCCCTGCTGCAGTCCCCGGTCCTGTCCACTGGAGTTCCCAGTCCTGTCAGCCCCATTGAGGAATAAGGTGGCTGGAGTCTCCAGTCCTTTCAGTTTCTATAGCCCCTGGATTGAAAGCAGAAGCCGAGAGCACGGGAAGCACAAGGAATGCTGGGAATCGTAATTCTGGTGGAGCATGCATTGCATGATCTCCTAGACACTCGAGTGAAATGAGCCTGGAGCAAGTTATTGTTGCAGGTGGGTGATGGAGGGAAAGCAAAGGTGAGAAACATTAGTAAAGTCACAATGTCGAGGAAAAATTAAAAGGAAGATATCCTGCAACTTCTAGAAAAGCTTGAGCAAAGAGAAAAAAAGAGCTCTATTATTTTGTGAGCACCAAACCAGATTGGGCTGGGGTCTCACACAATTCACTCATATGATTGCAAAGGCCAACAGAAACTTTACTCTTTTTGTAACCAGTCAAATACAATACATGACATGAACATTTTCACGGAAGAGGACTTAAACACACTTTTGTTAAGTAACCTTTTTTGATGGTCATTTCTATTAGTTAATTGCCATAAACAAGAGTAAAAATTTAAACTTTTCTATCTCTATAACAAGCAGGTCCTTACAACTTGGAGCAAGTCAACTATCCACATTAATAAAAGAGAAAGATGCAAATTGACTGTACCTCCGTGACACCCACCAGGCAATCAGGATTCAGTATGCAAATTAGTCCAATAAATATGGTGGGTTAATTTGCATATGCAAGCACCAAGTGGCCGGGGGCAGGGAGGGATGCATGTGTTCCACACCAACCCAGCTGCTCTGGGTTTCTGGGCAGCATGGGGAGGTGAAAAGGCAGCTCTGGCAGGGAAGTAATGAGGAGACAGCAGTCCTGGATTGTTATAGGATGCAAGCAGGGCTAAAGGACCACCCCCATATGCATGAATTTTGTGCACTGAGCCTCTAGTCTATACTATTAAAAGGGTAACATGCTAATTAGAGCAGGTGACTGGACATCTTTCAGATATCCAACTTCCTTCTTGGACAGTTAGGGGATGATCAGGCAGCAGGCTGGTGAGCAGTTAGGAGCCAGTTGTCCTGGATTGCAAGAGGGATGTTCAACTGTCATGGGATCAGGCCTAAACCAGTAGTAGTACATCCCCTGAGGGGTCCGTGATTGGAGAGGGTTCAGGCCAGGCTGAGAGACTCCCCCTGGTGCACGAATTTTCTGCACCCGTTCTCTAGTGCATAAAATAAGCTACAAAACTGTAATTCTCAAGAGCATTTGAGATCTTGCTTTCTATTATAGTATGTATCATCAGTTTGGCTCAAATAAACACATAACAATTCTCTGTAGCAGTGTTTCCCAAACTTTTGACATATGTGTACCCCTTCTATAATTTTTGTAATGCTGAGTACCCCTCTTACTCATGAGAACGTAGAATTAGGCACAGCTAAGCATGGTGCAGTACATATCCCCACCAAACTCCGGTGCAACACATACCCCCGCCAAACTCTTCCCGTCCCCTGGGGGTACATGTACCACACTTTGGGAAACACTGCTCTATAGATTTGAATGTTTGTTACCCGGATACTTTCTGGGAGTATAACAGGCTTTTGAGACTGATTACTTGCATCAGAGGATCAGACCTTGAAGTGTTTGAATTCCTGATGATATAGGAAAAAAGGGATCACTGTTTAACATGTTGACCATATTAATCCTAACTAATAAAAGAGTAATATGCAAATTGACCATACCTCTGCTATATCCACAAGACACATTCACCAGCCAATCAGGAGCAAACATGCAAATCAACCCAACCAAGATGGCTGCAGCCACAGAACTGCAGTAAGCAGGAGGCTTGTGTTTCCCCAGCAATTGAGGAAGCCAAGTTTCCCTGCTTCCCTGGCTGGCCTAGGCCTACACTCAAGGCTATAAAGTTTCAATTATAGAAGATAAATAAATCCCCCCCAAAATGGCAGCAGCCACTGAGCTGGAGAGAGTAGGATGATTGAGTTGCCCCCGGCAATAGAGGAAGCCATGTTCCCCAAAGCACTGGCCTGCCTTGGCCTCTGCTACAAAGTTTTAATTATAGAAGATAAATAAATCCCTACAAAAATGGCTGTGGCATGGAGTGAGCAGAAGACTTGGCTCCGCTCCAGGCTACAAAGTTTCAATTATAGAAGATAAATAAACCCCATATATCAGGCCTCTGTTTGGGTCACCAGGGGATGTGGTCAGCCTGCAAACCATCACAGGCCCCCTGCCCAGGCCACCCCATTCCCCAAGGGAACCCCCACCCTGATCCAAGACACACTTCAGTGCAAACCAGCTGGCCCCCACCCATGCACCAGGCCTCTATCCTATCTAATAAAAGAGTAATATGTAAATTGACTATCACTCCAACACACAAAGATGGCTGCCCCCATGTGGACACAATATGGCTGCGACAAGATGGCCAGCAGGGGAGGGCAGTAGGGAGGGACCAGGCCTTCAACAGAGGGCAGTTAGAGGTAATTAGGCTGACTGGGGAGCAGTTAGACATCAATCAGGCTGTCAGGAGAGTGGTTAGGGGTGATCAGGCTGGCAGGCAAAAAGTGGTTAGGGCCAATCAGGAAGGCAAGCATGCAAGCAGTTGGGAACTAGTAGTCCTAAATTGTGAGATGGATGTTCGACTGCCTGTTTAGGTAGGATCGGGTCTAAATGGACAGTTGGACATCCCTTGAGGGGTCCCAGATAGAAGAGGGACACCCCTCCCCACCCGGTGCACAAATATTTATTACTAAACACTACCACTAGTGTTTAGTAATAAATATTAAACTTTATTTATTTATTTATTTATTTATTTATTTATTTATTTATTTATTTATTATTTTTAATATCTGAAGGCAGATATCAAGGAAGAGGACCAAAATGGAAGCAAATATGCAGACCTGTCGTGTACCTCATTCCAGGGCCAGACTGGAAATACAACTAAATCAAAGAACATCTACTAGAAATTAACAAATGAAGCCCAGCTGAGGAGGCAATTTATAGGAAGGAAGGACAGAAAACACCTGGAATCTAATAGAAAGGGAAGTGAGGTTCCAAAAGGTGTGGCAGGCTTGCTGGCTGAGAGGGAGAGAAGAAAGCTGTGCTATGGGAGCATCCATTTCCTCAGAAAAATAGAAACCTAGCAGATTCTGAGCACCAGAGCTGCACCCCAAGGCGGCAGGTATAATATCCAACTGCGAAAAGGAAAAGCTGCAGGTCTGCTGTCTGCCAGGGAGTCTGGACCTGAAACTCCAGCTGCCAAAGGCTGCACCACACAAGGTGGGCCCCTTGAAAGGAGGAAGCATTGTGGTGCTGCAGGAGGGTGAAGTGTGGTGGGGAGGGAGGAGATCATAGTTTCCTTGCTTTTATTTTGATTCTGTTTAGACCCAGAACAGAGGACTTTTCAGTTGCAACCACTTCCCTGAGGTTGTGGCACAGGGAGGGAGGCTTGGACTTGAGGTGCTTGAGGAGGGACTGGGGAGGGAAGTAGGGTAGGGTGACATAGAAAAGCAGGAACCAGGGGTCCTACAGTGGGAGGTTCATAGGCTTCCAAACCTAAATGGCCATTTCTTCACAGAAGAGCTAGCCCCTCCCAGAAGCCTCAGGGCAGGTGGCACAGCCTGCCATACCCTGCATTTGAGCTTTACAAAGGAAACAAAGGGAGAGGCGAAGCTCACAGTCTGAACCATCTCAAGGAGCCCTCATGACTGAATTAAAAAAGGCGCCATCTACCCACTATTAAAGGGACCAGACTGATGCAAACTCTAGGGTCCCAGATGACTCCACTGGTCTCCATGCAAGGCTCTCTGTTCAGCCTAAGGCAGATTAATAATTTGTATCAGTCACAGAGGAGTAGCTCTGGGACAGGAAAAACACCCATCATATTCCCTGAAAGCAAAACAGCACCAACCCCACTCAGGAGTCTGAAACAGACCCTTGAGTGATTAAAATTGACAGCTGGCAGACAGGCAAAGAGGGGAGATTCTGCTCTTCCACCTTTTCTGAGTGTTTTATAGTTTGTGATTTCTTGGTTTATTTGTTTATTTTGTGTGTGTATGTGTTTTTCTTCCATATTTCCCCACCCTCTATTATTCTTGCTCACTTTTTTTTTCTCCTAATTCTCTTTTCTCTGCTGGTCACTTTTTTTTTTGGGGGGGGGGTTGTAGGGGTCTAGAGTACATTTATGTTCTGTTTCTACAGTGTCATGTTCTGTCATGTTGTATTTTGTGCTGTTCAGCCAGCACCTCTGCAAAGGCTGGTACAACATGGTTAAGAGTGAGACACATAATTAGATACCCTGAGAGGATATTCCATCCACAAAAGGGACAATAATATCCAGACTCAACTACATCAGGAGAACAAAAATATCTCAAACAAAGAGCCCTTGAACACCCAGTCCAGGAGACCAGAGAGACTTGTGCCACTGGGTCCAACAGATGTCTACTACATAAGACCAACCCCCAAAATCTTGATAGCATAGCAGTTTGATCTAATACATAGAAACAAATACAAAGAAATAAAAAAAAATGGAGAAAGAAAAAACACAAATGAAATAAAAGTAGGAATAACCAGAGAAGGAATTAAATGAAATGGAGGCAAGTAATTTGTCAGAGAAGCAATTCATAATAATGGTTATAAGGATGTTCAAACATCTTGCTGAAAAATACACACAACTCAATGAGAATTATAAGGAGCTGAATGAGAAATGCACCAAAAGGAATAAGAAACAAGAGGAAAGGAAGAATGTCTTAGCTTGCAGGAAAAACAAAAAACAATGGAAAGTTTCAACAGTAGACTGGAAGAAGCTGAGGACTTCATCTGCCAGTTAGAAGATAAGGTAAGAATAAACAAACAACACAACACTAAGCTAAGCAGCAACTAGAAAAAAAATAAAAATAAAAAGCAGGAGGAGGAAACTCTAAGGGAGCATTGAAACAACATGAAATGAAACAACATTCACATAATTGGGATGACAGGAGAGGGAGCTGATCATGGAAGAGAAAACACGTTTGGAGAAATAATGAAGAAAACTTCCCTGACTTTGGGAAGAAAAACATCACACAAGTCCAAGAAGCACAGAGAGTCCCAATCAAGATGAACCCCAAAACACCAACACAAAGACACATCATAATTAAATTGTAAACATAAAAGACAATGAAAAAAAATGAAAGGATGCAAGAGAGAGAAAGTTACCTATAAGGGATCTCCCATTAAATGATCAACTGATTTCTCAATAGGAACACATCAGGCCAGAAGAAAATGGAATGAAGTACACAAAGTGATTAAAAACAAGGGACTGAATTCAATAATACTGTACCCACCAAGGCTATCATTCATAATTGAAGGTGAAATCAGAAGCTTTACAGACAAAAAAGAGCTAAGGAAATTTATTACCACCCAAGCAGCAATGCAAGAAATACTAAAGAGACTGTTATTAAAAGAAATAAAAAGGGAAGAAGGAACATAGGCAAAAAAAAAATAAAAATGGCAACAAACAAGTACCTATTAATAATAATCTTAAACATAAATGGCTTCAATGCTTCAACCAAAAGACAAAGTGTAGCTGAATGAAAAATACAACCCATATATATACTTTTACAGGAGTCCCACCTCAGAACAAAGGACTCACACAGACTGAAATTAAAGGGATGTAAAAAGAAATTTAATGCAAATGGAATGAAAAAAAAAGCTGGGGTAACAATATTTATATCTACAGAACTCAAAGTAAAGGACATAACAAGAGATAAGGAAGGCTGTTTCATAATACTAAAAGGATTGATATTATTACTCTGATAAACATATATGCACCTAATACAGGAGACTCTAAATATATTTAAAGAAGAAAAACCTTCTGGAGGATATCAAGGGAGAGATTAATAGCAGTACAATCATAACAGGGGACTTTAATATCCTACTGACATCACTGGGTAAATCTTCTAGATTAAAAAAAAATCAACAAGGAAACAGCAATCCTAAATGACACTCTAGAACAGATGGAACTAATGGACATCCTCAGAACATTCCACCCATTAGGTATGAAATATACATTCTTCTCAAGTGCACACCTGACATTTTCAAAGATAGACCACATGTTAGGACACAAACTAAGTCTCTACAAATTCAAGACATTAGAAATCATATGAAGCATCTTCTCAGACCATAATCACATAAAATTATAAATCAGCTACAATTAAATCACTCAAAAAGTATCAAATACATGGAGGCTAAATATCATGCTATTAAAGAATAAATGGGTTACTAAAGAGATCAAACAAATTTAAAAAAATTCTGGAAACAAATCATAATCAACAAACCATAATCCAAAACCTATGGGAACAGTGGCAACAGTCCTGAGATGGAAGTTCATAGCACTACAGGTCTACCTCAAAAAAACAAGAAAAACTGGTAATAAATTGCCTAACACTACAACTTAAATTATTAGAAAGACAACAATAAAAATCACCCAGAACAAGTGGAAGAAAGGAAATAATAAAGATCAGAATAGAAATAATTGACATAAAAACTAAACTAAAATAAAATAAATTATACATAAGATCAATAAAACCAAGAGCTGGTTCTATTAAATAATAAACAAAACTGATGAATCTCTAGCCAGGCTCACTGGAAAACAAAAAGAAAGACCCAAATAAACAAAATCAGAAGTGAAAGAGTTGAAGTAACAACTGACCCCACAGAAATACAAAGGATTATAATAAAATACTATGAACAACTTTATTTCAACAAATGGGACAAACTGGACAAATTCATAGAAAACTACAACCTTTTAAAACTCAACCAAGAAGAATCAGAAAACCTTAATAAGCCCATAACTATTGATGAAATATAAACGCTAATAAATAAAAACTCCCATGAAACAAAAACCATGGTTTAAATAGATTCTCAGGGGATTTTTTTACCATATATAACACCTCTACTCCTCAAACTATTCAAAGAATTCAAGAGGAAGGAAAACTTCCAAACTCTTTCTATAAGGCCAGCATCACCCTAAATCCAAAACCAGACAAAGACATGGCAAAGAGAACTATAGGCCAATATCCATGATGAAAATCCTCAACAAAATGTTAGCAAACCAGATCCAGCAAAATACTAAAAATTTTATATGTTATGACCAACTGATTTATTCCAGAAAGGCAGTACTGGGGAGGGGGAAGAGGACTTATGTAATATTTTCAACAATACGATTATATATATATATATATATATATATATATATATATATATATATTCACACACACACACACATACATAGAAAGGGATCTGTTGTCTTGAAGACCATGTTTCAGACATGTTTTGAGAATGATGGAAAGACTGAGAAGTGTGTATTACAGATATTAGGAAACAATGGATGCTGCAATGGTAAAGGTATCATTAAAACAAATCCAGAGGGCATGTCTACTATATTATCCCAAGGTTTCACAACCAGGACACTCATGGCATTTGAATCAGATAATTTTTTGTGTGCATTGCAGGTCATTTAGCATCATCCTTAGCCTCCATTCACTGTATGCCAGGAACAACTCAACATTTGTAATAACTAAAAGTTTCTGTGGACATTGTCCAGTGTCCCCATGGGATGGGGTGAAAGGCATAGAAATATCCTTAAATGAGTTGCACTTGGGTAACTGAAGGTTTTTAATGAAAGAAAACTGTACTTCATGGAAGTTATTGTGTGATATTATGCAGGATATATTGCAAGTGAGAATGACCCGTTTGGGTGTTGAGTCACAATAATGCACAAAAGTGAATGAGGGCAGAGGGAAGACAGGGATAAGATATCAGTGAGAAGAAGGGACCTGGGAAGCTAGAATCAGCAGAATAGTGACTGATGGTGAGAAAGAGGAGGCGCATGTCGAAGGTTCAGTGATGTAGGTGGTATAGCCATGTGAAAAATGGCACAATTTGAGCTGTTTTAAAAAGGAGCTAGAGCAGTCATTCCAGAGGAGCTACATTGCTTGTCTTGTTCTTTAGTTTTTCGGCAGGTTCCTGAAGTCAGCAGGAAAGCAGGCATCCTGAACCCAAAGACAGATGATTGTGAGCCTTCTATATGAAGGTGGAATCAATAACCAATCGTGTATAGCCAGCAAAGCTCAGCTTCTCAGCACCCAAAGAAATTTTGTTACATAATTATTTCTTTTCTTTTTATCATAAAACTATTTGCTTTAACCTTGTAATCAGGATAGGAATTGAGTTTCTGTCTGAATCTGTGCTGCCTGAATTGCAAGTTTTATATTCCAAATAAACACTTCGTCTCTTGAACTGGGCTCCAATGTTTTGTTTTGTTTTTAGGTTGGCTCTGTACTCCCATTACTTTCACTCTTGGAGCCATATATTATTGAATTGTTATAATTTTTTTTCTTCCATCTTTTCTATGAAAGAACAAGTTGAATGTTTGATATGATAGAGAGAAGAAATGTGCAGTAAATTTATGATGGCAGTGTCATAGGTGAAAGAGGGAGAAAACTTTGAAGAATCATATGTGCAGTTCAGGGCTATAATTTCTATGGGGAGAATGGTAGGTGGAAAATTTAAGGAGGATAACAGGATGACAGGTAAATGTCTCCATGGAAAGAGGAGAAAAAAGGCAGGTCAGATATAAAAGGAAATTCAAAAATAGTGAAGTTAACTTTAACACTGTGTGGAGTTAAAGATCATGAAAGCTAAGAAGAGGACAAAATATTTGTGTGAATATTAGATACAGGTCATTCACTGAACAGTAGAAGAGACAGCAATTAGATGGACATAAGTTAGGGGGTGGTGGGAGTACTGTCGACATTTTGCTAGAGTAAGAAATATGAAAAGTGTAATGTTATCCTGAGGTAGAGTAAAGCTTAGGTAAATATTTTTAAGAGTTAAGATAAATATATGTGCATAGGATCCATGAGTAAAGGGAAGAAAAATAACAATTAAGAATATTAGATAAACTCTAATTAGATAAACTCTAAATATTATAGCTGCTAGTAGTACATGAACATGTCATATGTGAGTGATTATATCCATAAAGGAGTGATTTCTTTTTCAGTGGCTTTCAGCTGTGTTTTACTTTTTAAAATAACTAAACAAAGATTGACACAATTGTACATTGCATCCTTTTGTGCAAAAAAAAAACAACAAACCTCAAATCCCACAAAGCTTGGCTTTTCCAAGAATACACACACACACACACACACACACACACACACGGAAAAAATAAACCATTTTCTCTAAATGTTAAATTCATGATCAGAGGCATGTCAAAAGGATTGATAATAATTCTGTGCTTATAGCCACTGCACCTCAAAAACCAAACAGGTATCACATTCTCAGTGGAATTAATACTCTGGCTGTTTGTTAGTCCTCAGAGTTTTGCCATATTTTTGCAAGAGGATGAAATTTTCTCATCCAAGACTGGTAACCATAGCTGCTGAAACATCATGTCATGTGGGCCATTTTCACTTGATTTTCTTAGAAAAGCAAAATGAGAGAGACAACCTATTTATTGCTTCTAAAATAATGTGCTTCAGTCATTTCCTCTAAAATCCTTAATTTTGTTATGGTTTACACATGAAAATGAAGACTGCCATCCCCGCCCATCCTTTGTGACTCAATGGTTGAGCACCAACTCCATTGACCAAGAGGTCATGAATTGGATTCCTGGTCGGGGCACAAGCCCAGTAGGGAGTGTGCAGGAGGCACCTGATAGATATTTCTCTCGTCAGTGTTTCTATCCTTATCCTTTCCTCTCTCTTAAAAAAATCAATAAAAACATATTTAAAGAAAAGAATGCCAAGCCACAGCTCTGCCCATGTCTAGCTTGCCAAATCGCATAGTGCCTCTGCCAGAACCCGCAGCTGATTTCACTGCAGAAGGTGTAATATTCCAATAAATATAGGCTTCACTCTTGAGGTGAGCTGGAATTGTGGACACTGTGCACATTGTTTATTTAGTGCTCTGTTAATGATATGAAATAATACAATGTTAATTTTGTATGCATAACCATAAGTTATTTTACATTTTATTTAAAGTTAAAATTGCATACTTTTTATTCAACATGTTCCTAAGCCAGAGCTTTAAAGCAATCTGGTTGTATGTCATCAAACATTTTTACATACGTATTGAGAAGTTTTATCTCTGCTCTGACTTCCCACAAGTTGAAAACAGACTATGGAAGCTGTTAGCTAAAGTGAAATCATTCAGTACTCCTTGCTATTTTATGCCAAATTATCATCACTACTACACATTGGAGAAAATCTTGCAATGCCTTCTCTCTGCAGGCCTTGCACTAGGGACTAGAAATAAAGGAAAGGAAAAGGAAACACTTCTGACTTACATGGCTCACAGCAGGGATAACCACTGAAGGAGATACACATGGTGGGCTGTGGCAAGAATCAGGACACTTTCTAAGAGGAGAAGATCCATGAAAGTATGTGGAAATAAGCTCGTTAGTCAGATAGGGTAAGGTGATGGAGCCTCAGGAAATTAAAACAGCAAGCACAGTCCAGACTGCTAGGCTAGAATGTGTTGGGAAAATTGAAAGCATTTCATAATATCCAAAGCTTAGCGACCACCAGCCTATGATTAGAAAAAGCAAATAGGATTAGCAATATGAGGAAGATGAAATGAGAGAAGTGTTCTGGAAATTGCATTTGCCTACCAAACACACCATTTACAATTACTGAGATTGGCTTTGGTTTTGACAGAGAATATGCAGGGAAGAAAAACCCATACCAACCTCCAAAGCAGGTTCTGGAGCTGCCTTTACATATACAATTTTTTTTACAAGAAATTGGGCAAGAAAGTAGGAGCTAAGTCCAAAAGATTTTCTCATCCCCATTCTCCCTCGAGCTGGAAAGAGTCAATCAATGTTTTCAGGCAGGAAGAAAAATTGGTTTGAAATTCAGGAGGAGCCTTTGAGACTTCAGCAGTCTGGCTGGGAATGCATCAGAATTGGAGAGAGAACCTTTGTCCTGGACTCCTTTCTTGGAATTAAAGCACATAAAGATGTGACTGAGGCTAGGCCATGAATCTCCTGCCAATGCTGGTGTAGCAAGCTGGCATTTAATTTGTCTTGCCATTGATCATGTTTAATTACTGCTGTTTTACACTGAACAAATTCTATACCCTACTTACTTACCACTCTCCTTCCCTCTGCTTTATTGCTCCATATTGAACACTATATTCTAATGCATTCATTTATACAACCTAGTTTATTTTATGAGTTACACACATATATAAATAATTGATTCTACAAAATTTTTATAAAACCAAGCTTGACTCCACTTTTATAACCCAATTCCAATTTTACCAAGCAAGGTATTATTATTAAACTGATTATTTTAGTATCCATTTCTAAACATTTTGCAGATATTATTGATAATTTTCATTTAAATATTTTTTCTAGTTGCATTCCCCAGTTAAATAGGAAGATTTCCCATTTTTTTCATTTGGTCTTCTATCTCTACCACACACAAACACACACACACACACACACACACACACACACACACACCTCACCTGTTAATGTTCTATCCCCTTCATTTCCCCAACACAGAGGAACCATAATTGTTTCAAAATTCAGTATTTATATTTTTATGATCATATGACACCTGCTATTCATAGTTGATGCACTTATTATGCCATCTTTTACTTTTATTTTTATTTTTTAGTTTTGCTGCAGTTGGGGTTTATTACTATTTTCTACTTTTTGTTTGCCTAATTTTCTATAAACTTATAACTAGTTCAACTTTGTGCCGTTTGGCTCCCATGTGATTCTCCAGTCAGTTTATTGAGTTATATTTTTAGTTCTATGACGTTTACCTTCATGAATAAGTGACTCCTATAATCTACTCCTTCAGACTGGAAGCCTGTGTAGGAAGCAGAGCTGTCCTAGATTATAGCGTCTAACAGCATAGAATCAGAACTACATGTGTAAGAGTAAAGTGCTAGCCTCTAGATATAAAAGAAAATACAAAATAAACAAATTTATTTTTAATCATCCTATATAATAAGAGGCTAATATGCAAATCGATGGAACGTGGAATAACTGGTCACTATGATGTGCACTGACCACCAGGGGGCAGATGCAGCACTGCTCAGCCAGAACCCCTGAGCTGGCAGGCGCCTCTGTGGTGACTGAAACCTCTTCTGCCTCCACAGCAGTGCTAAGTATGTCCATCTGCCATCAGTTCATTCCCCAAATGGCTCCTGGATTGCAAGAGGGCACAGGCTGGGCTGAGGGACACCCTGCCCCCCTAGTGCATGAATTTCATGCACTGAGCCTCTAGCATTTACTATAAAAGCTGACAATTACAAAACTATAGGCAAGAGATTAAAATGGTGTTGGACTAAGTGAAAGTGCACAGACATGCTCCCAAGACCAAACTGAAATTACAACTAAAATACATAAAACCACACTGAATAATCAGCTGAAGATCAGCTGGAGAGAACCCTGACAACCCAGGACAGAAAGTAGAGACCACATAGAGACTGGGAGGAAGGACAGAGGCATGACAGGGCTGGCTGGGGTCCCACAGCAGCTGAAGTTCTAGAAAGATATCTCAGTTGTGGAGGGTAGCCACTGAGAACTTGGGGGTCTAATGCCCAATCTTGGCAGCAGAACTGAAAAAGGTGCTTACATAACATATGGCTATGAAAAGCAGCAGGGTTGCTGACTGCCAGGGAGAGACAGCTGGAAATACAGGAACCCTCTTAAAGGTCCATAACACAAAATTTTGAGTGTAGCCACTCACCTTGGGCAAGAAAACAGGGCTTTTCCTAAGCAGAGGGAGGGCAGAGTGGACTGGAGCTGTATGAACCAAAGCCAGGGTTGGAGGCTCTGGAGTTAGAGCTCAGAAGGCAGAGGCTCTGGTTTCCTGTGATGAGTCATTCCCTTACACAGTGGACTTCATCTTTCTTAGGCAAACCTTTGCTGTCCAGGTAGTTTTTCCTTTGGGGAAGAGAGTTGACACACCCTTTTGCAAAACTCATGCCTCACCCAGTGGAGTTTCTGAGGCCCTTTAACTGACTGGGAATAACAATTAGCCTCCAGGCAGGAGCAACTGCCCCACCCTTTGGGAAAACCTCTCACCCTATCTATGGATGATTGCTTGAGGTGAATCCAGACTGGATCTAATCAGTCTGCAGAAGGATTAATTAATCATAATTAGATCCATCAGAGGCAGCAGTTTGGGTCCCTACCACAGACACCATCCCAGATTGCTCAATGAGGCAAAATCCAGTGGCACCTCAGGCATCTGCAACTGACACCTGTGGGACCAGCTCCATGGAAGTAGGGAGTACAGCTCGGAACAGGGACAATTGGGAGGAGTTAGCTTGGAACACAGGTAGTCAGAGCAGGGGTCCAGTAGAAAATAAAGGCAAGCTGAAAGCAGTTTGGCTCAGTGGTAGAGCATCGGTCTGCGGTCTGAAAGGTCCCCGGTTCGATTCCGGTCAAGGGCATGTACATTGGTTGCAGGCATATCCCCAGTAGGGGGTGTGCAAGAGGCAGCTGGTCGATGTTTCTCTCTCATCGACGTTTCTAGCTCTCTATCTCTCTCCCTTCCTCTCTGTAAAAAATCAATAAAATATATTTTTTTTTAAAAAAAGAAAAGAAAACAAAGGCAAGCGAAACACAGGCAGGACAGACACAGCCGATGGATCAGCCTAATCACAGAAAGCAGCCATGCAGGAATAATGAAATGTTTTTAGACTCAGAGCAGGAGGTATGTGAAACTAAGAAGAGTTTGCAACAATAAGGTGAACTGACCCATAGGAACAGGGAAAGTTCAGGTCCTTTGCTAGACAAGAACAATTGAGGGAATCAATCAGGTGGTGACACAGATAGATATAGAGCAGGCTTGCAGCAAACATATACCCATAGACTACAAGGCTTCAAGTGGAAACCCATGATTTTTGGCCCCCTCCCCATGTGGGTAGTCTGAATCTACTTGTAATACATTTTTCATACTTTTGATCAAATCTTGTGGTCTATGGTGCACTTTCTTCAGACTGTGAGATATAACTCCAGGCAAAAACCTCAGATCAATGTTCCAGTAATCACAATCAAGGTGTTAGACTCAAGGCAGACTCAGACTCTGGGCTGAGGAGTTTCCAACCACTGAAATATCAGGGGCTTCAACCTCTCAGACCTCAATCAGTTTTCCCAGGGTCAGAAAGGTACAGTGACTCACATTCACCTGCACTAGAGAAGCTCCCATGAGGCCCAGGATAGACACACCAAAGGACCAGATTCAAAAATATCAGATCAAAATTCAGCAGCTCCATAAATAGCAGACAGAAAGCACCTGAAGAACAGCTGGCATGACAATATGAGGGTTGAACCTCACTGGCAGCAAGTTGGAGGGGAGAGAGATCCCTCTCATGAATAGGACATCAATAATCAAGTCCCAATTACAACAGAAGAGCCAAACAAACAAACAAAAAAAAAAACACAAACAAACAAATAAAAAAAACACAGAAAGGGAAATCCTAAAACATCCAGCACAGATGCACAAAGAGATGATATCACTAGACCCTCAAGATACTTTCTACATAAGGCCATTCCACAAACCCTTGGAGGCATAGCCATTCTAATGCATAGAAGCAAATACAAAGAGATAGCTGAAATAGAGACAAAGAAACAACCCCCAAATGAGATAAAATAAAAGGAATATGCAGAAAAAGAAATAAATGAGATGGAGGCAAGCAACCTATCAAAGCTATGGTTATAGAGATGCTTAAGGAGCTTAGTGAAAATTATAACAGCATGAACATGGAAATAGAGGACAGAAAGGAAGAAATATCTGACATCAAGAACACACTACAAGAATTACAAGTATATTGGATGAAGGAGAGGATCAAATCAGCAACTTGGAAAACAAGGTATTTATTTCTACCTTAGAACAACAATAGAAAAAAAATTAAAAGCAAAAGATAGCTTAAGGGAGCTCTGGGACAACATGAAACATAATATCTTTACCTTTACCTATGCCTGGCATCTCCAAAGCCAGAAGCTTCTGTCTTATCTTCTCTAGAGAATAAATATTTCCTCTTTTGTTCTGTGAACCATTTGTCCTAGGGAGAGTGAGAGAAGAATAAATGCATTTGGTTAAAATGAATTATAATGTTCTTAGCCATGCCTTCCCTCCTACTATCATAAGTACCTGGAAGCACCAGGTTGTAGACATTTGGCTTTGTTTCCTTTCCTCTTCTTCCTTCCTTCCCTCCCTCTCTCCTTCCCTCCCTCCTACTCTCCCTCCCTCCTTCCCTCCCTCCCTCCTTCCCTCCCTCCCTTCATCATTGCCCTGCGTTCTATCTATCTATCCATAAGTCATAGTAGCAGCTTTAAATAGCATGGCGCAGATGAACAGTCTTATGAAGTTCTGTGGCAGCACTAAGGAACAGCAAGCAGGCAGGCAGTAAGGAGCAAGGGGTCCCAGACTCTGAGAGGAATTTCCAACTGTTGGTGTAGGACCATCCCATGAGGGGTTTTGGACTGCAAGAGTGTGCAGGCTGGGCTGAGGGATGCCCCCGCCAGTGCACATTATAGACCAGGCCCATAGTGTATAATAATAAAAGCATAATATGCTAATTAGACTGGATGACCTTCCAGATAAAGCCAGGGCTGCCAGGCAAGCCCAGTACCTTGTGCTTGCCAGTGGCTGGAGGGAAGCCCAGTTCCCAGGTGTAAAAGGAAAGCTGGTGCCAGCAGCCAGGGGAAGAAAGGCCTACTTTTTCACGATTTGGTGCAACAGGCCTCTAGTATCTATATAATAAAAGGTCAATGGCCATAAAGACTAAAACAACCAAACAAATGGTCACCAGAAAGTGCATGGAGTACCTCTTGGTCTGTCCCCATGCCCACAAGCTCCTATCACAGCAAAGCTGGCTGCCAGTGGGCGGGCAGGGCAGCGGGTGGGTGGGGAGAGGCAGGCACCCTGAGCGAGGCAGGGCCTGATCAGCAGTTGCTGCAGAGGCTGTGGATCATGCCTGGAGATAGGGGGAGAGAGAGAGAGAGAGAGAGAGAGAGAGAGAGAGAGAGAGAGAGAGAGAAAGACATGCCAGTGGGCTGTTCTGGATTTCCCAGAAGAGCAATTGACTGCCTAGGAGGCAGAGCTTTTGAGACTGACTGGCATAAAAACCGACCAATCAAAACCAAATCTGGGTGAACTGTGAGGAGCCCACAGCTATTTAAGGGGTGGAGCTTTGGATGCTGACGGGCATTGAAATCGACCAATCAGAACCTTATCTGGGTGAATTGCAAAGGCAGAACTTAAGGAGGAGTTTTAAGGGCAACAGCTATTTGGTGTAAGGTGTAAAAAAGCAGTTCAATTTTTTAATAACAGGTTTTGTAATATAGAGCATATGGCTGGCTATCAGTCCAGGTATAGGGGTTATGTATTTTTGTCTGCCAAAAGCATCTCCTCCTGATGAAAAAGGCTACCCCTACCCTCCACTTACGCAATCCTATTCTATATAATCTATCTATACTACTAAAAGTGTGATATGCTAATTATATTGTATCAACCAGACATCTGGGATCCTTCTGGACAAAGCCATGGTGGTAGGGGCCAAGAAATAGGCAGTTAAGGGCAAGATCATCTGGCAGGGAGTTAAGGACAATCAGGCCAGCAGGGGAGGGCAGTTGTGGGTGACCAGGCAGGCAGGAGAGGGCCATTGGGGGCAACCAGGCCAGCAAGGGAGGACAGTTGGAGACATGGCCAGGCCAGTAGGGGAGGACAGTTGGGCTGACCGGGCTGGCAGAGGAGGGCCATTGGGGGTCCCTAGGCTGGCAGGGAAGGGCACTTTTGGGAATTAGGCAGGCAGGTGAGTGGTTAAGAGCCAGTGGTCCTGGATTACAAGAGAGATGTCCAACTGCCAGTTTAGGCCCAATCCCTGCAGGGGGTCCCAGATTGGAGAGGGTGCAGGTTGGGCTCAGGGACAACCCGCCCCCCACCATGCTGAATTTCATGCACCAGGCCTTTAGTAGTAAATAAACTCCCAGCAATGACACTTTCAGAAAATGTTAATTGCCACATAGAGTTTCTCAGTATTTTTATGTAATGAGAATTATTGTAATATTTTAAACATACAAACAGAAATTCACAGATCTCAAATGTGAAAAGATGGCTCCGAGCATACTGAAAGTTGTTTTTATGTAATAAGAGTAAAATTCTGGAAATTGACAGCCTGAGTTTGAATCTCAGTCCTCCATTTATCAATTATTTGTTCTCTATCAAGCTACTTAATTTCTTATCTCTCAATCTCTTAATATCAAAACAAGGTAGTAAGCATAATCGACTGTTTCATAAAGCTGTATTAAGAAGTTAAATGAAACACAAAAATACACTGTAAGGTCACTATCGTTTTAAATGATCAATAAATGTTAAGTATTATTATTGATTGAGAAAACATGTATTGTCCAAATGGCAGTATAAATTTGCATCTTACTAGTAATCATCACAGGTGGCTTCTGCATAAATTTAAATCAAGGAAACAATATTAATAAGTATATAATATATTATGCAATATTACACATATTGGTACACATCTGGAATTGCTGATTTATTTCTGTTTTTTTAGGTTTTAGAATTATATTGATGACATTTTAATTTTCTAATTATATTTACTTTTGAAATCAGTATTTTAAAATCATTTTGTGATCATAAATCTTTGAAAATCTGATAAAAACTTTCAGCGTTCTGCTTAACCATGAAAATAAAAAAGCAAATTAATAACATGTTAATTATTCTGGGTTGAGTTAATAGAGTTTTAATACTAAAAACAATATCTAGAACATAGTAAGTGCATTAAATAGTATATGTTAATTATAATTGCATGTTTAAGAGTGTCTATAAAGGCATTTATGTCCTATTCTCCAAATTAAAGAAAAAGAAATGTTCTCAAAACAATGAGAATAAAATTTAAGTTGAAACTTTAATAAAACTAGCAATTACATATAGTACACTTATAATGTTCAATGAGCAGCTGTCAAATGCACTGAAAATTACAGAAGAGTGGAGAGATACATGAAGTCACATCTTAATTGAAAAGCTTAGATAGATGTGGAGGCTGAACGCAATTTTCTAGAGCAGGTAGCTTATCTTGAAAGGCCCAAAATTAATATTAGTTTTTGAACCATGGGAGGGGCTGTTGACTTCAATAGTACAGCCTTTCTTCAACACCATTTCACATGAAGAATAAGTAGAGGAGTCAGATTCAGTGAGGAAATACCCAGGAGTTATTTTAGCTGAAAGTTGTCTGTGAAGCATGCCATGAAAAGGAATTTTTCATTTGGTATCATCATACAACTGCTGATCTCTATTGACCAGAAAGGAGTTAAAAGTCAAGTCAGCATGGTAAAGACAACTATACATCTTACAGAGCTTTGCTATGATCTAGACAGAATTCCTTCTGGCTTAGTATACTTCCCTGGTTCATTCCTACAACCTACTACAAATAGTTGATAGAAAAGATGAATATTGTTCAAAGAAATAACCAAAAAGGACAACAGAATGTACAAATATAGCACTCATAATATGCTAAAAGAGAATAGAATGTTAGAGACAGTATAATGAATAGCAAAGAACACTCACTAGAAATAAAGATAAAATGCTACGAAGCAGACAAAAATGTAGACTTCAGATAATTTTTAAATTTTAATAAGACAATAAGATAAAGATCAGAGTTATTCAAAGTTATTAAATATATAAGTCATCAAACTTTTTTTTTCTGTAAAGAATCATACAGTAGCCCTGTCCTAGTAGCTCAGTTATCTCAGTACTCCAAGATTGCAGGCTCCATCTCTGGTCAGGTATACATACAAGAATCAACCAATGAATGCATGAATAAATGAAATAAATCAATGTTTCTCTCTTTGTCCCTCCCTTCCTCTCCTCTAAAATCAGTAAAATAAAATATCATAGAGTAAATATTGAATATATATTTTTAAATCATATGGTGTCAGTTGTTACTTCTCAAGTCTGCCATCTTAGTATATAAAAACCATAGACAATCCTATAAATAAAAAAGCTAATATGAAAATTATCCTCTAGAGAGTTCAACTGACTGAAAGTTCAACCACTCATTAATTATGACATGCATTGACCACCAGGGGGTGGCTCAGAATGAAGGAAGGACCCGTTCAACAGCCGGCAGCCAGGAGAAGGAAGGCCTTAATCAGCCCTGATCGCTGGCCAGGCCTAGGGACCCTGCCCATGCAAGAATTTTGTGCACTGGGCCTCTAGTACATAAATGAATATGTACAAGTAGAAGTGTCATTTAGGCCATAATTTACTGGCTCTTAAATAAAAAGAAAGACTAATTAAGTCACAAAGTTAACCAGCTACAGCAATATATTCCAAATAAAAGAAAACACAAATTTTTAAAGAAATGATAATAATTAAGGGAAGGACAGAGCCATACTAATTACATGTAAGAAGAAAGCAAAAATATTATATTCATATAGTATATTAGACAGCATATTCTATTAGTTTCTCATGTTTACCATGAAGGTAAGTGTATATGTTAGCATAAATACCAAAAGATTCACAAATAACTACATAAAGTCAAACTGAAAATGCAATGACAAAGAGAAAGCCATGAAATTCAGCTAGAGAAATTCATCATAGAAGCAGGATATAAGATAAAAAACATTAAATAAATTTTATTTCTACACACTATAAGCAATCTTTCTGAAAATAAAATAAGGAAATGAGTCCATTCACAATAGCCTCCAAGAAGAATAAATACTTAATAGATTAAAAAAAATAAGATTCTAAATTGAATATACAAAACATTATTGAAAGCTAAAATAATTTCTAAATAAATAAAAAGTATTTTACATTAATGGATTGAAAGACTAAGAAAATTCAAACCAGCAATTTTCTACAAAACAATCTACAAATTCAATGCACTGCATATTCTATATAATAAAGAGGTAATATGCAAATTGATATGCATCATGCCCTCACAAGTGGCTGCCTACAACCAGGCTGGCAGGGGAGTTAATGAGGGACTTCCAAACAACTGAACAAGTAGGTTGTATGGGGCAACCAGTCTGCGGGGGGGCGGGGGGGGAGGGTGGGAGAAGCGGGGGGGGGGGGGGGGGCGGGGAGGGGGGCATGAGGGATGACCAGGCCAGCAGGGAGGCAGTTGGAGGCAACCAGGTCAGCATGGGGGACCAGTTGGGGGTGACATTTAAAAAATATTGTTTGCATAACAATCTGGTCTTGGTATAGGTTAGGCAGATAAATTAATGGAAGGAATTGCAAGTCAAAAATTAAACCCTACAGCCCTGGTCACAAATGCCTGTTATAAAGGTTTGATATTGGATCAGAACACTTGTAGGAGGCAACTGATATTTATTTCTCTCTTACATCAATGTTTCTATCTTTTTATTACAGATGACCACCTTTCTCCCCATTGACCTCCTTTCCCCAGCTTCCCCCTTCTCTCCTAGACCTTCACTGCATTATTGTAGTTAATTGACTTTTGATTCAAGTATCAAAACAAGGCAATGGGCAAAGTATAGTATTTTTAGCAAATGATGTTGTAGCAATTACATGCACATGCAGAAACATCCAGTTAGATTTTTATGTTTCCAAACTATCTTAGCATGGATCAGACACTAGCAAACTAAAACAAATAAAAAACACTCATCTAGAACACATATGACATAATGTTCTGACCTTGTGTTTGCCAAAGAATACTTATATAAAACACTAAGAGCATGATTTGTAAAATAAAATAAACCCATCATTTGAACTACATCATAATGAAAATTGTTGCATTTCGAAAGACATCCTTAAGAAAATAAAAATTTGGACAGACCACAGTCTCCTAAAACTGAAGGAAAATATTTTCAAATTATGTATCTGCTAGAGAATACACACAATTCAACAGGAAAAGCACAGAATTAAAGAACAAACAAATATTTAAGTAGACATTTCACCAATGCAAATGGCTGAAGGCACATGAAATGATGTTCCAGATCCCTGCAGAGGAGTGTTAATTCAAACTGAAACGAGAGCACTATTGATCAACTCTACGGGCTCACAGAAAAGTCAGGGAGGAGCTGAGAGCCTCGTGCACTGCTGGGTGGATGTGAGATGGTAAAGCTACATTGGAAATCACATGACAATTTTCAAAGGCTGTTGTAGGTTAATGTATTGTGATGCATCTTTTTGTTTCATTTTATAATATTTCATAATATTTTAAACACTACAAACTATTTTTAAAGTAGGAATAAACTTAATGAGAAACACACTGGAGCCATGTGAATAAAACCTTGAAATACTGATCTGAGGGGGAGAAAAGGGGGTGGGTCAGGCATATCTTCTCCTTACATGAGTAAGTAATATCATAGAGTTTCAAACTTTCCCTTAATTCATCCATAAATTTCATTCATAAGTTCCTATTAATTTAACAACATAATTACTTAAAGAAGTGGACTTCTTAATTAATACAAATAAATAAAAGCTTAGCTCATTAGTAGAAAAATGATGAGTACAGTTGTCTGCAGAAATGAAATTTAACTGATACCAAGGTCAGTTATATAGCTACAGTAATTAAAATTATAATATCAATGTAAAGATAAGTAAATCATCAGAGGAACAGAGTGAAAGTCCAGATATATACCTGAATAAATATTGAAATTTAGTGTATGAAAATGATATTGGAATGTTAGTGGCCCAGAGATACTTTATGAAATAAATGATGTTGAGACATTAAGTATGCATCCAGAAAATTAATTTGTGATGCAAAATTAATTCAAACATTTAAATGTGAAAAATAAAATAATACAATATTTTAGGCAAACAGATGAGTTTGTATAAAACTTCTCAAATATGACAGAATCTCCAAATTATTGAAATTCTGTGAATTTGAATTTTAAAAAGGATTTTGCCTGTTAATATCACAGAAAAAATCAAATTACAAATTGGGGAACGCTTTTGTAATACAGTTTATAGATAAGAAGGTAACATCTTTAAAAAATAAACAGCAATAGAAGGCTAAAAGGCTAATTCCAATGTAACTCTGATGTGTGGGGGGCTAGCAGTCTGAATCTGTGCAGTAACCTAATGTACATTCTTGATGACCTATAATTAAGTCACTGCCCCTTCCTCCACAATCTGGTCTTGCAAGACCTGTTACCTAAATGCTCACATTTTACAGAGGCCATAGACCATGAACAACACACAACCCCTTAGGGGTTATCAGCGCTAGTGCCAGGCCAGGCCCTTAGATATGATCTCAAGACCCCCATCCCAACCCACAGGGTTTTCTGCAAAGTCCATGAGAGGTCCGGAAGGCCCCATCCATATTTGGGGGACAAAGAAACCAAAGGGATAACAGAAGGGCTTCCACCATATTGGCTGGCTCAGACTCTGGAGGCAACTCCTCTGAGCTGCCGGAGTAATAAAGCTGTGAAACTCCTTTTCTCTAAGTGTCACTTGGGTTTCTTGGGTCTTCTACAACAATATGAGTTATTAGAAAATTTAATGAACCCCTTAGGAAAGTGGAAAAATATGTGGATAAACAGCTATAAGAATAAAATGCAAATGGATTTAGCTGGCTAAAAGTATGCATAATTTCACTCAAAATAAGAAATGTCCACATTAAAATTAGAATGAGATATTAGTTTTACTTAAATAGTAAATTTATAGAGAAACATATGTATATTTACTTTTCTGAATGGAGTGTAAAATTAGGTATCTCTCTTCTGGGGCAATTTGGCAACCTTCATCGTGATTTAAAATGCACATAAACTTTGGCACAACACTGATTTCTGTGACTATGTCCTACAGATATATGCAAAACGACAAATAAGTGTACAGGTACACATTGAGTATGCGTGTGTATTAGCAAAAGATTGAAAATATGTAAATGTTCATCAATAGATCACTGTTTAAAGATTGTGTGGCAAATATATGTAACTGAATGCCATGCTGCTGTGGAAAAGAATGAGAAATCTCTGCACTGTGTGCAAGAACCTCCAAGGCATATGATACGCACGAGATGGAACAATTTGTGTAACACATTGCGTTGATTTAAGTAGACTTTGCAGTCTTTGCATAGAGTATTCCTGGACCACTTTGGTAGGAGGCAGGGTGAGGGCTGGTCAAAGAACACTGAAGGATATATAATTTTCACTATGCACATATTTGAATAGTATCAATTTATAACATTCATATAAATTTGAATTAATAAATATTCCTATATTACTTAATAAATTATTTAACAATATGCAGGACAGATGCCAGCATGGGACTCTCAGTCATCTGTGTGTTTGGCTAGTTTGTTTGTTTTTATTATAACTAACAGACTAAGAACAAAGCAAGGATTGCCAAATACTCCCATAGTACAAAGCACTAGACCACACTGATGAAGTTACATTAATTTGTGACTGTTTATTGCAGTTGTTACCACTTATTTATAAGATGATTGCAAAGGTTCCCCAGCTGTTCATTGTCTGTGACTATATTTTCTGGGTGTCTGGAAGCTATTAGGTGTTAGGTTTTCCCCAGAGTGATGGACGTATTGTGGCTCCCCATCTCCCCCCCCACCCCCCAAGGAACTGGAGGGGTGTTTCAGACAACCTCCCCCAGCATCACCTGCTCCTGGCAGGTTGGAAGTGCAAGGTGTGTTTGAAAGGACCTCTCAGAGCAAGCAGGCCTCTCACTGCCCCGCAGGCACGTGCTTCCCAGTGGGATGGTGGAGGACCCCCGGGTGGAAGCCTGCCTGGGTCATTTTGAAAGGAGGGTTTTTGCTGGGTAATTTCAGCAGGAACGGTCTGTCTAATGAAGTACGCTTGCAAGAACAAGAGCATTGGGGGGCACATTAATGGTCACAGAGGAGAGGTGAGGAAGACACACGCTCGGGGGGCTCGGGCAGCCAGGATGTGAAGAGCCCACATTCAGAATCCTGTCCACACAGCAGACAGCACCTGTCCAGGCTGTACTGCCAGGAGCCAGCCAGGGCGCAGACAGATCAGAAGGAAAGTGGAGCTTCTGAGAACCTATGGCAGTGGCAGCAAAGACTCAGAGGCTAACAAGCTGCTGAGACTTCAGGGACAGTGGGGGAGGCAGGGACACTGAGCCAAGGGGTGGTCACCAGGCCGAGGCAGGAGATGGGGCCATAGCAGAATCAGCTCCTGAGATAAAAAAGAAAGACAACAGGAAAGAGAAGCATGATCCCCCTTCCCACTGGTCTCAGCCTTGTTTTGGGGCCTTCCATGGGCAAGCCCTCCCAGAAGTTGAACCCTTGCTGGACATGCAGTCAACAAGCACTTCCTGCCCCAACTTCAGGGCACAGGAAGGGTTTAGGAAGGTACCCCGATACAAAGGTGCCCAACAGCTGAGCAGTGGCATGAGGCCTTCCCTGTGGTGCTAGGACAGGGAGGACCAGAGAATGCAAGGCAGGAAATAGAAGACACCAGCTATGTTCACCCTCTTCCCCCTCACTCCCACCAAGCTCCCCACATAGGTAAGTCACAGAACTCCCTACCCTGCAAGGAGGAACCTGATCGAGGTACATTAAGCAGCCCAGCACGAGTGGTCTGCACACACTCTCACCCTGACCACACCAAATGCAGGCTGTGCTGCACTGGCCGGTTCTGTGTGCTCGATAGCTCACCAGCAAAAACAGTATTTTTTAAGGAAGAAGGTAGAGTTAGGGTTGTTTTAAGTCTAATTTAAATCCGATCTAATAAAGAGGAAATATGCTAGTTGACTGCCCTGCCCTAAAAGATGACGGTGCCCACAGCCAATAAGGATGGAATATGCTAATTGACTGCCACACCTTCAATAATGGTGGCACCCACAGCCATAAGATGGTGGCACCCAGTCCCCTCAGCCCTGCTGGGGTGGCAGGCCCAGCTAGTCCACACACCTGCTTCAGGAGTCCCCAGTCCTCTCAGCTTCCCAGCCCCCCAGCTGCCCAGGGCTGGCCTGAGGCTCAGGTAACCAGGGCGGGCTGAGGCTTGTGCTGATTGCAGTGGCAGCAGCAGAGGTGTGATGGGGTGTTGCCTTCCCCTGATCATTGGGTCACCTCCGGCCCCAGAAGGCTCCCGGACTATGAGAGGGGGCAGGCCGGGCTTAGGGACACCCCTCCAATGCATGAGTTTTTATCCTCCGGGCCTCCACTCTGTTGAATATTCATCATCTCATTAAAAATAGTTAACCTTTGAGAAATGAAATGGCCTTGCCTGTTAAATGATGATAGCAATGACCATCATTTCGGCTTTCACAAGGATAACACCCCCACCTGGGTCCAGGTAGATGCTTAATAGTTGCCAATCTGTTTCCACGACTTCATTACCTGGAATATTCTTGATCTCCTCCCCATCCGGAAGAAACTCATCTATTGGGTAAGATCTGCCTTAAATCTTTTTCAAGATTTAGTCTGTCAGGGACAGCAGTCCTGTTTATCCAAACACCTGGATACCAGGCTCATTCCTTAGTGGTCCCTGGTGGTTATTCAGTGTGTGTACAGGGAGGGCACCCAGGCACAAGGCCGGGCTCCCAGTTCCTCTGCATGCCCCTGTGCACGGTAACCATTCATCAAGCATTCGCCGGTGCATTCTCCCAGAGCTCAGGACAAGGCCAGACTGCTTAAGGTCAAAAGTTGGCTCTACTTCTTGGCAACTAAGGAACTCTGGGAAATTTTTTTAGCCTCTCTTCTATAGTGGGAACAACTACAAAACAGGAATAATAAAAATAGTACTCAATTCTGAGAAGGTAGTTTATGAAAGATACTTGAAATCAAGTCTTTTTTTTCCCATCAAGTAATAAATATTCATGCAGGTGGGTGTTACTGAGGGAGTTTGCTGATACAGACTAGTATGTGTATATATGGTCACTCATTCACTTACTTTACTTTTCATTGTTGACAGTGTTACAGATGTCCCTCACTTCCCCCTTTATCTTCCACTGTATTTCTTATCACAGGAAAATTCACATGCACATATAATTGCCAAAATTCAGTCCCTCAAATACTTATGATTGGCCTGTCTATTTTGTAGATGGCTTTCCTACAAGAGGTGATAGACATTTGTGTAAAAATAAACATAGACTGAATTGGCTGCCAGGGAAAATGGAACTCTTATCTGCGTCCATGGACTTGTATGCATTAAAAGAGTACCTAAATATATATGCTACCTTTGTGTACATCCGACCCGAATACAATAAATATTAGAATAGTTTTCTTGTCTCTAACATATACATCTTTAGATTATAAGGAAAGGAAAGCATAAATGTATGGCTTAATATGTTTTGATATGTTTTCTCTCCTGTCTCTTCTGACAAAGGACTGTGGTCCCTGCCTTTTCCTCTGTGGAGCCCTCAGGCCTGTGGGTGTCACTCTGCCCGGTGCGGGGTGCTGCGAGAGAGAACAGGAATGACTGTTCCCGGCTGACAGGTCTGGTGCCTCACATCTCTGATGTTTGGCTTCCTTAACCTTGCCAATAGGAATGTTTTTAAACTAAACTCTCGCAAATCCACCGACTATAAGGCCGTGGCTTTGGCTGTCTTGGCTGTGCCTTCCAGTTTTTCTAAGAATCACCTCTCATTTCAGACCGATATGACTTAAACCAGCTTGTTTATTTCCCTCCTCTCCCCTTTTCTCAGTGAAGGTCCAGTGACTCCCCTGGACCCACGCTGCCCCTGCCTGCCACACAGGCACCCTCCTCCACCAGCCAGGGCACAGCCCACTCAGCTGTCTGATATGTTCATTGTGATGAGGAATGTGAACATCTTGGCAGAGATAATTAATTTTACAGCCTGTGTTTCTAAAAGTAGCTCCTGGGCTGTTTACACCTTGCCATGTGAACACCTGAGAGAATGAGTGAGCTGACAATATAAAACTTGGAATCGAACTCTGTGCAGTCTCCCTTTAAATGTAACTCATTACTCAGGAGGGGTCTTTCTGACTCAGGATCAAACACTCTCTGAGGCTGCATTTGATATTTGCACCTCATTTTAGCTAGTATTATGCCCTGAAGGACCATCCATGCTGGGGCAAAAGGCAACGTTTTGTTTTTACTCATGACTGAATAAATTCCACTGCATGTTTACCCTGCATTTTCTTTGACTACAAATGTCTTTGACTATGTTGATTTCAAAACATTTAGTGTCCTTTTGGATTTCGATATTCAAGGTGAAAGTATTACAATTCATCTTGGCAGGGGTACTTACTCTATGAATTAACTTGTGAAAGTGTCGTGAATTGCAAAAAAATTTTCAATTTAAGACAACAAATTATTTACTTTATGAGAGAAGGAACTGAAAGGAATCACAGAAATTATAGAGTCATGAAGTTTATTTTTATTAATTTAAAATTTCAGCTTTATTGATATACTAAAGGCCCGGAGCATGAAAATTCATGCCTTGGATGGGGTGTCCCTCAGCCCAGCCTGCCCCCTCTCACAGTCCAGGAGCTCTCAGGGGCAGGAGGTGACCCTGTGATCAGGGGAAGGCAATGCCCCATCACACATCTGCTGCTGCCACAGTCGACAGCGCAAGCCTCAGCCAGCTCTGGTTACATAGCCCTGGGTGGCCCTGGGCAGCTGCACACACAGCATCTGGGCTTGCCTGCACCTCAGGCTGGCCCTGGGCAGCTGGGGGGCTGAGGGCGGGTCTGGCCACACCGTCTGTCTGCCATCATCCCCCACCCATCCACCCCAGCTCAGCTGAAAGGACTGTGGGACACTGGCTGCAGGTGCAAAGAATGTCTAGGCCCTTCTCAGGGGTAACAGTGAGGGGTGACCAAATGACCGAAAAGCAGGCTGCATGGGGCGACCAGGTTGGCTGGGCAGGCAGTAAGGGGCAACTAGGTTGGCAGTAGGGTGCAGTTGGGGGTGAACAGGCTAGCAGTGGGGGGTAGTTGGGAGCAACCAGGCTGGCAGGGGAAGCAGTAAGGGGGAAAACCAGGCTGACCAGGGGGCAGTTAGGGGTGATCAGCCAGCAGGTAGAGCCAGTTATGGGTGTTCAGGGTGGCAGGGTGGGGCAGTAAGGGGCAATCAGGCAGGTAGGCAGAGGCTGTTAGGAACAATCAGGCAGACAGGCAGGTGAGTGGTTAGTAACCAGTGGTCCCACATTGTGAGAGGGATGTCCAGCTGCACGAATTTTGTGTGCTGGGCCTCTAGTTTTCATATAAATATGTGTATATGTATTCTACAAATAAGTGAATTTTTGTATTTGCATTTCTCTGGCTCATTTTAGTTAGTATTATGCCCTGAAGGACCATCCAGGCAAAGGGAAAATTTTGTTTTCACTCATGAATGAATAAATTCCATATTTACACTGCATTTTCTTTATTAATTTATGTACATATCTTGGTTACTGTGAGTAATGATGCAATAAACCTAGGAGGGAATATAGTTCTTCGATATCCTGCTTTCATTTCCTTTGGATATACACCCAGATGTGAGATTGCCAGATCATATGGTAGTTCCATACTTAGTTTCTTGAGAAACTTCCACACTGCTCCGTAGTGGCTGTACCAATTTACATTCCCACAAAGACTGAACAAGGATCCATTACTAAGCATCAGCAGTGGCATCCATCACTTGTCTTTTTTATAATACCCATGCTAACAGGTGTGTGGTGATAGATGAGTATTGTTTTAATATGCTTTTCTTTATGAATAGTGAGGACAATCCCTTTTTATATACCAGTGAGCCATTTTTCATCTTTCTTTTTTGTTTATTTATTTGCATTTATTGATTTGAGAGAATGAGTGGCAGGGGAAGAGAGAGAGAGACATTATTTGTTGTTCCATGTATTTATGCATTCATTGGTTATTGGTTTTATGTGCCCTGGCTAGAGATTGAACCCCCAACCTTGTTGTATTGGGAGAATGCTCTATCCAACTCTTTTACCCATTTCTGTTATCTTTAGAAACAGTCTATTCAATTTCTTTTCTTTTTCAAAGTTGTTTTGTTGTTGTTGTTGTTTTTATGGTAGAAAGGGAGAGACAGAGAAACATTGACCAGTTGCCTCCGACACATGCCTTATGTGGAGACAGATCCTGAAATCTGGGAATGTGCCCTGATCACTGGGAATGGAACCCACCACCACCTTTGGTATAAGGAAGATGCTCCAACCAACTGAGCTACACAGGCCAGGGTCCTCCTCCCAGTCTTTAATCAGATTGTGTTTCTTCTTGCTATTGAGTTTTATGAGCTCGTTATTATATTTAGGGGCAACTAGGTAGGCAGTAGTGTGCAGTTGGGGGTGAACAGGCCGGCAGTGGGGGGGAGGGTAGTTGTGGGCAACCAGGCTGGCGGGGCAGGCAGTGAGGGGGGAAACCAGGCTGACCAGGGGGCAGTTAGGGGTGATCAGCCAGCAGGTAGAGCCAGTTAGGGGTGGTCAGGTCGGCAGGGTGGGGCAGTTAGGGGCAATCAGGCAGGTAGGCAGAGGCTGTTAGGAGCAATCAGGCAGACAGGCAGGTGAGTGGTTAGTAGCCAGTGGTCTCACATCATTAGATATATCATTTACAGATATGTTCTCCCATCCCACAGGCTGCCTTTTAATTTTGTTGCATGTTTCCTTTGCTGTGCAGAAAATTTTTAGTTTGATATAGTCCCACTTATTTTTACTTTTGTAGCATTTGCTTTTGGTGTTATAAAAAAAAAATCATTGCTAACATCAGTATGAAGTAGTTATTCATACTGTGTTTTCCTGCAAGTTCTGTGGTTTCATTCTTATATCCACGTGTTTGATCTACTTTGAATTGTTTTTTTGTTGTTTTTTTTTTTTGTGTGTGTGTGTGTGGTTTATGGCAGGCTTCCAGTTTCATTCTTTTGCATGTGTACATCCAGTTTTGTTAGAACCATTTATTAAAAAAAACTCTTCTTTACAATTGTATATTTTTGGATCCATTGTGATAAATTCATTGAACATATATGCATATGTTTATTTCTGGGTTCTCTGTTTTGTTCCAATGATGTATATGCTTCTTTTTATATCAATACCATATTGTTTTTATTAGAATAGGTTGTAATAAAATTTGAAATCAGAAAGTGTGATGCCTGCATCTTTGTTCTTCTTTCTCAGTATTGCTTTGGGTATTCATGGTTTTTGTGTTGTCTATAAATTTTAGGTTTATTACTATTATTATTATTTTATTTCTGTGGAAAACATCACTGAAACTCTGATAGACTGCATTGATAGATTGCTTTAGGTAGTAAGAACATTTTAACAAAGTTAATTTTTCCAGTCTATGTGTATGGAATATATTTTTTATTTATTCATGTTTTCTTCTATTTCTTTCATAAATGTTCTATAGTTTCCAGCATATAAATGTTCACCTCATTGGTTAAATTTATCATAATGCATTTTATTCTTTTTATCTAATGGCATATAAGATTGTTTCATTTTAATTTCTCTTTCACATTTTTAATTGTTACTGTGTAGAAAGAAATACAACTTATTTTGCATATTTATTTTTTATCATGAAACTACTGAACTCATAGTATGAGTTTTTGTTTTGTTTTGGTAGAGTCTTTAGTGATTTCTATTAAAAAATATCATGTCACATGAAAGTAGAGAAGTTTTACTTCTTTCTTTATAATTTGGATATCTTTTTTGTTTGTTTAACTGCTTTTTCTAATACATCAAATAAAAATGACATCCTCATCTTTTTCCTGACCTTTGAGGAAAGCTTTCATTATTGAGTATAATGTTAGTTGTGGGTTTTTATATAATATTATGTTGAGGGGTGTTCCCTATATAATCATCTTATTGGGGGTTTAATCATAAATGGCTGTGGAATTTTTAAAATGTTTTTTTGCCTCTGTCTAGACAATCATGATTTTTGTCTTTCATTATTTTTAATGTGGTGTATCATACTGAATGATTTGCAGATGTTGATTCTCAAATCCCTCCTGATAAATTAAATTTAGTTTGCCAATTTTAGACAAATTTGCATCTAAATTTTTCAGGAATATTGACCTATAATTTCATTTTTTTTTCTTGTGGTGCTGGTCTTAAAAGATATGTTTAAAATTATTTTCTCTTCTACTCTGTGGAAGAGTTTGGGAGGACATTTAAATAAATGCTTGGTAAAACTAACCAGTGAAACCAAATGGCCCTGGACATTTTTTAATGGAAGTTTTTGGTTACTGATTGAACTTTATTGCTAATAATTTCTCTGTTCAGACTTTCTATTACTTTATAATTTAAACTTGGCAGGTAGTATGTTTCTAGAAATTTGTCAGTTTTTTAAAGTTTAATTACTTGATTTATCTCTTTTTCTTGGTTATGCTAGCCAAAATTTGTTTACTTTATTTTTTAGAAAGCTCTTAGTTTTATTGATCTTATGTACTATCTTCTTTGTTTTTTATTTATTTCCTCTGATCTTTTTAATTTCCTTTTTTCTACTCATTTTTGGATTAATTTTTCTTTTTTTAGTTATTGGAGGTGTAAAGTTAATTCAGAGTTTTTAGGTTTTTTTTTTTTTTAGGGGGTTTGAGATTTTTCTTTGTTCTTAAGGTAACTACTTATTACTTTGAACTTCCATCTTAAAAATGATTTGTAGCATCACTTAAGTTTTGGTATGTTATATTTTTATTTCTATTTGTCTCATCTCCCTGCCCCCCTTTTGATTTCATTGACCCAACTTTTGTTTAGGTGTAAGTTTTTGAATTTCCACACACTTTTAAGTTTTCCGGTTTCCATCTGTAATTATTTCCAACTTAATGCAATGGTGATAGAAAAGGTGCTCTGTGCTCCTGCTCTTTCCTTTGTGGTTTGGCGATTCTCCGTGGTTGTATGCATAGATGCTTCTCTCCTTATTTTTTGTATATATTTTTTATTTTTTTATTTTTGACAACTTAATTATAATGTGTATTGGATTAATCTATTTGGATATTTCTTATTAGAAAACTTGCTGGGCTTTTCAGATATCTTTCTTTTCTCAAATTACGGACGTTTTCAGCCATTAAGTGTTTGAATAAACACTCTTTACCTTTCTCTATAGCTCTTGATTCTTTTTTCCTCCCCACTCTCTCTTTCTAGGACTGCCATAATGCAGATATTGGTCCTATTAGTAGTGTTTCACAAAGCCCAGAAGCAATCTTTACTCCTTTTTACACTTCTTTTAAAAACTTTTTTCCCCCTTGATTGAATGAATTCCACTGAACTATCTTTGAATTTTTAGATATTGTTTTGGAGGAGCGGTCAGTAGAGCAGGGCTAGATCTAGTATTTATTTTCACTTATTTATGTATTTATTTTCAGTTCAGTCACTATATTCTTTAGCTCTGTAATTTCTACATTTTTATACTATCTGTCATTTTGTTTCAATTCTCAGTTTGTTCATGAATGTTCCTCGTGACCTCAGTGAACATCTTTATAACCATTACTTTGAATTCTTTATCAGATAAATCACTTGTGTCTATTCCAGTAAGAACTATTTCTGGAGTTTTATCGATTTTTTGTTTGTTTGCTTGTTTAAAGGGGAAACATAATCCCTTCATTCTTTCTTCTCCCTGAGTGTTTTCTCTGCACCTTAGAGAAAGCCCACCGTGCTCACTCTTGAGGGATGGTTTCTTGTCCATGGTGAACCTTCTTATTTACCTTAGCCTGATGGTTGGCTCTCATGCCTTTGTGATTCTTCATGTTGCCTTCTTGATTCATTCTTAGTGGCTCCCAGGAGCTGAGCGTCAGCCAAGACCTGTCAGTGACCTGCAGAGGAGACATAGGAGGCTCAGGAGTACCTGAAGGTTGGCTGACTGGAAGCCAGACTCTCAGGCAGCAGCTTTTAAGTATTCAAACAGACTAATTTTAGGGAATGACTGGGAATTCGTCATTTCTGACCGATTCCTGCTCCTGAGCCATGGGGTGATAACCAGTTAGTAACTGTTTGTTGGTTATAGTCCTGTGGGACCTGTGATAGCAAACCCCACTGGCTACCAGTGCAGGTGGTCCAGGGCTACTCCAGAGGGATCTAATTACGTATAAATGTGGGCCCTTGGTAGAGCAATACAAGATTGCCAGGCATGTGTACAAGCTTCTTCCAGGGACACATTATTGACCTGGAGCAGGTAAGAGGGAGAACATGGAGACGTTTCCATTGGCAACCCAGTCTCCAGGAAGAAATGCCATTAGCTCTTAGCCTGTGCTCAGTTATAAGTCAGTCACTCAGACAATAGCTTTTAAAGTACACAAATAGGCCTCTTTCAGGCAAAGACTGGGAATGGGCAATTCTGTCGGTTCCTTTTGTACTGAACCTTGGGCATAGCCGCAGGAAGTGTCTGAAAGCCTGTTAGGAACTGTTCCTTCATTTGATAAAGACTTGGGGATCTAGTGGAAGCAAGGCCTGCTGGGTTTCAGACCTTGATGCTTTGTGAATCCATCAATCAGTTGAAAGTTTTAAAAGCTTGAGCACTAATGTTGGGTCCTAACACTTTGTTCCTTGGGAGAAGGCAGGGTTGTGAGTTTCCTCCCATTGCGAGGTTGCTGTGTCAGGGGTTTATGGTGAGAGTGTCTCAGCCTTCCCTTCTTGTTTTGATGTAGATGTTTTCTCATTTGCTTCTTGTGTAGGAGTCACTCAGCTAATTTCTGGATTTCTTTTCGCAGAATTGCTTTCGTGCAGCTGTAGATTTAGTATGTCTGTGGGAAGCTGTGAATCAGGAGCCTCCCATGTCACCATCACAGATGCGAACCTCATCTTATTATTTTTATTGCTAAAGCAAATGAAATCAGAAAGCTTACCTGAACAACTATGCAATCCATTCTAGCCCCGGAACCTATGCAATGCTTGACATACAATGTGCACTCCAACTTATTTAATAATGAAAGAGCTTCTACTCTCCCCTTCTCCACCCTCCTTTTCTACTTTTTTCACCCCCTGTAATACATGTTTACTAATAATTTACTGGTGAATAGATTAGAAGTGTGGATAAGCAGATGTTAGATATGTGGTATAGAAGGGGCAGCTGTAACAGAAATAGAGTTAGTCTATGACAAAGACTAAACTGTATTTATTTAGCAAAAAGGAGCTGCAGTGAGGAGACATAGTATTCCACAAAGCAAAGGGGAGGCTGTCTTTTCTAGCAAAAGTTCCTGCCCAGATTCCAAACCAGGTACATTTTATGTGAATGCGGTGTCCACATTGCACAATTCTGATTGGACAGGATAGGTCTCAGTCCATTGGTAGGAACATGACACCATGACTTCCCTACAGCTGTTGACAGACAGCGTATAGAGGTGGGGCACAGTGTGAGACGCTGAGGTCAGTCTGAGGTTCTCCCTGGTCTGCAAATGGCCAGAGGGACCTAATTATGTATAAAATGCAGGCCCTTGGCTGAGCAAGGGGAATCCATCTCAGCAGATAAGTTCCTTCTCAGCCTCCATATCAAATGAATCTTTCTTCCCAAGTCTACACAGCTTTGAGCAAATGCTTTTATCCAGAGCATTTCCAAGACGATCATTCAAAATGCTGACCCACATACCTGGACTAGCCTAACACAACCAAGACCTCAATAGAAATTACTTTAAACTTACACTTATTATGACTAGGGTGAAATATAGAGATATGCACTTATAATATCCTCTTTTTACATTTTTTTTCCTCAAGATGCTACATTTACCTACCACTCTCCTCAAAGTTCAGTGAAATATTACAGAAAATACACAAGGGCAATAAGTAGGTGATAGGACAGGGAGGTGAAGGCACCAGGGATGTTAATGTTAGGAAGGCAGAAAGAGAATAGGAGTTTAGGACAACGGTGAGAACTCAGTCACAGGCGTTGAGGGGATTTGGGCACTGTGGCCATCCTCACAGAGAAAAAGTTCTGTTTTGACATTGGTGGGCACAGGCAGCCAGAGCAAGTAGAGCGCAGAGGTCATTAGAAGCAGTAGGTTTCCCGTTTCCCATTCTACCCCATTAGAGACTCAGGCACCCGGGGCCAGTGGCTCTGAAAGGAGCGGCCTGCAGTGGTGTTTCACTTTCTCTCTGGGCAGGGGCAGCCCTCCTAGTTTCTGCCCAGGAAATGGACTCAGGGTTTGGAACCTTGGGGTGAAAGTGATGTAGGAATTTCCCATTCCCTTCATTTTTAAGCACCTCCAATAAAGTATTTTATTCAAAACAGTCTTCAACAAGCACACGCTTATAGTTAGCCCCTCCCCAGCTCTTTCAAACACAAAAGCCCAGTCCGTGCAAGAGCAGAAGTAGCTACAGCCTCTCCATGTACCATTTTCATTCATAACCACAGAGAAACATCTAGCAATCCCCACATATTTGAGAAGAACTGACATAACAATAACAAAAAATAAAGGTATGAAGAAACAAAATGCACACATAAGAAATAGAATATGTTTTTGAGGGGGAAAGAGAACTTGAAATAATTATAATTCTGCATTCATTTATTAATGTATTAATAAAAATAAATATTTACCAGGCCTCGACTCTAAGCTAGGCACTCTTGTACTGGGGTTAGCAGGATAGGTAACATCTCCTCCCTCACAGAACTTACATTTTTCTGGGAAAATATGCACCAAAGAAATTAGCAAATTAAATATAACTTACATAGCAGTTAAATAATAAAATGATAATTAAACAGATTAAAGAATTAGAGTTATTAGAAACAAAATTAACATTGTCACAGAGAACACATCTATTAACAGGAACTCAAAGAAGGCTAGACAAGTAGGCTTTTGTGACTCTACAGACTGGTGAAAAGCAGAAACCAGGACAGTCATCCCAGATGCTGTGCGTATGTTCATCATTGGACATGCCCAGGAATCCCTGCCACGGGGGTATTGCTCAGGTCAGAGCAGCCACCCCACTGCTGAATCTGAGGAGGCCACTCTAGTCACAACAGGAGGGAGCTTCCAAATTAGTGTGTAAGGTGGATGTATCGGATGCGAGGGTCTTGCCTTCCTTGTAACCAGGAAAACTATGAACATATGTGGCATTTTCAGTTCTAAAATGTGAGGCAAACTCTGTCTCATAAACAAGCATTTCTAAATTGTAGGAAAGGGCTTTGGACAGTGGCCACCAGAACAATGACAGTTCAAAGGGTCAGTCTGCATTTCTGGGCATTTTCCCATTGTCCTCTGCCTTCAGTGCCTTCATGTACTCATTTCCAAAAATGACAGAGTAAGACTCAGGTATTGCTGAAGTTCCTTTCATCTTTTACTTTCTAAGGTTCACTGATTCAAAGAGAGACAGGAGAACAGTTCAAATGTGATGTTCAGAAAGCAGACAGGGCAACCAACATGATGAAAGAATTTTCTGAGTAAAAAAAAAAAAGAACTCAGGGCAATCTTGTAATTGAAGAATAATGACCAAATATAGACTTATGAGGGAGGGAGAGAGATATATAGATTAATAAAAAAAAAATAGTGTTAGAGAAGCTGACTCGTGCATTGATGTCACAGTTGAATTCTGCTTGGAAACTTGGTCAGCTGAAGGGACTGGCACAGGAAGATACCCATAAAAACTCCCCAGCCTCGCATTCCAGTGGAGCATGCCAGGGAAATTTATAATGCTGATGGCCTGAGGTGGAAACATCTAAGAATGATAAAAAGGCGTGTCATTCTTCCATTCATTCATTCAGCAAACATTCTGTTCCACCTTCTGCATTATTAAGAATGAAATGCATGCTTCCAGCTGACAACCATCCCCAGCCTAGAAACTGATTACTGCAGCAGTATGCAAGTGTCAAAAAATCAGTGAAACATTATAAGCTCAGAGAGCAGGGACAGGGTACCTGTTATGTAGAGCGTGTGCATACGTGCACACACACACGCACACACACACACTATTTCTAAGACATATTGAAGGAAAAATAGGAGCTCATCGGGAAGATAAGGAGATGTTTGTTACAGAAAAACAAAAAACAAAAACAACAAACAAAAAATCAAAACACATATGATCTGAGAAAACAAAACAAAACAAAAAAAAAACCACCCTGACATAATGAAGTGTTTGACTTGATTTGGGAATCCAAAGTGCGATGGTGATTCCAGACAGAAAGAGAGGCCAGGAGATAGGACTTCAGCCATATCACACTGGATGCTGTGTTTCTGGCTAAGGAGTTGGAGTGAAATTCTGGATAACATAGTGGCACAGGAGGGTCTGGGGTGAGGAAGTAATGAAGTTAGAGTTGAGGCAATAGGACAATTGAAAGATGATTTTAATAACAGGGTGAAAGCAATGGTAGATCTAAGGTAAGGAGATAGAGGTAGAAAAAAAATGTGATGGACCCGAGAAAGCCTGGAGGATCAGTTAAGAGGATGCAGGGAAGTATAACTTGAGTGGTTTTCCCAATCCCTAATTCCAAACTACTTTCAATCTAAAAAGCAGGAAAAGAAAAAAAATGTGTGTGTGTTTGTGCATGCACACATTTATATACACTCTAGGGGCCCAGTGCACAAATTTGTGCACCTTGAAAAAAATGCGGGCTGTGAGGCTGTGGTGGGCACAGGGGCAGGTTTCTGCTCATCCTCCGTGCCTCACCCAGCCCTCCTGCTGCAGCCCTGGGTCCCCTGTCTGCCCACATCTCTGCTCCTGCTGCCATGGCTCCAATGTGCTAACGGTGCTGGCCCTGCTAGCACCCACTACCTGTGCAGAGAGATTGAGGTCAGTGCTGGCAGTGGGTGTGAGCAGTGGTTCTTGCACCAATAGTGGTGTAAGCGCCTAGCAGACTGCAGTGTGTGGGAGAAAGTATTTTCAGTAACCACCAGGGGCTCGCCCTTGGCCTGGTGACCCCGCTCACCTGCTTCACCATCCCACCAGGGCTTATGACCACCATGTTTTGCACTCTGCAGCCTGCTGTTGACACCTGCCATGTTCCACCTGGTGGTCAGCACATGTCATAGCAACTGGTTGTTCTGTTGTTCAATCTATTTGTATATTAGGGTTTTATATAGAGAGATACAGTATGTACACACTGTATGCAGAAATCTAAGACAGTTTATTATCACATCAGTTTTGTTTGTGTTTTGTTTTTGGTAATGAATACTTTGATAACCACATTTCCTAAAGGTAGCATTTTTTTTATAAGGTCAATGTATTCCAGAAACACATGTTTTATGGTAAAAATGGAGTTTTTCTTGCATCATTGAAAACAAATAACAAATAACATTTCATATATTAAAGTTGCAGGTTTGGTCTCCAGTCAGGCCACATATAAGAAGCTCCAAGTGAATTCATAAACAAGTGGAACAGCAGATCCACCCCTCTCTCTCTCTCTCTCTCTCTCTCTATTTCTCAAATATATATATATATATATATATATATATATATATATATATATATATATATATATATATATAATTAAAGCTAATATTTAGCTTTCCAGGAAGAGAAATGTGACTTTCAGCTGCGGGAAACAAGTGTAATTAAATTGGAATGAGTCTGATTTGGGCTAGAGATGGTAAGATAATACCAACTAATTAAGCAGACCAGGCAAACAGGGAATGAGTTAGAATATTAAAAAGGTAAAACTAATTACTCCCCTCTCAAATAATCTCTGATTGCATTGTGGATGTTAGTAGAGGGACTGAGAGATAGTTGGTTTAAGAAATTACCTAAGACAGAATGGGGTTAGGTTAGACAAGCAGACCGGTCTGTATGGGCAAGGAGACTGTGTGAGTGGCTGGAAGGCAATGGAAGAAGGGTCAGGACTGGAGTGTTGGGGAGTTTCCAGGAGCAGGGGAGATAGCATGGATACGTTTGATAGTTGTCCTGAGAGACAACAGAGAGACAAAGCAGAAGCATCATTTCAGGCAGCAGGATGATCCTGTATGAGGACAGGTGGGTACACAGTGGCTAGGCGTGTTCACAGAACTGTACGTGGCATGTTGGAAGGATGTCTGTGTGCACATGCCTGTGTGGACATGTGGAAGTTTAATGGGCAGAGAGGGCATGACTAAGAGAAAGGCAGCAGCAAATTTTAGAGAATCTAATACCACGATCTGGGCTTTGTCTGATAATGTTGTGTCATTAAGATCTCTGACAAGATTTTCAGTTTGAAAGATCTCTCCTGCAGTGGACTGTGAAGGGAGGGGGGAGGGACTCAATGCATTTTATACATGAATCACCTGCGGACCTTCAACAGAGATTCTGACCAGCAGGCCTGGGATCCTCCCCTCTGCCTGGGCAGCATTTCCGAGATTGGAAGGCCCCAGGTTGCTGGTCCCTGGGCAGCACTTTGGCCAGTGAGAGCCAGAGGGTGACTTCTCTGCGTGATGTGCTGAGAGCCTGAGCTATAGCCTGCAACTGCTGCTGCACACCCACGTCATGTCCTAATGAGGCAATGATAGTCCCAGTCCTAATGTGCACACATGTGACTGTCATGGTGAACGGGAGAGCCCCGGGCAAGTGCTCACACGGCTTGGCCCCCTGGGTTGTCCCCTTTGCTAAGTCAGGGACACCCTCATCTTCTTCATGGGAATATCTTTTTCCTGAGTTGTATGTCCAACTGATTTCCTCTAATACGAATATGAAAACAGATAACAAAGTCCCAATTCTTGCGCTCACAGGACTGAGTTTTCACTCTTGTCTGGAGAGGTTGTGCCACCTGAACCTGGTCTCTCCAGCCCGTGCTGAGATCCCGATGTGCGGAGGTTCTGTTTCCGCTGCTGCCCACGCCGATCTGAGAACAACCGTGCTTCCAGGGAGGGGTTGCTTGTGTGTCCATCTTCCTCAGGGATGTGTGCCTATTGCTGAAGTTGGTCATTGATTTTAGAGTAAAGATTCACTGGCTACTCATTTCTAAAAACAGGGACAAAAGAAAAATAATACCTCTGAAAACTCTTTATTTTATCAACTGAGTAAAGTTCTTCCCTAATGTCACTCTTCCTTCATTATCTGATACAAACTTTGTTTCTGATTCGCAAGTTAGTTGATGTATAGATGATTGATTAAACTATGAAATATTTTTGTCTCACTTGTAGCTTTATTTCTTTCTACTTCATGTTTATTCTTTCTCATCTTCTTGACTCATCCCCAGACTTACCTGGGAAATTTGCTTACTCAAAATATCCTTCAAGTTTCTATTTAAAAATTACATTCCACCTTGCTAGGGTGGCTCAGTTGGTTGGAGTGTCATCCATACACCAAAAGGCGATGGTTTTGATTCCTAGTCGAGGCACATACCCAGGTTTCGAGTTTGATTCCTGGTATTAGGCAACCAATTGACCTCTTTCTCAACAAAACAAAAAGCACACACACACACACACACACACACACTAAAAAATAAATAAATAAATAAATAAATTAAAAAAATAAAATAAAAAAAGTAGGTGGCTATCAAATAAAAGGAAGACAATGAAAAATATTTATTTACTAGTAAAAATATTTCATTAGATCTTTCAAAAATTGGGAAGAGTCAAAGATTTTATGCTACTGGAAAGCTGAAATAACTTCAGATACTCATCATTATCTATAATATTTAATATCAACCATTGGACCTATTAACTAAAACAAAAGTCCTCTGTATTTTCTCCAAAAACTTAATACATTTATGGTATAGAAGATGCAAATTGTTAGAGTCCAATGAAGAAATATCCAAAAATATTTGAACTCTATTAGGTAATTAGAAACCATGGATTTATCGTGGCTTATATTTGAAGGATTGATCAATGGCCGACAGGCGAAATCTAAAGTAATATGATAAGTAAAAGCTTACTCAGCCAAGAGGCCTTCTTGTGAAGTGCCATGGGCATGAAAGCTAGTTGCATTTAATTTGTCATTGTTATTAATGATTTGGAGCAGAGATAAACAATGGATAAATGAGCAGGCAGTTAAAGATTGGAAAGAGTTGTATGCCTGCACAATACAATCATGTGATCTGAAGCAAGTTAGAAATCCTCAACACACACACGAGATGACAAAGCACTCTTTGAAACAGAAAATAACAAAAATATACAAAAAACACACAAATAAGATACTTAGAATAATGAAAACATAACTTAAAATAATTTACTTGAATGGCTCAAAGTAAATCATTCATGTGGGTCATGTGTTCAGGTACGCAGGCATCTCTTGATACTCTATTTACTACTCTTTTATTGTATTTCATTTAATGGTTATGCCATATTCATGTATTCATCTTCCTTGTAAATATTGTTAGTGTACATTCTACTAGAAATAGGATAGAAACAAAAGTAAAAATGACAGGGACTTAGCAAGAATTCAACTTCTTTGTGACTTTTTTCTCTACCCTCTCAGTGTAGAAAGTGTCAGCGATAGCATTGTGCCTCTTGTGGACAGGAAAGGTCACTAAAATGTCTACTGAAATATACCACAGCTGCTCTCGCTCTGTAGAGACTATGTTTATTTAGTTCTATATTCTTGACTAAATATATTGAGATTTATTGTGTATGCATTTATGGTCACTTCCCATGAATTCAAAATTTTACAATGCTATAGACTCATTTCTCAAATGCCTTCTATATGATCCTAACTTTCAATTCTTTTGTTTATACGATCATTTTCATGATTTCACAAACTGTGAATGGTAAAGGAGAAAACAGAAGAAGGAAAAAAAAAACAAATATGTAGGGAATAAGTGAAGAAAAAAAGATTTTTCAAAATAGAGATTGGCCCTCACCTCAGTACACGTATGGCTGATTGCTCTCTCTGTGGAAGAAGGAGCTGAGCGGGGGCTAGAGTTACCAATCAATTTAAGAGGGATGATGTATTGACTCAAACTGTAATAGACTTCAAAAAGGTATATAACAAATAACAAAATACTAGAAAGAAATCCAGGAGGCTGTCGAGTTGGTCATAGATCCACCAAATTATGTTAGCTCAGGCTATAGTAATCAAGTTAAAACATTCTTGAAACAGATACAGCCAAGTATCGAATCATGGGCTCTTGGAATGGAAAGTGAGATTAGGTCATCTATATTAACCCTCTAAATAGATGCATAAATTCCAAATAAGTGGTCATGTAGCTCTTTATTGCACACTTTCAGAGATGGGAATTCACTGTGTCACCAGGCAGTTCATTCCATTTCAGGACAACTTTAATTATCTAAAAGTCCTTTCTTCCATTAAGCTCAAATCTAGCTCTCAATAATTTCTACTTATGAGTCTTAGCCCTTTTTTCTGTGGCTACAAAATAGTATCTAAACTATTTCTTCTAACCCATTCTACTAAATATTTGAAAAGATGTCAACTTAAGTCTTTGCCACTGGCTGAACCCATTTCCCCCCCAAATTTTCTCTTGATATGCCCTCAACTGCATTCTCACCACTTGCTGAGACTCTCTCAATCTTTTCAACTCCAGTTTACTCTGGTCATTTTAAATAATTTCACCCAGTTTTAATGTGTTAGTGCTCTAATATCGAATTAGATAGCATGAAACAGAGTCATAAACTCACATCTGTTGATGAACACTATTTATTCCACTTCAAAGAAAACAGTAGTTGGTTCTAGCTTTCAAGAACTACTGCTGACTCAGAATGCCTGCTTACTGATTATTGCTTTTCTATGAGGAAACTTCTATTCCCCTCTCCTCTCAAATTATTTTCGTCTCATTCAGATATCATTGGGCCTTGAAAAACTTTAATAGCCGAAACCGGTTTGGCTCAGCGGTAGAGCATCAGTCTGTGGACTGAAAGGTCCCAGGTTCGATTCCAGTCAAGGGCATGTACATTGGTTGTGGGCACATCACCGGTAAGGGGTGTGCAAGAGGCAGCTGGTCGATGTTTCTCTCTCATCGACATTTCTAGCTCTCTAGCTCTCTCCTTTCCTCTCTGTAAGAAAAATTAATAAAATATATTTAAAAAAAGAAAAAAAAAGAAAAGAAATATGATTTTAAATACTAGAGGCCTAGTGCAAGAAATTCCTGCATGGGAGTGTGTGTCCTTTAGCCCAACCTGCACCCTTTACAATCTAGGATCCCTCATGGGATGTCTGACTGCTGGGCCTAAACAAGTAGTTGGATATCCCTCTCACAATCATGGACTGCTGGCTCCCAACTGCTCACTTGCCTGCCTAATTGCCCCTAACTATTCTGCTTGCCAGCATGATCACCCCCTAACCACTCCCCTGCCTAACTGCTCTCCTGCTGGCCTGATCATCCCTAACTGCCCTCCCCTGACATCCTGTTTACTCCCAAATGCCCTCCCTTGCATATTCCCTCTTTATTAGATAGGGTTTTTTCTTTAGATTATTGGATAGCCCTAACTGGTTTGGCTCAGTGGATAGAGCAATGACCTGCAGACTCAAGAGTCCCAGGTTTGATTCCATTCAAGGCCATGTACAATACCTTGGTTGGGGGCACATACCCAGTGAGGACTGTGCAGAAGGCAGCTGATTATGACATAGATGTTTCTAGCTCTTTATTCCTTTCCTTTCCTTTCTGTAATTATATATATATGTGTGTGTGTGTGTGTGTGTGTATATATATATATATATATATATATATATATATATATATATATATATTTAAGATTCCTCCATGTCTGCCTGGCTGGTGTGTCTCAGTGGCTGAGAACCCAGGCTGGCCTGGGAGGGGATTTCTGTGTGGGTCCTCAGGCCTCTACCAGCCTGAGATCCCAGGCTGGAGGCGTAGACCAAACCGCTGCTTGGTGCTGGAGCATTCTGAAGCAGTTGCAGACAGAGTGGGAATGTCCCCGAGTCACCCCCAGACGCTTGGTGCCTGCACTCATAGGCTTCGAGTATCCAGGGGGTGTTCTGGGACCCCTGCAGCTCAGAGCCTAAGTGCAGGCCTACAGGTTAGGAGCAGCCTGGGTCCAGGGCATGTTCCAGGGACCCAGGCCACTCAGTGCCTGCATATGCAAGTTAATCGCCATCTTTGTTGGGTTAATTTGCATACTAGCTCTGATTGGTTGTGGACATAGTGAAGATATGGTCAAGTTGCATTTTTCTCTTTTATTAGTATAGATACCTCATGTTGGCTATGACCAAAGCAATGTGCTAGTTCAAGCTCTTACATCTTCTTATCAAAACACATTTTTGTCATGACCTAGAAATACTTGAAATATAATCACCTGTGTGGCTGGCTGGGTTAAATGCTACGGCATAATTATCACAGGCATGATAACCATTGATAATGAAGTTGTTAGTTACATCTGAGCTCATAAAACAGAAGGGTAGTGATTAGTGAATGAATGCCTGAAGCAGACACCACTGTGTGTGGTCTTTTATTTGTTTAGTTTTAACTCTGACTATAGATAACAGTGATCCCTGTTTAATTGCCCTGCTTAGAGAAACTCAGTTTAGTTTCAATGTTGGATTTTCCCCCCCACAAATATATATGATTAATATATTTTTGGCTGCTGAATTTGGATTCATTTACCCTATAAATAAAGTAGAAAAGAAAATATCCTTTTTTGAATAAGGAGAATTTAAACATATAGATTTACATCGGGCCTCTAGTGTGTGTGTATGTGTATTTAAAGTACAAAGCAAGTCCATTACCTTAATCATGATTTAAGTAAATCAGATTTATTAAGGACTCTTTTTGCTCTAAATAATGAGTCATTTCAATTAGGTCTTTAAAAATATCAACTGTGAGTTATGAGTCTTTCATCAAGAGCCTTTGTTTCAGATTTGTAGGGCAGTATAAAAAGAGTGACTTCATTTTGTTCATATACATGCTTATACATGCCCACACTCACACACACACATCCACACACACACACACACACACACACACACACACACACACACATGGTGTAGCAGAGTGGAACAAGATCATGCTGCAGGATCAGCCCAAACCAGATTCAATCCAAAGCCTTTGAATTCACTAGCTATGTCACCTTGGGTGATGCATTTAATGTCTCTAAACCTCGGTTTCCTTGCCTGCAAAACTTGTATACTTCTATTGTACCACTTTGAATAATACTGGCACCTTCTCTAGCAAGTGGAGGTATTTATCATTTAGTACCAAATATCATTATGATCCATTAAGTATCTATCATACAGTGGCCAATATTATCACCCACATGTCTGTATCATATGGTGGCCAATATCACCATCTATAAGTATAAATAATTTAGCATAGTGCTCTTTAAATAAATTATATTAACAAGTAGGGTCTAGTATGTAGCTATTACTATTTTATCTTTGTATCAGATATAGACTGTCAGAGGGAATACAATATATATAGCTGACATTGAATAAATGGTAGCTGCATAGTTTAATATGCATAAACTAAAGACTATTCTTACTCAAATAGAGCTGGTGAGTGAGATCTAGATCAGGAGAACATGCACAAGTGATTTTTAGTAAATGGTGCTGATAACAGGGGTGTTTATATTGCATGTAAAGCTGCTAGTACAAAGCTAAAGCCACAATGGTTGCCTTGTAAATGATAGCTGGTATGTTCTCCCTAACCAGTGTTAGACCTAATAACTTTACCCATTGCCTCAATTGATTCCCATACCAATACTGGATATTTATGCTTCTTAACTGGATAAAGTTCAGGAGGCCAGCTTTCATATCAATAAGCCCCTGGTATTTTGTTTTCTTTTCTTTTTTCAAGGAGTTTAAGCCCTTATTGATACAAGGCTTATCCAAAACAAACAACATGAGTCTGTACAAGGAAAGAGTCAGGTGAACGGAGAGAGATGTCTGTGTCAGAATCACTGTAAATATGGGCCGATGGGCGTGTGGATGCAGATGCTGTGCAGTTCACATGAGAATTCCATACATCACTCTCTCAGCACATGGCATTTGAAGCCGACAATCCCTAAGCCAGCTTACCGAAAAGTGCACACTGCAGGGGATAAATGTGAAGAGGTTATTTCTGTCAAGTATTTCCCCCTCTGCACAATCCCAAGAACTAGCTCCACAATATCTCAATCTAAAAATGTGTCTTGGCATTAGCCAGCTTTCAACAGTATGCTTCTGAGAAAAATTGTGAACATAGACAACAGAGAGGAAAGCAAGCTAATTAAAAAGGGTTTTATTGTTATTATTATTATTTTTTTTTTGTGATTGGTCATTGCTTGTACTCACTAAAGCTTGTAATTGGGTTGAGATTTTGAGAGTTGGACAGATTAACCAAAGATCATTCTGAAAACACACATATATACTTCAATAAGAAGAAAAAATATAAATTTTCATGTACTGTTTGACACAAGCTTAAGAGTAAATCATATTCCATGTACCATAAATTTAAAAATCCTCAAGCTGTGTGCTTACTGGAAATCAAGCATAAGGTCTCATAAAAAAAGTATTCCTACTTCTCTCTTCTGAATATTTTTGTTGATTTATGCTTATCATCTCTACACATGAGAGCTTTATTATGTTTGATGTTGGAAATTATCCTCAGACTTGTGAGAAGGGTGTGAACAACGATCATGATTAAGCAAAGGCACAGTACTTATGATGGATTTTCAGACTTTGCCCTCAAATTTTCCACCATTGCTTTGATGAAATCTGAGATTCTGTTGTTAAATTCCAGTTTTAAGTCATAAACACACTGACTTAAGTTTATTCAATACAAATGACTATCAAGCAACTCTCCTGAAAATGACTTCAGGTCAAAGAAAAAGAAGGAAAACTGATGGTGAAGATACAAAAGGAATTCTATAGAGATAATCTAAGTGATTATGAGGATTAAAGGTAAACTTTGTTTGGCAGCAAGAAATGTACCATAACTAAATGTTAAGAGCTAACATATGTGTATAAAAACATGAAGAAATTTAAGCATTGCTATTATAAATTTGTGGGTAAAGACCTTTATCTGGATTATTAGTGAAAACAAATTCCCCAGGCTGACCTGACTTTATTAAAACATCTAGAGGCCTGGTGCATGAAATTCATGCATGGTGGAGTGTTTATGGGGGGGTCCTTTCAGCACAGCCTGCATCCTCTCCAATCTGGGACCCATAGGGGGTTGTCTGACTGATGGTCAGACATCCCTCTCACAATCCGGGATTCTGGCTCCTAACTGCTCACCTGCCTGCCTACTGGATTATCCTAACTGCCTCCCTGTCTGCCTGTTTACACTCAGCTGTCCCCCTGATGGCCTGGTCGCCTCCCAACTGCCCCCCCTTGCCAGTCTGGTTGCCTCACGCAGCCTGCTGTTCAATCGTTTGGTCATCCTCTCTAACCCCCCTGCCGGCCTTGTCGCCCCACACAGCCTGCTGTTTGGTAGTTACTGTGATGGCGTCCTGGACAATTTGCATATTCCTTTATTATTTGAATAGATGGTGGCACTCAAAAACAGCTCATATTTGAATTCTAAGATACAAAGTCAGACTTATAACATGAAAAAAAAGTCACTTGAGACATGTTCTTTTCATTAAAAATTTGTTTTAATCTTATGCTTAGCCTTTTCTGTGATAGTGCTGCTTGGACTTCAGAGGATGAAAGTATGGCTTTGTGAAAAACTGTAATAGAGGACAAGGAAAAATAACAACAACAAACATCTACTTTAGGAATGATGCTGGAAATCAAACTCGAAAATCAAACTGAAACATGTGGTTTACTTCTGGGCAGGATGCAAAGGTGGTTTCTTTCCTGGGACCTTGTCCAAGTGGATTTGAAAAATGAAGCCACAGACAAAAGGTGGTTTAGGAAAAGGTGGAAATTCATTGGGAAATGAGCATAGACTCCCAGGTGGGGAGGTGGCCCCAAAGCTGCAGTCCACTAAGCCCCTTTTCCTAAGGTTTACTAGTATAAAGGTGGCAGTTCTTTGTTTCCTTTCTGATTGGTTACCATAGCAGCTTCAAAGTTCAAACCCCAAGTGGGGTCCCCTATTTTCTCCTCTTTCTATGGTAGAATTCTCTATTCCCTGTGAAAATCCATTTTCCTCTTTCTCCCTTTTGTTTTTCTTTTCCCTGTGGCTGTCTCCTTATCTCTGTGAATGGGTATCTCCCTCTCTGTTTAGGCTGTGGCTCCTTTAGCTCTTTATGAATGTATTTAGCAGCTCGAGCCCCCAAGTTTTGCACTTCTCCCATGGACCCTCCTTTATTTCTAAAACTCCATAAACCTGCCTATTTTAGCCCTAAAAATTCCTTTCACTGAGTTCTGGAAACCCAAAAGCCATAAAGGCAAAGCTTGTATCCATCCTTATTCTGGAAAGCCACATCTAAAAAATGCTTTGGAATTTACTCTAGATATGTGTGGAGATCTTAAAAGTGTCTAATCACAGGGGAAAACCTTAATTATTTTTAAAGATAACTTAAGTAGAAAATTCAAATGATGCTGTTTTGAAGACAAGTCCTTACCATAATTTTAGTTTTTACATGAATTCTTTGTATATGTCAGTGATCTCAACCTATTCTTTGGCAAACACACTCTCAACTCACTCAGTGAGGAATTTTATAGAGATACTACAGGCCAGGTGCATGAAATTTGTGCATGGGGGGTGAACCTCAACCTGGCCTTCACCTTTTCCTATCTGGACTCATTTCACAATTCAGAACCACTGGCTCCTAACAGCTCACCTGCTTGCTTGCCTGATCACCCTAACTGCTCTCCACTGCCGAACTGATCACCCTAACTGCCTAACTGCCACCTTCTCCCTTCTCCCTTCTCCTGCAGCACCCTTGTGCCTTCTCCCTTCTCCTGTCCCACTGGTTTTCTCCCTTCTTGCGTGGTGCTGGCCTCTTCCTTCTCCTGCAGTGCCACCTTTTCCCTTCTGCCTTCTCCTGTTGTGCCTTCTCCCATGGCGCCTTCTCCCATGGCCTGTACAAAGGGACCATGGTGCTCACAGCCACAGCTGCTGGTCCTTGGCCATTGCAGCAACTGTGGCTTTGTCTGGAAAGAAGTCCACCCTAATTAGCATATTACCCTTTTATTAGTATAGATGGAAAAGTGTTGGCACTTAATACTCAGAACTTGCATCACAGGACTGCAGTGACAAGGGCTATATCTTGGTCCATATGCTCAGATGCATCTCACCTTTGCAGTGAAGGAGTAATGGACCATAAATCTTGTAAAGAGAAGGATGGCTGTTGAATTATGTTCATTTTTTGTGATATGAGGTGTCATATTCAGGCACTCAGTACCATTCTCTGGCAATCCTGTACTTAACGTGGAAGAACTTCTCATCCAAATTCAAAGGTCAAATTTTTGGATAGGAAGAAAACAGGTGTTAGACTATCCCTGATTGGTTTGTATATAAAAATAAAATAATTAAAATATAGTACTGCTAATTTGCATAGGCCTTCTGTGACCTTCTGGAGCCAATCATACTGTTGCATGTGTAAATGAGGTCCTTTCATGGAGTCCCAGAAAAGTTTTCCTGGGACACATGCCTGGGTTGATGTAGTTTAGTGATAAGATTTATTGGGGTTGAAATAAATGGCTGCATCCAGATTGCCCATGTCTCATCCCCAGCCATCCCACTGTGGGAAAAATCCTTTTCTTCACCAGGCCCAGAACAAAGACTGATGTCCACAGATTCTGTGTCACAGGCTGATTTCATGTCAAAGCTTAGTCCAGGTCAGCCTTTGTCTCCATGTGGCTAGTGTAGTCTGTGTTCCAAACCACCCTTGCCAAGTGCTCCATTGTTATACCCAGGTTTGCACCTGGATCCCACATTTAGAATCCTTGTGGCTGCTGGTCACATGGCTGCTAGGGCCATATGGCTGAAAGAACACAGGAAGAAATGGGGTGAGCCTGTGTTACCAAGACTGAGAGACAGAGCTTTGTTAAGTTTGTATTATAATACTAGGGACCCACCGACAGGCTGGACTGCAGCATGAGGAAGCAAAGAATTAACCACCAGGGGCTCTCCCCGATGACAGCAACTGGTGCCTGACTTAGTCTGGCGCCCCACTCACCTGCTCCACCATCCTGCTGTGGCCAATGCCAGTCATGTTCCAAGCATGCCCTTGTGGTCAACCAGTGTTTGGTTGTTCAGTTGTCCTGGTCTGCTGTTCAGTCTATTTGCATATTAGTCTTTTATTATATAGGATTTTGGGCTTGGAAAGAACCAGGTACCCTTTTAAACTAACAACTCATCTTTCCAGTCTTTCAGGGGCTTATGAAGGGTCCTACCTTTAATCAAGCCATTTCCTAGATCTTCCAGGATTCTCTGTCCCTTAACCAATCTGATCCTTTTCCCAGGCTAGGCTCCACCCCTTATGGTTGCCATCATAGTGTCTACTGTGCAAGATTTAAAGAAAAAGCATCTTTCTCAGGGACATCTTGGCTTCTACTGGCCATGCACCTGGTAGAGAAATTTCTCCTGCTGTTTTAATTCCTTCTTTGGTAAGGACTACTAACCATGATCCTTCCTGCCTATTTGGGGCTTTTTAAGGTGGAAGGTGCAGCAGTCCCCTGGGGAGTGTGTGAAGCTGTACCTTCTGAATGAAGCAGGCTTATTATCAGATTCAGCTCCCTGGTGTATTAGGCTTAATAATGCCCCATTCTCGTTGGATGCTTTTCTTTATTATTATTAATATCTTGATAGTAGTACTTTGATAATACCTGTTCATATAACTTAGTTGTTGTGAGAAGAGTTAGCCTGTCTTCTAACTTCTAGACCATCACTGTTTTCATTGTGCATCATCTTCTGAGACACTGAGTCCAAAATTACAGGGCTTTGATAGCATTATTTGCATTCCAGCTTCCGTGTTTTAAACATTCCTCCACTTGATTCTTTCTTTTCCTAAATTTTCTTCTCCGTTACATTTTGTCCTCCTAGCTTCTCCTAATTCAACCAATTCTTTATTTTTTTAAAAATCCTCACCTGATAATATATTTTTAAAAATTTATTTTTAGAGAGAGAGGAAGAGAGAGAATGTGAGAGAGAAACATCAACTGGAGGCCTTCCATATGTAGTCAGATTGAGGATTGTGCCCTGACTTGGAATCAAATGCACAACCCTCAGTTTATGTGACAACACTCCAAGCAACAACCACCTGGCCAGGGCTAATTCAACCAATTCTATTAAATTACATACACATGCCTTTTTATAGAATTATGTATTTGGTGGCTTTAGCTCCCAGAGTTGGGTAGAGAGAACTAGACATTGGGAAATATTTTATAGACCAGGAGACATTTAAAAATTCAAATTTTAATAGTTATTCATGACATTTAGGCAGCCTCGCATGACAAATGAGTAGCTGATGACTGACACTCATAAAATTTATTATGGAAATCTTAATTGGACTCCAGAAAAATTGAGAATTTTAAAATCCTTTAGGCTTTCTGACTTATTTCTTTCTAATCTTTTTAAAACTATCTCTTTTTCTCAAAGTTCACCCATAGAAGTAGAAAATAATCCTAAACTAATTCTCACTGACAGCTTAACTGACAGATTTTTGAAACTCCTTTGGGCAAAGGAATCACCTACTTTATATTAAACTAGAGGCCCAATGCACAAAATTCATGCAAAAGTAACCTTTCCTTCCTCCGGCTGCTGGAACCAGCTTCCCTCTGGCACCCGGGAACCAGGCTTCCCTCTGGCTGCTGGCAGGCACCCAGGACTTAGGCTTCTCTTCAGCCCCAGCTTCTCCTGGAAGGTTGTCCAGAAGGACTTCTGGAAGGATGACCAGTCTAATTAGTATATTATGCTCTTGTTATTATATATTATTATAGATACCTCCTTTGTATCTTTATGACAGGTGCTACTAATGCCTACTTTATACTTTCCACAAATAGTATGCCTACTTAATATTACTGCTTATTTCTAGAGGCTCAGAAATAAATAAGAAAAATTCTTTGCTCTTAAAAACCTTTGTAATCTGCCATTGTACAAACAGATTGAAATAACAAAAATATTAAACAAGTTCATTTAAAAACCAAACATGTTCTTAAAATAAAGGAGGACACATTTCCATTTCTCTTGGGTATGTTCTTGAGTGTAATTGATTATCTGTATGGTAAGTTCATTATTTAAACAGTTTCTCAAAGTGAGTGCACCATTTCCATGCAAATTGCCAGGACTAATGCATCAGGGTACCAATTTCTTCTCATACCACTCAACACTTGATTACAGTCCTATTAGTAGATATGAAGTGGTATCTCACAGTTTTGATTACCATTTTCTTAGTAGTTAATGATGTTAAACATCTTTTGATGTTCTTATTGGCTACTTATATAATGTTTTGTAAAATATATTTACTTAAATTTTTACATATTTTTAATTGGGTTATTTCTTTTTATTTTTACATTGAAGAGTTTTTTAAAATATTCTAGATATTAGATCTTTATTTCATATATTATTTTCAAATATTTTCTTTACTCTGCTGGTCCTCTTTTAATATCTCTTTTCAGGGATATGGACCTGAGCAAATAAAAAAAAAATATGGAATGGGGGAAAATTGACAAGTTATATACCTGACAAAAAGTTACTATAAAAAATATAAGGAATTTTCACAGTTCAATAGCAAAAATAAATTATGAAAAACATTAAAAAGTCCTGAATAGACATTTTTCCAAATAACACATACATATGGCCAACATGAACATGAGAAGGTGATCAATATTGTCAATATTAGACAATGCAAATTAAGACTATAGTTAGATATAAACTCATACTGTTTGTAGTAGTTATTGTTACAAAGACATGAAATAACAAATGCTGGCAGAGATGTGGAAAAAAGGGACACCCTTTGGGGATGTAAATTTGAAATAGAACTAATTGAGAAATTCTATTTCTAGTTATATATCCAAAGGAAATTTTAAAAAGAGATGCATTGAATATGTTATAGTCATGAGAAAAAAGAAAATCTTGCCATTTACAACAACATGGATAAGCCTAGAGAACATTTTGTTAAGTGAAATGCAGTAGACAGAGAAAAATAAGTACTCTATGATATATGTAGAAACAAAAAAGAAACTTGAATCCATAGAAACATAAACATAGAATTGAGGTTACCGGGGTCTTTTAGATGGAGGTATAGAGAGATGCTGATCAAAGGTAACAAGCCTTCAATTACAGTATGAATGACCTCTGTAGTTCTGATGTACATTGTACTGTGTACTTGACATCTACTAAGAGACTAGACCTTAAGGATTCTCATCACCAAAGGGATAGGGGAAATACACAAAGAAAATAAGTTAAAAAATACTATGTTAGGTGATAAATATGTCAAATCATCATGTGCATTTTATATACATATATTTTAAATTAATTTTACTTCAATAAAGCAGAAAATGTTTTAAATAAATTAATAAAAACAGTGATATGAACCTGAGCAAGACAGATCTTATTGTTGACTTCACTTGAGTAGCTGTGTTCTTGGAGGATAGTTACAAATAAAAGCAGAAGTATGTAATGTCAACTTGAATAAAAAGAGGTGTTTTGCTAGAAGACAAAACAGAGAAAGAAGTCAAAAACTTATTGGGAGATGAGGCATTACATTCTGTAAAGTGGTCAGTAAAAACATCCTGATTGAGGAGACATTTATGCAAAAATTTGAATAGAAGTGGATTGAGCCTTATCTAAGTGGTGTGTTAGCAGAGGTAACAGTAGGAGCAGAGGCACTGGAGCCTGAAGAAGCAATTATCCTGTCACACTTGAGAAAGGGCAAAAAGCTGGTGCAGCTGGGTTGGAACAGGAGTCAGAGGAAAGACTTACAAATCTAGACAAGGTGGGGTTTTAAATGTCAAGGTAAAGATTACTCTCTAATTTAAACTGTGGTATAAACCAATGGGAGGTTGTGAACTCTGGAGGGATATAATAATTTTTAAGATTTAAAAAATATAGTTCAGGAGTAGAAACAAGGGGAGGCTCTAGAAAAGAGATGATGCTGCTTAGACAGTGGGCAGCATTGCATTCACACATCTGAAGACCTGACCAGATCCATTCATTGGTCAATTTCCATTTGATTTATTTGAAACATGTGGTGAAACCAAAAATAGCTCACCTTACTTTATTATTTTTGTTTGTTTATTTTTCCTGAGCAACTTGGTAAATGGTTTACCTAATAAATTATCCACAGAAAAGGGTGGAAGGAGTAGATTTGTTTGTGTAGTGAGGGAATAATTCTGTTTGAGGCATGGAAAGTTTGTGCTGTTTCAGGCATGTGACTAAGGGTATAGACCAGGCAGAAAAATATGCCACATTTTATTAATTCCAATGCTCATTTTTCTTCTATACTTTAACATATCTGTAAAATAGAAATACATCACACAACTGATGTTCTCTTCAATCACAGGTAGTCATGTGGTAATGGTAATATAGTTGTCATCGTCTGATATTGCTATGACTTCAATTATGTGCTGTGCGATTTCATCCTTTGTGAAATAAATGTGTTTCTGATTGTTACCAGAATTATTTGAGACTTTTCAGCATGTAAGTAGCATTTTAAACCACAGTACTGGAGGGGATATCCAATGGCATCAAATAAATAGGATGACAATAAGTCTAAACCTTAGCCCTCTGTCATGCCATCATGTACAAGTTATGAAAACAGCATGGACCCAGCAAAGGAAACAAACAAAAAAACAACAACAACAAAAATAAAAAACACACAAAAACCCTCATCAATTAGATTATTTTAAATTGAATAAACTATTATTCTTAGACTAGAGGCCCAGTGCATAAAATTTGTGCACCGGTAGGGTCCTAGGGCTGCTGGCTGCCAGCCAGAACATCCTTCCCTTCCCCAGCTGCCAGCCAGCACCAGGGCCTCCTTCCCTTCCCTGACCAGCCCTCACCCTGATTGCACTCCTGGAAGAACTCTGGTTGAGGGGACAATTTGAATACTATGCTTTTACTATATAGGATGCCAGAGAAAGTGTCGGCCGAAGGATGAAATAATCAAGTGGGTTAAATATTGCTGAAAGCTCAAATAGAATAGAAACTGAGAACTGACCACTCAATTTGGCAAGATCTAAGTCATTGGTGATGTTGGCACAAACAGGAACAATTCAATGGGAGAGGCAGAGTCAAAAGCTCAATTGGACTATCCCAGAAAAAATAATAGATAAAAAGTGGAGTCACAGAAGATAACCTCTTTGAGAACTTTTTTAATGAGGATGATAAAATATAGGGATGGGGGGTGTGTCAAGAGAGGCATTTTGTTCTAAGATGGATGATCTTATGTTATATTTAAAGGTAAGTATACTGCCCTAAATAAAAGGGTGGAATATAGGAAAGAAGGAGGCAATTAGGGGAATAGAGTTGTTAAGTAGATAAGAAGTTTTGTCATAATAGGTTTGGTCTTAAAAATAAACAGAAACAATGCTGTTTGCTGCAATAAGAAACTTTCTTTAAATTGAATATAGACAGGGATAATCATCCACCTATACTGAGGATAAGCAGAATGATCTATTGACAATCTAACTTGGACTAGTCTTCTACCTCCCACCTCTGTCAAATGCATTCTGTACCCTGGGCCTTTACAATGCTCATGATACCAGAGATTCATAGAAAGTGAGATGCCAGAGTAGCTGGACCTGTTCAAAGAAGTCAACCAAATGCAAAATGCTATGACTGTCCCACCAGACTACTGTCAGCAACATTTTCTCATCCCTGTGCTGATGTAACTGAACACCACCTCCACCAGCACCCTCATTAATTTGTTGACAATGGTAAAAAGCCCTTCTAGAGAAGAAACCATGTACTGCACTCCACATGGCTGGCTGCATGCCAATAGCTCATATGTCAGCACAATTCAGAACACATTTGGAGTCATGGATCTCCTTCAGGATTTTTTTATTATTATTAATGTACTAGAGGTCCAGTCCACAGATTCATCCATTGGTGGGGTCCCTCAGCCTGGCCTGCACCCTCTCACGATCTGGAACCCCTCGTGGGATGTCAGAGAGGCAGTTTCCCTGCAAGCCAGGCCGAGGAACCCCATAGTGTACGAATCCATGCACTGGCCACGTAGTATGTATATAAGATCTTTGGTTAATCTCTTCCCATCCTCCTCCATACCTCCTCTGCTCTGAGATTCATCAGTCTGTTCCATGTTTCAGCTGTTCCTGTGGTTTCTGCTCCTGCATTGACCGTTTGCCCCCAGGTGGTCAGTGTGTGTTAGTTCCTGGCTGATTGGCTGGTCAGCTGGTTGCTTATGATTTTATTTATATAGACTAGAGGCCCAATGCATGAAATTCATGCATGCATAGGGTTTCTAGGCCTGGCCGGTGATCAGGGCCTATCTGGGGTGATTGGTGGTGCAATTGGAGGCCCCCGCTGGCACCAATTGGATGACCCAGCACCACCTGGTCACCAGCCCTGCCCCCTGCTGCTCATTACTTCTCCCTGTGGGAGGCAATCTGGGGATGGCACTCGCCCATTTGCAGGCCAGCCCCACCCCCTGCTTGCCAGCCACTCCTGCCCCCAGTGCCAGGCGTGGTAACCAGCGGGGCAATTGGGGGTTCCTGCTGATACCTTTCTTGGCTGGCCTGGGGCCTGTGGGCTGGGGGAAGCTCCTGCGTTGAGCGTCTGCCCCCTGGTCAGTGTGTATTATAGTGACCAGTTGTTCTACTGGTCATTCTGTCATTCAGTTGATTTTCATATTAGGTTTTTATTATATAGGATTTTTATTAATTTCAGAGAGGAAGGGAGAGGGGGAGATGGAAATGTCAATGATTAGAAAGAATCATTGATTGGCTGCCTTCTGCATACCCCATACTGGGGATCAAGCTTGCAACTTGGCATGTGACCTTGACTGGAATTGATCCTGGGACCCTTCAGTCCTTAGTCTGATGCTCTACCCACTGAACAAAACCAGCTAGTACTACCTGACACCTTCTGATGCCACCAAATTTTGAGGAATCTCTGAAGACCTGGAACACAAAAGAAGTCAATATCATATATCTGGAGAAAATTAGAAAATGAGAAACAATATTGTGAGGTTCACTAAACAAAGCATTTGGGATTCCTATGTGTTTTTGTTGGCTGCTATCCATGAAATGCTGTAGACACTTGGGACATGCCTATATTTCAGGCATGGCCTCATGCTTGAGGAGCTCATAACCTAAAGACAGCATTGACATATAAATGACTGATTGTCTCAGAAGAGCTAAATTTGAAGAAAACCCAAGTTTCAGAGTTCTACAGTGAATGTCAACAGCTATCTCAAGCAAGTACTCAGGGACCTCTGCTTTTATATGTGGACTAGTGGCCCAGTGCACAAAATTCATGCATGGAGGAAGGGGTTCCCTCAGCATAACCTGCACCCTCTCCAATCAGGAACCCCTTGGGGGATGTCCAACAGATTGAACTTAAACTGGCAGTCTGACATCTCTCTCACAATCTGGGACTGCTGGCTCATAACCGCTTACTTGTTTGCCTGCCTGATCACCTTTAACTGCCTCTTCCTGCCTGTCTGATCACCCCAACAGCCCACCCCTGCCAGTCTGATCTTGCCCCAACTTTCCTCCCTCACTGGCCTGATCTTGCCCCTAACTGCCCTTCCCTACAGGCCTGATCTAGCCTCCAACTCTCCTCCCCTGCTGGCCAATTTGGTTCTGAATGGTTGGTTTCTATGCCAGTCAGAATCAAAAGCTCTGCTTCCTAGGCAGCCATTGGCTCCTCACAGTTCATCCAGATTTGGTTCTGATTGGTCGGTTTCTATGCCAGTCAACATCCCCAGGACTAACTCTGGGCCTGATCAGAGAGGCAAAAGCCCAGAAAGAAATACAGTTGTGGCTGCTGGCAAAGCCTGGAGAGAAAGAAAGAGGCAATAGCTGATCAACAGCTGCCATGGAGCCTGTGGATCAGACCCTGCATATCTCTCCTGGCCTCTCTCTATGCCTGATCCACAGTCCCCTCAGCAGTCAGTGCTTGGTTGCTGTGCCTGCACTTGCTGAAGTCAGTGCTGGGTCACCCACGGCAACCCAGAATTAAGAGAAGGACTGACTTCTGGTGTTTGGTCATTGTGGACCCTGAGTTTTTATATATTAAGATTGAAGGAGGTGAATATTGGGTCACTTTAAAAATTACAGAGAGAGTGAACAAGCACTGTAAAAACTCAGAAATATAAAAGGGCAGCAGTACAATGACCAGCTGGTGCAGTACAATGACCCATGAACTAGGAGATCACAGTTTGATTCCTGGTTCGGGCACATGCCTGGGTTGTGAGCTCTATCCCCAGTAGGGGGTATACAGGAGGCAGTTGATTGATGATTCTTATTACTGATGTTTCTATCTTATCCCTCTCTTTTCCTTTCTTTGAAATCAATAACATTTTTTTTTAAATAAAAGAGCAGCATATTGGATAATTCTAAACTTTCAAATTTGTCACCTTTCTGAGCATGAATTGGATCACAATGTAGTCAATTGTAATTTTTCTGTTATCTAACCAAGGTAATTGACAATGAAAGAAGTATATGAACTGTGGTCAGCATGAAGATACATTGCCTAACCTGTTTAAAGAAGCGCTTACTGCTCATCTCTGAAGTACCCTCAGCAGACAGCATCCAGTTGTCAGGTATTCTAGAGTGCTTTACTGCAGGGACTAGCCTCACCTGAGAACATGTTTTTTTTTGTTGTTGTTGTTGTTGTTGTTTTGTGGTAATTGAGCAAGATGGAGTATCTAATCCTAGCCGCTGGACACAATTTGAAACAACTCCATCAGCCAATATTCATTCAGAGTTCCTCCGTTAATTATGTTCTGATTTTGTGAGCCTGCATTAGAATCTGACTTTTGATTTCACAGGTGTTGATCTGTATGTACACCTTACTTACACTTTAAATTCTATGTCAATGTAAGCCTCTAGAGAGCTCAATCTGTAGCAAGGAGGATGGGTGGTTGATTGCCTTTTAGCTGTATGATGCCATGTAGGAAAATATCTGTTGTTATGTTGCATTGTTTTCTCTTTTATTCAAAATACCATAGTGAATATAAAAACATCCTTATAATCATTTAAACTTTCTCTTACAACATTTATCCATGCATATGTCAGGTGATTTCCATGTGAAAGGAAGCTGAGATTAAGACATTGAAAAGCTGCTGGGTCAGAGGGAGAGATTATTTGAGGGACTAGAAAGCTGTGGAGTAGCAAAGGCCTCAAAGAAGTAGCAAGGGCAGGAATCTGGCCATTCCCTGAATGGGGTGATATCAAGGGGACATATTGGGTTGAAAAGGGGATTGATATTCTACCACCATAAGAGAGTGCCTTGCATTAATGAGAACTCAATCAATGGTAGGTTAGTTATCATTGATTCCTATTGTTTTCAGTGTGGTTATTTTCAGAAATAGAAAACAGAGAAAGAATAATTAAGATAAGCTTCAGCTACTCTAACTTTGCCTAAGGCCAGCCTTTTTCCCCATTCAAAATGAAGAGGGCATATTTTAGCATCAGTAATTCAACAATAATAAATGGATAAATTTTCCATAATTTTCTGCAAATTCTTCACCCAAAAGCAAAAGTGGGGGTATAAAAAAAAGAAATTAGGAATGATAATAAAGATTGAGATAGAGATCATTTGAGAATAAGTGAGTTTTCATTATTTTAAATGCAGACCAGAAGTAATTCAGGCCATCAGCAGAGGAGGCATATAAAAATTAAGAAGAGTGTGAATATCAAAATGATTTTTAAGGCATCAAGATAAATTTAGTTAAAATATTGGTATAAAAAGCCATGAACAACAAAAACAACAACAACACAGCACCTCTTCTCATCTGTGCAGAGAACTAGGTCTGCTAAAAGCAATGCATATATACCAACAGAGGCCATGCTCATTCTCTTAAGATACATTAACAGGGCTTTTTATTTAAAAATGACTTCGCTTGCTTCTGTTATCAGGCAAGTAGCCTCCGGCATGTGTTTCTTCTGCCTGAGGTAATAATCAGTAGAATAGGATGATTGTGTGTTGCCTGAGAAATCAGTGGGTCCAATTAGTGGGATTGGAGAAGTTCTTGCAATATCTTCAATAAATTAATTTTCTAAGACATGCACATGAGATTGAATGGTTTTAATTGGCATGGAATTATATTTTTCAGGTTGTAAAATCCCATGCCCTTAACTGAGTACTGAAAAAGGTGCGGCTAGGGAACCAGCAGGGCCAAAAGTACGTACAATTTCCAGAGCTTCCATTTCATGGTGAAGTTGGGTCCAATGTGGCATCGGGCTAGTTAAAGTCCATCAGTCCATTGTGCGGGTCCCATTTGGTTGTGAGCCACATGGGCAGATACAGAGCATGGGAGTCTCACAACATCATCCAGACCTCACTGGGCATGCATCTAATGGCCCAGTCCTTTCCCCCAGTGATCTGCAGGGAATGGACATGGTGAGGGTGAACTGCAGCTCCCTGGCAAAGCTGTCTAAATAGCATACCTGCATTATCTAATCTCCCCTTTGTTCCTTTCCTGGTAGTACTAACCAGGTTATTATAGGACTCCATTTAGTTCAGTATCTTCATTTTATAACTGATAATACAGACTCCAAAAAAAAAAAAAAGGTTTAAATCAGATAATAGAGATAGCAAAACCAGAATAAGACTTTAGGGCCTGAATCACAGCCCAGCAAACTATAATATCCAAAAATGAAAAGTGTTATTTGATTGCTTTTGAAAAGTAATACCACTTCTTTATCATATATAACACAATGAATGGTATAAAATGCTTTAGAATTATGATAAAATAGGGTAGGGGTTGCAGCTTTGTTGATTTCTATGATGTAAATATTTATAAATGTGTTCACCATGAACAATTTCAAGCTACCAATCATTAGAACACTTAGTTGAGAAGAAATGTGCATAATCAGCTATTGTATTATAGAAATCTTGTAGATTATTTAACTTGGTCTGTGGCAAGCACCTACAGCCCCTTGGCCTTCCCAGATTCTTACATGTTCAAAAAATAGCATTTCTTATAGACTACAAGTTAAGTTAACTCGAGAAGAAATTATGATTATTTACTGCAAAAAATCTGTAGACATACTCCTGCAATGTGCATTACTTCCCTTGAGGTCCCCAATAAACAGGTGGAAAGGGCAAAATTGTTCCATTGCTTCAGGAATTAGGGTAGGGGTTAAAGAGTCATGTCTTAATTTATACTTTAGAATGCTGGATCTGTGAAAATTGTATCATTTAATATCATAAGCTATTGACAAGTTTCATTATGTAATAAAGCCTTTCTACTTTTCCTCTTAAGAGAAGAGAACCTGAATTTGTATGCACAGGAGACTGAATGTTTTTTATTGGCATGGAATTATATTTGGTATGTTGGCAAAAAGAGAACTAGAGTCCTGTCTTCTAACTTCCAACTCCAAAATCCACTCTACTGACCTAACTGACCTCTGTATCCAGGAATAACACTAAGTTCCTATAAAACCATTTATACTGTCCAGAAATTGGAATATCTGGTAGCTGTTTCACTGTGAGAATATTTTAATACAATTTGTGCTTTATATCTGTAGCTAATTCCTCTCTCTTAATTTCTGTTCTTTCAGTGTGGCATTCCTTCCCTCATTATTTATCTCCTGAGCTACTCATAAGGTGTGTATTATTCAGTAACTGAACCTCAAAATCAGTACTTACAGTGCTCATAGTCTAAAATGGAAGGCAGAGAAGTTAAACAATAGCAGTAATAGTGCAAACAATATTGCTATAGAATAATAAATAAAACTATAATTATAAGCATTCAGAGTGGCATAAGGAAATTACATAGTCTTATGTGGTGGTGCTATTGGTGAGAGAACTCATTGGTGGAGTGGACTTCTTGCAATATCCCAATAAATGGAATTCTCTGAGATTTTCTTGGGAGAATGCGGTATTGCAGAAAGCTTTATTTCTGTGGAATCCAACCCCTGGTTCCATACTCCTTTGCCCCATTTTGCCTTCAGCAGAGCTTAGATCAAAGCTAGTGTCCAGAGTTTCCATTCCAAGTTGGGACACAGTCTAATTCACCATCAGGCTAGCTTAATTTGTGTTCTCAGCTGCAGTCCATTAGTTCATTGTGTGTGGAGTCCACATTGCTGTGCCCACATGGGCAAATGCAAGCCAACCAAGAGCCAAGAACTAAAAGACAGTGCTCCTTTGTCTGCGGATTATGTAGTCCCCAAATTTTCATGGGTTTAACAATGGCCCTGCCTGATCTAGCCAATCCAAAATTTCCCATGCTTGACTGACAGGCAATTCCTGTGTGTTACCCTGACTCATTACACATATATCCATCCTCCCCTTTCTCCAGTGCCTTCCTTCTGTGATCTGCAGGGAATGGGCTGGTGGTTCCCTGAGGAGTGTGATATGCAACTTCCTGGTAAAACTGCCAAATTGACATGCCTATAATGCCTGGCCTTTCTTTGCTCCTTTGTTATTATTAACAACTAGCTAATTGCAGTGATATCAGTAGAAAATTGAAATCTGCAGAGGTTTGGAACTTACAGAATGACTGAGAGTTTACTAATAAGGTGGACAAAGTGACCAAGGAAGAGGGAGTTCCCTCTCCTCTCCTCTCCTCTCCTCTCCTCTCCTCTCCTCTCCTCTCCTCTCCTCTCCTCTCCTCTCCTCTCCTCTCCTCTCCTCTCCTCTCCTATCCTTTTCTCTCTTCTCATATCTCCTCTCCTCTCTTCATCTCTCCTCTCCTCATCTCTCTTCTCCTCTCCTCTCCTCTTTTTTAGAGGCATTGCCTTTCCCCCAGATAACCTGCAAGGCAGCGAAGATAGTACCCCATATCTCAGCGTTTTTCAACCGCTGTTCCGCGGCACACTAGTGTGCCGCGAGATGTTGCCTGGTGTGCCATAGGTGCAGACAAGACAAGAATTTTATAATTTTTCACTATTTTGTTTACTTAATATTTCATAATAAAGTAATTATAAAATACTTTCTTTGTGTTTATTTGATTCCTATTCAAGAGAATTACTTTATATATAGTCAATATAGGCACAGAGTTAAATTTTTTAACATTTTCTAATGGTGGTGTGCCTCGTGATTTTTTTCATGAAACAAGTGTGCCTTTGCCCAAAAAAGGTTGAAAAACACTGCCATATCTGACTGATGGTCACAGAATCTGATCTCTGGCAGGATAAAGATCACATCTTGACCTAAGTTATATTTTAGTTCCTGATCCTCCCAAAGATGAAACTTTCCCATGAGATTGGAAGGAGGGAAACCAAAACATGTCTTAGAGCTATCTTCATGGCCTGAAGGAATGATTCATTACCCACACTTCACTTCTGATCAATCAGCTTTCAGCAAGACCCCAGCTCCTCACCATGCTGTTTTGTGATTTTGTCTTATGTACTCTGTAACCTATAGCCCATCAAGGAGTTCCTGCTTTTGAACATCAGCTTCCCATTCTCCTAGATGGTGCTATTCATCAATAAACTGGCCAATATTTCTCCTCTGAAATTCAGTGTCCAGCTCTGCTAGCACCAAGTGAACAAACTCTGTTCTGCAACACATGTCCAGATGTTTTCTTATGTTTAACCAGTGAGCATATTCACTCCTGATTTATATTCCCATTGCATCTTTCCTCTCCAAATACAGACTGCTAAGTCCAAGGACTATCATCACTAAGGAACCAGGGACAAAAACCTCTAATGCTTTACTTTCAAATTTAAAAAGCAAATTCCAATATATGAAACTTAAAGGCTTTGAAAAGGAATACCTTCAGACTTAATGTTTATATCCCAGAAAAGATTTTTTTTAAATGGTTAGACCAGGAGAATAAGGGTAATGTTATAGAGAAGGTTGCTGAGATTTCTGGGAAAAGGTCTGCACCTGTCCTCTTCTCCTTAGGGAATGTTCTGAGGAAGAGTCTCTCTAGAACCCTTAGTGAGGTTTAAATATCTGGTATTGATAGGCACTTGTACTCTGCTTTATGTTATAACTCTGAGAGGTATCAGCCCATTAGGGGCTCATATCTCTATTGTGGTTTTGAAGAAAAAAAAATCAAGATGCCTGCTGGGGGAGAAAGAGTCTAAAGCAGAAAGAAGTTCTATGTCTCCTATTGTCCCAGAGAAAGATGGGAGCGGGTCAGATTTCTCTGAATCCCCAAAAAAGACATAGTAGTGAGCCGACGGAGACAGCCTCATGACATAGGGGTTCTGGATGGATGGGGGAGTGGGCAGTGTTGCGTCAGAAGTCAGGGTAAGGAGATGGCTGCAGAGGATCAGCAGGATTGAACACTGCAGAGAATTCTACAAGATGTCTATGGGCCGTGTCTTTTCCACCTGCAAAGAGAGTCTCCTGAGAGTTATAAACTAGCTGCAGAGATAAATAGGAGAAGGAACTAAATTAGCATCCTGAATTAACTACTTAAGCTAAAATTGTGGCAGGATAGTAAGAAGCTAGGAGAATCCTTGGGCAACTGGAATGAGGTAACTGAGATAAGAAAATAAGGCCAACCAGCTCAGGCAGCTTGCACATAGCTTGGGAATTGCAAGACCTTATCTTCCCCAACCAAGGACACTTGAGAGTAAATCATTAATACCTCTCCTCCCTAACCAGAGAATACAAAGCAAAATCACCCTGGCCTGTGAAGATAGAGAACCAATTAGTCCCATTGGTGCCAGCTAAAGCCAAGGACAAATACCATTTGGGGGATGTTAGGGAAGCAAAAGAAAGGGGAGAGGGAGGAAAAGGAGGATTTTTATCTCATGTACTAAACAAAGAAAACAGCCACTTTAAGACCTACCAAATAAAATTATCAAATCTTCGAATAAACATTCTGAGATAAGCCACAATAATGTAGAAGGGGACTTTTAAAACTAGCCTGCTACCCAAGATATCTGCAAGAGAACTTTGCAACCTATTAGAGGAAGGGTATAAAACCCCTTGGGTCCTCACAAGTTGGGGGGCTCAGACTAGCTGAGTTGCATGTGTGTGCTTTGTGCCAAGTGTACTGGTAATAAGTTTGTTTGCTTTACTTCAACACTGCTATCTGTCACTCATCTGACATCTTTTTTGCAAGACTGACAAGAACCAAGGAGAAGACAACCACCCCCTGACTCAGGGGCTGTCCAGTATCAAAATGACTGAGAATATCTACAGTGACTGAGTTTACTGAAACTGGCTTTGTTGTAGGCAGTTAGACACACATGAACAGAGGAAGGACAATGGGCCAGGTACAGAGGGTCATCAGCCTGGAAAGCCCCAGATGCCTAGCAATGGACAATCAATTCTAGGGTGAAACCTCACTCCCAGGGTGACTTTTCCTCCCCTAGCATATCTTTGGCCCTGAGGTTTGGCCCCCCTGACCTTTCCTCCTTAGAGGCAACATCTAGGCCTAAGTTGTATTTCAGCTCCAGGCCCAGATAAGCAACAAAACCAGCCACTGCAGACTTCAGGACCAGCTGCATTGAATAATGACCCTCTGGTGTCTGCCAATTAATCAGTGGACACCACACCCCTGGAAGGAGACACATGGAAAACTGCGGAAATGTCTTTTGAGAGCTTCCCCAGGACCTCCCCTACAGTTCCACCTTAAATCCTTAGCATGGAGGACCAGTGTGCTCTTCCTCCTGGGAGCCTGCTTATGCCTTTCCTTCCCTGCCTCGCCCAGGCATGTTTTCATTACCTCCCTTGTTCCCAAGCTCCAAGAGCCCTTCCTTTACCTTCATAACTTATTTCCTAACCCATTTCTTCTAGGAATTACTTTTTCTACTTCTGTAATTTACCCAATAAATGTTCTTTCCTAGCCAGAATCCAAGTGCTGAGGTTGATGAACCCAGGTTTGGGCTAACCCCACTGGTCAGACACCTGGTATTGTTCCCACCACCTACAACAGTTTGATTAAGTTTCCTGTCTTCAATAAAATAGAGTATTAGATTTAGACTCACAAACATAGACTGAGAATAAATATTTAGAAAAGTATATGCCATAAAAACAACAGAAAAATTGGGGTGGCTACACTGATGTCAGACACAGAAAAGTTTAAAACAAGAAATGCTTTAAAAATAGAATGTAAAATAAAGTTTTTAAAAACATTATAACAAGGAAACATTATTTTTAGATCCTTAAAATAAAATACACAAAGTAAAACTAACACAAATGAAGGGAGGAATATTCAATAATAATAGTTGGAATGTTTGATATACCATGGTGATAATAGATAGTAATACTGTTATAATAATCTGGTTATTATTAATAAGAAAGTAATAATGGAAAAACTAGATAATATAGGCATGCCATTTATATAACTTTGCTAGGAAGCTGTAAGTTAATATTCTCCAAGTCTGTTCCCCACTAATCCACTGGTGAAAGGATTGGACAAAGGCAGTTTGTATGCATGACCAGTAAAGTCTGAGTGATGTGGGAAGGTGCTTGTCTCCTGGTCATACCTGGGAACAAATAAGTGGCTAAGGCAGGCATGGCCACTGCAAGCCTGAGAAACCTGAATATTTACACTTCTGAACAAAGAAGCATGCTCTCTTGACTTTTATACTTTCTGGCACACCTGTCTCCTGTGACTCCTGTGGCAGGGGCTACATTCCCCTGTGCCTCATGGCTCATGGCCCTGTGGGACCCACAGTGGACTAATGGACTTTAATCAGCTTGGATACTATCTACCACCGGCTGCACATGGAACAGAAGCTCTGGACACTGGAACCACAAATATGCCTCTTCTAGGACTGGTTTAAGGGGCATTGGGACTTTACAACCTGAGGAATGTAACTCCACACAAATATTGCCTTTTACTACATCTCATTCTCCCATGGGGGTTTCTTAAAATGCTTATTTCAGTGTTACCCCAACAACTCACACCCACTGGTGTCTGAGAGAACTGGCCCATTAATTTCTCCTGCAACAGTAAGACAATTAGAAGATCAATGAGAGAATAGAAGTTTTAAATGAGATTATAGACTACAGATCATTGAATCCTATTAGTCATTTATAGAACATTCCACCCAACAACAACAACAACAAATATATATTCCTTAAGTGCAGATGAATAATTCTCAAGAATAAATCATGTCCTGGGTCATAAAGCAAGCATTTGTAAATTCGAATGTATATAAATAATACAAATATTTCCTCCACCCATCATGGAATAAATTAGAAAATTCATTATTTTATTATCATGCAAGAAAAGAGTATCAGAGGAAATATTTTAGGCAGTGGTATCTTCTGCCATAATTAGTAGGATAAATTAGAATAGATTAGACAAGCAGTAGGAAGACCAATTTGACAATAGACTTTGGCAAAAGGTTCTGAACAAGGGCATTGGATGTGGAGATTCAGAAAAATGAACAAACAAAACAAACAAACAAACAAACAAAACACACACACACACAGAGGGGATATAGTTATCATACCACCTCAATTTTGAGTCTGTACTTTGAAGCACAGAAAATTTCTTAGCCAATCCACTGGAAATGTGATCTTCATAAATGTCATGCAATACTTGACAATAGATTTTTTTTTTTGGAACAAAACAACACTATTAATAATTATCTGCCTCTGTGAAGAATGACCTTATCCAAGTTAAAAAAAAATGTTATAACAAAAATAATAAATAGATAAATAAATAAATAAATATTGCATATTGGTTATAATTAGCAATAGCAGCAATACTATCATAACCAAACTGATCAGAGCAAGTGCCATAAACAATAATTCCATGTGAGGAGAAAGTTTATAATATCTATTATATTTGAAAACATTTGGAATTGGGTTTTCATTAATAATGTATGAGAGAATAGAGTTCATTGGAATGAAAGTTGGGAAAAAATGAACATGTATATTTTGCAATGAAATTTTTGTACCTGAGTTTGTTCCTATGAATTGAGACAGAATACACAAATTAGTTAATAACTGTAAAGGGCCATCTGGGAAGGCATATGGGCATTTTCCTTAAATTGCCAGTTGTGTCTGAGACGACTGGAAGAGCTGCGGCACAGATACACATTTCCCCAAGATGGGGGGAAATGTAATTAGCTTGGCCTTCATATTAGCCAGGTGTTGGCAGGAGCGGGTCTAGATATGTAAATCCAAGCAATCTAGGGCCTACTCAAGATGCAAATAAGCTCCTTTGACTTCCTGGTATTTGGGGGTATAAATAAATGTACTGTGTTGGGTTGGGTTGTCTTCATGCTGCCTCCCCATCAGAGAGGATGGCGTCCCACCCAGCTCCCAACTTTTAAATCTATCTCTGCATCTTCTTCCTTTCTATTATTTCTCAATTCCTAGCCACCTCCACTTAGAACTGGTTCATTCATCTCTCTTTCCATGCTTGACTCAGAAAAGATGGAGATCCTGCCATGCCTGGCCCCCACCACATCAGGCCCCCATAAATAACATAATTTTTACCGGGTTCTTTAATAGTTTAAAGCAGGAGATGTCAACTACCATGACAGCATGAGGGGGGAATACATAAAAGAATAAGTAAACTTCCATTTCTAGAGATGCCTTAAATACCCATATTAACTAAGAGATTGCTCAAAGGTACTTGAAGAGTGATAAATGGCAATAAATAAGTTCCTGTCAATAATGACTTTAAATGTAAATGTATTAAGTGCTCCAATCAAAAGACAAAGGGTAGCTGAATAGATACAAAAACATGACCCATGATATGCTGTTTAAAAGAAACTCAGAACAGAAGAAAAGATTTACATAAGATGAGAGTGAAGGGATGTAAAACATTTTTCCATGCAAATGGAAATGAAAGAAAAAAAAAAAAAGCTTGGGTAGCAATACTTATAACTGACAAAATAGACTTCAAAATGAAGGCCATCACAAGAGACAACAAAGGTCACTACATAATATTAAGGAGATCAATCTAACAAGAGTATATAACCATATAACCCTGGTAAACATAAATGCACCCAATTCAGGAATATATATATAAGGGAGATATATATATCAAACTTTGAAGGAGAGATAAAAATCAATACAGTCATAGTTGGAAACTTTAATACCCTGCTGACTTCACTGGATAGATCTTAAAAATCAGGAAACAGTGATTCTAAAGGACACACTGGATCAGATTGATTTAATTTACATTTATAAAGCATTTCACCCCTAAGCTGCAGAATATACAACAATTGAAGTATCATTCATAAATATGGACTACATGTTAGCGCACAAAACAAGTCTTTGAAAGTTCAATAAGTTTTAAATGATAATAAGAATTCTCTCATTTCAGAGGGAAATGGAATTAGAAATCAACTACAATAAAAACACCCCAAAACTTTCAAACACATGGAGGCTAAATAGAATGTTATTAAACAATGAATGGATTACCAACAAGATCAAGAAAGAAATAAAAAAATTTCTGGAAACAAATGAAAATGAACATACAACAACCCAAAATCTCTGGGACATAGTAAAAGTAGTCCTGATAGAGAAGTTCATAGCATACCTCAAAAAACAAGAAAAATCATCAATAAACTACTTTACAACTATAAAAGAACAGCAAGAAAAGCCCACAGTAAGGAGAAGAAAGAAAATAATAAAGATTAGAGCAGAAATAAATAACAGGAAAAAAAATACCAAAAAATCAATAAAACCAAGAGCTGGTTCTTTTAAAGGATAAACAAAATTGATAAACCTTTAGCCAGACTCATCAAGAAACAAAGAGAGAAGACACAAATAAGTAAAATCAGAGGGGGCTTCAGGTGAGGCCTGGAAAAAGGCCTTCAGAGAGAGAAGATGCAGAGAGAGAAGAAGGTTCTGATCTGCAGCCTCGGTGGCAGATGTTGATCAGCCATTGCCTCTTCCTCTCTGGGCTTCACCAGCAGCCTGCCTCTGTTTCTCTCCAGGCCTGGATGGGGCTGCGGATCATCCCCACCTCTTTGATCAGGCAACAGAGACAGGCCCGGAGACATTGTCTGGCATAGAAACCAACCAATCAGAACCAAATTTGGGTGAAGTGCCAAGAGCCAATGGCTGCATAGGAGGTGGAGCTTCGAAGGCAGAACCTAAGGTGGGGGCTGAGGAGGAGTTTAAGAGCAACAGCTGTTTGGTGTGAGGTATGAGAAAGCGGTTCAATTTTTTAATGACTGGTTTGGTAGTAGAGTGCATATGGCTGGCTATCAGTCCAGATATAGGGATTATGTGTTGTGTTTTTCTCTGCCAAGAGCATATCCTCCTGCTGAAAAAGGCTTCTCCCCCCCCCCCATTTAAGCAATCCTATTCTATATAATCTATACTAATAAAAGAGTAATATGCTAATTAGACCAAGAGACTTTCCAGACATCCTTCTGGACAAAGCCATGTGGTGGGACCAAGGCAGACGTAGTTAGGGGCAACCATACTGGTGAGGGAGGGGGGCAGTTGGTAGTGAGCAGGCCAGCAGGCAGAGTGGTTAGTGGCAATGAAGCATGCAGGCAGGTGAGTGGTTAGGAGCCAGGGGTTCCAGTTTGGAGAAGGTGCAGGCTGGGCTGTAGGACACCCCACCTCTCATGCATGAATTTCGTGCACTGAGCCACTAATATGTTAATGATATGCTAAGTATGCTCAACCACTCACTATGACATGCACTGACCAACAGCGGGCAGTCAACTGGTCAACCGGTTGCTATGATGTGCACTGACCACCAGAGGGCAGATGCTCTGACTGGTAGGTTAGCTTGCTACTGAGGTCTGACCAATCAGGACTGAGTGAGATGGGACAGACATTCCCAGTAATCCTTCCCTGGTCCCTATCTGGCTGGCCAACCTCCCGTGTCCCTCCCCTGCCCTGATCATGTACTGGTTGGGTCTCTCGGCCTGGCCTGTGCCCTCTCACAATCCAGGACCCCTTGGAGGATGTCAGAGAGCTGGTTTCAGCCCGATCCCACAGGCCAGGCCAAAGGACCCCACTGGTGCATGAATTCATGCACCCGACTTTGGTATGCCAATAAGCTGGATAATGAGGATGATAGGGCAAATTCTTAGAAAAATACAATATCCAAAAATTGAAATGTGAAGAATCAGAAAACCTAAATAAAACAACTGAGAAAATAGAAGCAGTAGGAAAAAAAAAAAAAACCTCCTACCAATCAAAAGCCCTGGCCCAGGTGGCTTCACAGGCAAGTTTTTCCAAACTTTCACAGAACTAACAACTATGTTCCTTAAGCTATTCCAAAAACTCCAAGAGAAAGGAACACTTCCAAGCTCTTTTTATGAGAACAGAATTATCCTAATTCCAAAACCAGATAAAGATGCTTCAAAGAAAGAGAATTAAAGGCCAATATCTGTGATAAACACATATGCTAAAATTCTCAACAAAATATTAGCAAGTTGGATTGAGCAATATATTAAAAAGAACATACATCATGACCAAGTGGGATTTATTTCAGGGATGCAAGGCTAGTACAATACTCACAAATCAATAAATGTGATACATCACTTAAACAAATTGAAAGACAAAAATCACATGATCATATTAATAGAAGCAGAAAAAGCATTCCACAATACAATGACCATTTTTGATAAAAACTCTCAGCAATTTGAGAATAGAGGGAACATGTCTCAACATAATAAAGGCTATATATGACAAACCTACCATCATATTCAATGGGTAAAAACTAAAACCATTTCCCCTAAGAAAAAGAACAAGTCAAGAATATCCATTTTCAGGACTCCTTTTCAACATGGAAGTCCCAGTCACAACATTCAAACAAGAAAAAGAAATAAAAGTCACACAAATTGGACAGGAGAAAGTAAACTCTCATTATCTGTAAATGACATTCTCCCAAAAAAACCCTAAAGACTATACCAAAAAACTACTAGTTTAATAGAAGAATTTGTCAATGTAGCTGGATACAAAATCAACACCCCAAAAATGAATGGCTTTTTTATACACCAATAATCAACTCTCAGAAAGCAAAACTAAACAATCACAGTTACCATTTCAACAAAAAATTAAGATACTTAGAAATAAATTTAATCAAGGATTTAAAAACTACAGGACCTTGAAAAAAGAGATAGAGGAAGATATAAACAAGTGGAAGACTATACGGTGTTCATGATTTGGTGGAATTAACATAATTACAATATGCATCTTACCCAAGGCAATCTACAGATTCAATGCAATCCCTATTAAAATATATACTGCACATTTCATAGATCTAGAACAAACACTCCAAAAATGTATATGCGACCAAAAAAGATGCTGAATGGCCACAGCAATCTTGAGAAAAAAGAACAAAGTTGGAGGAATCACAATATCAGGCATCAAGCATACTACAAAGCCATTATAACCAAAATAGCCTGATACAGTCACAAGAACAAGCATAAAGATCAATAGACTAGAACAGAGGTCCCCAAAATTGACCTCAGTCATTACATTCAATTAATATTTGCTAAAGAAGGCAAAAAACACACAATGCAGTCAAGACAGACTTCTAAATAAATGGTGGTGGGAAAATTGGACAGGTACATGCAAAAAAAAAAAAAAAATGAAACTAGACCACCAACTTACACCATCTACAAAAATAAACTCAAAATGGATAAAGAACTTAAATGTAGATTGTGAAACTATAAAAATCCTAGAAGAATCCTTAGGCAGAACAATATCAGATACCACAAATAGCAATATGTTCACATCTCCAGGGACAAAGGAAATTAAGGAGAAAATAAACAAATGGGACTATATCTAAATAAAAACCTTCACAGGAAAAAAATCATCAACAAAACAAAAATAGAGGGCACTATATGGGAGGACATATTTGGCACTGATACATCTGATAAAGTGTTAATATTCAAAATATATAAGGAATTCATACAACTTAACAAAAGGAAGGCAAAAAATCCAATTAAAAAATGAGCAAAGGACCTAAATAGACACTTCTCCAAAGAAGAAATACTGATGGCCAAAAGACATATGAAAATATGATCAAAGTCACTGATCATCAGAGTGATGCAAATTAAAATGACAATGAGGTATTGCCTCATATCTGTCAGAATTGCTACCACCAACAAATCAACAAATGACAAGTGCTGGTGAGGATATGGAGAAAAAGCAACCCTAGTATACTGCTGGTGGTGTACTATTGAATCCTAGCCAACTGGTGCAGCCATTATAGAAAACAATATGGAGTTTCCTCAAAATATTAAATACGGAACTGCCATTTGACCCAGTGATCACATTTCTAGGGATATATCCTAAGAACCCCAAAAAATCAATCAGTAAAAATGCATGCATCCCTATGTTCATAGTAGTACAATTTACAATAGCTAAGATCTGGAACAGCCCAAGTGCCCATCAGTAGATGAGTGGATTGGAAAGCTGTGGTACATTTATACCATGGGATACTATGCAGCAGTAAAGAAGAAGGACATCTTATCCTTTGAGGCAACATGGAGGGATCTGCAGAGTTTATGCTAAGTGAAATAAGCCAGTCAGAGAAAGACAAGTTTCACATGATCTCACTCACATGTGGAATCTAATGAACAAAGTAAACTGATGGGCAAAATAAATCCAGAATCAGAACCATAGAACAGAATGTGGAATCTCAGAAGGAAGTCAGGGGATGGTGGGTGGGTCTAAAGTGATAAACCCAAGAATTTGTATGCATATGATCATAATCAGTGGACATAGAACATAAGGTTTTGAGGGCCTAGGGCAGGCTAAAAGGGGCCAATGGGAGGAAAATGGATATATGTAATACTTTCAATAATAAAGATTAAAATAAAAGTAAAAGGTGACAAGAGAGTGTTAGAATCCTGGATATAGTCTTTTAACCACTGTCAAGTGAAGATAAAAATTACCACTGCAATAATAAATGAAAACAGAAATAATAGAACAAAATAAAGAGATCTTTCTGAAAAGAATCAAGGAATTAAAAGGGCAATTCAAACCTTGATGCAGAATGCTGAATGATCAACAGAGAAACACATTATCTGACCAAGAGAACATAAAATGAAAGTAAAAACAGTCTACTGAAAATCTGTACAGAAGTGATAAAACAATGACAGATATCTCTGAAGAAGTTTCCTATGAGAGAAAAAAAAAAAGTTATTCTATAATAGAAAGTGATATCTTCCATGAAAGTATTGGGAAGAAACAAATCACCAATGTAGATGGGATATCAATAGAATAATTTCAAGATAAAAGAGACTCAATCTGTCAAAAATTTCAACAGAAATATGTCAACAAATATGAAATAAAACAATGGTCTACAGACTGAAAAAATTCAATATGCATCTCAATTTTCAAGCAAAGAAATGCCAAGGAGTGCAATAACTATCAGACCTTTGTTCTAATTTCCCACACAAGCAAAGTGATGCTCAAGGTAACAGGATAAATCTTGTATCTTATATGGTGCAAGAAATGTTGACATTTAAGGTGGATTCAGAAAAGGAAGAGTTACTTTGATGTGACTGAGAACACTTGTTGAATATTGGGATGCTCCAAATAATTTCAGAACTTTAGTCTGTTTCTCAGACTGCATATAGTAAAGCCTTTGACTATGTGCCAATTATAAAAAGCCATGAGTGGTTCAGAAAGAAACGGGTGCTTCTCAATACTAGGTTGTCCTGCTGTGGAACCTAAATAGTGGACAGAAAGCCACTGCCAAAGCAAAATATGGATATACAGGATAGTTGCTTATAGACAAAGATGTCAATCAAGGAGGCATATTTTCTTCCTATGTGTTTAATGTAGAATATGTTATACAAAAAATTGGCTACATTCAGAAAGAGAAGGCATGAAAATTGTTGGACAAAATATAAAAAACATAGGATATGTAGATGACACCATTTTACTGTAAGAAAACAAGAATGATTTGAAACAACTTCTGATGAACGTGAATGAAGAAAGTGCTAAAACAGGACTGCATTTGAACATCAAAAAGACAAAGTTTATGACTACAGAAGAAATAGACAACTTTAATCTAGACAGTGAAGACATTGACAATTTATAATAATAAGAGCATAATATGCTGATTAAGCTGGATGTCCTTCCAGACAACCTTCCAGATGAAGGCCTACTCTTGCATGAATTGCATGCATCAGGCCTCTAGTGTAAAATATTTTGCTTACCTTGCTTCAGTCATCAATTCAAATGGAGACTGCAGCCAAGACATCAAGAGAAGGCTGAGACTCGGATGGGCAGCCATGGAAGAATTTAGAAAGATCACCAAGAGCGAAAGTATGTCATTACAGACCAAGCTAAGATCACCCACACCATTGTATTCCTGATTGCTATGTATGGAGGTAAAAGTTGTGCAGTGAAAAAGTCTGATATAAAAAATAAGTTAATATATGGTGTTGGAAGAGAGCTCTATGGACACCCTGGATAGCCAGATAAACGAGTAAGTGGATTCTAGAGCAAATTAAGCCTGAAACATCATTCAAGGCAAATATGACAAAACTGAAGCTGTCCTATTTCAGCACATCCTAAGAAGGCAAGGTTCTTTGGAAAATACAATAATGCTAGGGGTAAATGAAGACAGCTGAAAAAGAGGAAGACCAAATACAGAATGGATTAACTTCATAAAAGAAGCCATCAGCATGAGTCTACAGAAGCTGTTGAGGATCACACATGGAAGCATGAGGTGTCAGTCTAATAAATCTCCCTGATTGTTAAGCAGCAACTCTGCATAATGGAAATTGTAGTCAATTACCCTTACTAGTAAAGGTAACCCATTCTTTGCCTTCTGGTCCACTGGCATAAGGAGCCTAATGTTACCACAAGATAATTGTACTTCCAGTTTGTTTTATCTCTTTCCTCTGATTATTAGCATTTTCTTACTTCTGCCACCGAAGTAAGATTATCTTCTACAGTGGAGCCTAAGTCTGTGGGGGAAAAAAGAAAAAGCGTCATAAGAACCTCATTGTGAGTGATGGTGAGAGGGGTATTTTACTTCCATCTCCTGTTTCACAGGCTCTGAAGTCAAGCTTTTGGGGACAGAGCACCATATCTTAGCTATTTACTCAGCACAAATATTTGGAATATAGCTCCACAATGCTCAACAGTATTGTCTTTATACTGGCACTGTATCTGAGATTTTAATATATCATTCCTTATCCAAGACTTCAATACTTCCAGTTAGATAGTAACTGGATATAGTATTATTGTCAACAGCTCAATTGCTATAAGGCCCACATTTACAAGACTTGCTTTCCAAACAATAAGTAGCCCCCTGCCATCATTAGGCATGGCCTTGTCCTAGAGAGACACAGTTGTGTACTGCCATATCCTATTGGGGCATGCCAACTTCACACAACATCCTTATATGTTCTGTACATTTGTAGCTATGTTAGATTTGTCAAATCAAATCTCTCTAGTGATGTGGCAATTTGCACCATTCATAGACTTAGTATAGAGTCTCCCTAGATTTGGACTCTACTAAAAACTGCTAGACTTCCAAGTCACCAGTTTAGTAAGTTAGAGAAGTGTTTCCAAGGACAGTATATGCTGACTGCAAAATCCAATAAGCCGACACAGTGCTATGCTTCTTTCTTGATGATAGCAGGTATGAGAAGCAACAGCTTGCATTTTACCTTAGATCCAAGGTTCCAGCATGCCTCAAACCACTGAATGCCAAAATATTCATTTCTGTGGCAGAACCCCAATCCTTGATGAGGCCTTCCTTCATTCTGGAACATTAGTGTCTCATTAGGGTTTTGTTTTGTTTTTTTAATCCTCACCCGAGGATATTTTTCCATTGCTTTTTAGGGAGAGTGGAAGAGAGAAGGAAAGACAGAGAGAAACATGTGAGAGAAACACATTGATTGGTTGCCTGCTGCAGGAGCCCTGGCCAGAGCTGGAACTTGGGAGGAGCTTGCAACCAAGGTATGTGCCCTTGAGTGGAATCAAACCCAGGATGCTTCAGTTCAAAGCTCAATGCTCTATCTACTGAGTAAACCTTCTAGGGCTTATTAGGGTATTTAATGTACTTGCAACTCAACTCATCAGATTCATCATGTCAATAGAATCATCATTACACTGAGTTAGCAAGATGCTGTAGATATTGTGAATATGATACAAGTCCTTAAGTATATACTGTGAAAAAGAGTAGAATTAACCATGGTCAGGGACCGTTAAAATAGATGCCCTGCCTGAGTAAATTGAAGCTTCTTTTGTGAATTTGGTTTACCTTAAAACAAACAAACAAACAAAAAAAACCCCAGCTTTTAGTTTTGTTGATCTTTTCAATTGTTTCTCTATTCTCTATTTTATTTACTGCTATTCTAATCTGCTTCTCCTTTATTTTATTAACTCTAAACTTAGTTTGTTCATCTTTTTATAATTCTTTGAGGTATAAATATAAGTTATTTACTTGATTTTTTTCTAAAATGTAGGCATTAATCATTATAAATTTCTCTCAGAACTTCTTTTGCTGCATTCCACAAGTTTTGGTATGTTGTTCTTCTGCTTTTATTTGTTTTGATGAATTTTTATCACTCTTTTTATTTAATCTTTGACCTATTCATTATTTAAGAGTGTGTTATTTAACTTCCACATATTTCTGACTTTTATAGTTTCCCTCCTGTTACTCTTTCTAGTTTCAGACCATTGTGATAAAAAATATATCGATACTTACTATTAATTTAATATTTTTTAACATTTTCTGAGACATGTTTTGTAACATAACATATGACTTGGAGAATCTTCCATGATCACTTTAGAGGAATGTGTATTCTACTGCTGTTGGGTGAACTGCTGTGGATAAGTCTGTTAGATACATTAAAGTACAGTTCATGTCCAGCATTTTCTAATTGATTTTCTGTCTGGATGATTTTTGTTTGGATGTACACCTATTGCTAGCAGTCAGGTATTGAAGTTGCCACTATCACTATACTGTTGTTTATAATATACTCTCTAGATCTATAGCTTTGTTTAACCAAGGAAAGAAAGGATCACATAAATAAAATTATAAGTGAAAGAAGATATATTAAAATGACATAAACACAAAAGATCATATGAAACATTATACAACAACAAATTAAATAACCTAGAAAAATGATTAAATTCCTGAAAACATGTAACCTATCAAGTCTGAATCATGAAGAAAATCAAGGAAGCAAACCAATTGAATCAGTTATCAAAAACCTCTCAATAATGAGCTCTAACTGGTTAGTCTCAGTGGATAAAGCTTTGGCCTATGGAATGAAGAGTCCCAGTTTTGATTCCGGTCAAAGGCACATACCTAGGTTGTGGGCTCGATCCCCAGTACGGGGTGTGCAGGAGGCAGCCAATTAATAATTTTCTCTTATCATTGTTGTTTCTATCTCTCTCCTTCTCCCTTCCTCTCTGAAATCAATAAAAATATATTTTAAATAAACACATACTTCTCAATAATGAAAAGACTAGGACCAGGTAAATTCTATAAAAATTTATAAAAAGTAATTAATGTTAATCCTTTTCAGTTTTTCAAAAAAATTGCAGAGGAGGAAACATACTCTAATTGATTGTATGAGATCAGCATTACCCTATTCCAAAGTCGCATGAAGATACAACAACAACAACTAGCAGACAGTTTCCCTAATAAACAAAGATGCAAAGATCTTTAACAAAATATTAGTGAACAGAATGGGACAGCACAGCCCTGGCCAGTGTGATTTGGTTGATTGGAGAGCCTTCCTGTGCATGGAAGGATTGCAGATTCAATTCTGCATTATAGCACACGCCCAGGTTGCAGGTTTAACCCCCAATTGGGACCCATATGCAATCAATTGATTGATGTTTCTCTCTCACATAGATATTTCTCTCTCTCCCTCTCCTTTCTTCTTGCTCTAAAATCAATAAATACATATCCTTGGGTGATAATTCTTTTTAAAAAAAGGAATTGGCCGAAACCGGTTTAGCTCAGTGGTAGAGCGTCGGTCTGTGGACTGAAAGGTCCCAGGTTCGATTCCGGCCAAGGGCATGTACATTGGTTGGGGGCACATCCTCGGTAGGGGGTGTGCAAGAGACAGCTGGTCGATGTTTCTCTCTCATCGACGTTTCTAGCTCTCTATCTCTCTCCCTTCCTCCTCTCTGTAAAATATCAATAAAATATATTTTTTAAAAATAAATAAAAAATAAGACAAAAAAGGAATTGAACACCACATTAAAAGGGTCATACACAATGATGAAGTGGAATTTATTCCTGAGATGCAAGGGTGGTTCAACGTATGCAAATCAATAAAGTGGTACATCACATTAATAGAATAAAAGTCAAAATTATATACTCATCTGAATACATGCAGAAAAATGCTGTAAAATCAAACATTCTTTCATGATAATAACTCTCAACAAATTGTGTGTAGAAGGAATCTACCTCAACATAATAAAGACCATATATCACAAGTATGCTGAAGACATTATACTCAAGTGTGAGAGATTGAAAACTTTTCTTTGAACTGAGGAACAAGATAAGCATGCCATGCTCAAGATTCCTATTCAGTATAGTAAGTGAACTCCTACCCAGAGAATTAGGTAAGAAAAAGAAATAACAGGCTTATTATTTGAAAAGGGTGAAGTAAAATGATCTGTTAGAAAAAAACACATCCTAAAGTCTCCTCCTCAAACTTATTAGAGCTAATAAACAAATTCCATAAAGTTTCAGAATACAAAATTAATATACAATAACTAGTTGAATTTCTATACAATAACAGTAAGTTATAAGGAACAAAAATAAACAATCATATTTGCAATATCATCAAACCAGAAAATAATTAGAATAAATTTAACCAAAGAAGTAAAAGATCTTTACACTAAAAGCAATAATATATTGATTAAAGAAATTGAAAAAGATAAACCTAAATGGAAAAAAATCTGTGTTTATGTATTGAAAGAGCTAATATTAAAATTTCCATAGTATCTAAAGTTATCTATAGATTCAATGAAATTCCTCTTAAAATTCCAATGGCATTTTTCATAAAAATACAAAGAGCAATCAGTAAATTCATAAGAGAACACAAAAATTAAATAGCCCCTGTCTTATACTATTCACAGAAATTAACTTTAAATTGATCAAGAACTTAAATATGAGACCTAAAGCCATAATATCTTAGGAAAAAAATAGGTAAACTGCTTCTTTACAGTGGTCTTGACAATATTTTTTTGGACATGACATTAAAAGCACCAACGATAAAAGAAAAACTCAACATATGAAACTATATCAAACTAAAAAAAACTTCTGCACAAAAGAAGAAACAATCAACAAAATGAAAAAAAGTAACCTATGGAATGGTAAAAATAAAAATACTTGCACACCATGGGTTAATATATTTGATGATGGGTTAATATAAGACAAACAACTCAATAGAAAGAAAACTAACAGTCTCACTTAAAAATGGGCAGAGGAACTAAATAGATATTTCCAAGGAAGATGTAGAAATGGCCAACAATTATATAGGAAAAAAAATGCTTAATATTATTGATCAGCATGTAAATGCAAATTAAAACCACAATGAGCAATCACTTAGAAAAGTTATCATCAGAAAGACAGGAGGTAAGTAGTGATGAAGAGGTGCATAAAAGAAGACCCTGGTTCACTGTGGGAATTTAAATTAGTACAACCACTATGAAAAATAGTATGGAGGTTCCTAAAAAAGTTTTTAAAAAAATAGAAATACTTGCCCTGGTCACTGTGGTTCAGTTGGTTGACGAGTCATCCCATGCACCAAATGGGGTTGGGTTTGATTCCCTATCAGGGCACTTACCTAGGTTGCAGGTTTGATCCCCAGTCCAGGTGGTTGCAAGTGGCAACCTATTGATGTTTCTCTTTCAACCTTTCTCTCTCTCTCTCTTTATCTCTCTCTCTCTCTCCCTCCCCATCTGTCCTTTCTCTAATATCAATAAAAAATAAAATAAATAGAACTACTTCATGGTCAAACAATTCCATGTACATATAATAAAATCATAATTTCATAGATGTATTTATACTTCCATGTTTATCGCAATAGCTAAGACATGGGAACAATTTAAGTGTTCATTGATAGATAAATATATAAAAAATGTGTTATACGGTGTATATGCACAAAGAATTCAGCTACCATAAACAAATCTTGCCATTTTCCATAGTTTGGAGGGACCTTAAGTACATTATGCTAAGTGAAATAAGTCAGAAAAAGGACAAATACATGTATGTTCTCACATATATGTGGAATAAAATAAAATCACCTCAGAAACAAAGGAGAATGGTGGTTGCCAGAAAGTAAGGGTGTGGATAATAGGAAGATACTGTTCAAAGAGCAGATATTTTCAGTTATGAGATGAATGGGTTCTGGGGATTTAAGGTCACTACAGTACAGTTAACAATACTGTATTTTATACTCAAATGTCGCTTTGACAATAGAGCCTTAATATTCTCATAACAATAACAAGATAATTATGCAAGATGAAGTATGTATTAACTAATCTTATTGTGGCTACATTTACACATACATGTATGTAGCACATCTTTGCTTTGTACACTTTAATTTACAATGATATGTCAGTGAGCCTTGGGGAGGCAGCTTCTTCTGTTCCTTTTAAAGAAAAATCTTTAACTAGATTAATAGTCTGTTAACTAGGTTAATAGTCTGTTAACTAGATTTATAGTCTGTTAACTATATTAATAAATAATGAGTGCCAAAATCTGTACTAATCTGCTCTGGTAGAAACATCACCTTGTATACGTAGCTGCCACCACAGTTACAGTTGGGCTAAGTTTACAGTAGACCCCTATCGTCTTCCAGGAGTAATCTTTGTGTGCAGAGGCCAAACTAATTAAATATGATTGTAATGAGAAGCACCACTATAGCATCCCTTAGAGCTTTAAATTTTTAATGATGGCTTTAATCTCCATAAGTCCCGTTAGAATGCATTATCACTCCTGTTTATTGCCATTTCTGAGGGTGGAGGGTGTCACAAAGGACTTTACTTCGTCCTTACTATCATCATGGCTCTTAGTCCATAAATCATGGGACCGAAATGAGGCCCTGCCAGCTTCTGAACATATTTGTTCTAATTATACACTTGGACACGAGGTCTATAGAAAGACTCAATCAATTGGGAAATGGCTTGGCCTGGAATCCCATTTATACGCAGCCTCACTAGGACTCCTACTGGAAGGGAGATTTTGATGGTATTTGGTTTCTCTGGCACCAGTGACACATCAGAACTCACAGCCAACAATTCTTGTAAAGGCTGAATATTCTTTTTTTCTCCAGTACAAAGTTAGTCCAATACTAGGTGGGACGATAGCACTTTGACAGTTGCTTGGATGGAAAAATAATACAATGGTTAATAAATTCTGTGTTTCACATGCTCAAAACTGCAAGCCTATGTTTGTTCCGCCTTGTATCTCCAGAAAGTATCTGGGTAATATTTAGCGTAAATACTGTGGTAGCATTGCAAAGGCCTGCTTCAGTCAGTGAATTCTGGGCCTATGACCTTCTTTACGCTCTTTCAATGGGGATTGACCTTTCTTGCCTCATTAAATATCATGATCTATCATATTCCAGGGAATACAACATTCTCATATTGAGCATCCCTGTACCTTTTGGTAATTACATGTTGCCTCTGACAGTTGGATGCCCCACCTTGCTCTGCCATTGTAGAATCCCCTTGCTGGTACCCTCTGCCCTTGCCTGCAGTGTTCCCAGGAAACACAGTTTTGTGGTGGCATCACTAGTTAACTGACACAGCCTACAGAGCAGAGCCAATCCCGATGCTGTTAGATGCTCAGTCTCTCTGCCAATGTACATCTTCCTATCCCAGGAGTGCCCTATTGGCCTTCCTGGAACACATAGTCAAGTGATGTTTCTTGGGTTTTACATCATAAACCCATTCTCTCCCATGAGCCCTTTGGCCCTTACCTCAGTACTGTGGCACCACAGTCCTGCCATCTCCATGGCATTTACTATTAACCATCATTTCAGAGCTTTGGGGAGCCATCCCCACAGCACACTGAGGTTATGTTCAGCTAACCTTGCCAGAATACTAACCCTTAGGCATAGGTCACTACTCCACCTTCAATGAGTTCTTCCCTATCTGAATCTCTAGTTCCATTTCCCACCCACCTGCAACCCCTCGAGGTCTATTTCCACACATCTCCTGATTCCTGCTGGTGTCTTATTATGTAGGTACCGATTATTTCTGTTTGTAATTATTCCTTCCGGATATTATAATATATATATATATATATATATATATATATATATATATATATATATATATATATATATATATAGTATGTTCTTATTTGCCCTACTGATGAGATTTGGCCCTGCTAACCAGGGCCAAAAATAACATAAGTGCCCCAGCACAGATATAGATAATTTTAAAATGCATGAAAAAAGTGAGTTATTCTCAAAACCACTCAAGCCAATCATCCTTGTGACTAAAGAGTGAGAGAAGACACTGCTGGAGATGCTAAGGAATGATGGAGGAGAACTTTTAGAGCAGTGGTTCTCAACCTTCCTAGTGCCGCGGCCCTTTAATACAGTTCTTCATGTTGTGGTGACTCCCAACCATGAAATTATTTTCGTTGCTACTTCATAACTGTAATTTTGCTACTGTTAATGAATCATAATGTAAATATTTGTGTTTTCTGATGGTCTTAGGCTCTATAGCAAAACTGCTAGCAGGGTCGCCTAAGACCATTGGAAAACACAGATACATTACGATTTTTAACAGTAGCAAAATTATAGTTATGAAGTAGCAACAAAAATAATTTTATGGTTGGGGGTCCCCACAACATGAGGAGCTGTATTAAAGGTCTGCAGCATCAGAAAGGTTGAGAACCACTACTTTAGAGGAACAGCATCAGCTTGCAAGGCACTTGCTTTAGGTGAAGTCCGTAAGGGCCTCCCTGAGAAGGTGATGTTTGAACTGATACAAGAAAAAGGCAACAAAATAAGCCAAAATGAGATCTGATGTAAGAGTGATCCAGATGGAGACAACTTGAAGAGCAAAACACCAGAACAAAAGTGTGGCCAGAGAATTAAATGGGACTGCGGGAGCTGAGAAGTGTGTGTGGAGATGTCTGTGAGAAAGAATGGTAGGAAGTGAGATCAGAGAACTCCCTAATCCTCAAAAGCCCTTTATGGGGCATGATCTATCATTTTCTTCAGCGTAGCATTTAAGGAAATTTGCAACAATTTAAAAAGCTTGCAAAAGCAGACTCCCCTAAGGATAATATTTAAACTACATAGAGCTATTTATAAAATATGTGTTCTTAACAGTTATACTGTAGTAGTGAGCAAGGAAATAGCAAAGCAGCATAGTTTTGCATAAACCCATGGGTCTGTGGACCCTGAGAGGAAAGATTCAATTGATGTGAACCCTAAGAAGCAATTTATCAGCTGAGATGGACACTCCATGGTCCATAGAGGACCCACGTGTTATGAATAATAAGAGCCTGATGGCCACTTGCTGACAGGGCTTCTCATGCACCCACACCTGGGAGGACCTCACGCTGGACTGCAGGCTTCTCCACTGTGCCCCATTCTTACACCATCTGACCCAACCGCTGCAGGGAAACCCTGGGGTCATCTTTCTACCCAAAACTGAGACCTGCCTGTTGAATTAGAACTATATAATTTGGGTACATCATTTAGATAAAACAGACTGAATTGAGAACCTGGGCGGAACTTTTGCTGTAAAATGTGGCCACACCTTTGTCTCAGTGAACACAATTTAGGTTGCTAACTGATCCTGTATCCCAGGTTGCACCTTTGTTTATAGAGATGTTTCTCCTTTCTACATTTTCCTCCTCCATCTATTGCTCACCACTCAATAAATGCACCCATCAGGGCTTAGTTCTCAAGCTCCTGTTTATAAATGCACCACATGAAACAAACATGTTGGCTCAGACATATACACAAGCTCCCCAGCACATATAAAGATAATTTTAAAATGCATGAAAAAAGTGAGTTATTCTGGAAAACCACTCAAGCCAACCACCCTGGTAGCTAAAGAGTGAGAGAAGCCACTGCTTTTGTTGGCTATGGGTGACCCAGTTCCTCTCACTTATGAGTCTTATGGCTGACTCATTTGCATATCGCTTCCATTGGCCATGTCATGTTTCAGTGAAAAAAGGTACTTCATTGGTCTTGTTTAACTTAAAAAACTATTTCCTCAGCAATGACTAAGAGTTTAATTTTTTAATTATTGAAAATAAAATTTTCTGGATTCTAGTTGGTATTCAAAGTAAAGAACAATCTCTGTTATTCAACTTAAAATAAATTCTGTCTCAGTCACATGCTGAGTGATGCTGTCACTGAATTCTACTGAGTTTCAGGCTCAGCTTGGGCATTTGTGAAACAAATACTAATACTAATACTAATACTAATATCAGTTCATTGTGAAAATGAAGCAAAATGAAAATAACCAATGCATGGCCCAAACAAGTAATCTAAGACAGAATAAATGTAACAATCTAACATTTGTTTAATAAAACAAAACCATTTATCTAGTGTCTGTGATATGTAGACATTGCTTTAATTTTTGGTATATATTAACTTATTCAACTGCCACAATATTTTCCCTAAATACAGTTATTATCTTTTTATACAGCTAATGATCTGCCCAACAAGCTGAGAGAATTTGCCCCAAACCCACATGTCATTAGCCAGGCTCTGTTCTCAGCACTAAGGGTTCCTCATTCAGTCCTTATGCACCCTATGTGGGACATAAGGTACGGCTAGCATTTCGTGGAGGAAGAGAAGAGGTTCAGAAAAACCAGGTAAGAAGTAAGCAGTCCTGATGGTTACAATAGGGAAGCAGACTCGGCCATTGTGCCCTCTGCCCTGGGTGACACTGAGCCTAAATAAGTTAAATAAGCAAAGAAAACTCTCTTTCTTAAAAATAAATTTCTGATGAAACACCATTGTTTGTAATGTAACGTAGTTCTCTGATTCCTGAGACCATTGGCAACATTGCGGAGGATCAGAAAAGAAGCAGAAACACCGGCTTCCTCAGTGTGAGGGGGGTGGCCCTGTCACATACCACTGCTCTCAGCCTCATGCTGAGAGGTGAAGCCAGTGCCCATTTGTAAAGCAGAGATAACAGGGGCCTAAATGGTTTTCCACATCTCTACTGAGATATTTATTCATGTGATATAAAAAAAGCTCACTGCATTAAGGTAATTTGATTTAGAAATATTTCCCTTAAAAGAGTTCCAAATAATGTCCCCATATTCTATCTAATGAAGGTGGAAAGGGCCATATTTCCAATTAAATGTTTATAAACACCTCACCCAGAAATTATTTTGCTGAATTTCTAGCAATAAATTTCACTGAAGCTAATATGTGGTTTGAGAACAAAGTGTTTATTTATGGAAAGAGGAATAAAGAATGCATGTAAACATAATTTTAAGCTCCCTGAGAGAGAATCTCTGAGGATAAGAGGTCTTTATTGATCTATGTTTGCGAAAAAAATTGTTTTGCTGAGTATATATTTGTAAAGGTATTTTATCAGCTATTTTATTTTTCAGTTAAACTCTACTGTCTGTCCTTTTACCCTTGCACATCACCCATGATTAAATCTCACTACATTGTGTTTCAACCATGTTTATTTGACTGTCTTATCTGCTAGAGTAGGAGCATCTTGAGGCCAGAGGCTTACCTTTGTGTCCTCAAAGTCTCTCCTAGAGCCTGAGAATGAAGCCAGAGGGTTCCCTCGTGTAGTAAGTTACAATGGCAGAGATCACCGTGCAGGGACCGTGAGCCTGAAGGCGTGTAAAGGGGAGAGGTCAACCAGGAGACATGTGCTCTGCAAACAAAACACTCATTCTACTTTAGAGTTTCTTAGTAATCCTTCTCCTGGTTTCTCTAATCAAGAAGATTTTAAGAAAATTAATGTTCAAAGTTTGCAGTATGAAAACAATACACATCTATTTTCTAAATATAAGGTCATAGCCAAGTATTAAATAAGTTATTTGCCACTCCCTCCCTACCATTTCCCCCCAGAACACTGGTCTCCTTTGCGGGTGTTTCCTCCCCATTAATTGAGTAAAGCTAGTATTGGGTAAGTAAGACCAGACATCCTTCAAAACATGTATGAAACCACTACTAAAAGAATGAGTACATTGTCTAGGGTGTACTGCAGATGGAAAATGATGTTTTAAAGATCCAGGTGATAGTCACATTTGAAACAAGCTCCTTACATGTACTACTGTCACAGTTAAAATTAATGTGTTTAATCATCCGAGCACACACGCTCATGATATTGTGGAGGCTGGGACAAAGCTGGGCAATCTCTTTCTCCTTTTACTGCTGTGACTTTGGCCTCCTGGGGAGTGCTCCACTTGGAAGTATGTGTGCAGAGGATGTCACCTGCAGTCTCCACTTCTGAATGCTTCCCCTGCCACTGCTCCAGCTGGCAGAGATCTGAGCTTATGCCAACGCCTATGGCTTTATCTCAGCTTCCTTTTGCTCTTAAAGAACAAAAAGATCCCTTTCTAGTCTCATATCTCATTTGTACAATTTCTCCCCTGATGCCTTTTTAAGGAACATTCCTATCTCCCATATATCACCCCCTTCTTCCTTGGAAGCCTGTTATCCCACTGGTCTTTGAAAGACATTTCTTTATGGCCCTTAAAACAGAAACAGAGTGGAGTCTTTCCTATTGTGGAGCTAATTTTCTCATGCCTTTCCAACTACAAAATCTTACCATCTGTTGGTTGAGTCACTGACTGGTTGGGCAAAACATGCAATCTTAGTAGACATTTTGGCATTTGGAAATTAGCCTTTGAGTGGCTGGAAAACGAATGAAATATTTTAGGAAGCATGGTAGCTTCTGGCAGGTACCTGCATTGGTGCTGTACTCACTTCTTGAGCTCAAGGGCAAGGTACTGAGCTGAGCCTGCAAGAGAGAAAACAGAGGCTAAGTTTGGTCGGCTCTGCTTTCCAGAAGGTCATAACCAGTTGAAGAAAGACTTGTGCCCAAAATACCACAGTTAACTTCATGTTAAGTGGCTAACTCAGAGTCCACTCAATAAATACTGCAGTGTTTTAGAAATGGAAAATATTAATAAAGTATGAATTAAAAACAAAACAAAACAAAAGCACGTGCCCAGACAGTGTGGCTCAGTGGTTGAGTGTCAACCCATGAACCAGGAAGTCAAGGCTGGATTCCTGATCAGGGCACATACCCAGGTTGTGAGCTTAATCTCTACTAGGTGGCATGCAAGAAGCAATTGATCAGTGATTCTCATCATTGATGTTTCTCTCTCTCCTTCTCCCTTCCTCTTTCTGAAATCAATATATCATATATAATAAAGAGGTGATATGCAAATTGACCCTTATGCCCTCACAAAAGATGGCTGCCCCCAAGTTATTTGCCACTCCCATGTGGTCAAAGATGGCCACCACAAGATGGCCTCCAGGGGAGGGCAATTAGGGGTGACCAGGCTGGCAGGGGAGGGCAGTTGGGAGTGACCAGGCCTGCATGGAAAGGCAGTAAGGGGCAAGCAGGCTGGCAGGGGAGGGCAGTTAAGGGAAACTTGGCCAGCAGGGGAGGGCAGTAGAAGGCAGTAGAGCTGGCAGGATAGCAGTTAGGCATTGATCAGGCTGGCAGGGGAGTGATTAAGGGGTGATGAGGCTGGCAGGCAGAAGCAGTTGGGGCAATCAGGAAGGCAGGCAGGGGAGCAGTTGGGATCCAGCAATCCTGGATTGTGAGAGGGATTTGCAACTCCCAGTTTAGGCCTAATTCCACAGGGGTCCCAAATTGGAGAGGGTGCAGGCTGAAATTTTGTGCCCCAGGCTCTAATATATATATATATATATATATATATATATATATATATATATATATATATGCAAATATATATATATATATATCCTATCTAATAAAAGAGTAATATGTAAATTGACAGTACCTCTGCTATGCCCACAGCCATGCCCACCAGCCAATCAGGAGCAAGTATGCAAATTAACCTAACCAAGATGGCTATGGCCACAGAGAGAGCAGGAGGGTTGGGTTGCCCTGGTAATGGAGGAAGCCAAGCTTTCCACACACTCTGGCCAGCCTAGGGCTCCACTCAAGGCTACAAAGTTTCAATTATAGAATATAAATAAATTCCAGATACCAGGGCCTCTGCTTAGAACATTAAGGGGGCATGCCCAGCCTGCAAACCACTATAGGCCCCTTGCCCAGGCCACACCACACCCCAAGGAAACCCCCACACTGATCCTTTCAATTGATATTGTATTTTGTTTTAATTTATTATTAACTCTGAATTCCTGTAGTCTCAAAGATTGTTTTATCCTTCAAAAAGTGGCCAATTGAAAGACATTCCAGGGAGAGAACAAATATCAGATAGACAAGGGTAATGATAGCTATCTCTGACATCACACATTCTCTTCTTCTACTTTTGACTAGATGCTTTGATGAATATTGGTTCTTGTTGATATCACCATGGTTTCCTGAGGAATTTAGCAGTGAGGAGGTGTTAGTGCAATTCCTAGCACATGGTAGGTGGTATCCTATAAATGTTTCTTAAACTGAATAGTTTCCTGAAATTAAAAAAATAATAAAAATATATTGTCAATTGTCTTTAAAAATCATTGAGCATACAATTTAATTTTATAATGCTAACTTCTTTTCCATATGATTGGCCAGGAGGCTTGTTCTAAGAGCCTTCATATTTACCTCCTGTATACAAGACAGAAATATGATTACCAACTATCATTAAACTGTCATATTCCAGGCCTAATATCTTTTTCTCGATCCTAATTTTTACCTCCTGAACAAAGAGTCTTTGTTTGCTCTCCTGGGTGATGGAGTCAATCACTCCAATAAACACTCTTTAAAGTTTATCATAGAACATCTTGAAAAAAAAAGTAGATTTTTTGAGAGACAAAGCATTAGTTTCCTACTCCTTGCTCAGAAATCTAGGTAAAATCTGCTGAGTGGGTTCTGCTGTAGGACAAACTCATGGTAATAATTAATGCCAAATATTAAGGAACCAATATTTATAAGATAGGCTCAATAAAAACATATTTTAATGGAGACTGAACACTTTAAATTCAATATAGCCAATACCTAGAGGATCTCAAGTATGAGTGGCAAGAGAAGAAGCAAACCATAATTCACAATATCCAAGAGTTTTCTGGCTTTGCAGATTTCAGATAGCTAACTCTAAGGTTTGCTATCATTTATGGTTGGGCAACTCAGGATAAGGATAGCAAAGAGGCATTAGATCTTACTTTATGCTGAAAGTGAAAACATATAACTTCCTGAACATTCAAAAATGTACATAATGCTAATCATCCATATATCACTTATTGTGGTGAGATGAAATAAATGCACATTGGAAAGGTACATTCGGAAGTGCACCATTGAAATATTAGCCACTGTGGTAATCATCGGTGGCCTCTTGTCCTTACCTGCCTCTCACCTGAGGCACCCATAGTGCGTATCTAAAGGCAGAGCTAAATTCTTGCACAAGGGATGACTCCTAATTGCTGTTTACAGTTGAATTCCAGATCCAAATATAAACATCTGCAGACCATTTCCACCTGAATGATACTTCACCCTTTAAGCCAAAATGATCTCAAGAAAATTCCTATTGTCTTCCATTAAAATTGTATCATTTTCTGATGTTATTATTGGTGCCACCAGTTGCTAAACCAAAAAACAGGGAGGCAAACTTGTCCTAAACAACTAATCTAATTGATTTTCCTTATCAGTTGTTGCATTATCTCCTTGCTGCTATACCTATTCCAGCCCATAGGCTGTTGGGCCACCTCATTGGTTTCCCAAGTTTTTATCCAAGTCATAGTACACATTCTTTGGTACCTCCATTCTAGAGGTACCAGAAAATGTGTACCTCATTTGATTTATTTTCCAAATAAAAAACATATTACAGCCAGGAACACAAAATCAATTGTGATGACAGCAGGATGCTTATCACTTCCTTCACTTGCTGGTAAGTTGTTGGGAACTTGGGTGTTGCAATGGTTTTTTCCTCTGGAATTATATTCCATGACCTTCTCTTTGCTGTGCTCTCTTTGTCCCTCACCCCTTACTCTCAGATGGTGTCTGGGAGTGTCCATCCTAAGTCACTCCCTCGGGGCAAGTGCATTCTATCTTGTTTACTGAAATGGAAATTGCTACTCCCCACCATTAATCCCAAGTCATCTTCAGTGAGAGCATTTGTCATTACAATCACCTTAACATTACCTATTTAAAACCAGTCAGGTCATCACATTATTTAAAGGAGTAAAATTCATGCTGTAGCTAAAATAAACATTTTTAAAAAGTCAATTACCTTAATGAGTTGCAGGTGGAGGTATAAAAAAGGTGTTTGAAAGGACATGCCAAGGGGAAGTGGGTGCTGGAAACCAAAGGAATGCAGCTTAACTCATGCAGCAGAGAAAGCAAATGTGTGTGAATCTCTGAAGCAGAACAGACAGCTGTCCTCCCGGGCACTGTTTGAATCTTCAGTGAAAAGATATGGGAAGAGTGGGGTAGTACACATACTAGGAACTTGAACTTAGCATTGAAATCTGTATCATGGGAGGAAATGGAACTCCTGGGGGAGAAAAGAAAGTAGTGAAACAAAAGATGTAGATGTAATGGAGGCTGTGGTGACATCAGTCAACTGCTATGGGTGCATCTGCCAGGTCATTTTAAAGTCAAATCTATCCAGGCTGAGTCTCTCTCTCTCTCAGACATTTCCTGGATAACATCTCAATCACTCAAGGCATAGGACCTGCAATAATTTATATGATAAGGTTTAACTAGCTAACATTTATATAGACAGGAAGGAGTGGGGTTCCAGGCAGATGTAAACATTTCCAGCCTGAGCAGTTGGGAGATCAAAGGCAACTCCAAATAGCAAGATAAGTGGGAGAGGAAGTGAGAGCACCACCTGGGCTTTAGACTTTGAAACTAACACGATGTAACAGAATGACCAATGAGGAAAGCACAGGGGTCCTAAATTAAAATGAGGGTCCAATTAGAAAGGGTCAGGTACAAACAAAGAACTGCAGCCTTTATAACCAACAGATTTCAGATTTTATAGATTCAGATTATTTAGATATTTTTCCCATTAGAGAGAGAGAATGCAGATTTTCCCCATTTGGGAGCCCCTTCCCTAGGGGTCCCGTTTGATGACACCATTGCCTAGATGCAGTTTGTATATGCTTCCAATAAATGTCTACATATCTATTACATATCTGTTAGTCCATGAGTTTATTCTTCAAACTTCCTGAGGACAAGGACCCACAAAAGAATCTATACCTGAACCCCATGTTTCAGTAAGAAGAGCTATTACTTTCATTGTTGTTGTTTTTTTCCTTATCTTGACCCAAATTTTCCCTATAGATATTACAAACCAATTTACAAACTATTCTCTACTTTTCAGGAAAATCATAAAAAGCAACAAATTAAAAAAAAAATGGAATTTAAGAAGGACCATACTCATCAAAGAGGAGTACATGTGCATGCACCAAAGCATATCCAGATGTGGCAAAGGGCACAGTAAAATTCCCAAAGTAATTATCTCCTGGGAATAAAACTTTGTGTTAAGAATTCTTTAATTTTGAATTCTAGAATGGTTTTGCAAGTCACGTACCATCTAATGTAATAGAATTTTCATGTTGACAAATTTCATGGATTTTGTTAAGCTTGGAAGAGCAGAACACCTGTATGTGCAATAAATGATTAGAAAATAATATCTATGGTCTTTTCTGTTGTAATTACTTTCCTGAGTGCAATTAATTTTTATTAAAAATCAATACATTGAGAAAACCAAGATGGCAGCATAGGTAAACACCAGCACTCATTGCCTCTCACAATCACCTCGGTATTACAACTAACATACATTATTTAAAATCACCTGAAATCTGGCTGAATGGAAGTCCTACAACTAGAAACTTAAAGAAGAAAGCACATTGAGAATGGTAGGAGGAGTAGAGGCACAGAAAGAGTTGGTCCAACATCCACATGTAGCTTATTTTTCAATCAGGAGGAATACCTTGGTTATGGAGTCCTCCCGTTTGAAGCAATGGATACCATTCCCACACCAGACCCTCAGCCCAGGGTTTCAGAGCCGGGAGAAGTCCCCATAATTTCAATCTATAAAAAAAAAAATAGTTGGGATTGTGGCTGAGTAACACAGAGGCTGCTAGAGACTCAGAGAGTTCCTCTTAAAGGGCCAGCTCATGAAATTACATGATCCCACTTCCTCTGAGTTCCAGAGCTGGGTGATGGCCTTGGGAGATCCAGAAGAAAATAATATTGGATTATCTAGCATCAGGGAATTCAGGGGTGGCTTTCTCCAAATGTGGGTTGCTCACAGGGGTCATTGTTCCTATACTGGTGCCTCCCTGGTCTCAGAGCTGTCTGGCAGCCATATCTGAGTTTCCATCAGTGTGGCCCACACTGTTTGCTCAATCGTAATAATTCACTGACACTCTGCCCTACCTAATTTGCAGCCCCAGCCAATCTATTTGCAGAGGCTTTTCCATATGAGTGGCCTGTCCTGGCTCAGGCTTCAGATTTTACAAACATCTCTCAATCAAGGAGCATGCCCAAAACCTATCCAAAAAGACCAAATACCTGGCACTAACACCAGCCTGCCTCGCTTCGCAGCTGGACCTGGATTGGGTAGTTTCAAGCCCAATGTAAGTAGCAGCCGTCTGCAGATTTCTCTGTAGTTCTAGCCAGGGAGTGGCTGACTTTGCACCTTCTGGGAGGCCCCAAAGCCAGTGAAACTGGTGGACAGCTTCAGACTATAGCAGGTTACAACTTTATACATATACAAATGACACATTAAAAGGGAAGACTCTGCGAGTCCCAAAGCCCCAATGAAGCAATTCCTGCTCCATAGTGTTGTCTCCTTCACAACACCACTTCGATTGCAGTCGCACCTGGTCCTTACAGTCAATTGTCCTGGAGATAAATTTATTCCAGTGACACCAACAGCCATCAAGGCTCAACTACAACAAGACTGTGTACACAGCCCACATAGGGCTGCACCTAGAGTGCCCAGCTCAGGTGATTGGGGAGGCTGAGTCACTGGGCCCTACAGAACACTTATTACACAAGGCCACTCTACCAATCCCAAGTGATATAGCAGCTCTACCTTATACATAGAAACAAATAGATAGAAGGATCCAAAATGTGGAGACAAAGAAACATCTCACAAATGAAAGAAATGGAAGCAAGCAAACTAGAAAGAGTTCAAAACAATGGTTATAAGGTTACTCAAGTATCTTAATGAGAGCCTCAAGAGACTTAGTGAGAGCTTTAAGGGACTTAGTGAGAATTTCAAGAGTCTTAGTGATATGGTCAAAGACATAAAAAAGGACCACTCAGAAATTAAGCATACACTAACTGAATTTTTTTAAAAATAATAATAATTTATAGGAATCTTACATTGGAGTAGAAGACTATGAGAAACAAATCAGCAATTTGGAATATGAGGAAGCAAAAAACCCCCAAACAGAAGAGCAAAAAGAAAAAAGAAGAGGAAAATAAGACAAAGTAAGAAGAAGAAGAAGAAGAAGAAGAAGAAGAAGAAGAAGAAGAAGAAGTAGAAATGAAAATGCTAAACATTAAATGCCAATAAATACAATAATTATATCTAAAACTCAAAATAAAGGAACAAGAAATCTAATAAACAAAATAAACTGATGAATAAAGTAGAATCAGAGGCATGAAAGCATGGAACAGACTAACAAATCTCAGAGAGAAGGTGTTAAGGGGTGGCAGGGAGAGATTAACCAAGGATCTTATATGTATACATCATTACCTATGAACATAGACAAAAGGGCGGCAAAGGTTTTGGGCAGCTTGGGAACTGGGTGAAGGAGAGCACTGCGGGAGGGAGGATTATAATAATCTCAACAATAAAGATTTTTAAATGAATACTTTATTAAATAAATTGAAATATGTCAAATATCCTATCTAATAAAAGAGTCATTTGCAAATTAACCATCACACCCACCAGCCAATCAGAAATGAGTATGCAAATTAACCCAACCAAGATCGCTACAGCCAGAGAGCTAGCAGGAAGCTTAGCTTTCCCAGGAAATGGAGGAAGCCAAACTTTCTGCACAGCCTGGCTGGCCCAGGCCCCACTCAAGACTATAAAATTTCAATTATAGAAGATAAATAAATCCCAGATATAAGAGCCTTTGCTTGGGTCACCAGGGGGCATGGCTGGCCTGCAAACTACCACAGACCCCTCACCCAGGCTGCCCCATGCCCCAAGGGAATCCCCACCCTGATCCGGAACACCCTCAGGCAAACCAGCCAGCTCCCACCCATATACCAGGCCTCTATCCTATCTAATAAAAGAGTAATATGCAAATTGACCATCACTCCAACACACAGAATGGCTGACCCATATGATCAAAGATGACTGCTCCAATGTGGACTCAAGATGGCTTCCACAAGATGGCCAGCAAGGGAGGGCAGTTGGGAGGGACCAGGCCTGGAAGGGACGACAGTTGTGGGTGATCAGGCCAGCAGGGGAGGGTAGTTGGGAGGGACCAGGCCTGCAAGGGAGGGCAGTTAGGAGTTATCAAGCCTACAGGGGAGGGCAGTTAGGAGTGATCAGGTCAGCAGAGGAGGGAAATTGGGCATGACTGGGCCTGCAGGGAAGGGCAGTTGGGAAAGACACAGGCCTGAAGAGGAGAGCAGTTGGGAGGGATCAGGCCTGCAGGGGAGAGCAGTTAGGGGTGACCAGGATGGCAGGGGAGCAGTTAGGCATCAATCAGGCTGTCAGGGGAGTGGTTAAGGCGTGATCAGGCTGGCAGGCAGAAGTGGTTAGGGGCAATCAGGAAGACAGGCAAGCAGTTGGGAGCAGCTGACCTGGATTGTGAGAGGGGTCCCAGATTGGAAAGGGTGCAGGCTGGGCTGAGAGACATACACCTCTGTGCAAGAATTTTGTGCAGTGGGCCTCTAGTATATTTATAATAGAATAAAAATCTTAATATAGTAATTCAAGTGTTTTTCAAAATACTTTAGGTTTTATCCTGAGACCCCTTGAATAATGAATAGAAAAGTTAGAGAAACATGGAAGTGGTCCATCCCTGATTCCCCAAGATCAGTACAATGTTACAAAGCCAAATCTCCTACTACAATAAAATTTATTTATTTTTATTACAAAAACATGCATTTCAATTACATACAGTTTGGAAAATGCAGTAAAAATCAGAGTTAAGATCATATTGCAAATAAAATTTTACACCCTGCTTTTTCTATTTACGAGTATCTTATGAGCATTTTCAAATGTATCTAAAAATTCTTACTAAATAGACTCAATAGTGGCTGCAATTATTCTGTTAGAAGTTTGCTCATTATAATTTATTTAATCATTTATCTTAAAGTTGAGAATTTAACTTGTTTCAAGATATTCTATATTTTAAATGTCCTATATAATAAAGAGGTAATATGCAAATTGACCATCACCCCAACACACAAGATAGCTGCCCCCATGTGGTCAAAGATGGCTGCCTCCATGTGGACACCAGATGGCTGCCACAAGATGGCCGGCAAGGGAGGGCAGTTGTGGGTGATCAGGACAGCAGGGGAGGGCAGTTGGGGTAAACCAAGCCTGCAGGGGAGAACAGGAATTAACCATCCTGGCAGGGGAGGGCAGTTAGGGGTGACTAGGCTGGCAAGAGAGAGAAGTTAGGGATGACCAGGCCAGCAGGGTAGGGCAGTTAGGGGTAATCAAGCTGTCAGGGAAGCAGTTAGGGGGTAATCAGGCTGGCAGGCAGTTGAGCAGTTGGGAGCCAACAGTCCTAGGTTGTGAGAGGGATGTCTGACTGACTGTTTAGGCTTGATCCCAGTGGGGGATCCCAGATTGGAGAGGGTTCAGGCTGGGCTGAGGGGACCCCCCACCCCCGCACAAATTTCATTCACTGGGCCTTTAGTTGATTGATAACCATTTTTGATTAAAACTTGTTATTTTATATTGTAGGTTAGGATAGATTCCTAGAAAAACAACAACAACAACAACACACACACACACACACACATGCACACCAAATGCACAAAGGAAAACAGAAACAAGCAATCTACTTACTTGTTAATAGTCAAGTGTTTCCATGGGTTTCCCATTGGTACAAATAGGTATTCCTATATAAACCACCCCTGTAGATCAATCAGGTCCATTAGGAGTCCCCATAGAGGGCGATGTTCAGACAACTGCACAGCATCATGTTGCCTGGCAGAGCAGCTTTAGTCAGAGGCACCAACAGTCTCCTGGGGGAATCTGTCACCTGCAAGCTTCTTGGTTGGCATCCATAAGGCCACTCATAGGTCTGGTGATTCACTGGATGGCCTCACTGAACTCCCTGGCAGCTGTCATCCCACAGTTATAGTTTAGTACAGTGCAGGATGCAGATGTAAATCAGCCACAGTGGGAGACACCTCATATCGACAGAGTCTGAGTTGAGAGTTTTGTCTCTGACCAATGGAAATGAGGCAGCATTATTTCTGACAAGAAGACTCACATGGGCCACTTTGCAAAGGCTCAAAGTAAGCCGAATATGTTGTCTTCAGATACCTCCTAGAGATAGTGGCCAGCTTTTGAGAATGAATATAATTTGGGCAAAGGAGATAATGCAGTAAAATGCACTAGCCCTGAAAATCCTCATGGGGTGTGAAGGTCACGGATGAGGGCAATGAATCCAGTCAGAATGTAACGAACTAGAATGCTCTGAATACAAAGTGGACAATCATGAAAAATTAGTCAGGTACAGATGTAAATGTTGAAACAAAAATAGTTTGAAAAGCAAATTCATGTCTACATACCTACCCACAAACAAACAAAAATCGCAGGGAACAGGTAACATTTATTTACTATGTAATAATATGTCAGGTGCAGTAATAAGCTTAATGTATTTATTAGCTTAATATTTCTCAGACAAACAGTCACAAAGAAACTTTTTTAAACTGTTAATCAAATTCAATTGACTAATAATTGAACTGGTCATTGTTAGATGTGAGCAGAGCAAGGACAATGGGTCAGGTACAGAAACTCACCAGGGCAGAATCCCCCCAATGCCTAGCAAGGGGCAAAACTGGGAAAACAAGAAGCCAGAGTAACCTATCCTTCCCTAGCATATCACTGGTCAGGATTTGGACCCCTGATCTTTCATATCGCTGGTCAGGGGGTACAGATCCCCTGACCTTTCCCTCCCTAAAGATAACATCTAGGCCTCAGTTGTATTTCATCTCCAGGCCCAGAAAAGCAGCAAAACCAGACAAGTGACACTGTGGTTGTTTCAAGGCCAGCAGCATTGATTGGCTAATGACCTCCTGCCCTGGCACCGACTAGTCAGTGGACCAACACCTCAAAGGAGCACACCTGGAAATTTGCTGAAGATTCTATTAAGACCCTCCCCTGAGACCTTCCATAAGATTTCCACCTGCAAGAAAGAGATAAATACACTCAGGACAAAAGACCCAGTACATGCTTTCTCTCCAAGTAGCATGTCCATGCCATTGCCTCCCCCTCTCTCCCACAGGCATGTATCCTCCAACCTCTAAAGGACCCATGATATTTGAAACCGGGGAAGCAATGGGCAGTGGCAGTTCATCCCAAGTTAACACCCTGAACTTGCCTCAAGGCCCCCTTTTCTCTGACTGCTCAGTGAGCCACAGCAGCCCGACCTAGGCTCACCTGTTGCTTCTCCTAAGTACACTTTTGCTGCCTTGGCTCATTGGTAAGCCCTTCCCTTTGGATAGCACCATCATCCACCCCCTTTTCCTTAAATAATTTCAATTTTTCTTTACTCACCATCTGAGATGGCTATTTATCCTGCCAACTTTAACCTTTCAGGCATGACTAATGCAATGTTCACCGGCATGCAACTCAGCATTCAACAAGACATACAGACTGACCATGGCAAACTTAGATGTCATGACAATGCACAATTACTATAAAATGTTTAACTCTTCCTCTTAATTTCCCACCTTTTCTGAACCAGTAACTAACAGTGTTCCACAGACAAAGCCCCTCCACAGACATGTAATCTGTGCAGTCTGTTACTGCCTGGGAGAGGTCCTCCATCCCACCTGTCCCTTAAGGGAGTGAAATATTTTGTAATCCAAAAAAAAAAAAAAAAAAAAAAGAATTTACTGAGACTCACATGGAGGGGGAACCAGTGATTTTTATGTGTGGAATGAAATCCCCGAGGCTTCAAGGCCCTCTCCCTCGCTGACCCACCGAGGAGGAAGCCCCATGGCTGCAATCGGAGCCAGTGCCCAGAGCTTCCATTCCATGTGAGGGCACAGTCCAACCCAGCATCAGGCTCCCTCAGCTTATGTTTTGTGCTGCAGCCCACCAGTCCATTCCATGTGGGCTTTGCATGGTTGTGGGCCATACAGGCAAATGCAAGCACCAAGAATCAAGAGCAACAAGAGTGTGAACTCCTTTGCTTGAGGGACTATGTATTTCCACACTTTAATGGGCTTACAATGGCCCCACCCATCCTGGATAATGATCTCTGTCACTAGGTTTGGCTGACAGGCATGCATCCCTATCACCCCAACTTCACTTGACATGATCTATAGGGAATGGGCCTATAGCTCCCTGGGAGTGCGATAGGCAGCTTCCTGGTGAAGCTGCCCAAATGATATGCCTAGACTGTCTGGCCTTCCCTCACTCCTTCCTATTATTAATAACCAGCTAATTATAATGGTATCAGTTTCATAGGACACATGCTCCAAAGGGTCTAACACTTCGTTTGCTGCTCTGCAATCACCAGCTTGAAATTCTTGATAATTGCTGAACAGGGAGCTCCTCGTTTTCATATTGCACTGGGCCCTGCAAGCTATGTAGCTATTCTTATGCTCAGACCACACACTGAGCAGCATTGTGTTAAAACAATGAGTTCTCACAAACATCTTAGGAGTTAGGTACTACCCATGTTTTGTTTTCAGAGGAGGAATTTCAGGCTCAGGGTGGTTGAGGTAACTGTACTGGTGAGGGATCAGACATATCTGAAGTCCTGAAAATATGGAAAGTGAGAGACATCCTGCCTCTTAACCACAGGCAAAGTAAAGGAAATAATGTCAAAATTATGAACAATCCAGTGATTCCAAAACAAGGGAAGAAAAAGGGGGATCCTTCAACAGAAAAAAGGGATGTTCCATTCAAACCAGCAGAATAACCTTACAAATTGTGAAGATACTACAGGGTGGGCACTGGGGCTCCACTATTCTACAACGTGGCAATGATTACAAGAAATGCCACTTGATGGAGCTTTGTCATATTTAAAGTGCCAGCAGCTGAAATGTCTGTCTGGAATGCAATATGCTAGACATCTGTGTGGTCCGGAAGCTTTCTTTCAGCCACCCTGGCATCAGGGCTTGTTTAGTGACTGGGTCTCAATGAATTAGATGCATGGGCCACTGCATCAGACCTGGAGCTAGAGAAACACAGGAGCAGCTCCAGGGAAGAATTCTCCGGTGGCTGAGGATGGAGGCAGCCTATCTAGTCTTTGGGCTCAGTAGCAGGGGCTGAGCCATGTCCAGGGCAGAAGTCTTGGTTATGACTTTGGTGGCCTGAATTCGGTGCTGAGTGTGGTGGTGTCCCTCACTCACACAGTGCTGAGGTGGGTGTGTTCACTCTGCTTGTGTGCCCTCTTGGCCCTGTCCATTTACAAGCCAGGATTTTCACCCCTCACTATTCTGTCACGACTTGACATCTGTTCGAAAATTTCCACCTTTGCTCATACCAGCCCCAATCTGTGTCTGACTGCTAACAGGAGCCTCACTAAGGGAAAGGCTGAATGCAGAGTAACATAAATCTTGACATTTCAAAGCAAACGACATCCCTAGAAGACAGAGATACTCTGGCTTGTACGTGAACAGAAGTAAGAGTTCCAGATATACCATAAAACGATGGAATTAGGATGAGGTTAATTATTCATTTTAAAATTAAATATTAAAAAATCAAGATTAATAACAATTTTACATTTATGGAATACATTTCCTACTTGAAGAATGTCCAAAATCCCATTTGAATTTATAAGCCAAGGTAATATATAGAACATAAAATTATTAATTAGAACATGAAATTTATAAAATATATACATCTTTAATTAGAACATGAAATTTATGAAATATATACATCTTTAACCAGCAAGTCAGAAAGATTCACTGAAGCTTAATTAGCACCCATCATTATCAGTTTCAGACAGGCATTAGTCATGGGGTAGGTTGGGTCTTTCTACTAATGTCTTTGAGGTGTGCAGCGATAGCCCCTGGTCCCAGGTTCTGGGATATCTCTGTCAAGCTGTTTGCCCTCTTCTGACATCTGTTCCTAGCCCAGCAAGACCTCTGTCAACTACTGTCTCAATAGTTGGGATATGGGATATGGAGCTGAGGTAGGGGTGTAGCCATGTGCTGTAATAATGGCTCACAAATCCAGAGGGGAGGAAGCTTGGATAATGGACAACAATGTCACACATGTACTTCTATTGTGTAGAACAGGGACAGATTCTGTGTGCCAAGTCCATGGGACAATGTAGCCATATTAGCAGGCATGACTGAGAATTTTCTGGTGACCTTTCCCTTACCCGGAAATAAACACAGACTATAACAAGAGCTTCCACCTATCCCATGCTTATAAAGTGCACATAGGATTTCCATTTATTCATAACCTCAACAATTAGGTATTGTATCAAATTAGTCAGGTGGGGCAGGAGCGTGATGGCTAGTATAAGTGAAACCAAGACAAGAGGATATGCAGATGGTGTGGACCAGGTCAAGGCAGCCCTTGAGTGAGGCTGAAGCTTCATTAGGCCCTGGGTCTAGCCTCAAAAATGCTTATTCCTGGCATGAAGGAACACACAGAAGAGGAGCAGTGATTTGGGGACCTAGCAAAGGCTTACAACTTGGAAGGGGACTTCCCAGCAGGAGTTAAGGCCATAGAGAAAGGTAACCACTGCCATGACTCCACAGAAAGGCAGGAGGGAGCAGACAATACTACTGAATGTCCATTTTCTCCTCCCTGATTACTCTTCATGGCCTCCAAGGGTATGGGTTCCAAAGGTGAGCCTTCTGGAACCCAGAACAGAGCAGGAAAGGTGTAAATATGGGAGGAGGATGGGAAAGCAAACAACAACCAAACAGCATTCCTTTTACATAAGTGAAACCTGATGTTCATCACATAGCTCTCTAGTAGCATAGCAGGAACTTAGGTTGAAATCATAGATTTTCCCCCTTATCCACTGGGCCTCTGCCTCTATACAGAACTCCCAAGGTTGCTCAGATGTTCTTATTCAACATTCTTTTTTTGTTTGTCTATTATTTTTATTTTCCAATTATAGCTAATAAACAATATTATATTAGTTCCAGGTGTATCCAGAGATTATACATCATATAACTTACTTAAGTGATCATCCTGATAATTCTAATATCCATACATAGTTTTTACAATATTATTGACTATACTAGAGATCCAGTACATGAAATTATGCATGGTGGGGCAGGGTGTTCTTCAGCCCAGCCTGCACCCTCTCCAGGTGCAGACATGACTTAGAATTCTCCAATCTGAGACATCCTTCTCACAATCCAGGACTTCTGGCTCCCAACCACTTGCCTGCCTGTCTGCCTGATTGCCCCTAACCACTTCTGCCTGCCAGCCTTATCACCCCCTAACCACTCCCCTGCCAGCCTGATTGATTCCTAACTGCTCCCCTGTCGGCCTGATTGTCCCTAACTGCCCTCCCCTTCAGGCCTGATCATCCCTAACTGCCCTCCTGCAGGCCTGGTTCACCCCAACTTCCCTTTCCTGCAGGACTAGGCCATCCCCCACTATCCTCCCCTGCAGGCCTGGTCACCCACAACTTCCCCCCTGCAGACCTGATTCCCCCACTATCTTTACTGGCAGGCCTAGTCACCCTCAATTGCCCTCCTCTGCCAGTTTGATTGCCCCCAACTCCCTCTGCCAGTCTGATTGCCCCCAACTGTCCTTCCTTACAGGCCTGATCACCCCCAACTGCCCTCCATTGCAGGCCTGGTTCTTCCCAACTGTCCTCCCCTGCTAGCCTAATAGAGCATAACTTCCTTCCCCTGCGGTTATCTTGTGGTGGCCATCTTGTGTCCACATGGGGGTGGCCATCTTGTGTGTTGGAGTGATGGTCAATTTGCATATTAATCCTTTATTAGACAGGATTCTCTATCCTGTATTTTGTAACCACATTACTTTTCTGCAATTATGAATTTGTACTTTATATTCCCTTCATCTTTTTTACCTATCCCACCAACTTACCTCCCATTTGGCAATCCTCCAATGTTCTCTGAATTTATGAATCTGTTTCTGTTGTTTATTATTTACTTTGTTTTTGAGATTCAGTTGATAGCAATGTATTTATTACTATTTTATTATTTATACATTTTATATTTGTTTGTAGTTCTTAAAGAACATCTTTTAGTATATGCAATATTCATTTTGTGATGATAAACTCCTTTAACTTTTTCTTGTCTGGGAAGTGCTTTATCTGTACTTTGATTCTAAATGATAGCTTGGGTAGAGTAATCTTGATTGTAGGTACTTGTTTGTCATCACTTTGAATATTTTCTAGACAACCCTTTCTGGCCTGCAAAGTTTCTGCTGAGAAATGAGCTGATGTCTTATGGGAGCTCCTTTAGATATAACTATCTGCTTTTTTCTTGCTGCTTTTAAAATTCTCTCTTTGTTTTTAACCTTTAGCATTTTAATAATGATGTTTCTTGATATGGGCCTCATTGAGTTCCTCTTGTTTGGAACTCTGTGCCTCTTGGCCTTATATATCTATTTCCTAAACTAGGTCAAGGAAGTTTTCCTTGATTATTTTTTCATATGGGTTTTCAATTCCTTGCCATCTCCTCTCCTTTTAGTACTATCATGATACAAATATTGGATTCTCTTGAAGTTAAACCAGAGGTTCCTTACACTCTCCTCTTTTTTTATTTTATTTTTTTGGATTCTATTTTTCTTTTGCTATTCTGTTTGGGTGTTTTCTGATTCCTTATCTTATAAGTCTCTGATTTGATACTCTGCTCTATCTGCTCCACTGCTAATTCCCTATACCTGTGGTCAGCAAACTGCAGCTCAAGAGCTTCATGTGGCTCTTTGGCCCCTTGAGTGTGGCTCTTCCACAAAATTCCACAGCCTAGGTGAGTCTATTTTGAAGAAGTGGTGTAAGAAGAAGTTTAAGTTTAAAAAATTTGACTCTCAAAAGAAATTTCAATCATTGTACTGTTGGTATTTGGCTCTGTTGACTAATGAGTTTGCAGACCACTGTCCTATACTGTATTTTTCATTTCAGTTTTATTCTTTTATTCTGACTGATTCTTTTTTATATTTTCTATTTCCATTTTCAGGATTATTTCCATCTCCTTGTTAAAATTCACACTAAGTTAATCTACTAAGTTAACTGAGTATCCTTATAACCAGTGTTTTAAACTTTGTACCTGGTAGATTGTTTGTCTTCATTTTTTTCAGTGTTTTTTTGTTATGTTTTTTGTTTGTTTGTTTGTTTTGTTTTGTATCTGGGATTTTGTTCTGTTCTTTCATGTAGAGAATGTTTCTTTCTTTTTTTTTATTTTGGCTGCCTCTGTATGTTTGTTTTTATGTGTTAGGTAGGGCTGATGTGTCTCTCAGCTTTGGTAGTAGCTGTCCTTTATGATCCAGTGTCACAGCCTCCCTGGTCACCTAAGTGGGGAACTCTAGGTATCCCCTTATATGGGCTGTGTACATCCTCCTGTTGTAGGTGTGCCTTGATTGCTATTGGCCTATCAATGAGAGGAAACTACCCCCAGTCCATTGGCTACAAGGGCTGGCTGCTACCACTGTGGAGGATCAGCTGTATAGGGGCCAACCCCTAGAGCAGGACTTACTTCAGGAACATTCTGATACCTGCTGAGTCTTCTCCTTAAGTGTGTCACTTATGGAGGATGTTGGGTGTTGCTTCCATATGGTCTGAAGCTTTACACTGGGTGTGCTGGCTCTGGGCCTTCCTGGAGGTACAGGCCAATATCAGCCCCCCTCCTGTGCTCTACCCAATGCCACCCAGCATGAACTACTACTATTGTAGTATAAAGTGATCTGCAGATCGCTGCCTGTGTGCTGGGCTTGTAAGTACCGAGGAGAGGCCAATTTGTGAACCAAGGCTGCTGCCTTTAATGCTGGGAATATCACCACTTACAGAGAAGTACACAACAATAGGAGGCCAGATGCTGCTTGTTTGAGAGGTGATTTTAGGAAACTCTGAACAGTGAGCTAAGACAGGACATTTGTATAGAAATGCCATTAGAAACAGCTTGGATAGGTCTTACTATTAAACGGGGAAGGGTGTTAGAGAATCACAAAGATGGATTTAGCAGTGTTATCTGGGTGGATAGAGACTCAGATATGGTGCACACCTGCCAGCTCTGTAGGGAAGGATTCAGAACCAAAACAATGATCTCTGTCAGCACTTCTGTCTGGGAGAAAACTGCACCCCCTCTCCATACCCCCGCCCCAGCTCTCATCCTGATGTCTCACATTTCAGTTCCTCCTGGGTTCTTTCAAGTTGTTGCCCTGGTGCTGGATCTCAAAGGGAGCGAGTCTAAGCAACTCAGTGCATAAGCCCTTTAAAAGGGCCTCCTGGAACCCAGCAGCCTTCCATCTCACTCAGCCACAATCCCCACTGATTTTTACAGCTAGAAATTATGGGGTCTTCTCTTCCTCCAAAACCCAGGGTTGGGGGGGGCTTGGTGTGAGACTGGGACCCCTCGCTCCTCAGGGAGGACCTCTGCAGTTGAGACATCCCTTTCAATTTTTATCCACCACCTGTGGTTGTGGGACCCGCTCCTTCCTCATCTCTATCCATCCTAGCAGTCTCAGTGTAGGACTTCCATTCAACCAGATTTCAGGCAGTTCTGAATGGTGGTTGTTCTGTAGTTTAGTTGTAATTCTGATGTGGTTATGGGAGTTGGCAAGTACCATGGTTATATACTCTGTCACCTTAACCAGAAGCTCAGCTAAATATTCTTACAGCTAGAAGCAATGAAAAGGAACCTCAGTTTGGGCTTGGGGTCTTAATAATAAACAGGTATAGAATATGTTTGAAGTCTTTTTTTTTCCCTTCTTAAATATATATATATTTGTTGGGGGTGGAGGGCTATAAGTGTGCTTGTGTGATTTTATTTTAAATTAAAAAAACAAAAAACAAAAGAAACACTGTTGATGTCTCATCAAGCTTTGAGTATGTGGTGCCAGGCCATGTTTGCCTATTGCCTCCCAGGCCTGTGAAGCACAGTGACCTCTTCTGTAGCACACAAGCCTTTGATAAATCAAAAAGCCAGCCACAGAGCTCCTGCACTGAATCTCTCTCCATCCTGCTGTGAATCCCTGGTATTCATTCAGGAGTGATTATTCTTTAAAAACAGTTCTTACCTACTTGGTAGCCTTATTTTCACAGCAAGTTAGGAAGCAGTGGAGTGGGCATGGTGGAGGGAACAGGAAGGAGTAAGGCCAGAGGCAGCCACTATGGCAAAGGTGAGAAATGACAGAGTTGGGCTGGCTTCACTGATTGGTGTGAGGTCTCTGAAGACAAGTCCCTTCTTTGGTCTAAGACTGTTTTAATGTCAGTCCCATGGGTGTACTGTGGCTGGAGCATCCTGGTTGGTCAGCATCCCAGAAATGCAAATCACCCACTCCCCCACTCACCACCATCTATTAAGCCTCTGTTATGCATTTGCACTTTAATAGGCATTTTATATGCTTCTTCTTTTAGTCCTCAGTTATGATGCTTAAAAATATTTTCATTGTATATATGAGCAATAAAATAAAGCTCAATGAGATAAAGGAGTAACTCACTCAAGGTCACACAGTTTAAATTTAGAGGAGTCTCATTTCCAACCCCCCTACCTATGCTGACCCTGGTCTGCCTGGCTCAGTGTTTAGCTCAAAGACCTGATCCAGCTGCGGTGAGGTGGAGAAGGACCATGAGGCTTTCCTAGTTGGTGTCAGAAGTTTGTGTTGGGCTTGAGTCTCAATGTTAAAAGCATAAACACGAGCAGTTATGATGTTGTTGTTTCATGGAGTTCCAGTGAGCTGACTCTCCTCATTGTGGATTCTTGTCCTAGGAAGTTTGAAGAATAAAACATGTGGAAGTTTATTGCAAGTGTATATAGACTCCCCTCAGGGAGGGGTTCCCAAATGGGAAAAACCTGCTCGCTCTCTCCCTAATGGGAAAACATCTAAGTCAGTTCCTGAGTTTCTTTGCCCGTGGGTTTATGAAAGCTGGCAGTTCTTTGTCTGAACATGACCCTTCCTAATTGGACCCTTCCTGTTGGACCCTTCCTGCTTTCCTAATTGATCACTCTACTGCAGGGTATAAGTTTCAAAGTTCAAAGCCCACCTGGTGCCCACATTTTCCTCTTCCCTTTGTATTGCAATATTCTTCTACCCTACCCATGGATCCCTTTCCCTGATATTGCTTTCCTGTCTCTAAACTCTTTTCATTGTCGTATTGTTACTGAACAAGAGTTTGCTGCTCAATGCACATAGAGGCATGATAGCAACTTTTGAGAAAAGAAAGGTGTTTTATCTGAGATTTGACTGGCAAGGAGACAGTAGGCCTGGGCACAACTCAGAGCTGCCTCTCCTGATCCAGGATCTGGGGCAGGGTTTAAGGTAGGGGTGTCGAACTCAATCAGAGAAGGGGCCAAAATCTAAAATCCAGCCTAAATCGCGGGCCGAATGGTTTACTGAACAGTCATAAACTGACAATGTCATAAACTGACAGCGGAGTGCAGTGATGACAGTGCGGTGCGGGCCACATTGCAAGGCCTGGCGGGCTGGATTTGGCCTGCGGGCCTTGTGTTTGACACATGTGGTTTAAGGGGTAGCAATTAAGCATTCACAAATGTTGCTGGTATTTCACAAATGTTGCTGGTGTTGCTCTACCCAAGTTCTAAACCTTGGTTCCAGGTCTTGTTAGAGTGCTACAGAAACTGAAGAAGAACAAAGAAATACCAGAGAGATGAGTTACATTTATTATGCGCAGGTCCAGAGGAAAATTTCTCTCAAATTCTGGGCCCCAACATGAAGGAATTCTTCCTATTTATGTTTTTACCTTCTTTGTCTCCCAAATATGGAATGTTTCTGGCCCCTTTTGCACGTTCTGAGAGAGCCCATATGTACTGGGCCTTGAGACCTCAACCAGAGGCCTAGCCTGGCACCAGCACTGATAACCTTGTCTGGGGAAGGTTTAATGGCCTCGCTGAAGCATTCTTTTTTTTTTTTTAAATAAATATTTATTGTTCAGATTATTACAATTATTTCTCCCCCCCCATATTTCCCCTCCACCTGCTCCCCACTCCACTCTCTGCCCTTACCTCCTCCCCATCAACGCCCCCTCTGTCCTCATCCATAGGCATATGATTTTTGTCCAGTCTCTTTCCCTACCCCCGACACACAGATACCCCTTTCCCCCTGAGAATTATCAATCCCCTCTCATTCTATGTTCCTGATTCTATTATATTCACCAGTTTATTCTGTTCCTCAGATTTTTAATTTACTTGACTTTTAGATTCACTTGTTAATAGATATGTATTTGTTGTTCATCATTTTATCTTTACTTTTTTCTTCTTTTTCCTCTTTTTAAAGAACATCTTTTGGCATTTTATATAAAATGGGTTTGGTGGTGATGTACTCCTTTAGCTTTTTCTGATCTGTGAAGCTTTTTATCTACCCTTCAATTCTGAATGATAACTTTGCTGGGTAGAGTAATTTTGGTTGTAGGTTCTAGCTATTCATCACTTTGAATATTACTTGCCACTCCCATCTGGCCTGAATAGTTTCTGTTGAGAAATCAACTGATAATCGAATAGGGGCTCCCTTGTAGGTAACTAACTGTTTTTCTCTTGCTGCTTGTAAGATTCTCTCTTTGTCTTTTGCTCTTGGCATTTTAATTGTGATATGTCTTGGTGTGGTCCTCTTTAGATTCCTTTTGTTTGGGGTTGTGTGCACTTCATGGACTTTGTAAGTCTATTTCTTTCACCAGGTGGGGGAAATTTTTGGTCATTATTTCTTCAAATAGGTTTTCAGTGTCTTGCTCTCTCTCTTCTTCTGGCATCCCCATAATTCTGATGGTGGTACGCTTGAAGTTGTCCCAAAGGCATCTTACACTATCTTCAACTTTCTGGATTGTGCATTCTTGATAGCCTATAATTAAGTCACTGCCCCTTTCTCCACATTCTGGTCTAGCAAGACCTGTTTTCCTAATTACTCCCAATTTACAAAGGGGTCATAAACAAAGAATGTAACATCTTAGCTACAGGGGAGGTCACTGACACCAGCCAGACCAGGAATTTAGATAGGAAAGCAGTGATTTTAGGGAAATATAGGCCAGCTTAGGCATTTTTTGGAATTGGGGTCCATGGAAAAAACACAGGACCACAGACCAGGAGAGGGTACATTTCCGTAACACAAGGAAGCCAGGTGCAGTTACATCTCCATAAGACAAGGGAGCGGCAACAGGTATATTTATATAAGACAAGGGAACTGAAAGTAGTCAAGAAAGGTGTATGTTTACAAAATAAAGAGAAGGAAGTCCAAAGGGTAAAGGAAAACAATAAGGAAGTGGGGGGGGGGGGCGGGAGAGAACCTCACATTCCACCTTTGAGCCCAGGAGTTACTATGGTAACCAGTCTAGGGGCACAGTGACCAATCAGAGGGTATATGAGGCATCAGGATCTACAGGCTTTATAAGCCATAGAGAAAGGAACCCAGTGGGATCCTTTTCCCCCCTCCCCACATGGGAGTCCATTCTGTGGGACTCTTCCCTCTCCCCACATGGGAGTCTGTACTTGTTCTTCAATAAATTCCACCTTTGCTATACCACTTTCTGTCTGTGGATTCACTCCTCAATTCTGGCAACAAAGAATCCGGGTTCCAGTCCAAAAATTCGGTATCAATACAATCTAACTTCCCATTCTAACTGACTCAGGAGGGGCTGTGGAAGCCCACACAAAAGCCTGTAGTTAGGAAACAGAAAACAAAGAAACCAAAAGGTATAAAGGGACAGCTTCCTCCCTATTGGCTTACTCAGGATTTGGAGAACTGACCCCCTGAGTCACTGTACTATTACATGTGAAACATCTGAAAATAAATGGGTTTATCCTGGGCCTCCAAGCACTCCTGTATATTTTTTTGGTAACAATTCTGAAGTATGGTGGCAATCATACTTAGGTAAAAATTGCTGTTTTAATTTTAACCCTGCTAATCTGGCTTTGGCACTCGCTTACAATAAGGTAGTTGCCTCAACTGCCAGATTGAGACCTGGAAGCTAAGGAAATTTTCCTGTGCCTGTGGACCAGGACCACAGGAGATTGATTTTCACTGACTCTAGCTCCAGGAGTAGAAACTGTGTATAACTTTTAGAGATTAACAGCTCAGCTCTGCTTCTGTACTATCTGCTTTCTCAAGATAGGGCCACATTCCAAGTCCAGCAGAATTTAGAATTTAGAACAAAGAAAAATTTTTTTGGTTTGGACCTTTAAAAGGACTGCCTACATCTGAAATGACACAGTCGTTGAGTGTGGCCACCTGCGTGTGGTGCTCTTGTGGCTGTCCTGGCCAGTTCAATAAGTCCTTGCCTGTTTTTTTAATCAATCAGCAGCCTCTGGTGGTCTTATTTTGACTCCAGGGCTCAACCTCACAACAAACTCTACATGAGATACCCCACTTCCCTGAGCGTCTGGCTGGTGTGGCATTTCTAATGTTGTACAGTGGTGCCTCACACAACGAACTTAATTCGTTCCAGGAGCAAGTTTGTTATGCGAAAAGTTCGTTATGTGAAACGCGTTTTCCCATAACAATACATGTTAAAAAAAATAATTCGTTCTGTAGCATAAAATATGCTAAGATGACATAAAAAAAGATAAATTTTTTGTTATTATTTTTATTTAGATACATCTAAAAACATATTTTTTTAAAAAAAAAACACACATTTCCTCGTGGATTGAAGACCTATGTTTTTCATGAAATAGTTTTGATACTCCTTTGGCTACTTTGGCTGATTTGATTGCATCCTTATTTGTCAAAATGGTGAAAATGGTGGTCTTGCTGAGGCCAAACTCTTTGACGAGGTCACACTGTTTTACCCCACATTCACTCCTTCTAATTATTTCCTGTTTCATTTCAACAGAAATCACCTTCCTGCTTTTTTTAGAAGCCATGATATAAAAAAAATATTGAGTTTAACTTAAAAGGACGACTGCCGTGATACGTGCGTGATTTAATTCGTAACGAAGAACGATTGCCGCGATACGTGCTTAAGTTAAGCGCAGTGACTAACGACTGCCTGCAGTGCCTGCGCGGAAGGATGCAATACATCGACAGCGATCGTGGAAGCTCGGGCGAAGCAGTCCTGGAAGCTCGGGCGACTTCGTTGTGTGAAACGAAGTTCGTTGTATGAATCATGAAATGAAGTTCGTTGTGCGCAGCGTTCGCTGTGCGAGGCGTTCTTTATGCGAGGCACCACTGTATACGTAAACCAGATACTATATATTAATATATAATTATCTAAATAAAAAAAACATGATGAAATAGAAACAAGAAGAAAACACCACTGACAATTGTAGCACAACCTCCTCCCCCTTAGATGTGATGTGATCAGCTTTTTCAGACTTAGGAAGGACTCTCCTAGAAGTACAGGCCACCTGATGCTCTGGCTTCCGTAGCCTTGAAAATCAACATATCACTTAGCCATCCCCCACTGCAATGGCAGGAGTAGCAGAGATTAAAGGTGAAGGAAGAATGGAACCAGTTCATGGAAATTAGAGGATACCCTCTTTGCTTTCCTTTGATGCCCTTTAGGAGACCCTGTGCTTTACCTGGAGCAAGGCCTCAGGTAGTTTTTCATTTGTCTCCTTTACCATCATCAATTTCACTGACTTAACTGGAAGAGTAGCAGAAAAGGCAGTTATTTTCCATAACGAACACCCACCTAGCTATCCAAATGCAAAGAGTTTTGAATGTGACCTTAAGAAAATAAAGAAAAGTCAGCTTAGTCTTTTACTCTGACCCCTTTATTTGTAGTCCCCTCTAGAAAATTCCGCAAGCTGTTGTGGCAATCAATCTCTTATGTAATTTCATGGATTTTGCTTAGAATCTTTGCATTGAAAGGCCACTTCTGTAATTTTAAACAAAACCAAATTGCTATTTGAATTCTACAGATTCCCAGAGAGAGGACCTACAGGATTGATCTTTGCCCAGCAGAGTGCAGGCGGCCACCCTACCACCATGATGACTGACATCCAGACTCCAGATGGAACTATGTCCTGCCTGTCCAGGGTGCGAGCCTCCATCTGTCTAAGCTCCTCAGCGCTGGGTAGTCACAGTAAGAGAAGAGAGCAGAATTAGGGCCTCGGACTTGCTCATCCTCTTTCAGGAACACTGTCCTCCACATCCTGTGTGTCTGCTTCTTTCTTGCTCACTGGTAACCTTTTATTTTATTTTGTTAACATAAAGCATTCAAATAATTTTTGTGAGTTTATTTGAGGCAACCTGTCAGCAATTGCCAGGAAGCAGAATCCCAACAAATTGGGATAATGCTCTGGAGAATGGCAGCTTTTCATCTTGTTTATACATTATAGTCAAAGGAGGAGACCTAAGTGAGTTACATGAAATCCTTTGGTGACAGATTAGGGAGGTGGAAGAAAGCAAAGCAGGAAAACCTTTGGGATTGGATAAAAAGTAAAATGATAGCCACACACTTTTTTACTTAGTTGGGTACATGATAGTTAATAGTTAATAATTAACATGATAACAGTAACAATGAAGGAATCTGTGGTGTCTATCGTGGAGTCCAGGGCATTTGGTTTTGCCCTGAGGGGTCTGGAAAAAAGGGAACTTACAAGTTACCCTGACTTTCAAGGATATGTTATCTATGTTATCATAGATGCAAAAAGATAATAGGCTCAGTTAAGGTAAAAATTAACTTTGTCCCGGAAGATACTGGCCTAGGACAGGACTACCCACCATAACTGATTTTAAAGTTTTAATTTCAAACTATCCTTGTGGTTATTTTAGGTCTTTGAGTCTGCAAGACTGCCATGCATACCTTCTCTGGGCTTGTCAGATTAGCATGTGGCCCCTTTTTCCACAATTTATTTTACTTTAATATTTAATACTAATGTTTTTATGTTTTTCCCATCTCCTCACCTCTTGCATTTTGGCAACCTTCAGTTTGTTCTTTGTATCAGTTGTAGGCAGCTAGACAGACATGAATAGAGCAAGGAAGATGGGCCAGGTAAGAAGGTCACCAGGGTGGAAAGCCCCAGGTGTCTAGAAATGGATAATCAACTGTAGGGTGGGACCTCACCCCCAGTGTGATTTTTCCTCCCCTAGGAGACCTTTTGTCCAGAGGTTTGGATGCCCTGGCCTTTCCTCCCTAGAAATAACAGATATGCCACAAGCGGTATTTCAGCTCTTGGCCCAGATAAAAACAAAGCCAGGCACTGCTGAAGTCAGGACCAGCTGTGGTTGCATAATAACCCCATGCCCTGGTACTGGCCAGTCATCCGAGATCACAACCCTGAAAGTTGATGGATACTCTGTGAAGATTTTCCCTGGGACTTCCCCTAAAATCTCCACCCTAAAACCCTTAGGATGAAGGACCCTGTGCGCCCTCCATCTCAGACATGCACTCCCCTCCCTTTCCCCTCTCTCTCCCTGCTGGGCCCCAGGCCTGTTAGTATTTGCTTCCTTACTCCCCAGTTCTAAGGACCCTTCCTTTGTCTCTATTTCTTAGTCCATTTCTTCTAGGAATTATTGCTTCTGCCTCTGTGATCTACAAAATAAATGTTCTCTTACAGTTTGGATCTTGGCTCTGAACTCTTTCCTAGCTGGAACCCAAGTACTGAGATTGCTGAACCCCACAGGTCAGACATCTGGTGCCATTCCTGCCACCTACAACATATCTAAGTTGTTTTTTTTTAAATTTGTTTTGTTTATGCAATTGTTTGCTTTTGATATTGATTTTGTTTTGTTTGTTTGTATTCCACATATAAGTGAAATCATACAGTACTTGTTTTTTCTCTGAATTATTTCACTTGGCATGATGCATTTTAGGTTCATCTATGTTGTTGCAGATCACAGGGTTTTAGTCCTTTTTATTGCAGAGTATTATTCCATGGTACATATGTACACTTCTTCTGTGTGCACTATATCCATCTATCACTGAGCACCTAGGTTGCTTCTACATCTTTGCTTATAGCTAGTAATGCTGTAATGAACTTAGGAATACATATAACTTTTTCAATTAGAGGTTTTGTTTTATTTGGATAAATACATAGCAATAGAATTGCTGAATCATACAGCAGAAATATTTTTATTTTTTTGAAGAATCTCCATATATTTTCCAGAATGGCTATACCATTTACAACCCCTGCAACAGTGCACGAGGGTTCCCATTTTTCCTCATTCTCTATAACACTTGTTGTTTGTTGATGTATTGATGATAGCCATTCTAATAGGGGTGAGGTGATATCTCATTGTGGCTTTAATTTTAATTTCCCCTTGATTGTGATGTTGAGCATCTTTTCATATGTCTATTGCCCAGCTGTATATCCTCTGTGGAGAACTGTCTATTTAAGTCCTCTGCCCAGGTTATTGGTGTTTTGTGTGTGTGTGTGTGTGTGTGTGTGTGTGTGTGTGTGTGTGTGTTAACTTGTATGGGTTCACTATATACTTTGATTAGTAACCCTTTATTTGGATATATCATTTGCAAATATCTTCTCTTAAACAGTAGGTTGCCTTTCCATCTTGTTGGTGACTTTCTTTGCTATACAAAAATCTTTTTAGTTTGATGTAGTCCCCACCCCCCTATTTTTTATTTCATGGCCATTGCTTGAGGAGCTATGTCCAAAAAGATATTGCTAAGAGCAACACCAGAAAGTTTTCTCTCTGACCTACCAGACCAGTGTTGCTCAGTGGTTGAGCATCAACCTATGAACTAGGAGGTCACAGTTCAGTTGTGGTCAGGGCATATGCCTGGGTTGTAGACTGGATCCCCAGTATGGGGTGTGCAGGTGGCAATAATTCTCTCTCATCATTGGTGATTCTATCTCTCTCTCTTCCTCTCCATTCCTCTCTGAAATCAATTTTAAAAAATGTTTGCTCTCTCTATTTACTTCTAGGAGTTTTATGGTTTCAGGCCTTACATTTAAGACTTTAATCCATTTTGAGTTTATTTTTGCATACAGTCTAAAAAAGCTTTTTTGCGTGTATCTGTCCTATTTTTCAACACCATTTACTGAATAGATCATTTATATTCCATTATATCTTTTCCATCTTTGTCATAGATTAATTGACCACATAAGTGTTGGCTTATTTCTGGGCTCTCTATTATTACATTGACCTATATATTGGCTTTAATGCCAGTCTTGATTATTGTTTGAATAGTTTGATATAAGGGAGTGTGATACTGCCCACATTGTTCTTTGTCTTGACTTTTTATTATGATTATTTTTTGTTATTTCAGTGTCTTTTAGTGGTTTCATATACATTTTAGAATTAGTTATTCTAATTCTGAGAAGAGTGTCTTTGATATATTGTTTTAGGTGGTAAGAACATTTTAGCAATATTAATCTTTTCAGTTCATGAACATGTATATCCTTCTGTTTATTTGTATATTATTCAGTTTCTTTTTTAAATGCCATAGTTTTCAAAGTATAGGTATTTCATCGATGGTTAAATTTATTCCTAAGTATTTTATGCTTTTTAATGGGAGCATAAAATACTTGTGAATGGGAGTGTTTTCTTAAATTCTCCTTGTCATTTTCTTTTTTCAAAATATGTTTTATTAATTTTTTATAGAGAAGAAGGAAGAGGGATATAGAATTAGAAACATTGATGAGAGAAACATCAATCAGCTGCCTCCAGCACACTCCCTACTGGGGATGTGCTCGCAACCAAAGTACCTGCCCTTGACCGGAATCAAACCTGGGACCTTTCAGGCCTAAACTCTATCCACTGAGTGAAACCAGTTAGGGCTCCTTATCATTTTTCATCCCTACTTTCAGTCACCTATCTTTCGTTTTGGCATGACTTGTAAGCAGCATAGAGATGGAATATACTTTTAATCGATTTAGCCACCCTATGTCTTTTTATTGGCACATTTTATCCATTTATATTTAAGTAATTATTAATAAATATTTATTGCCACTTTGTTAATTGCTTTTTTCTTATCCTTCTCTTGTTTCTTCTCTTGATCTTTTTTCTTTCTAGTTGATTTCTAGTTTTATGCAATTGTTAGAAATGATACTTTATATAATTTCAATAATCTTGAATTTATTGAGGCTTGTTTTGTATCTTAAAGTGTGATCTATTTTGAAGACTATTCCATATACATTAAAAAAAATGTACTCTCCAGTTTTGGGATGAAATGTTCTATAAGTGTCTATTAGATGTGCTCTAATATGACATTATGGCCATTATTTTCTTATTATTTTTCTGTATGAATGATCTATCCATTGCTTTGAGTATTAAACTCCCTACTATTATTGCATTATTATAAACTTATCTCTTTATGTACATTAATTATTGCTTTTTATATTTAGCTTCTCATATGTTGGTATATAGATATTATGTCCTTTTCTTGAATTGACCACATTTATAATTATGTAATGGCCTTTTTTTTTACATTAAAAATATATATTTTATTAATTTTTTTACAGAGAGAAATGGAGAGGTAGAGGGATAGAGAGTTAGAAACATCAATGAGAGAGAAACATTGATTCAGCTGCCTCCTACACATTCCATACTGGTTGTGCCCACAACCAAGGTACATACCCTTGACCAGAATTGAACCTGGGACCCTTCAGTCTGCAGGCAGATGGACTATCCACTAAGCCAAACCGGTAAGGGTAACATTTTTTGTTTTAAAGTCCGGTTTTTCTGATATGAGTATTACTACTTCAGCTTTTTGTTTTTGTTTGTATTTGCATAAAATACTTTTTTTCATCCCTACTTTCAGTCACCTATCTTTCGTTTTGGCATGACTTGTAAGCAGCATATAGATGGTATATACTTTTTTTAATCCATTTAGCCACCCTATGTCTTTTTATTGGCACATTTTATCCATTTATATTTAAGTAATTATTAATAAATATTTATTGCCACTTTGTTAATTGCTTTTTTCTTATCCTTCTCTTCAATATTGACTGTTTAGCTTAACTTTTAGCATTCTAAGTATGTATTTTAAGCATGTGTGGGTCTTTTGGGTTTCATCTTGTTTGGAATTCTTTTTACTTCATGAACCTGGACATCTGTTTCCTTGATCAAGTTAGGGAGGTTTGCAGCCATTATTTCTTTAAGTAAATGTGCTGTATCTTTTTCATTTTTTTTCTTCTAAGATCCATAGAATGTGAATGGTTGAATGTTTGATGTTATCCCAGAGATCCTCAAATTATCATGTTTGTTGTTGTTGTCCTGATTGGTTGATTTCCACTAGTCTATCAATCAGTTAACTGATATATTCTTTTGTATTAATCTTCTACCAATGCCTTATAATGCATACTTCATTTCAATTATATTCTTTAAGTCTGCTTAGTTCTTTATTTTATTTTCTAACATTTTGTTGAAAGCTGATTAAATGGTGATTAGTTCTTCTATTACACTCCCAACTTTGGTGAGCATCCTTATAAATATTTATTTGAATTCTATATCAGGCAAATTAATTATTTTCATTACTGCTGGTCACTCTCAGCTCCTCAGTGGTTTTTCTTTATTCCTTTATTTTTGAGATATTCTTTTGTCTTTTCACTTTGTTTGACTTTCTATGTTTGTTTATATAAAAAAACAAACAAACAAACAAACAAAAACTATTTCTTCCTGTCTTGAAAAAAGCAGCCACTTTTAGAAGCAATTTCTGTGTAGGCTCTGTGAGCCGAGTGGTGCCTGAGGTGTCCAGGACACCAACCTACCTAGCCAGAGCAGCTCTAGCTGGGGAGGACATATGGGTGCAGCAATGTCTTGTCGATCCTGTTTGCTCCCTTTGTTTGGGGCCATAATGGGCTCAGGCAATGTATCTTGGTACATGCTGCAGTGGCCTTTCAGGTACCTTATGGAGGTGAATTGGGATAGAAACAATGGTACTTCTGGTTCCTTTGACCCTGGAGTATTCTCAGGTGAATTCCCACAACTCCCAAACTTCTCCATGCAGGCTCTCTCATTTATTGTACAGAACATGGTCTTATAAGGTATCAACCTCTGGGTAAGTGTTATGTGCTGTGTAGTTTTAGGAAGCCAGTTGGAGCTGGACAAGTTCTTATGGGCCCTGGACTCTGGTTTGATGGGCTGGAGCAGGTCTGGGCAGGGAAGCCAGACCCCTGTGGTGATGTCCTATATTCCTGCTTGCTCCCTGTGTTCAGAGGCTCTGGGCAATGTAGCTGAAAACACTGTGTTAGTCTCTGAGCACTCAAATAGAGTTCCCTCCTTCCCCAGCAAGGTCAAGGGACTGTAAGTAATGGTGCTGCCCAGCTCCTCTGGCAGCTGATGGAGGGCTCCCGTGGCTCCCAGACTTTCCTCGTTAGTCTTTTCCTCTTGTTGTGCAGAAGCTGTTTATTCAGCCCTCAGTTGTCCCACAGAAGTGCTTCCTGTAGACATGCTTATTTGAGTTTGCTCATGGGAAAGGTGAGTTCAGGTCTTCCTACACTACCGTCACATCACCCTGCACCTCCCTGAGCCTCCTTTCAATTGCCTTCTCTTCAACCCCCTCTACATTGCACAGTCCAAACCCCAGCACTTTCTGTTTCACACCCTGAAGTTGTGTCCTTCATAACACACAGCACTGCACAAAGTCATCTTTCTTTTTGATCCATTTTCTTGTTTATTTTCATTCACCCTCAGATTAAGTATCAGGTCAGTGAGATCAGGGACTTGGGTTTGTTCCCAGCTCTATTTCTAGCACCTGGGATTGGCTCTGACACAGTGTGAACACCTTCTCGACTGAACCAGAGGAGAAGGATGTGAAGAGTGCAGACAGTGTGTTAGACTGGAGCCAGGAAACATCTGTTTGAATCCATGCTCAGGGTCAAGCAGCTTGATCTTGAGTAAAATATTTGAATTATCTGGACGTCAGTGCTTTCAGCTGGAACGGGCACTGCAGAGCCTGTGGGTAGGAATAGATTCACAAAAGCAGGTTTTGTGCCTGTTCCTCTCCTCCGGCCTGTGACTCTCCAGGCTTACAGATGGATGTTGCTTTTAGAAGACACATTATCACAAAGCCAGCTTGTGCCTTTGGGGATGGAAATTAGGTGAGAATATCTATGACATGATTATAACAGAATATCTGGTGAGTTGGGCCTGATGAGTACTATGCTCTTCACTCCATAAGAAACTACATAAAATGTATTATCTCTCTGACTTTTGTAGACAGTATGGACACCAATCAACAGTTAAGTGAGAGCTGCTGTTTTACACGTGTGGAAATGGGGTACGGGTGGGGATGGGTTCAGATCAAAGAGGCACATAATAACATTTACATTGTAGGAGCAGCTGGAAGCCTTTGGGACAGGGAGAGAAGATGTATTGATGCACTGCATCTGTATGGTCACTGTGATTATAAATGACCTCAAGAGGTCATCCAGACCAAGTTCTGTGAAGACAGCTCTGTAGACCCAGGTGAATTCACTTCATAGTCAGGGAACCATATCTGAACCCCCACTGTCCTACTTACTACTATTGTTTGCTTAGGACAAACTAACTAATCAATTGACACAAATTCCAATTTTACTATCTTCAGATTGTTGACTATCATACATAACCTAAAGATTAATCTGAAAAAAAAATGAACTCATGTTGGGTAAATATGCCTAACATAAGGCCCTTCTGTTAAAAAATAAAATAAACTTCAGTAGCTGGTAGCTTTTACTGTTCTTCAGTAAATAAGTTGTTGTATGCTTATGTTTTGTTGTGTTCTATTGCAGAATGTGTTACAAATAAAGCAACTGAAGACCAGATGCTAATTTATTTGCTCCAAGTAACACGTGGTCCAGTGGAAAAGGCACAGGAATCACTTCTTGTGCTGTTTATTTCCTGTGCCTTTTACATTGCACAGAGCAAGGCTTTGGGGATATTTGGTGATTTGATCAAGTTTCTGTGTTTAGTGACCTCTAGGGTATTCTTTTTTGTTTGTCAATCAGCAAGTCATATGTAAAAGATCATTTGTCACAAAAGTACATATCATCATTAAATTGTGGCCCAAATACCAATATAGGTTAAGGGTGCAGGTTTTATACAGAGAAATAAGTCCCCAAAGGATATTTGATTATGCTTAGATTTTCTAACAGTGGTCTGTCTGATACTTTAAATTTAGACAGCTAGGGAAACAGCAGGGGTTCCACAGAAATGATCAGAGGCTGCCTAACATGGGATGCACTGGCATGCCTGGGAGAGTATGACCCTTTGTCTAAACTAGGGGTGTCGAACTCAATCAGAGAAGGGGCCAAAATCTAAAATCCAGCCTAAATCGCTGGCCGAATGGTTTACTGAACAGTCATAAACTGACAATGTCATAAACTGACAGCGGAGTGCAGTGATGACAGCGCGGTGCGGGCCACATTGCAAGGCCTGGCGGGCTGGATTTGGCCCGCGGGCCTTGTGTTTGACACATGTGGTCTAAACAATGAGGGGAGAAGTCTATCTGGTCCTCTGGTGTCAGGACAGCCTATGAACAGTGACACCTCCAGGTGAAAGATGGTAAATATCGAGTAAAAGGCAATGAGGCAGAGTGTGTTTCTGCACAACACACCACCATCTAATTAAATTCTGTTTTGTCAAAGAAAATTTATTGCAGTTTTTTTCATATTTAGTCTATAGTTTTACCTTTTCATAACCTCTGAGAAGATCCTTCCTACTTGATCTTATTTTTTGTTATCTTTAACATCCAGGATCTAGTAGATCTATATTCTTGGCAACAGGAAAAACTAACTACTGTTTCCTTCATCCTCAATTGTCTCTCTCCAATGGTAATGATGTAAAAATAATAATAATAATAATAATAATAATAATAATAAATCATCTTGAATTCACTGAATTCTTTTTAATATGTTTTTATTGCTTTCAGAGAGAGTTAGGGAGAGGGAGAGATAGAAACATCAATAATGAAAGATAATCATTGATTTGCTGTCTCCTGCATTGCCCCCACTTATCCCTCTGGGTATTGAGCCTGCAACGTGGGCATGTGCCCTTGACCAGGAAAAAAAATGAAACCATGACTTCCTAGTTCAACCACTGAACAAGCTACACCAGGTTGGCAATTACTTAATTCTTCAGTGCACTCTCAGTGTGAAGGTTCCTTGAAACAGAATGTTTCCCAAGCACATGTTAAAGGAGTTTCATAAACTAAGTCATTATACTAGCACTGTGTTGAATAGTTTTCCAAAAAAAATCACTTCCGCTGGGAACCTCAGAATGTAAACTTATTTGAACACTAGAGGCCCAGTGCGTGAATCTGTGCACAGGTGGAGGTCCCTTGAGGTGGCCTGTGGGGATCAGCTGAATCCCATAGTCCAATGCCTCCTGCCTGCCGATCTCACTGATCCTGCCCTGCTGTGCCTACGATGGGCTCCCACCCAGTCAGTCCCAATAGGGAGAGCCTCAGAATATAAACGTTTGAACATACTCTTTGATAATTAATTAGTTAAGTTAAAATTAATTAGTCAAGTGAATTAGGATGGGCCCTACTACAATTACTTGTAAGAGAGAAAAACAGAAATCCACAACAACTTGGAAGAGAATACCATGTGACCATGGAGACAGAGCAGAGAGTTCTGGAATGCCTAAGACTTCAGTGGAAGCTAGAGGAGGCATGGACTAGTCTTCTGTGGAGCTACACAGGAAGCCTGGCTCTGAGACACTATGATTATGGCCTTCTTTCTCTGCCTACACATGCTTTCTCTGCTGGGCTGTGGATTTTCCTCCCATCATCACTCACTCTGGCAAACACACACACACACACACACACACACACACACACACACAGGCACTATATATATATATATTCTCACTGACTATGTATCATTCACTTCCAAATTCCAGTTCCCAGCTCCTCTATGGTCAGCTCAGCACCTAAGCCCATGGAACTCTGATGGGCCCTGCACTCACCCTCAAGGAGACTGTGTGAGGAAAAGTCCCTGCATAGCAATGTGAGCACGGAGGTAACAGATGGCTTGCCTGCCGTAGGCAAAAGTGCCGTTGTTCGTTCTGACATCTCCAAACAAAGAGACCAGCAGTCATTTATGAGAAATTTTCTTTTAGATGAGGGGACACTGGCTTATTGCACCACACCATCTCAGGGATGGAAGTTCTCAACATTATCCTCTTCTCTCTGTTATGATTCATATTTAACAAGCCCTAGCATAGAAGACAAGATCTTTGTCAACAAAAAAGCTATTGACACACTAATAACGTATTAATAAACTAATAAATCAGCTCCTTTTTCTCTGGGTACTTATTCAGCCCAGTTTCTAGTCTAGCAAGGAAAAGGGCAACATGTAAATTGTGGAGAATTTAACAAGGTGCTAGCTTCTATGATGGCAGATATATTGGCTTTATTATAAATCATCACTTGTTAAAATATCATAAGTTTAACACCTAGAGAAAATTTCCCATGTCCCCTCACAATGCATCCACAAGTAATTGTAAAGGCCCACACAATAAATATTTCTCAAATTTCTCTGCACAATGAATATTTCTCAAATTTTCCTGCACAATGGAATCACCTAGGGTGCATTAAAAATATTTACACCTAGATTTCATCCTAGACACAGATGTCATTACTGGGCACTAGACTTTTTAAAATTCCAGTGTGGGGCTGGAAGAAAAAAGATGAGGACAAACTACTGCAATTTTAGACTGATACCAGTAACAGTGCCTCCATCTGCTTAGGTAGAAAAATTTCCTAATTGAAATTTTAATTCCTGCATGAATGAATGTCTGAACAAGAGAGTGTTCACCTTTTAGACCAGTTTGTGGTCATCAGTGAACATAGCCTGTCTCAAAATCCAGTATTGAGGCAGGGCATATTCTAGAACATTTTCTTTCAAATGCTACTCCAAGACTCAGCCTGTGAATATTCCTTTAGGTGTAATAGAATGGAGCTGACAGAAAAAATATAAAAGGCACAAGGAGATGTACATGCATGATTCATATGAAAAAAGTTCATATGGGGGAAGAAGAGATCAAGTAAGTACATCATAGTAACCCACGCTGAGCGGAGCACAGCTGGCAGGCTCACATAGACTGGCTTTGTTCCGGTGCAGAGTCCTCAGATAGGGACAGTGCCGTGCACCTAAATGGACAGGCCTGGCAGCACCATGATCCTTTGGGCATCTGAGTCCCACAGATTATAGAGAGAGCATCTTATGGAGTGCATGGGAAGTCAGCTCTGTGCACCACCCTTAAAACAGTAAGATATGGTGTTCCACAGACCAACCACCACAGAGAAATAAAGCCTTTTGTCCCAGCATAAGCAGAATGCAGATATGAGGTCAGAGCTTCCTGGGGGAAGGGAGGCATATAAATAGGATTGGTTAGTGATTTTCCAGAGCATACTATTTAAGACCTGTCTCCACAGAATGCTAGCTTGTTGGTAATTCAGGTCTGGGCAGAACTGACATTTCTAAAGAATAAAATGACTATTTTTTAATATCAAGAATGGAAAAACAAAAGCACTGCAATCCCATTTTCCCAGCAGGGTCTTAAGTCTCTACATCAGTTTTCCATCACCTGATTTAAGAACTCTTTCCATAGAGTCTGAGAATAGTAGCAGCCCTTCTCTCTTAGACGGGTTAAAAACTACTGCATTCTGAAATCATGAAAGAAAATGAATTGTTCTCCTATGACAGAAGGCTTTGCTCCATATCTCTGTATGTCTAAAGTGACTGGGAGAAAGAGTCTGAAATGAGGTACATGAAACACATATTTTTGGGAGGGGAGAGGGAAAGAGAAAGGGAAAGAAGAAAGTAAAGGAAAGCAAGGAGGGAAGAAAGTGAGCAAAGAACTTGGGTTACCTCATATTTTAGACTAGGGTCCCTCGGCCTGGACTGTGCCCTCTGGAAATCTGGGACCCCTCGGGATGTCAGACTGCCAATTTCATCCCAATCCCCGAAGGTCAGGCTGAGAGACCCCATTGGTGCCCAAATTTATTCACTAGGCACAAATCTGTGCACTAGGCCTCTAGTATGCATATAAAATCTTTGGTTAATCTCTTCCAACCCTCCCCTCTTCCCACTTCTCTCTGAGATTCATCAGTCAATTCCATGTTTCCATGCCTGTGCATTGAGCATCTGCCCCCTGATGATCATTGGGCATCATAAACACGTGTCAAATGGTTAAAAGGTTGGATGGTTACTTAGGCTTTTATATATATAGATGGGAAATCTGAGTTAGATCTCAGTCAGAAATTAAGGCAATTAGTACCAGGTGTGAGTACCTGCAGGCTCAGCCCTTTCCCACCCTAGAGGCCTCCAGGTACTTCATGGTCAGGTGGAAACTGATTCTCAAGCATGATTAGTCCTCACAGCTACAAGGAAGTGAGAAGTTGAGTGAGGAGTGGGAAGGGAAGCTGCTGTGCGCTTGTCTGAAGAGAAAGTGCCTAACACTCTGTAATATCAGGTCACATAGGGAGCTTGACATTCCAAAGGGAAAAATCAATATATGCAGATGCAATCCCCCTTCTTCTTTCTCATTCTTTACCAGTTGGATTGGAGAGAATCAACTTCCTCACATTTGTCAACATGAAAACCTAAGCCCAGTTGGAATGTCATATTCCAAAGGTACTGAGGAATTTGAAATCACTTATGTACAAATCCATATAAAGATCACATATTTTTTAAAAAATCAAAGAGCACTTTTAAGACAAAAGGAGAAACTTCCACCTGTTTTAATACATAAATTAGTTTATCTTATTGCACTTGTATAAATGATACATGTATACAGGTTTAGAATGGATACATGGAGTTTCAATTCTAATATATAAAAGAAGCTGAAATTCTGCCCTGAGATACTGTTTTTACAGAAGATTAAACAGGGAAGTGTGGGAACTTGGCCTACTAGAAACAAGAGCTATTATTTGGAAAGCCAAGTGCCTTGAGTTAGTGACCTAAATCTCATTTTGTTTAAAAATAAAATTAAACTTCTATTTTGTTATGAAATTAAAACTATAAGCAGATAATTAACTCCAAGGGGATTTGAGAGAAAAAAAATATACAACTATTTTCAGCTCATAAGAGAAACCATATATCTTATAAATGGGTACATAGAAAATATATATTTTCCTGAAAACACATCTGTTTTATGCAAAGAATATTGCTACTACACTTATATTTCCATAAATAAAATGTTAACTGTAGTATTTTACACAGAATGACACAAAAGGACTATCTTAAATTACTCTATGGATAGGGGATAAATTGCTCATTTTAGGCTTATTTCTCTCCAATTTTAGAGCAATTAACAATCTGATTCAGTGAGATTAAAAGGGACAGAGGCAGAGCTGAAATATAGCAACTTATATACTGTATTTAATAAAAATCTTGGCATCATAATGAATACAATCCTGCCACCCCACATACCTCCAGTTGTTGCCTGTCATTACCAAACCCATCTTCTGGTGAGAATCACTGCTTCACCACTTACACACACACACACACACACACACACACACACACACACACACACAGTGATGCATCCCCACTTATAGGAAGCAGTAATTCAACTTTGTTTCAGCTCAATAAGACAACCTTGGGCCCCTTTCCTCTTTCATTCCAGAACTGAGGGGAAAGCCTTTATATGCTTCTTAGAAATGGTTATTGAGCCCCATTTAATCATTTAATATGTTAAACTTCCATCATAATAAAATCTGGTGACTAGTCTTATTTACTTGGAATTGTAGTTAAAACTGCATGTGATCCTTAACTTGAAACAGGAGTGTACCTCACAGAGTTGTGGCTGCAGTGGTGTGTGCAATACCACAGGGCAGAGAGAAGGCCGTTTACAGAACTTACCTGAGTAGATAGCACTTGCACATGAAAGTGGAAAAGTCTACTTTTCATACAACGAGCCAGAAAAGACATCATGCAGAAGAAATGCTTACATTGGATATCTTATTGTCAGGAACAATGTCTCTTAGAAATTCACTCAAAAAATAATGATCAACTAATCATAAGAAATTTAATCCAAGAAAGTGAAAAAAAATATATTAACAACCATAGTGAAACTAAAGTGAAGCAAAATAAATCTGGAAATGCTCATAAGAAAGACTAGAATCAGAGTATTTATGTGGGATTAGTTGTCTTTTTTTGTTGTTGTTTATTAAGAAGTATGCACTAAAGTTAGATCAGAGTTATGCCTCTTTAAAGACAGCATCTGCGCATAATATGTCCTGCAGTGGAAGTTCAGACACTCCCAATAATACTGTGCTGTCTTGTTAAGATCTTGAGTTTTATTCTATTGTTAGAGATGGGTGCTTGGGCTCAGTGGGTCACCTCTGGCTGCCAGAGTGAACGCTGCACTCTCCAGGGTGAGTAACCCAACCCTCAGACCTGTGTACAGAATTCCTTGTTATTACATTGAATCTGTTCTGGGTATGTGAACCACTTCATGCCTCTCTGAAATCCATTTTTCTAATCCCTATGTTATATCTGTTTTCTTTTTGTTTTAATTTTAACCAAACCATCTTTTATTGTTTGGTGTCCACACCAAGATATTATAGATAATAGCCCATAGTGTGCTTTCTAGAGTATAGGTCTGCATCTGCATTCACTTTCACTTTGTGATCTCAGGAAAGTTATTTAACCTGTAACCTTCTGTTTCCCTGCACATAAACAAGTACTATTACAGACCTAGAAAGATTAAACATGTTATGTCATCTACCTCACTATTAATTTCATCATTACTATTATCAGCCAATCATAGTATCTCTGAAACAGAAAGAGACTCATTTGCTAAAAAGCCCAGTTCCCCGAGGTTGAAGTTTTTCTTCTACTTCTGATATTGTAAGTCTTACCTATTATCTGGAAATCTGATTTAGCTCAGAAAATGATTTACCAGTGGGTTGTGGTTTCTCTCCAATGCTGCTATTGAAAGTATAACTTCTGTCTGTAAGTACTCTTTTTTAAAAAACTTTCTTTTTATAGCTGACACTAATACAGATGTCTCTATCAACTCCCCTTTGTTCCCCTCCACCCACCCCCTGAACCCCTTCACTATGGCCCTCATCACACTGTTGTCTGTGTCTATGGTTATGCATGTATGTTCTTTGGCTAATCTCTTCACCTTCTTTTGCCTAGTTCCCCAACCCCCTTCCCCTCTGACAGCTGTCAGTCTATTCCTTATATTTATGCCTCTGTTTCTACTTTATTCATCAATGTTTTTTTATTTTTATTTATTTTTTATTTTTTATTCCACATATAAGTGAGATCATGTGATACTTATCTTTCTCGGATTGGGTTACTTCACTTAACATAAAAATCTCCAGGTCCATAATGCTTTTGTAAAAGATAAGAGATCCTTCTTTTTTACAGCAGTGTAGTATTCCACTGTGCAAATGCAACACATTTTTTGTTTTTTTTATCCATTCATCTACTGATGGGCAGTTAGGCTGGTTCCACAACTTGGCTATTGTAAGTAATACTTCTGTGAACATATGGGTGTATATATTCTTTCTAATTGGTGTTTCAGGATTCTTAGGCTATATTTCCTGAAGTAGCCTTTTTATACACCAGCTAGTGACCCAGTGCACAAATTCTTGCACATTGAAAGGGAATTAATTAGAAGAAATATTTTAATATCACTATTCGCCCTTTCTCTATAATAGAAGTGTCAGAGATGAAAGACAATTAGTAAAATGTATATGAAAATAACATATAAATTTATTCATAAATAAACAATAACATGATATAACAACAACAAAGACATGATAATAAAAACAACAAAAACATGAAATAAGAACATTGATACAAACAATGACTGATAAATTGATTAAACTTATTCTAATATCGCCCCGTATACCACATTAAGAGTAAAAACACTCTTAGAGTGCTTGACTAATTTTTCTTCTGATAAAGTGTTTACAACTTTAACTTTAATGTCACATGCTCGTTGATCTCGAGAGAGAGCAACATATAACTGACCATGTCCAAAAAGAGGCTCAGGTAGGAATATCCTCACTCTGTCTAGAGTTTGTCCTTGTGATTTATTAATAGTTATCACAAATGGGAAATTATCTTCAAATTAATTTAAATGGGAGGCCAGTGTCAGATGGGGACAAATCATTCTTGGAATCAGAACAACCTCTCCTTCCTCAAATCCTATTAATACTTCAGCTTCAATTATGTTAGGTCACAATCTTTTGATAATATATTTGGTACCATTACAAATACCCTATTTACTAATAAGATTTCTCAGTAGCATGATGATTGCACCTACTTTCAATTTTAATCTATGACACCACATTCCCAAAGTAGCAATACTATTAAGAAATCTGATGGGAAAATTTTCCATTTCAGCATCATCTGTTGAATGAATGGAATCATCACTCAAATAGGTGTGAAAATTTCCATCAAGTATATTTAATTTTTTAAATTTAGTTTATAAATGTGCTCATTTTCTGGACAAATAATTGCATGTTTAGATATATTTTAATAGTATCTATAGATATACTATTTCCAAAGGCAGCTTCAATAATAGATCTGTTATAAATAATTTCACAGAGGATTTCAATAATATCCATTCCTAAATGAAAACTGCTATCAAGTTTGTCATCTCAAAGTTTTACTAAACATTCACAATAAGCAGGATCCTCTGATCTCATATTTGTTTTACGAGATAAATTTCTGAAACATCCTCAAACACTACAATAGTTTAAACTCCTTTGTACTATGGCTGATCGCACAGCTTGTGGCACAATACTGAGACATTGTCGAAAATCCCCTACAAGAAGGAGAAGTTTCCCACCAAATACAACATTCAAATCCATAATTTATCTTATTAAACTATCTATAGTGTTTATGGCATGACTGCATGCCATGGTACAATCATAATGAGAGGTTGGACCTTTTTAACAGTTTTAGCAACTTTAGTCCTTAAATTGAGTCTAGAAATTGAAGTTTCATTTATTGGAATTGATCATTTATATTGGGAATGAAAGGTTCTTCGACTGAGAAGTAAATTTGCAGCAATTCCTGTAGATGCTGTGTGTAAAATAGTACCACATGACTTCTAATATAATGTATTAAAACTTTATAAAGATATGTTTTTCTACTATCGTCTGGACCATCCAAAAAAAAAGCATGTGGGGTGTACAGTTTGATCTTCAATGGCAGAAATTATAGTCTTAAAGGCTGCTAACTGTTCAGTCTTCAGAGAATTTATCAAAACTTCTGCCTGTTGTTGCTCATATGATTCATCACATGTATTTGTGTTCTCAATAAAGGATAATCTGGAAGTTTGAAATGAGAACATTTTATTCCATGCAATGTGAATACTTCTTGAATTTCGTTAAGGGCATGCATTTCATGGTTCACACAGGCACATTCTCTTTGGTGTAATTTCCAACAGAAATCTAAATAAATGAAATTTATTCTCATCCCGTAATTTGTCTGCATCAGAAGGATGTCCAAACACGTGTATATATGCAAAAAGTTGCCTTAGTTATTTGGGCATATTAAGGATGATTGCATCATCAATCGTATCTTTCCAGGTAGTGTTGTTGATTAATAGTCCTCTATGTTTAGCAGCTTCACAAAATCTATCATAAATTACACATCCTACAGTTCGCAGATCAGCAAAACTAACGGTACCTTTTACATGTAGAAGCAAAAGTCTAAGGTAATATTGTTCTGGTTCTTTAAAGCTCACAGTGAACAGTCTACCTAATACTTTATTCCAGTCCTTTTGGCATTTTCTCCACAAAGAATTACTAAACACATAATGTTGTGGAATCTCCCAATAATAATAATTGTGTGCATCAGAATCTTCTCTGTTCAATAAAAACCAAGCCATCAAAGTCGAGTTACGCCTTTTAGCCCTATAGATAACTTCATCAACAAGAAATCATCAATAAGAAATCAATAAGAACATACAAATTCTGATCATTTGGCAAATGAGTAGCTAATCTTATGATTGCATGAGATTGGTCAAGGTCCAGGGTGGAGGTGAACAGAATTTGGGGCCGTCAGGGAGCGGACAGCAAGCTGACCAATGGCCAGTTCTGTAAGGAATGGGCTCCTGCCTCCCTGTTGTCAGGGTCCAGGGTGTGGGTATCTGGCTCCCACCTACTGCTCTCCTCCTGTTCGGGTCTGGGGTGTAGGTCAAAGGGATTTGGGGCTGTCAGGGCACCAACAGCAAGGTCTGGGTCCGTATTTGTCACAGCTACTGGCTGGTCATCTGGTCATTGGTTGTTACACTGTAATAGTCGCTGGGCTTTTATTATAATCACTAATAAAAGAGAAAAAATGCAAATTGACTCTACTTTTGTGATGCCACCAGCCAATCAGGAGTGAGTATGCAAATTAATCCAACAAATCTGATGGGTTAATTTGCATACACAGGTGCTGAGTGGCTGAGAGCAAGATGTTGTGTCATCACCATGGCAATGATGCAGGCATTCTGCATGGCCCCAGCTGCTCCAGGCCTTTGGGCAGCATGGGAAGGCAGAAGGGCAGCTCGGAGCTGGAGCGGAGGTGGTGCCACCAGCCAGGGGAAAGAAGGCCCATTCTTGCATGAATCTTCATGCATTGGGCCTCTAATATAGGATAATAACTATCAGAAAGAGAAAGTAAGAATGATCCCATTTACTATTGCAACTAAAAAATAAGTTACCTAGGAATAGTTTAACCAAGGAGGTAAGAGACATGTGCTTGGAAAACTGCAGGAGGTGGCACAGTGCCCTCGCAATGTCCCTGGAGGGCTGTGGTCATGTGCCGCATCTCTCCTGCTGCCAGGGCGAGACTTTGGGGATTGCAAGTCTTTCTGGCTGCAGTCTCCTCCCAGGCCATAGAAAGATTTTTAAAGTGCTCTCTCTCAGAGTTGAACATAAAATGAATTACAGATTTTGGGGGCAATGTTCTATGTAAATTAATGTTACTTATTAGAACTTTAATGTGGTAACTTCTTTTCTATTCAATGAAAAATGAAAAAATATTGTTTTGTTGTTGTTAGAAAGTAGTTGGCCGGGGCTATTGATGATTGTCAGCTCATTTTATTCTTGAAACACATACTTCTAATAATTTTAATTAATAGCCTAAGAAGTTTCAAAGCCTTCTCTAACATTACCTGCACAATATTCTCCTCACATGATTACCAGAGTTTCTGACTTGAACCTCAGAGGTTTGATGCCATGGCCTCGATGTTAAAATTTATTCTACTTACCTCCAAGCTATGTACACTGCGGCTAAGCTTGAGAAATTATGAATGGCAGGTACCACTTTTAAAACATGGGAAGCACAAGTAGAAATTAAATTAGAAAATTTCCAGAATTGACTATTTTTTCTTTTACTAAAACAATGGACAACTGTAAATGAGTCATCACTGAGCTTAGGTGAAGCACAGAACATAGCCTGTTGTTAAAAATCTGGGTGCATATCATTTTTTAAAATGCTATGGAGTGAATGTAAAGTTTCAAGACATCTAGGCAGAAATCAGTGTCCACCCGCCAAAAAGAGCTGTTAACGATTTCCCAGGGGATATTCTTTATAACATTTATGATAATAATAAGGCAAAAACCCTGATTGACATGTGAGAAATGCTCAGACATTTCTCACATGGGGATAAAGACAGACTGATATTTATTTTGCATCCCACACCAACTGCAAATTGTAAGCTGGAAGTTGTGATTTTTTTTTTTGAGTGACTGGGTTTTCTAATACATTATGCTGCTGCTGCTGTAGCCAGGAATGGCATCTCATGGGGACATGGGCTTTCATAGTCAGGAGATAGGTTTAAACATCATTCTAGGGAGAGAGACATGACCTATAGAAAAAGGAGGCTGGAACTAAGGACTCTGAATAAAGGAAACTTAAAATAGGTGTCCTTATTTTGCTGCAAGAATAACAAAAGCCTCCTCATTTAAAAAAACCTGAGGAAAATGTCAAGTAAAAATTAACACTTTTGTGAGAAAATGAGACCCACATTCTTCAGAGGCAGAAATTACATGTCATATTCTAAATATGAACAGCAAACTGAGAATTTAACTCAAAAGCTGGCTTAGCTCACTAAATATACCTCCATAAATCAAGAATAAAATAATATTTCAGGAAAAGTAATATTTAATGTTATTGGTTGGGCCCATGAAGAAAAGTTGCAAACCCCACAAGGTAATGAGGGGAAAGCAAAGAAAAGCATAAGAAAGATGAATGCTCCCAAGAGACACTAAAATAAGTCTCAAATTATTAAAGGGATAAAAATGCAATATAAAAATAGAAAAAAAATATAATATAAAAAAAGGCAGCTTTTCAATATTAAAATATTAGCAGGCAAGTTTACCACTAGCCTGGACAGTTGAACTGAACTATGTGATAATACTCTTTGAAATGCAGTTCTTACAGATGAAATAGTAATATCCATCAAATACCAAAAGGAGGTATGAAAGTGAACTGAAGGAACAAAAAAATGAAAGTATGCAGAATAAGATGATGATTGAGAATTCTCCAGATTCAATGAAGAGAAGAATCCTTCTTTTTATTTTTATTTTTATTTTTATTTTTTATTTTTTATTTTTTTAAATAAATCTTTATTGTTCATATTATTACAAATGTTCCTCTTCCCCCCCCCCCCCCCGTTGCTCTTCGCCACCAGGTTCCCACCCCACCCTCTGCCCTTTCCCTACCCCGCATTGTCCTCATCCATAGGTACACAGTTTATGTTCAGTCTCTTCCCACACTCCCCTCTCCCCTTTTCCCCAAGAATCGTCAGTTCACTCCCCTTTGAAGCATGCCAAGTCCTGACTAAGACAAATAGCATTTAATCCTTACTAAAAAATTATTAGTGAATTAATGCAACACCAAATATTGGAGATAAGAGTTCAAAATGAAATAATATTATTCTTACTGTGCTGATAGAAAATAACTGTCAACCAAGAACACTCTGTGCAGCAAACTGTCATTCAAGAACATGAATAAATTCAAGGTAACTTCAGTTAAAAATAGTTTATAGTTCACAGATTCTCATAAAAACAAATTCAGAAAAAAGGATATTAAAACAAAGAAAAGGGAATAAAAGATGCAGTTAAATACATAAACATAAATTAAAAACTAATAAGGCATCTATTGAAAAACAAAATAAAAATAATGGATAACTTTGAATTTTAAAACAATGCAGAACTAATAATTTAGAACACAGTTCACAAATAAAACATGTTTGTTGTTAAGTAAGGTGGAGATATAAACTCTAAAATTTTTGTGGGTTAATGTTATATTTTAAGGGGGAAAAAAAATAGAAAAAAAAACTAAAACAACAACAACAAAAAACATGCAAATTAAAGAAAGGCTTCCAAGCCAAAGTAAAGAAGACAGAACAAAGTAATAAAATAAACTAGATAAGTTTAATGAAAAAAAAGGAAAAATGTAATTTGTAATTTGTCTTGGCAATGATTTTTAAAAATCTGACACCAAAAGTTAAAGCAACAGAAGCAAAAATAAAAAGGCAACCTCCTAAATGAAGGGAAATATTTGCAAATAATTTATCTGATGAGGGGTTAATATGCAGAATACATAAAGAACCCATACAACTCAATGGCAAAATAAACAATCTGATTAGGAAATGGGCAAAAGTTCTGAATAGACATTTTCCCAAAAAGACATAGAGATCTTCAACAAGTACATGAAAATATTTTATTATATTTAATCATCAGGGAAATGCAAATCAAATCCATAAGAAGACTTCAACTTATACCTGTTAGAATGGCTTTTATAAAAAAAGGGCAAAGTGTTGGTAAGAATGTGGAGAAAAAGGACCCTTGAACACTGTTGGTAGGGATATAAATGAATGCAGTCACTATGGAAAACAATATGAAAGTTCCTCAAAATTTAAAAAATAAAATGCCATATGATACAGCAATTCCTCTTTTGAATATTTATTAGAAGAAAACAAAACTCAGAAATATACATGCATTCCATTGGTCATTGCAGCACTATTTATAATAGTAAAGATATAGGAAAAAACCCTAAGTGCTCATCAATAAATGAATGGCTAAATAAATTGTTACATACACACTGGAATATTAATCAGCCTATTTTTAAAAATATTTTTTATTGATTTTTTTACACAGAGGAAGAGAGAGGAATAGAGAGTTAGAAACATCGATGAGAGAGAAACATCAATCAGCTGCCTCTTGCACACCCCCTACTGAGGATGTGCCCGCAACTAAGGTACATGCCCTTGACCAGAATTGAACCAGGGACCCTTCAGTCCTCAGGCCGAGGCTCTATCCTTTGAGACAAACCAGTTTCGGTAATCAGCCTATTTTTGTTATTACTTTTATTTAAATTCTTTATTATTATTATTATTATTATTATTATTATTAGAATTTTATTTTTTTATTTTAATATATTTTATTGATTTTTTTTGCTCCCCTCCCTCCCTCCCATACATACCCTCCCTCCCCAGAGTTTTATGTCCATTGGTTGTACTTATATGCATGTATACAAGTCCTTCGGTTGATCTATTATCTCCCCCAGATCTCCCTCACTCATTTATGGATAATAAAGAACATTATAAACTGATGAACCAAAAGATAGATATAGAGACAATAAAGCAACAAGCAGACTGTTAAATTCTTTATTATTTAAAGTATTAAATAAGTCTCCTTTCCCCCCATTGACCTCTTCCCTACTGCCCCATCCCCCACATGTCTGCACCTCCCCCCAAGTCTGTTTCCATTAGTTATGCTCATATGCATGCATACAAGTCCTGTGGTTGATCTCTTACCTCCTCACACCCTGCCTTCCCTCATGTTGGACAGTCTGTTTGATGCTTCTGTGACTCTAGTTCTATTTTTGCTCATCAGTTTATGAAGTTCCTTATATTCCACAAATGAGTTAGATCATGTGATATATATTTTTCTCTGACTGGCTTATTTCATTAGCATAATGTTCTCCAGTTCCATCCATGCTGTTACAAATAGTAAGAACTCCTTTTGTACAGCAGCATAGTATTCCATTGTGTAGATATACCAGAGCTTTCTAATCCACTCATCTCCTGATGGGCATTTTGGTTGCTTCCAAATCTAAGCAATTGTAAATTATGCTGCTATGAACAAATGGGTGCATATATGCTTTCTGACTGGTACTTCTGTTTTCTTGAGATATATTCCTAGAAGTGGGATTACTGGGCTAAATGGGAATGCCATTTTAAATTTTTTGAGGAAATGCCATAATGTTTTTCACAGTGGCTGCACCAGTCTGCATACCCACCAGCAGTGCACTAGAGTTTCTTTTTCTCCACATCCTCACCAGCACTTGTCATTTGTTGATTTGGTGATGATAGTCATTCTGACAGGTGTATGGTGATACCATCTCATGGGTTTTTATTTATTTTTAAATATATTTTATTGATTTTTCACAGAGAGGAAGAGAGAGGGATAGAGAGCTAGAAATGTCGATGAGAGAAACATCGACCAGCTGCCTCTTGCCCGCCCCCCACTGGGGATGTGCCCACAACCAACATACATGCCCTTGACCTGAATAGAACCTGGGACCTCTCAGTCCCCAGACCGACGCTCTATCCACTGAGCCAAACAGGTTTCGGCCCATCTCATGGTTTTAATTTGCATCTCACAGATGATTACTGACATGTTTTCATATGTCTCTAGGCCTTCTGTATGTCCTTTTTTTGAAATGTGTCTATTTAAGTCATTTGCCTATTTTTGATTGGATTGTTTATCTTCTTTTTGTTAAGTTGTATAAGTTTCCAATAAATTTTGGAGATTAAATTCTTATCAGAAGCAGTATAACAAATATATTCTCCCATGCAGCGGGCTTTCTTGTTATTTTGTTGATGGTTTCTTTTGCTGTGCAGAAACTTTTTATTTTGATGTAGTCCCATTTGTTTATTTTCTCCTTAGTTTCCATTGTCTTAGGAGCTGCATTAGTAAAAATATTGATACATCAAATGTCTGCTATTTTGCTGCCCATGGCTTCTTCTAAGATTTTTATGGTTTTCCATCTTATGTTTAAGTCCTTTATTCATTTTGACTTTAGTTTTGTGTATGGTGTTAGTTGGTGGTCTAGTTTCGTTTTTTTTTGCTTGTATCTGTCCAATTTTTCTAACACCATTTATTGAAGAAACTGTCTTGACTACATTGTATGCTCTTGCTTCCTTTGTCAAATATTAATTGAGCATAATGGCTTGGGTCTATTTCTGGGTTCTTTGTTATGTTCCATTGGTCTATATGTCTCTTCTTGTGACAGTACCAGGCAATTTTAAGAAGAGTGGCTTTGTATTATAGCTTGATATCTGTGTTGTGATCCTTCCAACTTTGTTTTTCTTTCTCAAGATTGCTGCAGCTATTTGGTGTCTTTTTTTAAATACCAGATAAATTTTTGGAGTTTGTTTTAGGTCTTTGAAGTATGCTGCTGGTATTTTAATTTGATTGCATTGAATCTATAGATTGCTGTGGGTAGTACAGGCATTTTATTTTATTTATTTTTAAAAATATATTTTATTGATTTTTTACAGAGAGTAAGGGAGAGAGATAGAGAGCAAGAAACGTTGATGAGAGAGAAACATCGACTGGCTGCCTCTTGCACACCCGCTACCGGGGATGTGCCCGCAACCAATGTACATGCCCTTGACCAGAATCGAACCTGGGACCTTTCAGTCCGCAGATCGAGACTCTACAACTGAGCCAAACCGGCTTCAGCTAGTACAGACATTTTAATGATGTTGATTCTACCAACCCATGAACATGGTATGTTCTCCCATCTGTGTGTCTTCCTCTATCTCTTTTTTCAGCATCTTACAATTTTTTGAGTACAGGTCCTTTACCTCATTGGTTAAAGTTATTCCTATGTATATTCATTTTTTTGTTGCAATGGTAAATGGGATTTTTTTTTTTTTTAGCTTTTCTTTCTGTTAGTTCATTATTGGCATAAAAAAGCCATAGATTTCTGGATGTTACATTTCTGCTACATTGCCAAATTCATTTATTAAGTCTAGTAGTTTTTTGGAAGTCTTTAGGGTTTTCTATATACAATATCATGTCTTCTGTGAATAAGGACAATTTTACTTCTTCTTTTCTGATTTGGATGCCTTTTATTTATTCTTGTCTGATTACTATGGCTAGCACTTCCAAACTATGTTGAACAGGAATGGACATCCCTGTCATGTTCCTGATAATGGAAGAAATGGTTTTAGTTTTTCCCTATTGAGTATGATGTTGGCTGTAGGTTTGTAATATAAGGCTTTTATTATGTTGAGGTATGATACCTCTATTCCCACTTTGTTGAGAGTTTTTATCAGAAAAGAGTGTTGGATATTGTCAAATGCCTTTTCTGTATCAATTGATATGATTATATGATTTTTATCTCTAAATTTGTTTATGTGATATATCATGTTTATTAATTTGCAGATATTGTATGAGCCTCGCATCTCTGGAATAAGTCCCACTTATTCATGGTATATGATCTTTCTCATGTATTTCTCAGCCTATATTTTAATTACATCCATTTGGTAGATATGCAAGATAGCTCATTATTGCTTTAATTTGCATTTCTTCAATGGTTAATTATGTTACACCTTCTCACTGTGTGCATTTTTACATTTGTTATCTCTCAGGTCTGTTGCCCATCTTCTAATTGGATTATTTATTAGTTTTCTCTTGAGTTTTAATAGTCTAATCACTTGTCACATACATGTTCACAAAAATATTCTCCCAATCAGCAGCATATTTTTGTTCTATTAACAGGAACTTCCATAGAGCAAACCTTTAAAAAAAATGTCACATTGATTACTGTTCTCTCTTTTTTTATTCTCTCTTTTTTCAAAATTGTTTTAGTTATTCTAGTTTCTTTGTCTTTGCCTATACAATTTAGAACAATCTTGTTTATATTCTTAAAAAGATTATATTATAATATTGATAATACTGTTGTAAGATTACATATTAATTTTGGGAGAAATAAGATATTTTATGGCCCCTTCCCAATCCTGGATATGTCTTTCTATTAATTTAAAAAATCCATAATATATTTAAAGTATTGTGAAGTTCTCAGCATAAAATCATAAAATCTAGCCAGAAATTCATAAGTCTTATTTATCTTTTCAAAGAATTAACTTTTGGTTTGTTTGATTTTTTGTATGTATTTTTAGTCTCTATGTCATTTATTTACCCACTGATATTTATTCTTTCTTTCTTTCTACTTTGAGCTTTTCTTGTTCTCTTTCTAATTCTTTAAGTTGTACGGTGATGTAGTTTATTATTGTTGTTGTTGTTGTTGAGTAGGCCTGTATTGCTATGAAGCTCCCTCTCAGGATTCCTTTCCCTTTGTTCCAAAGATTTGGAATTGTTGTGTGTTCATTTTCTTTTATTTACAGGATATTTTTTATTTCTTCCTTGATCTCCTTAGTAACTCATTCATTTTTTAGTAACATGTGATTTAGCCTTTATGTGGAATGTTTTTGAGTATTTTTATTGTAGCTAATTTTAATTTCATGTCATTGTCATTTGAGAAGATGCTCAATATGATTTTAATCTTTTTTTAACTTGTAGAAACTTAGTTTATGTCCTAAGATGGGGTCTATCTTTAAAAATGTCTCATGTGAACTTGGGAAGAATGTATATTCTATTGCTTTGAGATGAAGTGTTCTGAAAATGTCCATTAATTCCATCTGATCTAGTGTATCAGTTAAGGGGGTGAATATATATTTACCAGAGTTACATCTTCTTATTGTATCATGCTTAACTTTTTTAAGCAACAGAAAAAAAAACTATGATAACTAAATGAGATACAACTATATTCACTAGGATGGCCAAAATCCTATAGTGTTGGTATGAATAAAAATGAAATAAATACATATTTCCCCAGCAAGTCTAAATTTATTTATTAACCCAAGAAATAATATATATATATATATATATATATATATATATATATATATGATTACTTAAACAATCTACATATATAAAACCCTAATATGCAAATAGACTGAGCAGCAGAACAACCAAGCAACTGGTCACTATGATGTGCTCTGACCACCAGGGGGCATAAGCGTAAAACATGGCAGGTGTTGGGAACAGGAAGCAGAGTAGGGAACATGGCAGGCATTGGCTATGGTGGAATGGTGGAGCAGGTGAGTAGGGGCTCCAGACCAAGGCAGGGCACTGGTCACTGTCATTGGGGTGATCCTTTAATAGTTATTGAAAATCCTTTGATCCCATGCACTGTGGTCATGCTGTACACTCACACCTGCTGCCAAAGCTGGCCCTGCATGCACCCGCTGCTGGTGCAGGAGCCACTGCTTACACATGCTGCCAGCACTGAAGATGCTGCTCATACCCACTGCTGGTGTTAGCCCTGTTCGCACCCACTGCCAGCACTCAACACCTGTCCTGATTGCTCAGCACCATAAGTGGGTGCAAGTGGTGGCTCCAACCCTGATCATTCCTCAGGGTTTCTCCATCTCCCCCTGCTCCTGAGGGATGATCAGGGCAGCAGCCGCCACTTGTACCTGCTGACAATGGTACCAACCCTGCTTGTATCTATTACTGTCACCACACCATCAGCAGGTGTAAGTGGATCTGGCGCCATCAGCATGTGGGAGCAATGGTGGCAGGAGTGGGGTTGCTGGCAGACAGTGTACTAGGGGCTGCAGTGGGCGTGGCCAGGCAGGGGCACAGAGGATGGGCTGAGACCTGCCCCTACGCCCACTTCAGCCTCAGGGCCCACAGTTCCTTTCAAGGTGCACGAATTTGTGCACTGGACCCCTAGTAGATTATAAAATTGTGTGTATAATAACCAACATACTAGTATATAAACTGTCTTGTGGCATAAATAGATATGGAAATAGCCCAGTATATAGAAATAGATAAATGAAGTGTTGTATAGATCGATTAAAAAAAGTATTATCCAGTAATAAAAAGGAAGGACCTATGTACAACAAGGATCATCTCAAAAATATTATGCTAAGTAAAAGAAGGCTTATGTAAAAATGCCATGCTGGCTGATTCCATTTATGTGAATTCATAAAATACACACATCTAATCTATGGTTGACAGAAAAAAAATTAGTTGTGATGACGGGGATGGTGGTAGTTGTAAATCACAGGAAGAGATCATAGAAAAATGTTCTGAGCCAGTGGCAGAGTTTAGTATACAAATAAATGTTTAGCTCTACAGTTTATGCATTTGTCAAAATTTAGCAAAATAAAATACATGTAGGTCATCATTGTGAAGGGTACCTCACAGGGAGTTGGGGAACACTCTTAACAAAACTAAACTTCACTCAATGGTACACATGGTATAGTATTCTGTATATATATATATTTATTTAACATACCTTGAAATGCATGAAAATGGTGGGTTAATAGATAGCAATAGGGATAAATAGAATAGATAGGCGTATGCCCTAGCAGGTTTGGTGCAGTGGACTGAGTGTCAGCTCACAGACTGGAAATGCAGGGTTGAATCAGGTTTGATTCAGGTCCAGGGCATATGCCTCATAGGTTGTAGGCTTGATCCCAAGCCATAGGATGCGTGTGAGAGGCAACCAATGGATATGTCTATCACATTGATGCTACTTTCTCTCTTTCTCTCCTGACTTCCTCTCTAATGAGGCATAGTAAAATGTTAATGGTGGGATATAGAGGAACTTTATTGTAAAATTCATTCAGTGTTGTTGTATTTTGGAAAAATAAAATGAGAATAAAAACAAAAGAATAAAGATACACATTTCCATTGCCTCTGATCAATGGCCATGCCACCATCTGAATATGACCTCACATGGGCCTTCCTAGATTTCAAAAATACCACGTTAGCTCAGAGATAATTTGGCCCAAGAACAGACACATTAGTTTTCCCTTTGTCTCTGGAAGGCAGCTATGCTCATCACTATACCACCAACACAACTTTCCCCCTTGTCTTTGAAAGACACAAAGAAATGCATGCTTTCCATGAAATTACATTTAAATATCAAAGATATGAAGCTCATTCCAAGACCACAAGCACGTGCTGGTGACTGCCAGTGAAGCTGGCCCACTTCCTGCCTGAGAGATTGGTCATCAACAACCGTACCTCCTATGTTAGGTCAATACCTTGAGTTCAACCCTGGAGTTTTGGTGTTTTATTACTACCAAGAGTTTCCAAGCATGCTGTTTCACTCAAGTTGATTGAAACACTATTGCACTGCAAAGGACTTGGAAAGAAAAATACCACTATTAAGTCCCCTTAAAAATTAATACCCTGTGATGCAAATATGGTAAAGTACACAGTAAGAATTATATGGTGGATGTGTTTTAAATTTCATTATAGGCAAAACAGATCTAGATGTTCCAGGTCTAAATAACAATAATCTTAACTTTTTCTTTGTTGTATTACAACATTAATCACTCTACACTATGACCATTTGCATAGAAAAAAAAACTTCCTACTGGGTTACGAACCCTTTAAGAGGAGTGAACAAAGACTTATTTCTCTATCTTTTAGCTAGGAACTAGATATATTTACAACACAGTCCTAAAATTACCACTTGATAAATAACTGATGAATTAAAAATTAGATATTGTTGGTTAATTAGCTTGTGTTTATAGTTTATTTTGTGTATTATTTGATGCTATATCTTCAGATAGTACATCACTTAGTAATCGTTTCATTGTCAATAAAAACAAAACATCCAAAGTTGACTTAAGCAAAAAAAAAGTGAAAATTTCAGGCTTTCAATGTACATATTCTGAGACAAATGTAACTTAGTCTCTCATTAGGTCCCTGCTCTCCTCTCTCCAGCTATTATATTGCATTTCTGTGCTAGTCACTTTCAAGGCTCCCCTGAGGTCCCAGGGTGACTGCCTGCAGCCCTGGGGAACATCCTTCAGGTTCTGATCAAGTGGAGAAGAGGCAAGAGTCCTTTCCCGTCTCTGCAGCATAGTTCTTAGAGCTGCACTGATTGTTGTAAAGTGAATATTTTCCCTTTCTGTGTGTCAAAGACTGTTCCATGTAAACTATCAATTTTATTTTAAATAGCAAAGAATATGTTCAAATTCATTAAGAATCCATGAAGGACCTAGAAACTTATGTGAATGACAAATATAATAGTATGACACTACAGGCCTGACCTGCATCCTCTGCAATCCAGGACATCCCTCTCACAATCCGGGACCCCTGGCCCCAAACCGCTGACCTGCCTGCCTGATTGTCCCTAACCACTTCTGCTTGCCAGTCTGATAGCCCCCTAACCACTCTCCTGCCAGTTTGATTGATGCCTAACTGCACTCCTTCCAGCCTGATTGCTCACAACTGCCTTCCCCTGCCATGACCTGCCTCTTCCATCAGGACCCACTTTCTCCACAAAGGCAGCTAAGATGTTGGGACTTACCTACACACAGAACCAGGGGACCCCCAGGTCTCACTGCACAAAGTGACTACCAGGCCCTGCCTCCACAGTGTGCATGGCCATCTTGTGGTGGCCCTCTTGTGATGACATCATGCCTGGGTGTCACGTGACACCACCTAGGCTTTTATTATATAAGATTCCCACCTAATCAGCGTTCTTAGAGACATTTATTATTAGACACATTTTATTATTTTTTTCTTAGGTTTATTTTTTAGTTAGATGATATAGGAAATGGAAAATAACTCCCTAAATGCTTTTTCTCCATCTTGCCACAAAAACTTAAAATTGTTCTGTTGCTAATGCTATTTGCCTCTTACATTTTTATTGATTATCTGAGTTGCACCTTAGCATTTTTCATCAGCTAGCTCTGACTCTCTCTCAGTGCTTCCCAACCACCCCAAAGATGAAGGCCATGCTCGCCATCTCTGAGCTGAGATGTAATATTTAGGGTCCCCACTAGGCATTGTGTTTCCCATGTAATGTACACATCGGCAGTGAATGTGGTCTTTAGTTTAGTACAGTGACTAAAAGTTCTCTGCATAAATTTGGTTAGTGACAATGTCTTTCACCCATAATTTTTCTTATCTAATAAATGAGAATATGTACATACCATAAATCAAACCAGGAATAAAGAATTGTCATAAGCAGTATGTTCAGAACTGATCAGGCATGCAGCAAGCACTCCAGAAGTCCTAGCTATAAATATCATTATTTAATTATTATTGATGATTATTTTTAAGCATACATATTTACACTTCAGAACGTTGTAAACTTTTAGAGGAAAGAAAATCTGGCCAAAGTTGTTTTGTTTGCTCTGTTTTGTTTTATTCTTCACATCTATCAAAATGTCTTAAAAATCGAAAACATCATTTCTGATCTAATGTCCCTAGTTGCTATTATCTGCTATGGGAGACTTGTGCAGTGGAAACATTCAAGCATAAGATACTATATGCTGGTAGAGATATATCTGTTTAGTGAAATACTTATCACTTTTTTAATGGATTTCGTGTCTTTTATAAAATTGTTTTGTTCCTAGTACTTTTGTCAAGGGTCCTTGTCCATGGAAGTCTATGCATGCAAGTATAGACTGTTTAACACTGATAAAGTATTTATTTTCTCCCTCTTTTATTTTTCTAGTGAGATAAAATACTGATAGTAAAATAACTCAGCATGGGAAAAGTTCCTTTCCATAGGGATTATTTTAAGGTAGACAGGTTTTCTATTTGAGAAGTCTTAGAAAAGGATTTTCAACAAAATAATTTACCTTCATTATAAATATATCTGAGCTTGATTTTTTAGGTATTTTAAAAAGTGTAGCTTTAAGCAGAAATATAGTTTGTGTTGACATGTGATGATGCTTTGCTATTGTAGTGGTTTTACAAAATATTTGCAAATTATTTGAAACCCTTGCCATCAAAATTCAGTCCATATTCCTTCATCGTAAACTTGGATGTGTCTTTGGACTCCCTCAATGTATAGAAAGTTGCAAAAATGACATGGCCTTACTTTCACAGCTAGTTTAAAAAGGAGTGATGCTAGTTCCTCTGGAGAGACTCATTGCAAGAGCCCTGAGTCAGCATGTAAGATGCCCTCTACCTGAGACTGCCATCTGTGTAGACAAAGAGGCAAGCATGGGACAGAGATGCTCTGACTCCAGCCTCAGCAACCAACTCCCTGGGATGGCATGAAAAAGCCCAAACAAGGACTGCTTCTCTGAGCCCTGTCCCGCTCAAATTGGTGAGCACAATAGTTATGGCTAATGATTTAAGCTACTGATTTGGAGTGAATTGTTATGCAGCAATAGGTAGTTGAAATGGTATGTCCATCAGAAAAAAAAAAAATGCCCTTTAAAGTTAATCTAAGTTATCATCCTGAGGTCTTGAGACCAACCACATTATGTTATGATATATTTTGCATCTATATGGGTCATTTTGCCTGCTATAAAAACAATTGTGTAGGCAAGAAAAACTATATTTCAATTGTTCCGTGTAGAAAATAACAAGTGGCCTATATGATTAACTCTTTTTAAAAATTTATCTTTATCATTGAAAGTATTACATATGTACCCTTATTTCTCCCACCTCGACCCCCCCCCTCTCCCCACTGCACTATTGTCTATGTCCATGGGTTGTGCATATAAGTTGTGCATATAATCTCTTTCTACCCCCTGCCTTTCCCTTGCCCCTCAAATTCTTCAATCTGTTCCACGTTTCCATGTTTTTTCTATTCTAATTTTTCATTAGTATGTTTTAAGTTTTGCAGCTATAAGGTGTGTATAATGTACTTCTAAGGTTTTATGAACTTGTAAATTTACTTATATATTGCTAGGGGCCCAGTGGACGAATCCATAGATCTTGAAAGGAACTGCAGGCCATGGTGGGCACAAGGGTAGATCTCTGCCCATTTTTTGTGCCCCTGCCGGGCCCCTCCAATATGGCCTCTAGCCCTGGTCTCCTGTCTGCAGCCTTGCTCCCACTGCTGCTGCTCCCAGGCGCGCACTGATGGCTCCAGCCCCACTCATAGCCGCTGACAGTGCGGAGTGATTGGGGCCAGTACCAGCAGTGAGTGCAAGCTGCAGCTGCTGCCCTGATCATCCCTCAGGAGCAGGGGAAAGTGGAGAAGCCCTCAGGGATCATCATGTCCAGCAGCCGCTGCTCACACCCACTGATGGCACTGAGTGGGTGCGAGTAGCGGCTCTGACATCAGCAGGGCGTGAAAGTGGGGCTGATGCCAGCAGTGGGCGCAAGCACCAGGTGAGATCATGATGCACGGGAGCAAAGAGTTTTCAGTAACCACCAGAGGCTCACCCCAATGACAGTGGCCAGCACCCTGTCTTGGTCTGGCACCCACTCACCTGCTCCACCATCCTGCCGCAGCTAATGCCTGCCATCTTCCACACTCTGCCACCTGCTGCCAATACCCGCCATGTTCTGTGTGTGCCCCCTGGTGGTCAGCACACATCATAACAACCAGTTGTTTGGTTGTTCTGTTGTTCTGCCATTCAGTCTATTTGCATATTAGGGTTTTATATATAAAGACTAAAATTGGTGTATGGGCGTGGTCCCTCAGCCTGGCCTTCACCCTCTCCAATCTGGGGCCCCTCGGGGGATGTCCGACTGCTGGTTTAGGCCCAATCCTATTGGGTCTAAACTAAGGTGACCAGATCATCCCACTTTTGGCGGGACAGTCCAGATTTCTAACAATTTTTCCCATGTCCCACTGCATTTTAAAAAAGTCCTGATTTTTGGAAAGAATCTTTCCAATCTTTCCAAAAATCAGGACTTTTTTTTTTTTTTTAATGCCACAGGACACGGGAAAAATTGTTAGAAATCTGGACTGTCCCACCAAAAGTGGGATGATCTGGTCACCTTAGTAAACTGATAGTTGGACATCCCCCTTGCAATCTGGGACTGCTGGCTCCTAACTGCTCACTTGCCTGTCTACCTGATCACCCCTAACCATTCTGCCTGCCAGCCTGATTGCCCCCATTTCCCCACCTGCTGGCCTGATCACCTCCAACTGTTCCCCCTGCTGGCCTGCTTACCCTCACTGTGCCTCCCTGCCATCCTGCTCACCCACAACTGCCCCTACTCCTGACCTTTTTGCATCCAACTGCCCTCCCCTGCTGGCCTGATCATCCCCAACTACCCTCCCCTGCTGGCCTGATTGTCCCTAACCACCTCTTCCTCAGCCCTTCCACCAGGGCTTTGTCCAGAAGGACATCCAGAAAGTCTCCCAGAAGGTCTCCTAGTTTAATTAGCATATTACCCTTTTATTAGTATAGATTGCTATTGCGTGTCGGTTGTGGCCCCTGCCTTCACCAGCTGTCAGCTCTGTAAGAGTGAGCATCTTCCTGCTATTTGTCCACTGAGTATTCCAGGAAGTGAGAACAGTGACGTGTGCATAGCAGATGCTCAACACATTAACTTACCACTCATTAGAAAAAGGGAAAATTAAAATGCTGAGATATCATTTCACTCCCATTAAGTCACAGGTATTTAAGAAACCACAGATTCTAAGAGCTGACAAAAATGTAGAGAAGCAGGCACTCAGGTCTCTGAAGATGTGAGAGCAAACTGCTTCTGGAGACTGCCTTCTTAGATGAGTGGATACAAAGTAACATATACAATATAGAGTTTTATACAACAGCTCTCAGTAACAAATCAGATCCAAAGGGATAAAACCTGAAAATTTAATGGTGAGTAGAAATAAACAAGTAGGAGGATATGAGTACTATGATACCAAATGCTTTAAAACATTTAAAAGTAGAAAATAAATTTAAAATCTATATGAATACTATGCATTTGTCTATTATGAATATATTTATGTAGACTAATTATGTAGATGATATTTTTTGATGGCCATACACATATAGAGTAAGTATGTAAGGGGGAAAAAGTGTATATTCATTTAGAAAAATGTGTATCAACTTCAGAATACTGGTTACCTTCACCAATTGATGAATTGAAGGGGAGATGAGAAAAATAAAACGCTTTTCATGGTATATGTTGTATTTTATGTCCTCAGTAATAACATTGTTAACTATTAATAATTAAAGATCTGAACGCAACATGACAGTGCTGCCATTTGTTAATTCTGGTCAGTTGGTGCAGGAGAGTGTTATTTTTTCCGTACTTTTCCTTATATTTGAAATATGTCACAAAAAGTGGGCGAGTCCGGTAAGTGCCAGGGGAGCCATCTCTCTGGGGAGCAGGACGCTCAGACAAGGGACTGGGCTCTCCTGCCGGAGCAGCGACCAGGAAGGCTCATGCAGAAGGGGAAACTGCCTCTCCTCTTTCATGCCTCACACGGGTGCCCTTGGGAATGGCACGGGAGTGAGAAGAAAGCGTGTGAACACGGACATGGAGGCGTGGGGGATCTGTGTGGACAGGTCGTGGCTGTCACAGCTGCTGGCCGAGACTCCAGTAGAGGAGGGCATGGTGAGACCTCGCAGAGAAGGGAAGGCTACCAGCTTCTCTGCCCTACACATGCCAGGGCTGCTCAGACCAAGGCTATACTCTACCTTTATTATAAAAAACTACTAATAGTCGAAACTGGTTTGGCTCAGTGGATAGAGCGTCAGCCTGCGGACTAAAAGGTCCTGGTTTGATTCCAGTCAAGGGCATGTACCTTGGTTGCGGGCACGTACCCAGTAGGGGGTGTGCAAGAGGCAGCTGATCGATAATTCTCTCTCATCGATGTTTCTAACTCTCTATCCCTCTCTCTTCCTTCCTGTAAAATATCAATAAAATATATTTAAAAAAAACTACTAATAATCAGTAAAACTAATATCATCAGTGTCAAAGAAAGGAAACATGGGTAGTGCAAATGTTCTTCTCCCCCCCCTTATTTTTTCTAGAAGAGTGCATCTTTAAATATATATATATATATATATATATATATATATATATATATATATATATATTATTGTTTTTTATAGAGAGGAAGGGCGAGGGATAGAGAGTTAGAAACACCAATGAAAGAGAATCATTGATCAGCTGCCTCCTGCACACTCCCCAATGGGTATGTGCCCACAACCAAGGTACATGCCCTTGACTGGAATCGAACCTGGGACCTTTCAGTCCGCCACACTCTATCCACTGAGCCAAACCAGTTTCAGCTGAAAATGTTCTTTTAATGAACTTCATCTATATCATCTATATAACCATCCCAATAAGAAAAAAAAATTAAATTAAAAATAAAATTATGGGAACATGACAATACAAAAAAGGCAAGCCAATTTACAGAGATAAATTGCTATTGTAAAGATATCATTCACATACAAATAGCATTTTACATACGAATTAAGTTGTGTATGTATAAAACAAAAATATACCTCACACTGCTCACCTTTTTTTGAGAAATGTGTTAATTAATTAGATTGTCGCAATCATTTTACAATGTATATGTATATTAAATTATGTTGTACACCCAACATAGATTCAATGTTTGTTTCTCAATTCTATCTCAATAAAACTGGAACCAGGTTTAATTTAATGAAAATCTCAATGGGTCCTATTGAAGCTGCATCTGCTCGTGTTGTACCCCTAGTTTTTCCTGAGGGGACCTGTGTAGCACCACCTGTGTTCTAGACACTGCTCCAGAAGCAAACTTGAGCCATTCCCCCTGCAACCTACTCTTCAAGGGAACGTGTGTACTGAGGCCAGCAATACGTTCTGCTCCCTTACTTCTGCCTTGTTCTAGGAGGGGATTAGGAACATCAGCTCATGAGTGCACTGCTTCAAGGGTGGGGCATTTGAGCAGGAGACTTATTACCTGCACATTCCTTATGGTAAGCAGCCCTCTAGCAGGAGCCGCAGCCACTCCTTGGGAATGAGGGGCGTTTCATGTGTACATGTAGTGAAGTTTTGATGAATTACTTATTCTGGACATTTAAAATGATTGAAATGAACCTCTCTTTAGATCTAAAGTAACTCTAGCATTTCAGTTATCTAAGACCACCAGAAAGTTGTAGAGACAACATTTTCTACCAGGGGTAGAAATGAAGATTCTTTCTTCCCAGAGTTTAGGGACTGGATTTTCCCCCACAGAACCCAGTATTGAATAGCCATGCAGCCATTAGTGAAAGCTTGAATTGATTATTGTATGACTGCATTATTCCTCTAGGATTGCCATGACAAAATAGCACGGATTGGATGGCTTAGACAACAGACATTGCTTTTCTCACAATTCTGGAGCCTGGAAATTTAGGTGAGAGCTCTCTTCCTGGTGGGCACCTGGCATCTGTCTCCTCCCTGAGTCCTCACATCACCTCTTCTCTGTGGAGAGAGAGAGAAAGAGAGAGAGAGAGAGAGAGAGAGAGAGAGAGAGAGAGAGAGAGAGAGAGAGAGAGAGAGAGAGAGAGAATGCTCCCTGGAGTCTCCTTGGTCTATTGGATTAGAGAACCTACCTTTATTACCTCATTTGGCCTGAATTACTCTTTTGAAGGCCCTATCTCCAAATGCAGTCACATCGAAGCATTCAGCTTCAACATATGAATTTGGGTTTGGGTGAGGGTGACACAATTCAGTTAATAAAATAATCCTGGTAGAGAAAAGACTAACTGGCTAGCACTCTTGAGTGCTGTTTATTTCAATAGCATGTGACAGGAGAGTACCATGCAAGTCAAAGTGTACTAGCTGATGAGATGGGATCACACATGGTGACCAGCTCCTGGGGAGGATGGGGCAGTCAAACAGGTCCTGGAAGGAAGGAGCCAGTCAGTCCACCCTCCCACAGTCCTGCTGTTCTCTGAATGGCTGGAGCATTTCCTCACACCTGTATCACCTGTGTATGTTTGAGTAAGTCAGGTATAATCACTGCAGTCTGTCTGAATGCAGGTTATACTCATGAGCTTTTCTCAAATGTATATTTAAACTGAATTTGAGCCCTAACCAGTTGGCTAAGTGGATAGAGCATCGGCCTTTGGACTCAAGGGTCCCAAGTTCAATTCCGGTCAAGGGCATGTACCTTTGTTTGTGGGCACATCCCCAGTACGGGGTATGCAGGAAGCAGCTAGTTGATGTTTCTCTCTCATCAATGTTTCTAGCTCTCTCCCCATTCTCCCTTTCTCTCTTTAAAAAAAATCAACAAAATATATATATTTTTTAAAAGTGAATTCAAGTTACATTTGCAAAGACATGAAACTGCATCCCTATAGTTTAATTTTATAAAAAGTAAAAATGAAGTGAAACAAAAATATAGAATATTATAATAAAGAAAGCATTAAGGTAATATATGAGGATTCTTAAAAAGCCAAATTATGGTAGTGAAAATTCAAACCTTAAGAACAGAGTTAATAACTTTAGAGGAATAATAGTAAAATGATGAAGAAAGATATAGTCAAACCCAGGTGACCCAAATCATCCTATTCCACAAACACAAATTCATGAGAATGGAAGAAAGGCAGCTTGAGTTTCTGAGCTGGTCACCACAGGTGATCTCATCTCATTGCTGTGAGCACAGCACAGTGGGAGGGAAGCACTCACACCTCCTGCATAATTGCTGATTTCAGAACTACTACAAAGGAAAGTCCTGAAATTTTTATAAAGTATAAATAAGCAAGCATAGTATAATCAATGAGGAATCTATATGGTGTAAGCTTCTTAGTTACCGTAGCAGAAGCTGAAATTGTAGTGGAGCAATGCCTTCAAAATTCTAAGACAAAATACCTTCCAGCTAAAAATTCTGAACCTCTTATAGCTTACTCATCTACTCTGAAAAAAAAAGTCTAGGACTTTACAGTTCAGCAATTTAAAAAAATATATTTTTTGTAATGTTTTTCTTGGGATACACTTTCCCCAAAGAGGGGGAGAACAAAAGAGCAGGAAATATTGGTGTCTAGACAAAGGAGATACAATGAAAATGCAGCACAATGTATTTCCTATAAGACAGTGATGGAAATCCAAGAGAATAGCTTAGAGACAGGCCCGGAGAGCAGGACCTGATGGGAGCAAGCAGATCAAAGGCAGCTGGAGCAAAGGAGACATGGAACCACATCCCTGATGTGCTTTATTTTGAAAAAGGATTTTCACTTAAGCAGTTTAATGATAGGCTTGTGAAAAGTATATACCAGATCAAGCAGGTGAAAACATAGGGGGGGAAAAAAGATTTACAAGAGAATAAATGCACTTATCTACATATATAAAAGCCCAGCAAGCAGAATGGTGGAACAACCAGAGTGACCAGTGGCTATGATATGTACTGTGGCAGCTAACCAGCCTGATACAGGCCCCAATTGGCCCTTTCATGAAACCAACCCCACCCCTGATCATCCTGGTCAACTTGTTGCTTAAGATGTGTGTAGATTTGGGGAAGATACTCAACCTGTATAGCCCCTCAGGAGCTTCCTCTGTAAAAAAGCCCAATGAACAGCTGAATCAAGAAGTAGATGGTGCCGAAACTGGTTTGGCTCAGTGGTAGAGCGTTGGTCTGCAGACTGAAAGGTCCCAGGTTCGATTCTGGTCAAGGGCATGTACATTGGTTGCGAGGACATCCCCGGTAGGGGGTGTGAAAGAGGCAGCTGGTCAATGTTTCTCTCTCATTGACGTTTCTAGCTCTCTATCCCTCTGTCCTCCTCTCTGTAAAAAATCAATAAAATATATTAAAAAAAAAAAAAAAAAGAAGTAGATGGTGCCTAGCCCGTTTGTTTCAGTGAATAGAGTCGGCCTTGTGAACTGAAGGGTCCTGGGTTCAAATTGAACTGAAGGTTTCTAGGTTCAATTCTGGTCAGGGACCCATGTCCGGGTTGCTGGCTCAATCCCATTAGGGAGTGTGCAGGAGGAAACCAATAAATGATTCTCTCTCATCATTGATGTTTCTCTCTCTCTCCTTCTCCCTTCCTCTCTGAAATTAATTAATATATATATATATATATATATATATATATATATATATATATATAGGACTGCTGGCTCCTAACCACTTGCCTACCTGCCAGCTTGATTACTCCCTAACTGCTCTCCTGCCAGCCTGATTGATGCCTAACTACTCCCCTGCCAACCTAATTGCCCCCAATTGCCCTCCCCTGCCAGCCTGATCTCACCCCCAATTACCCTCCCCTGCCAGCCTGATGGCCCCCAACTACCCTCCCCTATTGACCTGGTTTCCCTCAACTTCCCTCCCCTGCTGACCTGATCTCAGCCCCAACTGTCCTCCCCTGCCAGCCTGATGGCCCCCAACTGTCTTCCCCTGCCAGTCTGATCTTGCCCCCAACTGCCCTCCCCTGATGGCCTGATTACCCCAAATTGCCCTGCAGGCCTGGTTGCCCCTAAATGCTCTTCCCTGCTTCCCTGGTTGCCCTCAACTACCCTCCTCTGCTGGCATAATCTCACCCCTAACTGCCAGCCTGATAGCCTCAACTGCCCTCCCCTGCCTGACTGGTGCCTTAACTGCCCTCCCCTGCCAGTCTGATATTGTCCCCAATCCTCCCCTGCCAACCTGATCTCAACTCTAACTGCCCTCCCCTGCCAGCCTGATGACCCTCAACTGCCCTCTTCTGCAGCCCTGGTCTCCCCCCACTGCCCTCCCCTGCAGTCCTGATCACCCACAATTGTCCTCCCTGGTCAGCCATCTTGTGGTGATCATTTTGTGGTGGCCATCTTGTGACAACATGAGAATGGCCATCTTGTGACTATATCACGCAAGGGCATTATGTGACACAACCTAGGCTTTTATTATTTAGGATATGTGCAAGTTAACAGTGACAAAGCATAACATTGTCATTCTTCTTGCCACTTGCCTTATTCTCGTCAACCTTAACAGAGCACCTGGGCTATCTTAGATGTGCTGAAATGCATCCTAATCTTTCTAGTTAATAATGCTGACTTGTTTAAAGCCCAGTTTCAGGGAAACTGAATGTGTCTGGTAGCTTGTTCCAGTTTCTATGGAGCAAAGCAGAAAAGTGCTCCTTAAAACCGAAGCTGCTCTCATCATACGGACACTTCTATATTCTAATTCAGAAACTGGATCACATCCCTACATTTACCAGTGCTTCTCAATTTTCATCTGAATAATACTAATTCTCTTAATTTCTCTTTTGGGGTATACTTTGCTGGTCCATTATCTCCTCAGCCTCCTCTCTTTTCTCACCCCTACAGGGAGGTTCTCAGAGTATAAGGACATTTAATCTATTTTAATGGACCCAGCGGGGAATTTCTTTATGACAAAAGAATATGGAGAAAGGCCAAGATAATTTGGTGCCTTTAGAAGTACTTTGGAAAGAGATGAAAAAAATCAAGACAAGAGAGGCAATGAAATTCCATGGCTCAAACATATATTTGGTGACTAAGACCATTTCTTGATTCCAGATGTAACAGAGAAGGAAGATAGAGCATGAGGAGGGCTAGTGCCAGAGCCTCTGACCTCATCCATAAGTCTCCTGTTTTCCTGCTCACCTATTCAGACAAGTCCGGGTTCAAATTTTTGATCATATTCATGGTGTGATTTTAAAAATCTTAATGATTTTTGCCTGTACTATTTTTTCCAAAGAGGTCAACTTCACTCTCATGCTGCATTAATATTATATTGTGTTTTTAGGCTTGGAATAGATTCATGGTGAAAATCCAAATAATTGTTAGTGTCATCAGCTGAGAGCTATAGAGGCTCTGGAGCCTTTATGTTTATGTGGATAAACAAAATTTGTGTGTCTTTACTTCAGAAATTGTTGCAATTGGCCCGCATACAGTGAAGCATCAGATTGGAAGATACTTATTCCTCAAATGCTATTTATTCATATCCATTTTTGTGTTTACAGTATTTTAATTTCCCACAGGACATACATGCACAGCTTTTGGAGCATAGTATAAATGGTGCTTCATTGACCAGCATGGCCTAAGTCAGCCTGATCCTAGTGTCCTCAATCGTAGCACCAGTCTCAGTCTTCCTGTGTCTGTGAGCCCATTAAAGACCTGGCATATAGTGGGTTTTGAATATTATTGCTTATTTTTTATTTTATCATAATAAAAATCATGCCATTGAGCAGTTATCCCCATAACTGAAATAAAATGGAAGTTGATGCTTCTGCAATAGCTATTCTGCTATTATTGGGATTTATTTTAATAAATTGGGCTGGTAATCTTTTTTGTCTATCAGTAATAAATAATAAACTGAAACTTCTAAAATACTTTACTTAACTTGATGTTAATATTTAAAGGTCATTTGTGAAATTCAATATAATAAAATTTGGTAAGAAACTAGGGAAAACAACTATATTTTCTGATAAATTAACACTTTCCTCCAAGGTTTTCAGGGATTTATGCTCTATTTGATTTTTGCTTCCTCAAATCTTAAATATCTTGTGAAGTATATTTTCAAATACTTGATATTATTTTCTAAACACTCCACAGGCCTCTCTGTCTCACATTTATCACTCAGGTCATCATGGCAGTTTAGTCTCACATCTAACCATTGGTCCATTCAAAATGGTTATAAATTATTTCCCAAATCTTCTGTGTTTTAAGGACTGAAGAACAGAAGGCATTAAGGCCTAGTCACTGCTCTCAAGAAGTGCAGAGATGAACAAGCAAGCATGGGCACAAAAGATCTGCAAGTATAGTCTTCATTCTGGGAGCATACATATGTAGAAGCAGGAGAAAATTCGAGAGTGAGGTGCCCATGGCGGATATGAATAACACACAATGCAGAAGGATTCCTACATTTTGACCTTTATTTACATTAAAAATGTGATTTTTTTTTACCTCAGTTTATTTTCTTCTGTATAAATTGTTTCCCTTTCTGAATACCTGGGTTTGTTATATTTTATTATCTCATCAAATATTGTCACTTTTTGCCCAATTGTCAACTTTAGCCAGAGTGTAATATCACCTTGAAATATATTTATTTCTTCTATACTAATAGTTCTGCTAGTGAAGTCATCTACACATTTGATAAGTGTACTCTGAATTGTTTTAATATTATCTTAAGTTGTGAAATAGAACATATTCTAGGATTAATTATTGCTAAATAATATTTATGTTCTAGTTAAGACTAATAAAGAATTACTATTAAAGTTAGTTATTTTGTGGCAAATATACTAAAGTTTTTGTCACTTATTAAGAAAAGTGACTTTTGAGATAGAATTAAAGTATTCTTAAAAATAGATGGCTGGTATTGTTTCCACATACCTTTTGGTTGAAATAGATTGAATTGATCTAGAAAGCTTTGTTCTTCTCAGAATCTTGTGTGAAATGCCACAGCATTTAACACTGTTTTAGGTTACCTCAAATGGCTTATCTGATGGGTCTCTGGGATTTTTCTTTTCTTTCCTGCCTGGCCTATAACTTTTCAGAATGCTGTCCTTGCCCTCTGGAGGACAGACAGGGTCAGTGCCAGGAACCATGGCCAAGCCCACTGAATGCCTGCGGGGCTGCATTCCATTCTTCTGGCTTAACTATCCATATGACATTGCTGCTGGTTCTTCACCTTTCAGCATTCAAACTTGATTTTGACAGTTATTCAACTCCAAAACTTACATTCAGCTTTGTTAGAGGTGAGAAGTGAATAAATCACATAAATTCTCAGAATATGTATGGCTTTTTGTAAAGGGCACCTTTTTTTTTTTTTCTGAGAAGAACACAAAACTTTTTGATCAATTGTGTTCTGTAAATTTTAATTTTGTCTTTTTTATTTCCTCTGCTTATCATTGTCTTGCTAGACAATGTGTAAGTCTTCTTAAATTTGCTGTAAATAGCCTTTCTTTTTTGCTCTCTGCTTAGCTATTTGGTTTGTGTTATCTACTCCAATACCAAAATGCAGATCAGGGATTACATTATTCATGCTATGTCTCTTCTTAACGGGCCATCATTTCAGAAGCACTGGGCAAGTTCATCAGCTGGTGTGTTCCATCCCCCGAAGTGCCTGCCAGTGCCCAGGAAGGGCTTAGGGATCAATATCTTTCTCCGTACCTATTGCCTATGCACAGCTCACAGGCTGCGCAGCTGAGAATTGTCCTGATCTTCCTATGTATTATCACCAACTATTCTGAGAAACAAAATGTTCTTCTTCTACAATAATGTTTATTTTTCTTTAAAGTGACTCAACCTAGATAACTCAATCACTCTATTAAAGATCTGATACCATCATACCCAGTGGCTTCTGCTAAAGATTCTAACTTTTTTTGGGTCCCCCACACCAAACAAGTAAGATTACAACAAAAGAGGGTTTGTCTCTGACCTAGCCCAGATTAAATCTGCTTTCTGGATAACAGGTCTGCTGATGCTCACCACCTCTGTTGCTTATTGTCATGGTGTGGTGAGCAGGACATGAAGCCATCCCTCTCATGTCTGTCAGAGCTGTGGCCCCAGGGGCATCTGGGCTTCACATCCTTCCAATGCAGTCTCCATCTCTTTTTATTGATTGTGTTTTTAGGAAGAGATGGGAAGAGGTACAAGGAGAATGAAGGGCAGGAGGGGGGGGCAGATTGTTGTTATACTTATTGATGCATTCATTGGCTGATTCTTGCATGTTCCCTGACTTGGGATCAAACCTACAATGCTAGTAAATCAGAACGAGGATGCTCCAACCAATGAGGCTACCCAGCCAGGGCGAGATCTCTTGAATCCCATGCTTCTCAGAGAGTCTCAGCATCGTCAGCCTTATTTCCTATTATCACCACATTTTAATGGTATCGTTTTCCAAAAAAGAAAGAGGCCAGACCTCAAACTCAATAACCGTTTGTCTCATTAGGGGTGTTTGTGTGCTACCTGCAAGCTTTGCACAGTTCTTTTACAGATTTCTAATTTATTGGAAAAGATCAAAAGCAGACTAATATTTTATGACCTGTGAGAGTTCTATGAAAGTTACATTTCAGTTTCACAGGAGAAGTTCTGCTGGAACGCAGCATGCTCATTTGCTTCCATCCTGCCAACGGCACTGTCACACCACCAGGGCAGCATTGAGAAGCTGCAGCACAGCCTGGCCCGGAAAGCCTGGAATACTTCCTGTCAGCCCTGCTATAACTAATCAATATGTTCTTCCTCTCCAGGCTGGCAAGTGTATTATATTGACACACATTTCCTTTTCTTCTGTAGAGTTTAAAAGATATTTCATTTATTTATTTATTTATTTATTTATTTATAATATTTTATTGATTTTTTTTACAGAGAGGAAGAGAGAGGGATAGAAAGTTAGAAATATGGATGAGGGAGAAACATCAATCAGCTGCCTCTTGCACACCTCCTACTGGGGATGTGCCCGCAACCAATGTACATGCCCTTGACAGGAATCGAACCTGGGACCTTTCAGTCCACAGGCCAAAGCTCTATCCATTGAGCCAAACCAGTTTTGGCTAATATTTTTATTTTATTAATTACTCATTAAAACTTCATAAAGTAAATATTTTCAACTCAAGTTAAAATTAGACACCTGAAGCTCAAAAGAGTGATTCAACTACTCTTCTTATACGCAGGAAGGAGAAGATAGGGGCAGAATAGAAATAGCCTGATATCAAATCCCAGGCAATGCTTGCTGGGACATGATGTGACTCAAATATCATTCCTTTCCACATTTAACATGTCCCCTATTTGTCGTGTTTGCCTGTCCTATCCCATGCGGAAACTCTGATATAAAAGGTCATTTTTACATTTTTGCTATGATGCCTGTCATTTTTTTTAAATAACAACTTTTTAATGTTATTCTAAGTCCTATTGAGCTGTATACAGATTCCTGAATTGGCACCTAAATTCTTGTCTCTGTGCCTTCTTTCAAATGCTGTGTTGTTTCTCTTAATTGACACTTTTAACTAACGTCTCATCATTCTCTAGATCTTGGATTCAAGTCAGAAACACCACTTGTTTTACTAGTATTCAGGCGCCTGCTCTCTGCTTGTTTGGGTCAATTAGAACTCAGGTCCATTTTCTGTAATTCCTGATAGGCTTGTCATTCACCTGCTGGTCTTCCCTCTTGGACTGCAGGCCCTTTGCCAGCAGATGCTGTCTTCTTATGTGATTACTCACAACACCTTAGTCAGAATATACATCAAAAACGCTAATGTTTGTTGAATAATTGAGTGAGAAAATTAATAGTTACTCTTGGAACATATAGTAACTATTAGAAGCCCAATGCACGGAATTCATGCAAGAGTAGGCCTTCCTTCCCCTGGCTGCCAGCATCGCTTCCCTCAGGCACTAGGGACCCAGGCTTCCCTCGCATCCCCGCTTCATCCGGAAGGTGTCCGGGATGCTCATTTGCTATAAAGTTATCTTACAAATCTTTAAAGGATGACAAGTTAAAAGATGTCTTTTCATACAGGATAAAACACAAAAGAGCCTATATATGCACATACAGTAAGTTGATCCCTGTCTATTTGATTTCTGGTAGTTTGATTTGCAAGTTTGCTTGCCTTTGAAACTTTAAATAGCAAAAGCTTCCAGGGGAGGTTCAGTATCTAGCACACTGCAGGCTACCAATTAATGTGGTATCGTAAAGCTTCCTTAATAAGCTCACCGGAGGGAAGATCCACAGGAACCGGAGTGCAGCACCGCATAGTGCACAGCCACTTTCCGAGGTGGGGCCAGGCCATGAGAGCTCCTGCCCATTGGGAGGGAGCACTTGACTTTACCTGGGCATACATTATGTGTTGGAAACGTTTCCTATCAGCCTCAGTTTTAAGTGAGCATTGGATGATGTTCTTTCCTCCAAGGAGAGACTCTGCTTCTTTGGGCATCTACCAAGGGAATATTAGCTACACTCCCCCATTGACAAGGCTTGGCCCTGAGAGTAGTCCTATTACAGAGGGTTACCTGCAACATAAAGTGATCCTACAGTCCCAAGTCACACTCCATTGGCATCTCAGCTTTAATGTTGTTTAGGAGTATCTGGTAAAGCGTGAGAAAGCCTTATTTTGGTTTAGTGGCCTTTAACAGCTCTTTTCCCACCTGCTTACCTTCATAGCTGGAGTTTTTTGTACTCATTTTATTGAGTAGTAGGAATCAGGGATAGCAAAAATTGCATCAAGGCCATAATTTATTTGAATTAATTCTAGCAGCACCTCAGTAGATCTGGGTATAGGGTAAGGCTGAAACAGGTTAATTTTTTACTGGGAAATTGGTATTAATAGTCCTATTTTTCAGAAAAGAACTGGGTCATAAATAGGGTAAGAGCATTTCCTAAGCTACAGAGTGGACATTAAATACAAGTGTAAGCAATATGGAAGATTATGCAATTCTCTCAGCAAAGTAATTTTCTCATGCAAGATAATCTATCTGAAAACAAAAAAAATCAAAATCAAAACAAAATCCAATACCTCTCTACTGTGTTTCCCTGAAAATAAGACATCCTCCGAAAATAAGACCCAGCGCATGGAAAGATAGGACATCCCCTGAAAATAACACCTAGCGCAACTTTGGGAGAAAAAATTAATATAAGACACTGTCTTATTTTAGGGGAAACAGGGTAGTTATATATATATCATCTGCTTACTGTACACCATCTACTTGGATGGAGTTCATAACCTTTGCATATGTCCTGGCCAGAAACCTTTGCATGTGCCCTGGTTCATGGTCCAATGCTCAACCACTGAGCCACACTGGCTGGGCTTTGATAGTTTCATTGTGACCTTAAGTGACAACATGTATAAAGCACTTGTAATACCGTAGGTCCACAGCCATTGGTGATTATACTGTGTTTCCCCGAAAACCACTGAGCCACTGAGTACAAAAAACTCCAGCTATGAGTACAAAAAACTCCAGCTATGAAGGTAAGCAGGTGGGAAAGGAGCTGTTAAAGGCCACTCAACCACTGAGCCACACTAGCTGGGCTTTGATAGTTTCATTGTGACCTTAAGCGACAACATGTATAAAGCACTTGCAATACCGTAGGTCCACAGCCATTGGTGATTATACTGTGTTTCCCCGAAAATAAAACATCCTCCGAAAATAAGACCTACTTACAGGTTTCCTTCTGAGTAAAATATAAGGCATCCTCCCAAAAATAAGCCCCCCCCCCCCCCCAGGCTCTGTCTCAGAATGCTATTGCTAAACATGAGAGATTTGGTCCACTGATTCTGAAAGAAATGGAGTCACAAGAAATTCACCAGGAAATTCAGGAATTGGATTGTTTGATGATGTTCCAGAAGATGATGACATGATTGTCATTGAATAAATGAGTGAATTCTTGATACTGTAGGATGCACAGTTTGTCTGGTTTGTGTTGACAACTACCGTACTACCGTACCGTATACAGGTAATACATTTCCTTTATTTTCATTTAACAATAAATGTGTGCTGTATTGTTCTTCATGGAAAAATAAGACATCCCCTGAAAATAAGACCAAGCACATCTTAGGGAGCAAAAATTAATATAAGACACTGTCTTATTTTTGGGAAAACAGGGTATTATTATTCCATTATCATTGTCTGAGAATATTGGACACATGCCTACTCTCTTCAGAAAACTGTTATCTCTTAACTGAGAGCTTCCCACACAACAAAGGACCCTGGGGACAAGTACAGGCTGTCACATTCTACAAGCCTAAGTGCCAGCGAAGCGAGAGCTGCCACACCTGCCCTTTCAGGAGCTTCCTCCTGCCCTCCCCGGGATGTTTGCTTCTCTTCCAGTGGGTGAGAGGATGCTCTAGGCAGGCTGTGGTTCTGTGAGGGCCATCGAACAGTGGGAGTCCTTTGAGAGCTCAGCTGAGGTGCGCTCCCCTTTCCACCAGGCAGCTCTGTCCCTAATGCTGGTGCCCCCACTAAAGGGTAGCTTTCACTTCCCAGGCCTGGCTTTCAGAAACTTGGCTGTGCTGTTGTAAAGACTGTGCAGCCACAGCTCATGTGCATTCAGAGTGCTTTCCGTCTCTCTCCCTCTCCCATTCTCTCTCTCTCACACATACACCACACACATTTACATGCATATCTAAAGCATATAAGCCTGTGGTGTGTGCACATGTCCATGTACACATATTCTCAACTGTCTCTCCAGGTCAAACAGCACTCCTCAACTGCAGGCGTACACCAGACACCTGCTCCACATCTACACTTGTTGCCTCCTTGAAATCTGAAACTGAACAAAAACCTCAAACTGCAATCATTACCTGCCCTTCTCACTCTGTAGGCACTATTTCTCAAAACAAAATGATCTATTTGCTTTTGTTCAGTTGCTTCAGTCAAAAAATTCCTATTCTTTCTAGATCTTTTTATATCCCTCACACTTTCCTCCCTGTCCATCAGCAAGCCTTCTCGGTTCTGTCTGGACCCAGGTACAGTTACAATTTCTGATACAATAGCCCTCATCCAAGCCATTATCACCACCCTCAGCCTAACAAATCTCTCTTCCTCCCTTTATTTTCCGATGGTCCATTTTCCATTTAGCAGTGAGAAGCTTTTTTAACAGGTAAAACTGGTAGTGTCACTTTTTTGTTTAAAATCCATGCTAGTTTTTAATTTCTGTGTGCTGACTGACTACCCCCTACATGGAAGTCTTAACACCATATGGAGTGAGTTCTGTTTCACACTAATGCATGCTTAATGTCTCAGACACATCACACCCCAGTTGGGTTAAGATGCTGTGAGAGGAGGAAGGTGAGGTGAGATAAGAAATGCGGCTGTGATGAGTGGGCACTCATGAGAGTAACGGAGAGGCTCCGTGTTTTATGCGGAGAGCTAAAACAGGAAGGCTCCGGAGTCCTCAATATGGCTTTTTATCAAGTCAATAAATTTGCTTTTTTACACGTTTGAGCCAGGCACGCAGGCCAGTGTAATTTAGCTGAGCAATAAGAAAGCTCATGACAGCACTTACAGTTCTGCTGGAATCAATAAAGTAGGGAGCAGGAGACCCATGTTTCCCCAGCAGCCCACAGGCCATGCTGGCTGGGAGTGAGCAGGCTGAGGAAGGAGAATGGGAGCTAAGGGAGGAATCATTTGATTCTTCATTAACTTAAGGAAACACAGAAAGGCACTTTTTTTTTTCTTCCACACAAAATCATACAAAATTCTCTCTTTATTAAATATACATTATTTACAGTTTAAATCTTTCTTCTGTACAACAGTAACCATAGAAAACAAAGAAATCTAAGGCTAACTTTTATTTTCCCCATACAGTGTATTAAGACAGTTTACATGGTTTACAAAACTGGTGGAAAGAGGCAACATCACTTGGGATTCTGTTTTGAAAACAAAAATAAGGAGGTCAAGAGAAAAAGCTAGTATCTGGCAGAACTACGAAGAGAGATGACCTGTTGCTTGCCTTTGCCATAAATAGAGTATGACATATATATTTTTTGGAGGAAGTAGTTTTGCAGCTCACTGTTTAACTGTGAACATGGGTCTCCTATTCTTTCCCATTCCTCAGAAAGGACTTCAGGCCAGTGTGGCATGGATCTCCCATCTGCAATGGACACTTTGATGCTCTGTCAGAGAGACCAGCAAATCGCAGCCTGTGGATTAAATCTGACCTCTTGCCTACTTTTCATAAGTAAAGTTTCACTGGAACACAGCCATGCCCCTTTGCCTATGCATGGCTACCTTCCCGCACAACAGCCGAGATGAGCTGTTGCAACAGAGTCTGTTTACAAGTCCTAAAATACAGACTCTCTGTTTCTACAGAAACATCTTAACTGGTTCCTTACCCATCCTTCACGGAGGCTGAGCCTCAGCTCCCCCTCAGCCAGCGCTCTTGCTCCCAGAGACCACTGTGCAGCTTCTGCTTCTTCCGGTTGACTGATGGGAGTGGCAGCCTGGCACAGCAGGGTCAGCAGGAAGCCAGGAGATAACCAGACTCAGAAGGAAAGTGCTGTGTTTGACCTCACTAAACACAAAGTTCCTCTCACAATATAACTATGCCATTTTAAGCAAGGTTTGGTAGGTATGTATATTTAGACAGAATAAGGTTATACAGATGTCACTACCTTTCAAAGAGAAAAAAATATGCTAACATTTCATGTAAAGCTTTTGGGATGTCCATAATGGAAATGCATGTTTAGGTAGATGTCTATTAATGTTATCCCTTAAAGTTTCACTGAAAGTTTCTTTTTATGGGTCTTCCAGAGACTCTACGGGGTACTGCAATGCTTCCTTTGCAGACACAGTACCTTTACCTGTGCTCTGAGCTTATTCTGGCATCTGAGACAGGGAAGAATATGATGCTAATCAGAATAAGATAAGATTTAATCCCTAAAACAATTAGCTTCACTTTTGTTAATGGCTTGGGACTACTCTCCTAATGTTTTACTATTATCTGTAAGAGTGTTCCTGTGTCACCAGGGAGGATTGAAGAAAACAGTATTATCAGGTAGTGTTAGATGGAGGGTCCCTGACTTTCAGGAATGGAGTGTGTCATACTTTCTTTGTCATTATGATATGCCTATGGATTTCATGACTTCAGGGATTCCATCAATGGGGTTTCCAATCAGGATAGTTCAGGAGTATGAATTAGGATTTTTCTGACCATTTCATTTCTCTAAAGTTGTATCTAGGTGCTCAACCTAGGCACATTAGATCAGATGGTGATAGCTCTAAATTTTCTGGAGAAATCCTGATGAAATTAAAATCATGAAAAATGAGATGTGGTTGGAGTAGGGTTGGGGACTTTAAAATATTAGGCAAAGTGCAGTAAAGAGTTCTTCATGCAAAGCCCAGGATGTTGCCTCTTTCCCTAGTGTTTGAGCCAATGATCAGAACGCACTAAGAGACCCCTGAGTTAGGAGCCAGGAGAATGGGAAGAGCTGGTGCCACTGGCCCATAGTGGATTCAGTGGCCCCTGCACCTGGGACAGCTACCAGATTTTGCCACACATCCCTCTTCAACATGTTCCCAGCAGCTGTGCTCAGAACATCAAAAAAAACTTTTATCTTAATTCTTGCTCATGTCTGCTTAACCACTTCATAGACTTTATATGCTACAAATGACAGACAGCTAGCTTACAAAGTATATTTCACTAAAAAATGTGCTTTTGTGTTCATCCTCAGAGTACCTTAGTGCAAAATAAGAGAAAAAAAATTTACTTAAATAGCAAAAGAGTAAAATATTAAAATCTTATATGATGGTTTCAAATAAATGACACCTCAAAATGGAATGTGTGTCTTTCCCTATTAAACAGATATGTGTATAGAATGTCCTGAAGAAAGCGTCAACAGCAGCCCTATTTTCACTAAGTGTCTGTATATGTGTGTACTTGCATTTTTATTCTTTCTAGAAATTTATGAAAACGTGATAAAACCAAGGACAACCATATCTAAAAACTAGATGGCTTACCAAGTGTGTGGGTGAGGGAATAGCAGGAGATGTTAAGAACAACTAAAGGACAGTGTATGGAAGTAATTCAATTACACTTTGTGTCTTTTAGAGAAAACATTTTCAAACTGCTTGAGAAACATGAAACAGCACTCAGCTGTGCTCAAGATATTCTGAAAGTTTGGAGTTTGGTTTCAACTTTTTCCATTAATCACCTTTTGTATCCACAGGAAAAAGGGGCCCTCTTTATTTAATGGGTCAACTTGTGACTGTTAGGACAACTGAAGACTAAATGCATCCAATCACTTAGGTTAAGGGAAAGTGCGTCTTAAATTTCCCTGTTCAGGCTGGTGTTGCCAGGGGTTTTGTTAGACTGTAGCTATGGGAGAATTTAAAGGAAGCCCAGGTGTTGGTGATCAAATTGTCAATCCTTTTTATAAGAAACTAGAGGCCCAGTGCATGAATTTGTGCACCAGTGGGGTCTCTTGACCTGGCCTGTGGAATCAGGCTGAACCCAGCTCTCCCATGTCCCCTGAGGGTCCCAGATTGCGAGAGGGCCCAGGCCAGGCAGAGGACCCCACTGGTGCATGATTGGGGCCAGGGAGGGACACAGAAGGTTGGCCAGGTAGGGAGAGGCCATGGGAGGGCTCCAGCACATGTCCGGCCTATCTCATTCAGTCCTGATAGCTGGACCCAAGCAGCAAGCTAACCTATCAATTGGAGTATCTGCCCCCTGGTGGTCAGTGTATATCATAGCAAGTGGCTGAGCGGCCTTAGCATATCGTTAGAATATTATGCTTTGATTGGTTGAATGGACAACTGAACACTTAGCATATTAGGCTTTTATTATATAGGATAATTCCAATGGCCTGGTTCCTATCACTCTGAACATCTTGGAAAAGACTCTTTGCTTATAGCTCCCTATGCTACTCCTCTAACTGAATGAGCTTTCTGCTGAGGAGACATGTGTGACTTTCAGAATTGAAAAAATGCAGCCAGAGCACAGACCTGAGACCTCTCTTAAATGGCCAACAACATTTGGTTAGCATTTTCTCAAAGATACACATCTTCTGGTTCTCAGAGATCTCATCAGGACAAAAGAGAGTTCTAGGAGGAGTTTGAGTACAACAAAGACCCCTAATAGCATCTGGGAACGCAATGGCATGCAATAGGTCCTACTGTATGTTAAAGAAGAATTAATAAAAGAGGAGGCCGGAGAAGAGGTGAAGAAGAGGTTCCTAAATTGTCACATTGGGCTAGTTGATGGGAAGGGGCTTTTAAGAATCCCAAACCAGAAGTGAATAAGGAGAATTAAGCCTCCAGATATACTTTAGAGCAGGGACATTTACTCCTGCTGCCCCTAAAGGCTCACTCTGCCTTCCCCTGCAGGAACATTTCTGCATCAATATGCATTTGCTTTGAGGAGGAGAAAAAGCGGCTTATTGAAGGTGAAAGTAATAAACAAGAAAAAGGATTACAAATATTTTCCAGAAATTTGCCTGTTTTGTTTTTTTTAAGTCTATAGCAAGGGCTTCACAAAAATAATTGTGCAGTACCTTTGTTCGACATTCTACAGCACTTTATGCATACCTTACTATAACAAGATATGCCCGTTGCAACAAAATGTGTTAGACTTTTGGTAAGCACAAGGTGTAATTTATATTTCACACCCAAAATCTAGCACAGCCACTGGGGTACTGAGCACTGAGTAAATACCTCATGAGTGAAGAAAGGAAGAAGGGAGCAATCTAGTTCTTTGTTCTGGTCCTGCTTTTATGGTGGCAAAAGGGGGAAGTTGGCTTATTACCATGCCTGCTAACATTAAAGAGAATATTACCTATTTTAAAAAGCTGCCCCAGGATCCTTAGGATAAATCTCTCATTGCAGTTGAGAGTGAATAGAAGAGTCTAAGTTGTTCATAAAAATATATCTAGAGAAGAGACATGTCTCTAATTCTCCAGATGAATTCTCATAGAAACCGTGGCAATCTAGCTAACTGATACAATGGATGATGCAGTGGGTGTTAAATATGTTATATGGTAAACAGATGCACTATTGCTTGCATAAATACATTTGTTTGGTGGAAGGATATCAATGAAATAGCCCCCTTAGAATGTAAAATTACACAGGGATTTTTGGTTTTACTGTATGGTGACCATATTTGATTACTTTTTCATGTAAACAGCAGTTAACAAAGACTGAAGATTAAAGTGGAAATGTATGATAGTCCCCTTGGCCAGAGCAGGCATTCAGAAAATGTGATTACTGAAGCAGGAAGGGTGGTAAAGGAGGGATGAGAAATATTTCAAAATCTTTTTTAGAGTATAATTGTTCAAAGATTGAAAAACTCACACAGTTAAGAAACTTCACAACCAACATGGATCGTGGTATCACTGAGAAAAGAGAGGCAAAGCTGGCACCATTTCTAACTGAAAATTGAGTTTTCTTTGGAGGAGGCAGCTCACTTGCTGTCATATGCATCCAGTAAAAGGAGGTTTGCTGAGTTTATGAAATAATCGCACCCTGTAAAATTATTTCTACTGCGGCCCCGAGACTCTTTTCTAAGAGTAGCATGCAGAGTGCACTGTCTTGTCATTTGTCTGCAGGCCTAGGATATGCAGGGAGGTCCACTGGCAGGTTCTCAGTGGCAAGAAGGAGCATTGCAACGGCCTATGGTCACATATATGCAGATGAGAAAAGCAACTACTCTACATTGGCCTGTCTAGTCCTCCACTTCTTCCGTAAGCCCTGTATCAGCAAAATACCATCCTTGTTTTTCCCAGCTTTATTACTCACACCTTCCTTTTCCTTTCCATTTCATTATCAGAGAGGCTTCAGGCTAAACCCACTACATTTCCTGGACACTTTAATCTCCAGAGACAAAGCACTGCATAGCCCAGCAAATGGCCGATTTATACAGACTTTTTATAGAAATAGAAAACTCAAAAGCAAAAGTGGAAATAGGAAAGGACAGGGCAGGGGAAAAAAAAAACAGTATTTAAAGATCTTTCCTCCTATTAATAGATCATCTTATTAAAGGAGAAGGGGAAAAAAAATAGTGCCTTTTGTAGAATCACATTAAAACAAATTTACTAGCAAAAATATATAATGGAAATGATGAAATAATTAACAATTCAGAGAGAATTTCAAGGAGAGCCTGTGTAATTAGAACATCTTAAAATTGAGAAATAGATTACAAAGTAAGTCCTTACACCACGTTCTCTGAAAGCAGAGCCCGAAAAGTCCGGAAGAAGCCAGAGCGTGCCTCACTGGGAGCCTCCTCAGGCAAGACTGCCTTAATTCTGGTATGCTCACTGGGAACAAGAAGGAATCTCATTGTCAAGGCTGGGAACAGTGATGTGGTGAGTGTTTCCCCAACAGAATTAGCCTTGTTTAGAGAAGGAGTAAGAACGTTCCACTTCTGTGGAGCATCATATGGGCTTGCCCACATGCTGGGGCATTTATATTGCTCCCCCTATGTTTTTCTCCAACTCGGCCCAGAGGCAAAGGGTGAGGGATAATGCTGCAGCAAGATCCCAGCATTCTTACCTCCACCTGGTGACTGAGCTCAAGATGCCTTCTAGAAGGAATGATTGAGTTTCTTCGATGCTTTGTCATCAAAGGGGCAAAGACTCGGAAATCTGTCACCACCTTGTCTAGCATATTATGCCTATAAGAAGACGTGTGTATGTGTGTGTGTGAGTGTGCATGTGTGCAGAATTGATAATGTGATATGCTCCAGAGCTATGGGCTCCTCCGAAGGTGAGCAGGGGGGATTTGCTGTAGCTAACCTGCCTCAGATGCCAGTGAATCCTGAACCTCCTACGAGCTGGCATGATGGACAGGTGGGCCATGCCTGCTCTGAAATATACAACCTGCATCTCCTTTCTTCACCAGATGTCTAGTGAGTGGATAGAGGAGAATTGTGTTTGGTTGGTATTTTTCTTCTTTTGTGTGGTCTTTTCTTTAAAGCTAAATTAAGGTGGCTTAAGCTTGTTCATGGAACCAATTTAAACTGTTATTCGAATGTTTTATGTTTCATATATATGTATAATAATCCCAGGACTAACCTATCTAACGTTCCTTATGAAGTTGGCGGAGGCATTTTGAAGCTATGGAACATCTACTTCCTCCTCCTATGCCACTATCCCATGCTTCCTCTAATGCTGGGCTGGACTCCTGCCGCTGGAGTGTGCTGCTCAGCGTGTCGGCCCTGGAGAGAGTGGTAAGGCAGGAGCACAAGGACAGCTCACTGCCATCAGGGCACCTGAGTTTAAAATGCTCAGAGGATAAGAGTCAGAGTGAAAAAAGATTATGAGTTAGGTCAATGGGATTCCTGTGGTATAAATGTTAACACAAAATAATCCTCTGTTGTTCCTTTTAAAATGGCACTGAAAGATGTCAGGCCTCTAGCATCTACTTTCCTACCCTCAGTTCCCTGGTCGGAACAGACTTGAGATGGGGAGGACATCAAAGATGACTGACACACAGCTAAGTCAACCTCAGGTTCAAAGCAAGCCTGCTGGACTGACTGAAGGTGCATCTGAGAAACTAGAATACAGGACTGCATATGCTCATTGCACACGTGTCTCCCCTTGTCTAGAAGTAAAACCAGTCTCGAGTGATCATTACCAACACAATAGGTTTGTTAAAGGAAGACAGTGGCCATAGCTGCCTGGTCTTCTGGGCTGGGTCGGGGGGAATGCCATGGTTGATGCAGGTATGACCCGAAAATAAAGGAGGAACAAATAAGAAAAAGAAAAGGACGAATTAAGAGACGGAGAAAAAGGAGAAGAAAAAATTAAACAAGAGTTTTCGTTGACCCTGTAGATTTTCAAATGAAATATTCCCGCTTGCACTCGCTCACTGTATTTTGCAAGTCAATGTCATTTCTGAAGGAACTGTCCACGTTCGCTGGGTACTCCTTCTCCTTTATCTGGCTGGTGCGATGTGACTGCTTGTGCTGGTAGAGGAACCGCGCCATGATGCCGACCACGGAGAAGATGATGAATATCACCACTGCGATGACTCCTGTGGAGAAAGGGGCAAGGAGAGAAAACATTGTCACACTCAGCCACTCCAGAGAGGATTTGGTCCAGACAAGGAAGTGCTTAGGGGGAAACAAAAGAAAACAAAACAAAACAACAATAAAGCTCTGCCACATGCCCAGAAACAAAGACCACCTGAAACACCCTCAGTCTTCAAGTATAAAAAGCAACCTCTTCCAGAATGGGGAGAAAGCCAGTTGACATCAGAGATTGCATTGAATGGACTAAGATTGCTATACAATAAATATGTAATGACACTAGCAAAATATTTTAATAAATTTCTTCAAGATTCTCTTTAAAGAATGTGTCAGAATCAGTTGTAATTAGCACATTTTTATAACCTTGCAAATAAGGATTTTATAACTACTTTTGCATCCTAGGAAATAATATTTGACTATCTCACATCACAATAATGCTCTACCGATGTAAATGTGGTGATGTATATGTTTACTTTGCTAAAAAGTTTGATTAATAACAAAATGCTTCCCAAACATTCAGGGCATTCCCAAACTGCCTGCTGCTTCCATTCCAGGCCAGCTAGAGACAGTATGCCTCTGCCCTTCGGAAACGCAAAGCCAGCTGAAATGCAAGTTTCTGCCCAATTGTGTCAGATTCCTCCCACTTTGCTTGTTTGTGATTTTGCTGGACCTACTTGGCGAATCGCCCTTTGCTGACCTCTAAGGTCTTATTTCTATCTTTGCCAGGAAGGCTCTTGGGATATGAAGAGCAAAGTCAGCAAAGGGATATTAAAAATGTGGACACTGCCACTTTTAAAAGGAGGCTATGTCTGCACAGGAATGAAAGTTTCTCAACATTAACATTTGAAAACTATTTACTATTTTCAAAGATAAGTTATTACTAATATTGTTGAGATATTAGTATGCAATCTTCTGTTTTCCTTTAAGCAGGATAGATATTGGTAAAATATGTGTATTTCACAAAGCCACTTTTGAACACCCTGCATTATGATTTATGTAAACAGGAATCTTAGAGAGTTAAATACATTAAATGTGTACCCCCTATGGATTTTTTCAGAGCTGAGGCCCTGACTAAGACACAGCATTATGTAACATATCTGCTACTCTTTAAACCAGACAGGGTGAAACCTCCTAAGCTACCAAACTTATGATTGACTGGGTGGTGGGTGACTCCCAGGAATGGCGGTGCTCAGCGTGGGAGGCTGTGCTGGCCTCACAGTGTCCCCTGAGGATGAGGGGACTTTCCTGCTCTTGTTGGTACTTGCAGAAGGATGACATGGGTGGGGAAAAGGGAGAGGCCACATAGGTTTTTTCTCACTTGCCAAATGAGAAATTAATCACAGGAAGAGAAGCAGGCACCAAATTATTTCCTATGTTCCTTGTTGCCAAATAAAATCAAGTTGGACTCTTTCCGGAAGCAGAAATTCATATCAGACATTTTAGGAACTTCCTTAAGGAGGCAGCTTTTCTTTCCTCACCATCCCCTGCCAGGCTGCGCCTTTGTGCTCCCACAGGGTTAGCACTCCCCTCAGAGCACTGCTCCTGGCCTCTGTGCTGCCTGTTTGCCCGGCCTGTCCCCCACCAGACCAGGGGTTCTTTGCGAGCAGTGCCCATAGCTTTCGCCCTCTATTTCTATCCTGAGCACAAGCCCTGACCAAGGTTGGGGCTCATTAATTTGAAGTTAAATTAGTGGCTACTGCCATCTTCAGAAAGGACCCCACCTAACTGCCAGAGGCAGGGATGGGGCAGGCTACGCTGTGGTCCTCAGATGGAAATGGATTTAGCACCTCACAGGCATCTGTCATTGAACAGGTTTGGGAGGCAATCTGTGTTGCAAGACCCAGATGGAAAAATCAAGACTCCTGGAGGCTGCAGCAAGCTGAGGGAATGAACGGGGCTGGGAGGCCAGCAGGCAGTGAGACCAGGGGATGCCACGGGAGAGGGGGAGCTGAGCTCACCTCAGAGCAGCCAAGATCTGCTCTGTACCATGTGCCACTGGATCAAAACTACAGGCTGAGGGCTTCACTCCCAGCTCATTAGATCCAACCCAAACCACTTATGGAGCAAACTCAACAGGATGCAGCTTCCCCCATCTGTCTGCCCCAGTATGGCCCTCTCCCATACACAATTTTACTGGTTTGCTTGGCTTGTGCTTCAGGAAAACAGCCACCTGGATGAGGTGAATGCAATGCACGCTGCCTGTCTCCCAGTAAACTATCCAGCTGCTGAGTCAGTAGTCAGCTGCCTGAGAATCGGGGCGGGGTGCATCCATGGAGCTGCTGGCACCGTACAGCACATAGAACTGTTTGTGAAAAGGCTCATGGACTGGCAGGGACCGTGGGGCCCTGGGTGCTGATGGCATTAAGAAAGGTTCAGATACACTTCTCCAAAGGACTGAATTACTTGTGCCTTTTCTGTTTTCATCAACAAGTAATGGTTTACCTCCAATGACAGCCGAGTCACTCTGAATTGCATTGGTAAGTGGTTCCCGCTCATCTCTCTTTCCAAATGGGTCTGAAAGAAGCAAGAAACAGGAGCCGTCACTCCACACTGAAAGGCCTGGGAGGAGGACTATTGTGCCGAGTTGGGATCACACACTTGAGGATGAGACCGGTTGCTCCCAAATGGTGGTGGGTTGAGATTTTGAGGGGGGAAAAAATAAAGCAAACATTCACAAAAAAAAGCATTTGAAACACATTACTTAACACCCATAGTAGCATGATCCGGTAAGCTTCTGTAATTTGTAAGGTCCGTGGTTAAGACAGGTGATGGCAGTACCCTGCCCATGTGTGCTGTGTCCTACAGCTTCCCTCCTGGCCTACCCTCTGTGCTTGGCTGGGCAGTTTCTACGCACGACACTGGCTTCTCACCTCAAGCACACATGCCCCTGCTCCTGCTGCAAGAGGACACTAAGCCCATAGACAGGGAAGGACAAAAGTGCTGAAGAATTAATGTCTCAAACCCTCAGTAAGGAGAGGGTTAGCGTCCATGGGATAAGGAAAAGTGCCTTGCATTTAAGAGCACATGTATGTGGGTCTGAGTCACAGTCTGGTGATATTGAGCTAGATAAGTTCACATAATCTGCAAGTGCATTAATGACACTCATACAGAGTTCATGTGGGATTTCCAGGGCCGGCAGCACCTGTCCCTGTGATCACTTATTCCTGAGGGAAAGACTATAGCCTGAATACTCTTTATTTTTCTTGTTTCACAGATAATGACATTAATTACAATGATACAAGTAATGAACTTGTCCAGAGTCCTAAAGTTCATTCACAGAAGATTTGGAATTAAAGCAAGGCTGGCCAACCTTCACATTTGGGTTCTTTCTATTGCACCTCATTGCTGCAGGAAAATGCCGAGATCAGAGTGAGCAGGCAGCAAAACTCAGTCTTTTCTGTGCTGATATTTAATAGCTTATTCAGCATTGATTACCAAGCTAGATTAAAACAAATACTTCAAGACATCCAGGATGATCAGGAACATGATAAGATACTGAGTGTAAAACAGATGTGTGAGGGTGAATGTGCTGTAGGGCTTTCCTATATTAAAAAAGTAGGTTTTAATCACATAACTTGTATTAGTCAACAGCCAGCTTGCCTTTCTGAGCTCCAAACTCTTTAATCCTTAGAGAAGAAACCATTTGAACAGTAGTAACCAGTATATGTCTATACAGTTATATATGCAAACATGGTTTTAGTTCTAATACTCATTGTATTAAAAGTAGGATTATATTAACACATATGGAAATTACCCATGAAAAATCAATCATACTTTTTAACCACTCAGATAAGGAACTGAGTAATATTAATCTTTAACCTGGAAGTTTTTGAAGACATCAAAAGTAGTGCTACTGATGTAAATTCCATTGGGAATTCTCTTGTATACCTGAGGAAGAGTGCACCGTAGTCACTGCATTCACATCTGAATCCGTCCCAGAGCCACAGCTGGCTTCTGTCAGGGCTCCTCGAATGATCACTGGTGCGATGGTCGTGTGGCGCAGAGCTGCCTTCAACGGAGCTATGTGGTTATATTGGACTGAAGACAGGCACCCAACAAAACCCAGGCTGTTTGCTGTAGCGACTTCAGAATCTAATTCGGCATTATCTGCAACATGAAAGACAAGTGCCTTTCTTTCCAAACTATGCTCTATATCTTCTTTAAAAAAAACTTTATTGTTTACATTTTATATTTATAATTATTTTGTTTTAGCTTCAGGTGTACAGCATAGTGGTTAAAAAATCATATACTTTACAGTGATCTCCTCAGTATTTGCAATACCCATCTGGAACAATCCATATATATAAAAGGCTAATATGCAGTTTGACCTAGATATTGGGAGTTCAATCGCTCGCTATGATGTGTGCTGACCACCAGGGGGAAGCAGAGGAATGAAGGGAGGCCCTGGCCAGCAGGTGGCAGCCAGAAGCCCGGCCTGGACACCCTACCAATGCATGATTTTCCTGCACTGGGCCTCTAGTGTGTGTGTGTGTGTGTGTGTGTGTGTGTGTGTGTGTGTGTATTTGACAATATACCCTATGCTGTACTTTACAACCCCAAATATTTTGTGACTGCTAATTTGTACTTAAACTCTTTATCTTTTGTTTTACCCAATCCCCAGGCCTCCTTTGTCTGGCAACCATTTTATTTTATTTTTAATAATGTCTAAAATCACAGATATTGCCAAAACCGGTTTGGCACAGTGGTAGAGCATCGGTCTGCGGACTGAAAGGTCCCGGGTTTGATTCCGGTCAAGGGCATGTACCTTGCTTGCAGGCACATCCCCGGTAAGGGGTGTGCAAGAGGCAGCTAGTCGATGTTTCTCTCTCATTGACGTTTCTGACTCTCTATCTCTCTCCCTTTCTCTCTGTAAAAAATCAATAAAATATATTTTTAAAATGTTAAAAAATAATAAAATAAAATAAAATCACAGATATTACCTTATTTTTGAATTAGGAAATTCACCCCCTATCTCTTTCTATGTCCTCTCCCCAAACACTTTTTCCACTAAAGAATCAATATATCAACGACAGATCATTTAAAAAATGCTAGGGCCATCTCTGCTTTGAGAAAATGTTTCAAACTTTTAATTTTTATTCACATATTTTATAAGCTGTAAGAAAGACAATAAATCTCTCCTATGCTCTAGATGTTTTATAGAATGTATAACATTATTCCCATCAACACTTATCAATAAATGCCAATAATTAGTTGAAACATACTACAATGCTCATTACAACACTTAACTCAAACATATTGAAGAAAATTAAGTGAAAAGAGGCAGACAGAGAAATTATAAGTCAAAATGTCTTCCCAGAAGTTTATGACCTTCAAATGTGCTAAGTGGCCTGTGTAGATGGACCTTCTGTTTAAGACTTTCACCTGTTTAGTTCTGTCCATGGTATTCATTGTGAACCTGGCTTTCTAAAACAGCATTCAACCTCCCAAAGTATCTTTGAGTCTTTATAAAAGAAGAAGAGGCAAACATTTGTGACTCAAAGAAAGACCAATGTCTCATTTTCTTCAATGTTTGTATTAAGATTACTCAGTGGCCTATTCTTTTTAACAGAAATCATTTGAACAAATTGCTATGATGGAATCATATAAAACTATAATACACAATAAGCCCCCTTTTCCCCTTGAGGTGTAATAGTTTTGACACTATTAGATGTTTCAAATATTTTATTATGATAATTTATTTTTTAAAATACATGTTATTGATTTCAGAGAGGAAAGGAGAAGGAGAGTGAGATACATCAATGATGAGAAAGAATGTTATGAGGATTTATTTTTTGGAAGAGTGCAGAGACTTTCCTCTCTATCAGTATCAATTATAACATTTCAATCCATAAACAGTCAAAGAGTGCTTCCATGACCTCTAAGCAAGCATTTTGTTGGCAGCATTTAGGAAAAGATGCACTAGAACATGGAAGTAAATGAGAAATTAACATCCCTTAATTCTTTTTCTAGATTTACTCTCTTTACACTCTCCCCCTTTAAGCACAGAATAATGGTTAAACAACCATATACTTTACAAAGTGATCTCCCAGGATTTGCAGTACCCACATGCAAACCTCACTAGCGTGTCATCCTTCTCACAGAAAAGGAAAACAAGCCCTGTGAATTGTTACATGGCCAGGCAACAAGTTACCATAAACTTAAACTGAACAGCATGAAATAGCACACCTTATGATCTTACATTATGTAGAAATCTTTAAATGGGTCTTACTGGACTAAAACCAAGGTGCTACAGGGTACATTTCTTCTAGAGGTTCCAGGGAAAAATGCATTTCTTTGCTTTTTTCTGGATCATAAAGTCACCATGTTCCTTGGCTTACAGCTGCCTTTTTTTTTTTTTTTACCTTCAGAGCCAGCAAAGTTCTATTTGTTGTGCCTTCCTTCCATTACATCTACTTATAATTCTCTTATTTTGCCCTCTCTTCTTCTTTTAAGGACCATAGCAATTACATTGGGATCACCCAGATAATCTTGGGTGATTACCCCATTTTAAGGCCAGCTGCTTAGCAGCAGCAAGTTTGTTTGCAAACTTAACTCCTCTTAAACCCTTGGCTTAACACATTCACAGGTTCTGAGAGTTAGGGCTTGGATGTCTTTGTGGGTCATTATTCTCCCCACCACTCCAGAGCTGGAATTCTGTGATAACTCCCCAGATATCCTGAAGTGCTGGTGCATAGTCGTTACTTCCTACTGGAAAAATTCATAGGTTTACTTCTTATCATAGCCTTAAATGTCATTATCTCATAAAAGATTTATTGGACAGTGTTATGCAATAGTCTTCCAGATCAAGAAGCTTTAAGACTGGGTGCTACTTGTTGAATGGCTCAAAACTTCAATGTAACCAGCTATAATTCAGAATGCATGGTAGCTGGTGATTGACAGTTATCAGGGATAAAATTACAGAGCAGAAGTATGCAGAGGAGGAGGCCAAAAGAAAGTATACACTGGCATAACATTTTGCTTTATAGGATTTGGAAGCAGTGGAAAGTGACATGGCAATGTTGCTATATCTCGAGGGTGTAAGTTAACAGCACCAGATCTCATATCCTGAACCCAGTGAGAAAGAAGCCCAGAAAGCTGGCAAGATCATTGAAGGTCATCACTATGATGACTCAATGAATACAAGCTCCAGGTACAAGAATAGGCACATGGATGAACCACGGGAAATACCAGAAAATGACATTCTCTCCTTAAAGAAAGAACTGTTTTAAATAAAGTCTTATTTCTGAGGAAGTGTATTTCTTCTAGATGTATAATAAGTATGAAAACTTTGAGATGTTTCTTAATAGAAAGAAAGAGAACATGAAATCATCACAGGAGAAAGTACTCTCAGTATGAGGCCTGATATAATGATTTCTCAGATTCTTACTAGTGTAGAGATAGGCAAACAAATTTAGGATGGTTCCAAATTATTTTTATAATCTTGTTAAGGGAGAATGTGATAGGGAGAAGTTGCTTGCTAAAATAATTAAAAGCTTCAAGTACTCAATATTCACTGTCTATTAAATACCTACTATTTAATTACCCTACTTGTTTTTACAATATAATTACTATTCCTTAAAATTTATTTCATTTATATTCTATTATCATTCAAAATTTATAGATGGAGATACTGACACTGTTAAAAGTTAGAAGATGTACAGAGGATCATTTGGCAAAGTTGAGATTAAAATCAAAGTCTCTATGCCTGGAAATGCCAAATTCTTTACCTAAGCTGAGATACTTAAAAGTCTCTCAAAAACATCCTAGGCAGGGTATTTTAACATAAACTAGCTAAGAAATAGTTTGCAAAGAAAAGCACAAGTAATTTTTGTTGAATGCTTCCCAAAACTCAGTAAACTCTGTTTTATTGAAGACATAGTGCATTTCCTAATACATTTTATTCCGTTTTTAGGTTACTGCTGCATTCTATTCATATGGAACAAGGTGAGGGGACTGTGATATGTGCTAAGCTGAGCAATGATATGGAAGACAGACTTGACAATGAATGTGGCTCCACAGAGGGAGTGGAAGGAGGGTGTGACCAAGGCCCTACCATGGGGATGGCCTCTATTCTGTTCCTCATTCTTTCCAACCTTTTCTGCTAACATATAAAAGTTACAACCAATCAAGAATTACAAGTTTTCTCCACAGAGTATGTACCACCACCATGAGAAACCACAGGTATCTTACAAACATCAACTACCTACAGAACATCTTATTTGAAAACTAGAGGCCTGGTGCACAGATTCATGCACTTGTGGTGTACCTCAGCTTGGCCTGTAACCTCTCACAATTTGGGACCTCTCAGGGGATGTAGAAGGCCTGGTGCACAGATTTGGCCCAATCCCCACAGGCCAGGCTGAGGAATCCCAACCAGTGCACAAATATAAAATCTTTGGTTAATCTCTTCCAACCCTCCCCGCTCCCCTTCCCTCTGAGATTTATCAGTCTGTTCCATATTTCCATGCCTATGTGTTGAGCATCTGCCCCTGGTGGTCAGTGCGCATCATAGCTACCAGTCAAACTGTGGAACTGTAGGACACTTAGCATATTAGTTGATTTAGCTCTTTCAACACACTTTAAAAATCATTGACTAAGCAAAAACAAACAGACAAAAAGCATAGCTGCAGACAGCAGTCTAGTGACTGCCAGAGGAAAAGGGAGGTGGAAGAAGCAGGTAAAGAGAGTAGGCAGGATAAATGGTTACAGAAGGAGATGACTTCAGGTGGTGAACACACAATGTAATCTACAAATGACATATTATAGAATTGCACACTTGAAACATGTATAATCTTATTAACCAATGTCGCCACAATAATTTCAATAAAATATTTTTTAAATCACTGATATATGGTTTCTGACATGCATTAGCTTCCTGTTGACAAAGCAGGCTCTTCCACAGATGACATGTGTGTTCTCATTTCTGACCTTCAATTGTAAAATAGTGATTAATAGTACCAACCACATGAATTGTGGTGGGAATATATATAACAATAGAAGTGTGATTCTTAGGTTAGTGTCCATAAATGCATTTATTATTATTACTGTTAATTATTATTACTCTTCCTACTACTCATCCATGGAGCTTCAAATTTGTTTATTACATTCAATGGCTCTCAACATGCCCAGGTGACCTTTGTATTTGTATGGGAGAACTCAGATGTGAATTCTGATGTGCTTGCTATGAGGTTTTTCCACTGAATTTCCACCCAATAAGGATTCACAACTGAATAAGCCTGGTCCTAAAACTTTGAATGAATTACTCAGTATTTTAGGTTACTACAGACTACCTTTCTCAGAGTTTTAAGACTTGACTTTCTACATATTTTTGCAAACGTTCATTTCCTCAAAGCAAAGCTATCCCTCTATTAAATCAAGTGATGCTATGAAAAATAGCACAAAATTGATTTTAGCCCCATAATGTGTAGCATTTCCCATCTTCACAATTTTTTTACACTAAAGATTGATAGAGCCAATCAGGGAATCCCCCCCACCCCCGCCCCCATCCCCTGGATTTTATTGTTTGTTTTTGTTAATCCTCACCTGAGGATATTTTTCCAATGATTTTTTAGGAAGAATAGAAGAGAGAAGGAAAGACAGAGAAACATCAATATGAGAGAAACACAGCAATTGGTTGCTTCTTGCACGAGCCCTGATCAGGGCATGGACCAGGGAGGAGTATGCAACTGAGGTATGTGCCCTTGACTAGAATCAAACCCGAAACCCTTTGTTCTGCTGGTTGACACTCTATCCACTGAGCCAAACCAGCTAGGGTTCCCCCCTCCCCCCCGGATTTTGAAAACAGAAGAAGAAAATATAGCAATTTGCTAAAAATAGACATTGCTCTGGAATATAAGGACATGTACTACATGTCAAAAGCTATTTATTAGATATGAATTCTGAAGTGTCAAGCTACAAGCCATACAGATCCATACAACCCGAGGTTTAAGAGTAAAATGTTGTACCAACATGAAATATAAATAAAGGAAACCAATGTTAATGGAAGATGTGAGCAGTATATACAAATGAAGAGATTTTCCCTCGAGTCCATTGTGACTTTCAGGTAACAGAGCAGCAAGCAGTTCAAAGACATAACTACCAGGAGGATTCACTGTCAGTCCATGAACCATGTCCCTCAGATGAAGTCATTAATCCTGAAAGGGGAAATGTCAACTCTATTAACCAGTTATAATGCTTTTCTGCTTTTCATGGCAATCTCATCTGAATATCCTAGGTAAATAATCACCCTTGGGAAATGAGAAAGGGTGACAATAGGAAAACTAAGATATAAGATCAAGTACTTATCTAAAGCAAGTAACCTGTCCATGGACAATCCAGGCCTCCTACCTAGACCTCTTGAATGTATCCTCCTTTTTTTCCATTATTCCATATTTAACACTTATTTATGGCATTATCATTTAAAATATATATTAAATTACAATTTACATTCAATATTATTCTGTATTCTCAGGTATATAGCATAGTAGTTAGACAATCATATATTTCACAAAGTTTCCCCACTCCCAATATTGCAGGTACCCACCTGGCACCATACATAGTTATTTCATAATTATTGACTCTATTCCCTACATTTTACTAAAATGTAGTACACTATACTACACTGTACTACACATCACCATGACTGTTTTGTAACTACCAATTTGTACTTCTTAATCCCTTCACCTTTCCACTCAGCCCTCCAACTCTCTTCCTCTCTGGCAACCATCAGTTTAAACTCTGTATCTATGAGTCTGTCTCTGTTTTATTTGTCCATTTATTTTGCTCTTTAGTTTCCACACGTAAGTAACATCACACAGTATCTGTCTTTCTCTCTCTGACTTATAAAATTGAGAATAATACCTCTCAGGCCCAGGTGGATGGACCTGGAGGGTATTATGTATTGTTGATTATTGATAGGGTGAAGAGAAATTTCAGCTCCATAGCATGACTTACAGCCATTCACTCTCAAACTCTACCCACCCATGAAGACCCATCTGTGCTGCACAAAACCTGACTGTTCCTTCTGCCCCAAATAGGCAAACTGTTCTCTCTGCCTAGAAGGCATTTTTGTTTCTCATCCACCTGGGTAACATCTGCTTTTCTCTGTAAAACCTATATTTATTTATTGGATCTCTGTGACAACCATTCTCTGTATGGGACAGTGAACTGACAATCGCTAGCAAGCAGGCATTTCCTTTATTAGAAGATGCATTTAATAGAATAGCAGTGATTTCAGGCAATCTTTGATTGGGGGAGATCATTGTAGCTGTGGGAGCACAATTGACACAATCCAGGAGAATGATGATCAAACTGGGCATGCCAAGAATTCCCAGAAGAATGTATGAAAATGCCTACTCCTGGATTTCTACTCATACAGTGTGGAGATATCCAAGAACGTGATTTTTGGGGGGAATGTTTATCATTTTAAGAATTTGCATTTTAAAACACATACTTTGGCCGAAACTGGTTTGGCTCAGTGGATAGAGCATCAGCCTAGGTTCGATTCCGGTCAAGGGCAAATACCTTGGTTGTGGGCACATCCCCAGTGGGGGGTGTGGAAGAGGCAGCTGGTTGATGTTTCCCTCTCATCGATGTTTCTAACTCTTTATCCCTCTCTCTTCCTCTCTGTAAAAAATTAATATATATATATATATATATATATATATATATATATTTTTTTTTTTTAAAAACATACTTTGACTATTATAAAATTGGTGATTTATAAACTGTACTTGAATAAATATTGATGTAGAAAAAATGGCTTGGAATAAATGTATTTAAGTAAATTCTTAAGTGACAAATAAACAATAATAATGCATGAAAGGCCAGAAGAATGTTCCAAACAAAAAGCAAAGCCTGTATGAGTCTGAGAGTGAGAAAGCCCATCATATTTCAAAACACTGAAATGTCAAGTTATCTCTACCTTAAAATAAAGATGGTGCTGAAGAGAGAGGCAGGGGTCTGGTAGAGTGAAGGATGACTTTGCATTTCCCCAAGGCATTTTGTTCACTGACTTCCATCACTCTTGTTTTATTTCAGAACTAGTGGTCCAGTGCATGAATTCATGCAGGATGTAAAGAAATTAATTAGAAGTGTTTTAATATCGCTACTTGGCCTTTCTCTGTAATAGAAGTGTCAGAGGTTAAAGAAATTTAGTAAAAATTATATAAATTAATATATAAATTGTTTAATAAATAAACAATAACAACATGATATAACAACAGCAAAGACATGATTCAAAAACAACAAAAACAGAATATAAAAACAACAAATGTGATATAAAACAACATTGAAACAAACAATGGCTAATAATTTGATTAAATTTATTCTAATATCTCCCTGTATGCCACATTGATAGTTAAAGCACTTTCAGAGCGCTTGACTAATTTTCCTTCTGATGAAGTGTTTACAACTTTAACTTTAATGTCACACACTCTTCGAACTCAAGAGAAAGCCACATATAACTGATCACGTCCAAAAACGGCTCAGGTAGGAATGCTCCTATTCTGTTTAAGTTTGTCCTTGTGATTTATTAATTGTCATCGAAATGCTAACATCATTGGAAATTGCATTTGAATTAATCTAAATGGGAGGCCAGTGTCAGATGGGGACAAATCAATTCTTAGAATCAGAATAGCCCCTGTTAATACTTAAGCTTTGATTATGTTAGGTCACAATCTTTTGATAATAAATCTTGCACCATTACAAAGATCCCATTTACTATTAATATTTCTCAGTAGTATGATGATCGCACCTACTTTCAATTTTAATTTATGACACAGCATTCCTAGAGGAATAATACTATCAAGAAATTTGATGGAAAAATTTTCCTTTTTGGCATCATCCATTGAATTGATGGAATCATTGCTGAAATAGGTGTGAACATCTCCATCAAGTATATCCAAAATTTTTCAGCTTCAGAGGTACATTGTGCCAATAGTTGGTATTCAAAGATATTATGTCAACAGCATTGTTTCTTTCAGCTTCAGAATATCAACAAAAACAACCAAATTCATGGTCCACAATGACAGATCAAAACACACATGTGCTATTGGTGTCAGCAAGAGGTTTATATGTATCACACATGCACGAGTCAAGGTTTATTTTATTTTATTTTAAATATATTTTATTGATTTTTTTTTCAGAGAGGAAGGGAGAGGGATAGAGAGCTAGAAACATCGATGAGAGAGAATCATCTACCAGCTGCCTCTTGCACACCCCCTACCGGGGATGTGCCCGCAACCAATGTACATGCCCTTGAGCAGAATCGAACCTGGGACCTTTCAGTATGCAGACTGACGCTCTATCCACTGAGCCAAACCGGTTTTGGCAAGGTTTATTTTTAAATTACCAGTGAGAGGCCCAGAGCAGCCAGGCCCGGAGCAGCAGCAGCCAGGCTCAGAGCAGCAGCAGTCAGGCCTGGAGCAGCCAGGCCTGGAGCAGCCAGGCCTGAAGCAGCATCCAGGCCTGGAGCAGCCAGGCCCCGGAGTGTTGTGGGGTCGAACCCTGGGTTCAAAATGAAAGGAAAGAAGGAGCAATGCAGCCAATTTGGGTACCAGAGTGTTATGTCCGTCATTACAATGGACTCAGAGAAGCTCCTGTGTCCGTTCACCCAAAAGGACTGAGAGTTGCCCAGATGACATCAAAGTGGGAGAAGAAAACTGAAGGCTATGGAAGGGACTGAGGTACCAACATGGAGTCATCTGAAGAAATTAAAGACTGAAGTGGAAGCTATTTCTTTAATCATGTTCCTGCTCATGCTAGCATCTGTTAGCTTTCAGTCTTCTGCAAAGTCTTGTGCAGCAAGTCCAAGGACTCAGAAAATCTACACCAGCAACAAAAGAGACTCATTTAGTAGCTAAAAATATTAATATGTCCATAATTCTGATTTCTCATTTTGTTGTTTTGCTTTGGCATAGTTGTTATAATTTAATAACCAGAGCTTTGCTCTTGACATTCAAGTTTTGAAAATAACATGTATGTGGTTTAGTTTTTGCATTGGCAACAACAACAACAACAACAAAAATTGGAAGACCAGAATAAACAGGTGAATATAATAGAATCAGGGGCAAAGAAAGGGAGTGGATTGATAATTATCAATGGGAAAGGGGTATGGGGGTGCAGAAAGAGACTGGATTAAAATCGTATAACCTATGGATGAGGACAATGGCGAGGTGGGGGAGGTAAGGGCAGAGGGTGTGGCAGGAACCTGGTGGAAGGGAGCTATGGGGGGAGAGGGGGAGGAGAAACAAGTGTAATAACCTGAGCAAATAAAGATTTATTTTAAATAAATAAATAAATAAATAAATAAATAAATAACCAGTGACAGTATTATTTGAACTGGCCTGCCGGTCGGTCAGACAGTCAGTCAAACAGTCAGAAGGACTAGTCTTTTGTATATATGGATAATATTATCAATCTATCCTTCCACTAGAGGGGAAGTTTATTGCTTTCCTTTTCAGATTTTCAAGGACAGTAAGTAGGACACAGTGCCCAACACACAAAGTCAGTGTTTAGTAAACAGTAAGAGAAATTAACGAAAGAAAAAATATATAGTTTATCAATATCATCAGTAATGCATCCTAGTCTGGAATATTTACATATATTGCAAACTTCTTCCTTCTGTCCATTTATAAGCATACAGCATCCGCACTTCTATATTTACACTCACGGCATGTTATGTGGAGCTCTCTTTGATGAAGTCGAATCCTGACAAGAATGTGGTTAATATTTTTTACAGCTCTGCCCAGGATGTGCTGGAATATCTGTCTTCATTATTCTCAGCATTTTGTTACCTAAGGCTCAGCAAACCCTGGAGATGGAATCTAAGTGACCACACAAGCTCTTTTGCTACATGTCACAGTGCCACTTATGTTGGTAGCCATTCCACAGGCTCTAAGAATTAGAGCCTTCACACTGCCTAGAGGTGTCACCCAATGCTGCGAGACAGGCTCCTTTCCTTCGGGGTTCAGGCTGAGGATCCTTCCTAAATGGGAATCTCCTTGGACACCCCACTGCAGAGCACAGCCTGCTCCTCTACACTAATTCTCCAGCATGTTTACGGTTGATTTTCTTTCTAACTCATTTCCACAAACTGTGTAATTGATGTGTGCTGTGTTTGTTGTAATTATTGATTCACTTTTTATGCACAAGCCCAAACCATAAGTTTAATGATGAAAGTGTGTCTATTTGCTGACCATTAACTGCCTCTTTCCTAACATAATATCCTATCTAATAAAGAGGTAATGTGTAAATTGACCATCACTCCAACACAAGAGATGGCAGCTTCTATGTGATCAAAGATGGCCACCCCCATGAGGACACAAGATGGCCACCATGAGATGGCCGGCAGGATAGGGCAGTTATGGGTGATCAGTTCAGAAGGAGAGGGCAATGTGAGGGACCAAGCTTGAAAGGGAGGGCAGTTGGGGGCAATCAGGCCTGCAGGGAAGGACAGCTATGGATGACCAGGCCAGCAGAGGAGGGCAGTTGGGGGAGACCAGGCCTATAGCGAAGGACAGTTGGGAGGACTCAGGCCTGTAGAGGAGGGCAGTTGGGGGGACCCAGGCCTGCAGGGGAGTGCAGTTGGGGAAAACAGGCCTGCAGGGAAGTGCAGTTAGGGGTGACCAGGTTGGCAGGGGAGGCCAGTTAGGGGCAATCAGGCCGGCAGGGGAGCAGTTAGGCATTGATCAGGTTGGCAGGGTAGTAGTTAGGGGGTGATCAGGCTGGCAGGCAGAAGGGGTTAGGGACAGTCAGGCAGGCAGCCACATGAGCGGTTGGGAGCCAGTAGTCCTGGATTGTGAGAGGGATGTCCGACTGCCCGTTGAGGCCCATTCCTGGTGGGATTGGGCCTCAATGGGTAGTTGTACATCCCTTGAGGGGTCCCAGATTGGAGAGAGTGCAGGCTGGTCTGAGGGACACCCCCCACTCTTATGCATACATTTTGTGCACCAGGCCTCTAGTCTTGGACATAAAAGTTGTTAAATATTTGGGAGGAATGAATAAGTTTGCATTGCACAAGGTCTGTACATGGTAGATCTTCCATAAATCACTTTAAATAAAAATATATACAGACACATAGGAGGGTAGATTGGTAGATAGATGGTAGATAATAGGTAGTTAGATACTAGTGATAATGCAAGAAGTCTAAGAAACAACGAGTAAGTTGAGTAAACAAAATTCTGCCATTTGATAACTCATTATTTCAACTGAACTCATTGGTTGAGCCGTATTTTCCCATTTTTAACTGGGTTTGTGAATATAGGACAGTAACTACTTACTCAGTAAAACTTTAGCAATATTTCCAAATGTAAAAATTCTAGTTATCATACTCCCAATGCAATTTCTGCTTATTTTTCACAGAAAATTCACTTTCCTGAATTTAAGGCGAGGATTTGCAAGCTTATGTATAAACTCAATTCTTTAAAGTTAAATAATAATAATAATTACTCCTGGGGTATTGATTAGTTATTTATTGTGTGTGTCAGACCCAGACAACTCATGTGTATTGATTTATACTGATGTTTGTTACTCTATTAAATGAGCAGAATTAGTGTCCTGCAGGCCCCAACAAGGAATCTTTTGACAGAGTTGAAAAATAACCTGTAGAAATATATTTCACTCTGAATGGAATGGCTAGCCGGCGGTTTAAAAACACCAAAAGCAGTAGCAGCCATACTGAGCACCCTTAGTGATTTGATGTTATTTCTTTTTTGTTTAGAGAGGCAAGCATAGTGCAGATTTTGTTGGAGGTTTTCTACTGCAAATAATACGTGATTTAACTTGCAGAGATGTAAATTATGCCAGGATAACTGACTTCAAAACAAGGTTTCAGAGGCAAGGAGAGCTCTGGGGATGAAGTTTGGGGGTTTCTCCTCTGTGGCTGTCTCATCTTCAGGTTGAAGAAGGTGGTAGTGGAGTTCCAGGCATCACATCCAGATGTAACAATATCCACAGGAAAAAACAGGCCTCAGCATGCATTTCCCTTTGAGGAGGAAGGATCCTTTCTGAGAATCATGTCCATGCAGCCATCCTTCATGTGTCCTCTCATGGGCCACATTGTATCACATGCTTATGCTCTATTACTGGCAATGGAATGGCAGTTCTCCAGACCTATTTTCATTCTTAAAAACCCTGACAAGATTCTAGATATTGATACTTATGTTGAATTTCTCTATATCCACTGTGTTCAAAATTAAAACCAAGAATACTTGAAAAGAACGCTAAACACATTCCATTTAGCTACCCAAGGGCTGATACCACCCTTCCCCTCCCCCCAGCCTGTAGCCTCTGAACAACTCCATTCTGCATGTGTAACTGGAGATGAGTGATCGAGATGAACAAAGACTGTTATAAAAAGAAAGAGTCTGACCTTGCAGTTTCTTCTCCCCCAAAGACTCCTAGAAAGAACTGAGAACTACAGGCTCTGATTAATTAGGAGGGATGCTCAGAGATTGCAGATGAAGAAAAGCCCTCCAGGAGCATATGGCTGCATGAAGGAACATGGATGCTTACTAAATAAAATTGGAATTATTTTAGAAAGGGGAGAACTTAAAATGAATGTTGGGTAGACAACAAACAATGTCATTTACATGCAAACTGAATTCTGGAGGCCAAGCAAGATATATATAGTCAAACATTGACCTTTATAAATAACTTGATGTCTAGTTTGAAAAACCTAAATTTGGTTGCTCTAAATAAGGGAAAAGTAGAGCTATTCTTTAGGGACTGAATAGATACCAGCCATGGGTAAAATTACCCTATTGGTCATAATTATATTTAGTGCTGCTTCATCGTGTGTGTGTGTGTGTGTGTATGTGTGTGTGTGTGTGTGTGTGTGTGTTTTCTGGTACTTATCTGTACACCTACTTCATACCAATAGTCAATATTATGTTTTTCAGGATGACTTCTGAAGTACTGCTCTATAATAACATTAGCTGAAAGTAATTACTGAGCATCTATCAAATTATGTCATAAAGCATCATGAAAATGGCACACATTAGCTTTGAGACTTAGAAAAGATGGAGTAGTTCAGGATTATACTCACTCTGCAGATAGGAAAAATGCATTTGAACGGTTTCACAAACACTGTAACAATAATTCCTAGCTCTTCCATTATGTTTTTCTTCTTACACATACTTCCCTCCAACCCCGAAGATCACAGCTTAACCAGCAAGCCCCCAGCACAGAGTGTCTGGCTTTACAAATGGCTCATCTGGTAACTTTAGACAGTCAATTAGTAAATGGAAATAAAGTGGGGTATGGTGGGGCTACAGGAAACCTCTTTAAAAAGAAACCATTCTCAAGTCTCCTGGGAGGAGCTTGGGTGTGAGACATTAGGTACAGAGGCCAGGGAGGCCTGAAAGCTGTGTCCTAGTAGCCATGTGTCCAGAAGTGAATGGATCAGAACAGCCCGAGAGTCTGGTAGCTGATCTTCCTGAGAAACAACAGGATTCACACAGATTCTGGGCCCTTAGGGATGGACAGAGGGAGGGACAAAGGAGGACATATTTGTCTTTGTAGGTATAGATAATCATCCGATATATAACTGGTGATTTTTTAATATTAAATGGAAATAGCTCACTAAAATAACATGTCTAACATGTGACCATGAAGAAGACACTTCATCTCAAAGCCTCAGAGTTTTTTATCAGTAAAACTGAGTGATCATAGAGTATACCTTAAGTTTGGTTTTCAGGATGCATGGCATAACAGAGAATAATGCCCTGCCCTAAAGACATCTACACTCTGATCCCCAGCACCTGCAAATATGTTGCTGGATATGGCAAAAGGGACTTTGCTGGTAGGATTAAGTTAAGGGTCCACAGAGGCAAATATTGTTCTCAGTTACACAGGTAAACTCACTCATCACAACGGTGGTCCCTATAAGGTGTCCATGTTTCAAAGGCAGAAGTAGGAAATGTGAATACAGGAGCAAGAGGTTCCAGCAAATCCAGGAAAAGTCTGCAAGCTAAGACATGCAACCAGGGAAGGAGCGAAAACTGTCTCCCTGAGCCTCCAGAAGGCATTCAGCCTCAGATGCTCACTTAACTCTGACCTCCAGAACTGGAAGACAAATTGATGTTGTTTTTTTATAAACTCTAAGGAGAGTTTGGGGGCGGGAGGTTCTCTTGGAGAACTAGGGATCATGGAAGTTTGCATGCAATCTGGAGGGTACACACTCCGTGGAAGAACTATATGCTCATGCCAAAGCTCTGTGGCTCTCACTTTCCCTGCCCTTAACTCTGCTTCCATTGGTTAATGCCTCCCAAGCTTGGCTCTCGGCATAGTGTGCAGTGGGTTGCCATGTCAGCATGCAGTGGGTTGCAGCCTTTTCTTTTCCCGAATAAATCCATTTGGTGACTAAGCACCTAGTCAATGTCAATTTTAGTTCGACATTTGAACCACTGAGTTTGTGACATTTGCCACAGCAGCAGTGGGAGAGGAATGTGGTGAATGCTAAAGAGGGGCTCTGTTTCTATATTTAAAACTGGCCCAGATGGTAATGTCATGTTGGCTATAAGACAATGATAATTTTCTTGTTTAAATATTTCCATTTGATAAAATTGGCAGTTTCAAACATCACTACCATTTTGCAGTGCCAAATGCACAGATTCCAGTTATCACCAGTTAAGTAACACCAGTCCCACAATGACGTGGGCCAGGTGTCAGTGATCCTGGTCTAAATGTAGTCCCGGAGTAATTATATCAACTCCCAACTCTGCAGCCAGCTCTTCCTTCCACACATCAATATGCAAATAACGGACATACATCATGTCAGAGACCAGACCGGTCACTGTGCTGTGCTGTCATCTGCTCAGCTCTCACCCAGACAGCAAAGAACATACTGCTTCTTGGCCTCTCAGAAATAAACCCATGTGACTTTTATAAGAATAGATAACCTAACAAGAATTGGTCAGCAAAGATAAAACTGCAGCAAAGAAACAGAAAGCTTCACACTGGAAGCAAAATTCAAATGTAAATAGATTTATGGAACACAGAGCTGACCTTGGGACTGCAGACTCTGAGACACACTTGGTCCCCAGGCACAGGGAATCAGTCAAGGGGATATGAACTAATATTAATGGAGTAAGTGGCTCATGACAGCAGTTTCCCAGAAAAGAAGAAAAAAGAAGCTTCACTTTAAAGGAACTCTCCAAGACATTTCATGAGGCTGGAAGCACACAGGACAGGATGTTGGGACAGGCCTGAGCCAGCCCACCAGGATAAGGCAGGATGCTCCCTCTGTCTTCACACAACTGGAAGGCAAGCACTGCAAAACTCAATCTTAATAAGCTTTTTACAAAGGAAACACGCATCTTCGATGTTTCTAATAATACTGCATATTAGTTTTATTTCCTAAGAAAATGAAATTTTTGATGAAATATTTTAAAGGTCATAGAACTCTGCATAGTATTTTTTTCTAACAGGTTAATATTCCTCCCCCCCCCCCCCAGTTTCATGCTGTGTGAAACAAGGATTGCCTGCACAGTATCCATCAGGAAAGATCCCTACTATGCACTGCATGCTGTGCACAGTGCCTGTGGCACCAAGGTCTCTGTATTATGATGCCCATTTTAAACGTAAGGAAATGGAGACAAGGAAGTGAAAAAGATGCCCCAAGAAACAGCCAAGAAATGATAGAGCTGAGATTTGCACCATCCTTTGTAAGCTCAACCTGGGTTGCAGGTCACTACCCTGGCTTCTTCTTGGAACCATGGACACTCCTGGGATATCAATTATGTCCCTGCTTTGTGCTGCTCAAGTGAGAAGAGAAGTGAGGATCACATCAGAACAAGCTTGTAAAATAAGAAGCATGTTACTCTCCACACCTCAGGCGAAAAAAATTAAGGTTTAGAAGTTCAGGTTCACTTGTCCCTGGTCTCACAGTAAATGACGCAGCCTGGCTTCGGACCCAGCCCAGGGGTGGCAACTCCCTCCCTCCCTGGGGAAGGTGCTCAGGGACAGCAAGTGCAGGCAGTGAGGCAGTTGGTGGCTGTTGCTGTGCTCCTCCTTGGGGCAGCTTATTCATCCTGCAAAATGGACCTGCAATAACTCCATGAGAAAACTACTTCTTGATCTCATTACAAGAGGTATTTTGAACCCAGTGTGTTTTGCAGTTTGCTTCAAATCACACCACAGGTTTAATTCAATAAATATAAAATTCAGAATGAACTGTGCACAAAGCATTGGTCATGTGGTCTGCGTCAAGGCTGCGTCAGTTTAGCTATTCCACAAACACACCACAGTTACAGAGCAGGACCTACTCTCTGGGGAGTGGCCCGCCCTGAAGCCTCCTCCTACAGGCTGTTTCAAGAGTGTTCCCTCCACTGCAGACTCCATAACTCTCATCTACAGCTTTTGCTTCAGTCTTAACCTTATGCTTCCTTGTTTGATCCCTTGAGCTGTTTTTCTTGATACACAAGGTGGCCTTTAGCATAATGGAGATCAAACTGGTTTCAGTGATCCAGTATGAGCAATGTGCTCATCTAATGACTTCTCTGGAGGGCAAGGAACCCATAAGGAACTGTTCCAGCCCAGTCATCAGCTCCTGGTACTTCATATCATTGTTCTTCCATCAGAGCTTTAGCATTTGGCTAAAATAGTAGCATTTTCTTTACTCTTTTTTCAATCTGATTCAGAAAATATAAAATCAAAATTATCTGTTAGTTATAATTTGCATTTGAGTGCAGGGGTGCAGAGAGGGAGGGAGATAAGGAAGGAGAGAGAAATAATAGCAGCTCAAATAAAGTCATGCTTTATTTATAGTTAGTAAGAAGTCTGATGCTATCCAATATAGAGTTGATATTTTCACTGCAGATATCATTTGGGACCAGAATTTTTCCCTAGATGAATACTCTCCACAGACTCTAGCTTTTATCTCCTTCCTCATAGGATGACTTAGGGCCCCACCTACAACCACCATGTCCCAGGCAGAAAATGAGGGGGCCAAGGGCAAAGGGTACATGCTTCCTAAACTAGGCCTTTTTTTATCCCCAGTGACTTCTCAGGCTTGTTGTCTAGGACAATGTCATATGACCATTCTTAACTCGAGAAGAAGGCTGAGAATACACTGTTTTAAACTGGGAATATTGCTCCCTCAAAACAAAACAAAAATACACTATTGTGTTCAATTAAGAAGAGGAGAATGAATATTGAATATTGAATAGGCTATTAACAGTCTCTAACTTAACTCCTTTCTTGAAAATATGTTTTTTCTTCATACTTTCTTTCAATTATGCAACTTTCCCTCTAGATAAAGATGTCATGTTCCATGACTCAAACTCCCTGATTCAACATTCACTTGTACTTACTAACATTGTAACCTTAGGAAACTTACATGATATCATACCTTTTGGACTGCCCACTCGTCTAGAAAACAGAGATGAGTGTAGTGGTGGGTTAAGTAGGGCATCCGCCTTTGACACTCCTGCCACCCTATGTGAATATGAGTGATCTTGTCACTGCTTTGATGAATGGAATGTATTTCAAATGATATTGGAGGTTTGGGGCCCAAGCTACCATGTAAGAGCCTTACTGTCCTGATAGAGTCCATGTGGAGAAGCCTTGAGACTAAATGGACAGAGAGGAGCCAAGAGAGGGTCAGCCTTACCATATCCCTGCCAGAGCTCCACACAGGTGAGTAAATTGGTCTTAGAGTCTCCAAACTGGCCCAGCTATGGGCTGGATATGCACAAGTGATGCTAGTCAACTCCACAAAGAGCTGCAGAACCAATCAGGCACACACTGCCCCAATTCCTCACTGACAAATCATAAGATATTTTAAGATAGATTTTGAGTTAAAATACTAAGCTATGGGGTAGTTTGAGACACAGCAGTAGGTACTTAAGATTCAAACTCATATATTTATTCTGAGGACTAAATATAACAATGAAGGTCAAGTTTGAATTTATGGCCTGACACACATTAAATACTCAACAATATTTAGCTTATTGATTATCTTCCAGGATCCCATACACCTGCCTGTGGGAGGAGACTCACTTCACCATTCAACTTAGGTCTTGAACCTGTACTCACCACCCAGAACTAAGTCTTCCGATTAGACTTTAAGTTAATCTTTTACTTTGATTCAGCCATTTTATTTCTCCTTCACTCTTTACATACCAATCTCTTCTCTAAGATTTCAAGCTGTCAAGCGGGGTTTGTGCTCTACATACCTTTTATTAAAGGCTGTATGACAGAGTAGAATACATGCGATTTCTGGAGGCAGGCAACTCTGTCTTTGCATAGCAGTCAGCCAGTTAATGAACGAATAGATTAATGTTATCATTTGGATTTCAACCAGAGGCCAGGCATTTCGATCTAAGGCAGACATGGGAGTGCAGGCAGTGTATCTGGGAAGTGATGAAAACATGGGTGTGGTGGTGGAGAAGATAATGATGAAAAAGAAATGAGTGAGGTGCATTACTAAACCAACTACTGCTGAAAGCAAGGAACCGACTCATACTTGAAAAACTCTATCGGACTTATCCCCACTGATGGCAAGGAGCTGAGTATGTGCACACAATTACCATTGACTGAGGGTGGCTCCCACAAGTCATTAAATCCCTGATACTCCTGGCTCCGTGTATCCAGGCAATCAGTGGCTAAAAGAAGCTCACAGCAAAATGATTTCAGATGCTGCCAGTGGTAAAGGAGCTGGCATTTGGAGAGGTGAAGGCAAGGGGACAGGATGGCATATTAAGCTCACCTGCTAGAGTAACCTTGGGCACTTACTGAAGCTTAATTTCCCTCTCTCTCTCATTAGGATAAAAATTGCTATTCCAATGTGTGATTGTTCTGAACTCTAAGTATATTATTTCTAATGTTTCCAAATCCAAAATCACAGATATCATAGAATAAACTCAGGGAAATAGCTGGGGACAAGAGATGATAGCTGACTGAAACTCAATCATTCAGTTAAAAATAACAATGAATTTCTTCAAAATATGCATTCCCATCATCTTGAAAACAGCAGAGATAACCGTGGAGATAACACTTTCTTAGTTTAAATCTCTCGAATTAATAAAACGCTAAAAGAACATACTGAGCAAGAGGCAAAACCTTATGTGAAATAGGACAATAGCAAAGCACCTGCTGCTGGGTTTATCCCAGCAATCACGGCATCAGCTGTGACGGGGCCCAGGCGTGCTGGCATCTTAATCTAATCAGTAAACACCGAGTGCATCGCAGAGGAGCCCTGTACACAGACTACAAAAACACTGCACGCTGGGCTCCAAAAGATACGGCACACCTTGGAAAACAGCTCTCTGGTAAAGAAGACAAGAAAGCCATATTTAAGAATCCTGTCTTCTTCCTGTTTAAGACCATCCATCGCTTTTCATTTTCTTACAGGTAAAGTACAACAAAGAAACGATTGTGACTCTTCAGGACCAGACCTGCCTGATTTTCCCATCCCACCATTGCCCCAGTTCTGGCTTTTCGGAATTGTGCCTTTACCCCGGAATGCCTGGCAAAGTGACGACGGTGTAGAACAGACGATGGTGTAGAACAGAGGAAACTGGAAGGCACGGAGTTCCTCGTCTGCCAAGTTTTCTTCTGGCCTGAGCCTCAGAGGCCTTCTTCCTGCCGTTCCCATTGTGAGATGCCCCTTCTGCTGCTGAGCCTCCACCGTTCTGCTCACGTCAGTCAGAGGCTGTGCCCTCGCAGTGTGCTTGCAGAGGCCCATACAGACACAAAAACTTACCTGTTTGTTATCCAACAACCCCGGTAGGCAGCCATGACTCTTTCTGTTTACAGATAAGGAAACCAGGGCCCCAAAGTCGAGGAACACAGGTGTCTGCCAGACAGTGCCTGAGCCAAGCTTCGGGCTCAGTCACCATGCTGAGCTCTTGTGCTCAGGCTGTCTCCTGTACCTGCGCAGGTTTCACTCACCTGCTGCCCAGAGGAAGCCCTGAGGGTGAGTAGCAAACAGGCAGTGGCTCTCTCCCAAAGAGAGGTATGCAGTTGGGGACACTCCTTGGGGAGGTGAGACTGCTGGCTGAGATATAGAAGAAGGTGAGACTCATCCCTCACTGTCTATGGCACATGTGTCAAACACAAGGCCCGCGGGCCAAATCCAGCCCGCCAGGCCTTGCAATGTGGCCCGCACCGTGCTTGTCATCACTGCACTCTGCTGTCAGTTTATGACATTGTCAGTTTATGACTATTCATTAAACCATTCGGCCCGCGATTTAGGCTGGATTTTAGATTTTGGCCCCTTCTCTGATTGAGTTCGACACCCCTAGATGGGATAGAAAGGGCCTCCACATTGCTATGGCCACATACATTTGCTTTGTCATGAGCTGAAGGACAACAGTTGAAGATCTGAATCTATGCTTTCAAGAGTATTGACAGGTTTCCATGCAAACTGCAATTGCTAATAACTTCTATGCCACTGGTGCAGTTCTGGAGCCTCCAGGGGCAGCCTCAGGGAAGATGAGTGTTTCACACCTCACTGATGTGGGAGGGTCTATTTTTCTGACTGACATCCAGATGAGGAGGGCTGTTTGGGGACTAGAGCACTAGCCATGGCTGTCCAGACTAGAGCACTAGCCATGGCTGTCCAGAGAAACAGAACCCAGAGAACATACATATACATAGTAAGAGATTTATTATTCATGATTGGGTCACATGCTTATGAGGGCTGAAAAGTCTCAAGATCTGCCTGCAGTGGGCTGGAGGCCCAGGGAAGCCAATGAGAGAGCTCAGGCCGAGGGCCAGCAGTGCCAGGACGGAGCCAATGTCCCAGTCCCGGGGGAGACCAGGAGAGACCTCACCCTCACAGCCAGGCAGCAGGGGTTTGCTCTGTTCAGGCCTCCAGGGGACTGGATGAGACCCACCCGCCTTGGGGACACGATTTGCTTTGCTCAGTCATTGGTTCAAACGTTAGCCTTGTACAGACTCCCCCGCACACTCACAGCTGGAGTAATGTTCGAGCAAATGTCTGGGTGCTTTGTGAGCTCACCGAGCTGACACAGTGATTTAGCCATCACACCACTTGTGCACAGGGCAACACATGGAGCAGCTCCTCTTGATTGAAATTTTTCCCCAAACATCACACAGAATCACTGTCTTATTATTAAAGCCATCAAAGTAGCAGGAGGAGCTGATTACAAGGACTCAGGATAGATGGCTATACTATACGTGGCACATAGAAAAGATACTGCCCAGTGCTTTTGAAGGATCCGTGGGATGATCCTGAACAAGCTGCTCACGCACACTTTACCACAGAGCACTGGGGTGCCTGATATGCCCTGATTGGAGCTTGTGAGTCTGATTACTTCCCATCTCTAGAAATCCCACTTTGTTCCCCTTTTAAAGTCTGGGGCATGCCCAGCACCTTGAGTCCCAAATTTCTTCAATCCACTTCCCCTAAAGTGAAACTAAAAGCGTTATGTGATTTGTCACTAAAGTACCATGGATTGGGATTTTTATCCAGAGGCTTAAGGATTCTCAAAGTGATTACATTGAAGGATCCAGGTGGCAGTGAAGGTGGGAGGCCTGTGACTCCAAACCCCATCCTCCTACTACGTTGAGAGAAAGAAAAAACCTGCAGAGTGATGCTGTTTCACGGGGCAGGAGCACTCCCTGGCAAGCCTGTGGCAGGAGGTGTGCTGGGCTGCAGAATCAATGGCAGGAGCATTGGTGGGACATGCACAGGTACAGGGTCCCCAGGTAAGAACCATGCTGCTCAGTGAGTAGGGAAGGAAAGCTTGCAATTCCATGTAAAATGTAAAGAAATATATATATATATATATATATATATATATATATATATATATATATATATATTTAAATCCAAAGTTTGGGTGAAGTGCAATTATTGAATAGATGTTAATATTTCACCTCACAATATCATAAAGCTCCGTTTATTTTTTTCAGATACTGAAAGTAGTTTTACTTACACACAATCATTCATCAGTCTGGGTCAGCAAAACTAGCTTCTATGTCCCTTGCTTTGTTTTGTTTTAATAGTATTCAAAAATGACTTTTAGGATCTGCTTTGGAATTGAAATTTTCAAAATCAAAGTTTATGACATGCTGTACTAGTAGATCACAAGATGATAGCTCAGCATTAGCATACACTTCAAAGACCTCCTGACACACCCTGCGTTTCAGAGAGAAGGAGTTGGCATCCAGAAGGTTTAAATAGCTGCTCAGTCATGTGGCTCCTATAGGGACAGAAACTCCTGCCTCCAACTACTACTTGTCCCAGGTCTGATCGCTGCAAAAATCTCCTTGAAGCACATAGTACAAGCCAATTTTGTGATGGACCCAGGGACTGTTCTTATCAACTATCTGACAGTTGAGGCTTAGCAGGTAAAGTATGAGCGCATTTGCCTGCTCAGGGATATGCACAGGGCGGGTCTTCAAAAATTCACACCCCCACCCCAGGAATGCTGAAAGAGGCCTCTGTGTGGGACAGGAGGGGGCTGGGGGGAACACAGGTTACAGAGCAGAGTTTCCTGAGTGTCCCCACTGGGCCAAGCCTTGGTTATGATGACTTTACAGGTGCCAGTTCCCCTCCTAGATATATACTAAAGACAACTGGAAAAGGTATGCTAATTAATACATGTACATGCTATTCACAGAAGCACTGTTCACAATAGACAAAAGTGAAAACAGCCCAAATTACATGAGGTGATGAATGGATAAGCAAAAGCAGCACATCTACACAATGGAATCCACTCAACTGTAAGAAGGGGTGAGTGCTGATACATGCTACAATGTTGCTGAGCCTCATAATTATGCTAAATGACAAAAGCCTGACATAGAAGGTCACAACACAGTAGTCCATATACATGAAATATCACCTATAGTTAAATAAACAGAAACAGAAAGCAGATTGGTGGTTTCCAAGAGAAGAAGAAATGGGGAATGGGACAAGACTGCCTATTGGGTATAGGCATTCTTGGGGGATATTTGGAATTAGGCAGAAGTAGTGATTGCATAACATCACAAATGTGCCAAATATCATCACTTAATTATACACAGTAAAATGGTTAGTTTTACATTATAAAAAATTTACTTTAATACAATATGAAAATAAAGAGAAGGTTGTGTTAGGATCTATTGCTATGTAAATGTTTTTCAATCAAACATTAATCCAGGTCTTACTGCAAAGTTAACTTATGAGTATGACTAAATCCATAATCAGTTAACTCATTATCCTCAGGAATCTGTGTGAGTGTGGTTCAATCACCTGCAGGAAGTTAGGAGCAGAGTGGCTCTCCCGTTTTCCTTAAAGAAGAAATTTCACCTGTGGACTGCCCAGGCCTGAGAGTTTCAGATTGCACTCCTGATAGCCACACCCCATTCCAGACATCATACTCACCCTCCCAGGCACATGACTGAGGGGTCCAGTCTGCAGTTCACAATGTCCACCACCAAAATTTCAAATATCATGCCCAGACTCCATAATTATGCCAACCAATTCTTTGCAATAAGTCTTACTTATATTATTTTACTAGTTAGATTAACAGGTCAAACTCTCACTACCATAAGTTGGTTCTATATTTGTAAGATTTGGCGTCTGAAATCTTTTGTTCTTTCCCAGCTGATTTGTACCAATCCCCTCACACAAATAGAAATCCTAGAGAAAAAGAATATAGTTCCAATCTTGCACTTTGTAACTTCCATTACCCATAGCATTTAAAGAAATTGATAAATAGGTATGATGGTACTGTGGGATTATGGCAGGCTGGTGAGAGAAATGTACAAGAGTGTGCCAAGGATGCTCACTGAGAAAAATAAAATAAAATAAAATAAAATAAAATAAAATAAAATAAAATAAAATAAAATAAAATAAAATAAAATAATAAAATAAATAAAAAATGTTGTTTTTTCAGCAAATATTGATAGTCATCAACTCTCTTTCCCAGATGACTTTCAGAAGTTTCCACCTTCCAAAGGAGAGATTAGAAAAGACTTTCCAATGAAATATATGTATTCTAAAAAGGATGACCTAAAGATAAGTGGGGATTTTTCTAATTAAAGGCCCAGTCATATCCTTCAATAGAGCTCCCTAGCCATGCATTCTAGCCTTCATTCTTGTATGTGGGGAGAAAACCCAAGAACATCATAAGTATAAGGAAATCATCTTGAAGGAGTGAGAGAGATCAAATGACATAACGGAGAGAAGACAATTTGGAGAAAGAAACCATGCAGAGATAAGCAAAACACAGGGACACACACATGCAGACCATTAATATACTCAGGGTGATAAGAAATGCCACAGTAATCTTGAAAAGCTAAGCTGGCTCCCCTGTATCAAAACGGCCTCTCTCAGAAGAATCACTCTACCAACACACAAGCCAAGTCCTTGCCTCCCACACCATGGCATGGGCGCCTCCACAGGTCCCAGCGTAATGTGCGCTCCTGTCACATGGAAGATACACAGGAGACTTCCTGTTTGGAGCTCCGGAAGCTGGTGTGATGAGCACATGCACCCACACGTTTGATGTGCCTCAGTAATGGGAGACACCACTGCAGGGCACAGGTGAGATGATGTGCTCCTGAACAAGGGCCAGGCCATGCTCTCTGAAGCCGTTGGGGAACAGTATCCTAGGTACAGATGGCTTACTTTTAATTTCTTCTTTCTCTGGCCTCTTAGTTCACTTAGATTCCAGTTTCCATGAATTAGAGATTAATTGTTCTGCTTTATGACCCCACCCAGCCAACTGGAATTTTAGGGCAAAAAGAAACTCATCCCCTTCTCCAATCATCTCAGCCCATATCGCTGCTGTGAACTGTACCCCAGCAGGGACAGAGTAAGTGTGAATTAGTCTGGTTGGTTCATTTCCTCTCTTTCCCAAGCCTTATCTGGGTCACTCTATATTGCATACTTTCTGGGAAGCTGGCAGAAGGGCTCAGCTGTGACCATGAAACACTTGAGGCCCCTTTGCTCATCTGGAATTCAACCCCTAAGTCCAGTTTAGTCCTAATCCCACAGGCCTAAAATGGCTTAAACCAGCAGTCAGACATCCCTCTTACAATCTGGATTGCTGGTTCCTAACCGCTTGCCTGCCTGCCTGTCTGATTGCCTCAACTGCTTCTGCCTGCCTGCCAGCCTGATCGCCCCCTAATCACTTCCTTGCAGCCTGATAGATGACTAACTGCTCCCCTGCCAGCCTGATTGCCCCAACTGCCCTCCCCTGCAGGCCTGGTCAACTCGAATTGCCCTCCCCTGCTGGCCTGATCTCATCCCTAACTTCCTTCTCCTGCTGGCCTGATGGCCCCTAATTGCTGTCCCCTGCCAGCCTGGTCACCCAACTGCCCTCCCCTATAAGCCTGATGGACCTCAACTGCCCTCCCCTGCTGGCTTGTTACCCCCAGCTGCCCTCCACTGTTGGCCTGATCACCCACAACTGCCTTCCCCTGCCAGCCATCTTGTGGTGGCCATCTTGTGAAGATATGAGGGCAGCCATCTTGTGGCGGCCATCTGTGGTGGCCATCTTGTGATGATGTTGCATAAGGGCATGACACTACCTAGGCTTTTATTATATAGGCTATTATACATATGAATTATCCACAAATAATACTAGGGAATATTCCTAATTGTAAACATTTATATATTAATCTTTTACTAGAAGCATGGCCTATGAAGAACTTATATAGAAGAATTTTGTGACAAGTTGAGAAAATAAATGGGAAAGATAAAGCATATATACAAATTTTGAGGTAGATTAGAATAGGCAGTCATTTATTTTAAATAATAAAATCAAACCAGAAAAGTTCAAAGTAGAATAAATTACTTATTTAGTCTTTCAACCAGAAAGCAGGCATTGTGACTTTTTATCAAGCAAAAGGTAGAGAACATTAGCATATTAGCTGCAGGTGGGGAGTCCTGACACTGGTCACTGTGAATAATACCAGGCAAGAGAAATGGAAAGATCCAGGAACTCAGATCCAGTCTCTCCTAGAACTGCATGTCCCATAGTCATCTTTAAAAAAAAAAATAAAAAAATATATATATATGTGTATATATATATATATATATATATATATATATATTATTGATTTTTTACAGAGAGGAAGGGAAAGGGATAGAATCAGAAACATCAATGAGAGAAACATTGACCGGCTGCCTCCTGCACACCCCCTACCAGGGATGCACCTGCAACCAATGTACATGCCCTAGACCGGAATTGAACCTGGGACCCCTCAGTCCACAGACCGATGCTCTATCCACTGAGCCAAACCGGTTTTGGTGCCATAGTCACTCTTAAGTGGACATGAGTTTCATACTATTTTAACCTGTTTAAATACTCCATTTATTATTAATGATATCCTTCAAAAATAAAATCCCAGTAGACTAAATGAGTAACCAGTGGCCACGTGACCCTCTCCATGCCTTGATTTCCTCTTCTTATCCATGGGAAAATGTCTAGAATTCCATTCTGTGGTTGTTCCATTTGTTCCTTTCAGCTTCTGACCAACTAGGGACATCCACTCCAACCAAGCTCAAGAGAGGTACCTAGAAGGCTACTGTAGGGAGCTAATGACTGTTAGCTGAATCCTCTTTACTTCATTACCTGTCAATAGTGACACTTATAACACTGACTTAGATCCTCAGGCAATGGGTAAATAAATCAACAGCAATGTCATTGTTAAGGACAGGACAAAGGAGATCATAGGTAGGATGGCTGCATGATCAGATTAACAATAGCTGCAGCTTTCAAATACCGCCATGTGATATACATTATCTCTTAAGTTCAGAACAAATCATTAAAGCAATTATTATTCCTCCTCCTTTATAGCGGAGGAAACCAGGGCTCAGGGAGGTAGACTTGGTAGTGACGATCCTGGTAAGTGACCATTACAGGATTTGAGTTCTAAGAGGTCTGATTCCAAAGGCATTAATTTTCCACTTTATTGCCAGGCACCACTGTGAGGAAAGAAACACAGTGTGTGAGAGCCTGGGGACTCTCATCCAAGGTCTAGCTGCATCTAATTATATGAGGTTAAGCTCATTAATGTAAGTAGAACTGCCTTTCCTTCCTAGCTGTAATGTTTATACATTATACATATTTTTCTTAAAAGAACATTATAGAGCCCTTCATATGTTCCTGCCAGTATGTTAGGGAGCAAGGAGGTAAAGCCATAAGTAAGACTCGGGTCCCGCCTTTGGAGCCCCATGAACACCCCGACCTGAGAATGGAAATGGATGAGAGGTGGTGGTCCACATCTTTCAATATCAGACTACAGCCCTGGCCAGTTTGGCTCAGTAGATAGATCGTTGGCTTACAGACTGAGGGGTCCTGGGTTTGATTCTGGTCAAGGACAGGAGCCTCGCTTGCAGGCTCAATCCCCAGCCCTGGTCTGGGTGTGTTCAGGAGGCAGCCAATCCATGTGTCTCTACCACATAGATGTCTCTCTCTATCTCTCCCCCTCCCTTCTGTTCTCTTTAAAAATCAATGGGAAAATATCCTTGGGTGAGGATTAGACAACAACAACAAAAAATCAGACTATAGCCCATGCTTTTAAGCTTAGTTGATCCACCAAGTATTACATGAATACGATGCCTCAGAGGCAGCTTTATTTCTGCGAGCATACATTTAACAACGTCAGGTAGTCTGGCCTGCTTTATCTCTTTCAAGGTGAGTCCTTCAGGAACTAAGAACTTAACACATCCATGCACTCACTATTTACCAATCAAAACTGGAGTCATGGCTACACTGGGCTGGCTTGAGTGGCTTCTTATATTATTACTAGTGGTCTGGTGCACAAATTTGTGCACATTGGAAGGGAATTAATCAGAAGAAATATTTTAATATCACTGTTTTCCAAGTCATGGGTGCAGGCATCCAGCTCCCTCCTCCCTCCTGTCAGTCTGTGGCAGTGCCCACAGGGACACAGAGTCAAAGCTGTTGCCACTCAGGGCTGCGGGACTCCCCTGAGTCCCAGCATCCCAAAGCCCCACAGGAGCTGTGCCCCAGTAGTCACAAGGCTGAGAGTGGTGTCTCTAAGAAAACCATGCTGGGCATCCCGGGGTTACCTCTGGGTTCCCCTGTGAAAAGGGCCAGAGGCATTAGGGCTGACTGTGGAGCTAGCAGCATCAGTGGTGGAAGAAGCTGTCATGGCTGGCCCTTTGCCTATCATGGCAGCAGGACTGCAGCATAAAGCAGAACATGCCTGGGTGGAATGTCTTCATAAAATGAGCTGGGTAGAGGCTGTTTTAGAACGTGGCTGCCTGGCTACCAGGGTTCCATGTTCTGTTGGGCTCCATCATCAGGAAGTGAGGTCACTGCTCTTGTCAGGAAATGAAACTACTGCTTGTGTGTGGTGAGAAGCTCAGGATAGGGGACCAGGCAATGACTAGGGAGGTTTTCTGTCATGTTCATAGCCCAGGTCAAGGTTAGGGAATGGACATGGAGTGTGGGCAGCTCCCACTATACTAGGTTTATCCTGACACGAGAGCTGAATCTCGTTTCCCCCAGGTGGAGATGCAGTGGGTGTGGTGACCTTAGCCCTGATGTTTAGCCCACAGGACTGTGGGACTCCCCTGAGTTCCACCCAGCAGCTGGTGCCCCACAGGACTCCCCTGATGCACCTCCTGGTCAACTTCCCTCCAGTGCCCTCATGCACGCAGAGTCAAGCCAGCCCTGCCCACCTGTGTGCACCTGTCATGTGCACAGCCATCTGGTGATGGAGTGAGGGCATCACGGTATGATGGTGCGAGGAACACCTAGGCCTTATTAGTAAGATTAGAGGCCCAGTGCATGAAATTCATGCATGGGGGCTCCCCTCAGCCCAGGCTGTATCCTCTCCAATCCGGGACTCCAGAGATTGGGCCTAAACTGGCAGTCAGACATCCCTCTCACAATCCTGGACCACTGGCTCTTCACTGCTCACCTGCCTGCCTGCTTGATCTCTCCCAACTGCCTCCCCCTGCCAACCCCTAACTCCCCCCATCTGCTGGCCTGGTTGCCCCTCACTGACCCCCTGCTAGCCTATTCACCCCCAACTGCCCCACCCTGCTGGTCTGTTTGCCCCCAACTACACCTCCCCCAGCCTGTTTGCCCCACGCAGCCTGATGTTCAGTTGTTTGGTCATTCCTCACTAACCCCCCTGCTGGCCTTGTCGCCCCACACAGCCTGCTGTTTGGTCATCCATCTGGTTGTTTCGATCTCAACAGCCCCTGGCTTTTTATATATTAGGATTATTGCTATTATTGCAAACATTTATTTTGGGACTTTATTAAATGTTAGTGTTTATACTACTTATTTTTAGTATTGCATAATTGAATAAATAATAGCAGGCATTGTGATAATATAACCTATATTCCAATTGAGAAAAGTGCAGCTCAGTGAATGAAGTAATTCATCCAGGCAATTAGATGGTGCTGGAGTTGTGATTTGAACCCAGGGTTGCCAATTGCAAAGCCTGGGTTATAGTGAACATGCTATTTGCCATCCATAATTAAAGTATGGCCCTGCATCCACTTTCAGTATACCACAGCTGAGAACATTAGGCTTTCATTCAGGAGCCACACAGAAAAACAGTGCACATTATCTGAAATATGTTAGTTTCTTCCTGAAAAACCAAACTGTGGCAGCACTATTGGGAATGTGGAATCCAAACTCACAGTGTCCAATTCTAAGTGCTACATCTATCACTTGTTGGCTTTGTGACATTGGTAAAATAACTTAATTCTGTGACTCAGTTGACTTATCTATAAACCAGGAATGATAATAATAATTGCTTCCTGAATTGGTTTGAGGGGGAAAAAAAAGAGAACTTAGGAACTGAGGGTTGACTGATGGGGGGAACTGGGTGAAAAAAGGTTAGGGAAAAAAAGAACAAATTGGCAATTACAAAATAATCACAGGGATGTAAAGTACAGCATAGGGAATATAGTCAATCATATTGTAATAACTATGCAGGATGCTAGATGGGTACTAGACATTGTGGGGATCACTTGGTATCCTATATAATAAAGAGAGGATATTCAACCTGACCATCACACCATCACAAGATGGCTGCCTATGACCAGGCCAGCAGGGGGTTTAGTGAGGGATGACCAAATGACTGAAGAAGCAGGCTGCATGGGGCAATCAGGATGGCAGGGGGAGGCAGTTAGGTCAGCACGCAGAGGCAGTGAGGGGTGATTAGGCTGGAAAGCAGGGGGCAGTTAGGGGCGACCAAGCAGGCAGGCAGGTGAGTGATCAGGAGCCAGCAGTCCAGAATTGTGAAAGGGATGTCGGATGCCGGTTCCAGCAGTCAGACATCCCCTGAGGGGTACAGATTGGAGAGGATGCAGGCTTGGCTGAGGAGACCCCTCATACATGAATTTTATACACTGGCCTCTAGTATTATATTGTCTTACCAATATGCTGTACACCTAAAACTAATATAATACAATCCTATCTAATAAAGAGGGAATTTTCTAACTTACTGTCACACCCTCACAAGATGGCAGCACATACAGCCAGTAAAGAGGGAATATGCTAATTGACTGCCATGCCCTCACAAAATAGCTGCACACACAGGCACAAAATGGCAGCACCGAGTCCCCTCAGCCCTGCCCAAGGCGGGTGGGGGGAGCGTGTGTCAGGTGCCATGCACCTCAGCCTGCTGGAGTCCCCCAGTCCCCTCATCCCTGCCTCATCTGGCCTTAGTCCCCCAGTCCCCTCAGCCCCACCTCATCCAGCCAGAGTCCCCCAGTCTCCTCAACCCCACAGGAGAAGGCATTTGGGGTCATTCAAGCTGGCAGGGGAGCAGTTAGGTGTCAATTAGGCCAGCTAGGGGGCAATGAGGGGGCTTTCAGGCTGGCAGGCAAAGTGGTAAGAGGCAATCAGGCAGGCAGGCAGATGAGAAGTAGGAGCCAGCAGTCCTGGATTGTGAGAAGGATGTCCGTCTGCCTGTTTATGGATGTCCATAAACCAGCAGATGGACATCCCCCAAGGGGTCCCACAGTGGAGAGGGTACAGGCTGTGTTGAGGGACATCCTCCCTTTTCTGCATGAATTTCATGCACCGGGCCTCTAGTATAGTATAATAAATCCTACCTAATAAAATAGTAATATGCAAATTAACCATCACTCTGCTCCACGAGCCACACCCACCAGCCACACCCACCAGCTAATCAGAGTGAGTATGCAAATAAACCCAACCAAGATGGCTACAGCCACAGAGAGCAGGAGGAAGGTGTTTCCCTGTCAATGGAGGAAGCCGCTTTCCATCTGCTCTTGCCAGCCTAAGCCTCCACTCAAGGCTACAAAGTTTCAATTATAGAAGGGAAACAAATCCAAACAGGAGCTGCTGTCACCACAGAGCGAGCAGGAGGCTTGTCTCTGCTCCCAGCTACAAAGTTTCAATTGTAGGAGGCAAATAAATTCCAGATACCAGGGCCTCTGCTTGGGTCACCAGGGGGTGTGGCTGGCCTGCAAACTACCACAGGTCCCTCGCTCAGGCTACCCCATGCCCCAAGAGAACTCCCACCCTGATCTGGGACACCCTTCAGGGCAAACTAGCTGGCCCCCAACCATGCACCAGGCTTCTATCCTATCTAATAAAAGGGTAATATGCAGATTGACCATCACTCCAACACACAATATGGCTTCCCCTATGTGGTCAAAGATTCTGCCCCCATCTGGACACAAGATGGCCAGCAAGAGAGGGCAGTTGGGAGGTATCAGGCCTGCAAGGAAGGGCAGTTGAAGGTGATCAACCCTGCAGGGGAGGGCAGTTAGGGGTGACCAGGGCAGCAGAGGAGAGAAGTTAGGGGACAACTGGCTGGCAGGGGAGCAGTTAAGCATCAATCAGGCTAGCAGGGAAGTGGTTAGAGGTGATCAGGCTGGCAGACAGAAGTAGTTAGGGGCAATCAGGAAGGCAGGCAGGCGAGCAGTTGGGAACCAGCAGTCCTGGATTGTGAGAGGGATGTCCAACTGCCCATTTAGGCCCAATCCCAGTGGGCTGTTGGACATCCCTTGAGGGGTCCCAGATTGGAGAGAGTGCAGGCTGGGCTGAGGCATAACTCCCCCCACCCCCAATAAATTCCGTGCATCAGCCCTCTAGTATAATATAATATAATATAATATAATATAATATAATATAATATATAATGAATAAAATAAATTTATAAATGAAATTTAAGAAATATTATGTTTAAAAATTGGAAACAGCACAGATGTTTATATCATTAAATGATAATAGTAAAAATAATACCCTTTAACATTATACTATAAGGGAATGATGTAAATGCTATATTCTTTTTATTATCATTGTTATTTCATTAGTGAGGACACTTAGTATTTAGCATATCTTAAAAGAGAAACTCCAAAACTAAAAAAAACAAACAAAAAACTTTAATAATCCTGACTGCACCTGATAGCTTTCATATGAATGAAGCCCATTTATAAGTAAGCAGGATTTTAGAGCAAGGGCAGCCCACTTGTTTGCTTGTACTGGCTTCGCAGTAAGGCTCAATAATTTTTGTGTAATGAGAATTAATTTAAACTTTTCATTAATAACAGTCTTAATAACAGTCGTGTTGTGTCTTCTGATGGACCACATAAAACATACTTTGCTAATATACCAGGAAAGGGCAGACAGAGCTGGGCATGGCCTGTGAAGGCCACCTCTCTCTGAATCAGACTAGTAGCCACAGCTCCCCGCAACTGAGGACTGTCCGTAGCTGACACTGTACCATAGCTGCCTTTGCTTCATTCGTTGATTGCCCACCTGCATAAGCAGAGTGGGCAAGTGGTCATATTGTACAAGTACCTCAGGGGCATGCTGGCAATGGGTGCTTTGGTTTTACCAAAACAGGTATGACTTTTACTGAGTACCACAGCATGGAGTAGGTCTGGGCTTTTGCCATGAAGAGATTCATTTAAAATATAGAATTGCTTTTATATAAGAAGACAATGCATATCCCCATTCATTTTATGACACTAAACCACCTATTGCATTTCTCCACCAGAAAAAATGCAGTTCGTTATTTTTAAAAGGAACAGTAATGGATCCAAGATAACTCAGTTGAAATTCAATGCTGCTTATTTTCAAAGTAGAAAGTACAAGATTTGTACCCTTAGGAAGTTGTTATGATTACTAGTCCATCTCACTCTCTGGTAAGAATACCTCTGCTTCCATTGGAAAATAACTTTTTCCTGTCCTCAGAACACATGTGGTTAATCAGCCTTCCCCTGCAGATCTGGGTGTGTAGCCCAGTCATGGTCAGTCAGTAGATTCTAATCTCTTGGACATTGTCACCATCTGTGATTTGCACTTGACACAAATTGGTATTTGAGCATCATTCAAACACTTTTTCTAAAAATTTTAGAAATGATAGTCTTTCCTGAAATGCAAGTATTTAAGCATGAGATTGATGATTCCACTCTGTTATCATTGAAATTCTGCCTGAGCATGAGTTCCTGCAGGAAATGAGAAGAGTCAGAAGTGGAGCGAGAGACAGAGTCACAGTGGGATTTGAACTTCTGATCCTCACTGTGCCTAAAGCAAAACCTACACATGGAACACCCCCGCATTTGCACAAACCATCATAACCTCTGTTGTCATTACTGTTTAAGCTGGGGTGAGCCTGACACAGCCTTGACTGAGCACTAATTGAGAGAGACTCACACTTAAACCCTAAAGGCTACCTGGGTTCAGAAATGTCGATTCCGGGCACAAAGAGAGCATCTTTGACGTTAACTCAGGGTCACCTTTCCAGACTCAGGAAAACAACAACCATTTCCTGTTATGTTCCCACAATCTTCAAAACACAAAAATGATTTAAACCAATTTTTATTGGGTGGTGCTAAATACTAAACACTTTGCATATAACAGTTCATGGACTCTGTACACAGTTCTATGAATTAACTGAATCGTGTCACCTTCTTCATTTTTCCAGCAAGGTGCTGCAGATTAGAAAACTCCATCCTGCTACACAACAGTCATTACAGGAGGGAGTGCAAAATATGAGTTAGTTTGTATGTAAAAGCTGCATCTTTCTCTTCATAAATTTGCTTCCATTTTAATATCAACTGCACTGGATTTGATTCATAAGTGCCCAACTGTGTACACACAAAAAAAAAAAAAAAAAGAAGAAGAAGGACGAAAAAAAATGAGCGTAACAGTCTTTCCACACTTTGAAGTGGCCACCTTTGAAGTAGCCACCTTTCATGTCTATGCATACATTTTGCTCTGCTTTCTGAAAGTGGCAGCCATAATTCATCTTCTACAAGATGTTTGGGAAATGATTTAACATGAAAACAGTCAGGAAATTCATTCAATAATACTTTGATGTTACAGAACACACAGTAGGCTTCAAGTTCAAAACTGAGGGATTTGGGAGAATTAAAGATCCCTGTTTTACAGAGGCCATGAGAACTCACTGCATTCTATCAGGCCCAGGGAAAGTGCTCACAGCTCGTCCTGCAATTTCCAGATTAGCTCAGTGCTATGCAGGCTGAAAGGGAATCGTTCCAATTGTTGCGGCTCCTTAGAAGCTACATAAGAGCAGAAATAGCCATCTGAGAAGAAGAATGTCTCTGCTGGTGTGAGCTTTGGCCCATCAAACTGGCAAGTAGGCAAGGAATTAGTAAATGCTGGCTGCATAGACAAATAATTCTGCAGGCATGGCATGAGAAGATCCTCATTTAATAACCATTCAGAATCCGGTCGCTAAAGTTTTAAAGCAGTACTACAATTCCTTCCCATCTAACCTTAAACATGATTCTGTATTGTACAAAGTAACTACGTTCTAAATCTGCAGTACACTAAGACCTCTCCTCTTTTAAATTTCTAAAAACTTTTTAAATTTCTAAATCTATCTGAATGTCTATGATCTTGTACCAGGGCCAAGTTAGATAGAGACTTATAAATACACAGATAAGTCACAGTGTTTGAATGTAAGGAATTAACTTTCATATTTTATTAAAAAAATAAGTAATTTTCCAGAAACAGGTGATCTTGTCTAAAAAAATGACTTCTCTAAATATGCCATCTATTTTTTTCTTCCTAATGTTATTTTCCCTAAAATCCAGTGATGCAATAAACCAAACCAAGAAATCTTTGTGGGAACTTCAGAATGTAATTAAACCAAGAAACAAACCATGCTACATCTCAGGACTTGCTATAGGTAAAAACCCATAACACAATGTCAGTGTTATGGTTGCTTCTTCCCTGGACTTGCCTCAACATCATAGGAGTTCTCAGAAAAAAGACTGTTTGTTTACCCTGGTATGTTTGTAGCACATACATGTTGCACCATCATTGGCACTAAATTACTATCACCTAACTTGCTGAATTGGACTTTTTTCTTTTTTTTTTTTTCCTCTTTTTTTTTTAAATATATTTTATTGATTTTTTACAGAGAGGAAGGGAGAGAGATAGAGAGTTAGAAACATCGATGAGAGAGAGTCATCGATCAGCTGCCTCTTGCACACCCCCTACTGGAGATATGCCCGCAACCAAGGTACATGCCCTTGACCGGAATCGAATCCGGGACCCTTCAGTCCCCAAGCCAACGCTCTATCCATTGAGCCAAACCGGTCTCGGCTGAATTGGACCTTTTTCTAACAGAAAGAAAATGATTAACTGTTGCTTTACAGGAGAATGTTGTTGGTACTTAAGAAAATGGGGACAATGAATTGGGCATACTTGTATGCCTTTGGTATCTACTATAAAAGTGTTTGCAAATCATTGCTTTAGAGTGAAAATGTCCAACAGAGCAGTAGACTTTTGTAAGATTGTGGAGTAGCTCTGCTTTTATCACTAACACCACTTACCCACCGCTGCATCATTCGTATTATTCAATCATAGCATTCGACATCTGTGCACTGGGGGTGATGGCAGAGGTCCCTCAGCCAGGCCTGCACCCTTTAACAGTCCGGGAGCTCTTGAGGGATGTTCGACTGACGCAGAGATCGGGTCTCAGTAAAACAACAATTACCCAAGACTGTCATTTTAAAATTTTTTTAGAAAAAGTGTTAGAATGAGAGTCAAAGTACCAATTTATGTCAAGTGAAAATCCCAGATGGTGACAATGTCCAAGCAGGCCTCCTAAGGATGCAGTCAGACATGGTCAGTGCTGCCACAGAGGCAGGCCGCTGTGTTTGCCAGCCATCAGCCCGGCTTGTGGCTGAGCAGTGCTTGCACTGATCACCTGAATTATGCATCTGTTCCCTGATGATCAGTGTGCATCATAATGACCAGTCCTTCAGCTGTTCTGTCAATTCGAATACTATCTTTTATTATAAAGGAGTAGAGTCCTGGTGCAAGAAATTCATCCACAGGGGTGTGTGTTCCTCAGCCGAGCCTGCAGCCTTTCCCATCTGGGACCCCTAAGGAAATGTCCAACTGCCTGTTTAGGTCTGATCCCGGCGTGGGATGGTCCCAGAATGTTGAGAGGCAGGAAAGCCTGACAGTAGCTTGTCAAGAGCTCCAGCAGAAACAGACAGAAGAGGACAGTGATGTGCCCAAGAGGGTTTCAAAAGTGATCTCCAGTGCCAGTGAGCCCTTTTTTTTATTTATTAAATCTATATTTTTTGAAAGTATTACATATGTGCCCTTTTCCTCTTCTAGTCTCTGTGCCCTGCCCCAGTCCTTCACCACTCTATTGTCTGAGTCCATGGGTAATGCATATATGCATACAAGTTCTTTGGTTGATCTCTCCTATCCTTCCCTCACCTTTCCTCTGAGATTTCACAATCTGTTCCATGCTTCTGCGTCTCTGGATCAATTTTGTACACTAGTATATTTTGTTTATTAGATTCCACATATGAGTGAGATCATGTGATACTTCCTTCTTTTTGACTGGCATAGTTCAATTAGCATAATGCTCTCCAGGTCCTTCTATGCTATCTCAAAGGGTAAGAGATGCTTCTTTTTTTACTGCCACATAGTGTTCCATGGTGTAAATGTACCACAGCTTTCTTATCCACTCACCTACCAGTACTGATGGGAACTTGGGCTGTTTCCAGATCTTAGCTATTGTAAATTGTGCCTCTATGGTCATAGGGGTGCATACATTCCTTCTGATTGGTGCTTCTGATTTCTTATGCCTAGAGGGGAATAACTGGGTCAAATGGGAGTTTCATATTTAATCTTTTAAGGAGATTCCATAATTGCTGTTTTCCATAATTGCTACACCAGACTGGATTCCCACTAGGAGTACACTAGGGTTCTCTTTTCTGCACATTCTTGCCAGCACTTGTTATTTGTTGATTTATTGATGGTAGGCACTCTGACAACTGTGAGATTATACCTCATTGTCATTTTTCTGAATTCTATGTCTGATAAATGCTTATCTCAATTTTATTTAGCTCTTCTTCTGGAAATTTCTCTTGTTCTTTCATTTGGGTCTTGTGTTTTTATATCCCCATTTTGGCTGCCTATTTAGGTTTGTGTCTGTGTATTAGCTAAATCTGAATTGGAGTTATCAGCAATTTAGAGCTGTGGCTCCCTCTGAGTGGCTTTGGAAAAGACTGACATATGCACCAGGGTCTGCTTTTCCTTGACCCAGGACTGGGATTAGATCAGGGAAAGACTAAAAGCCTCCAGACACCCACCTCTGCCTGCAGTCCCATTGACACTCAGACTTGATTAGCCTCAGGGTATGTATCACAGGGTGGGGCAAGTAGTTTTCAAACAGGGTGTGGTAACTGCTTCTCCCCCAGAAAACACAGCTTGGATAGCAAAGTCTCCAAGAGCAGAATTTCCTCCTAGGCATGAGGGAATGACTTAGCACAGAAAACTAAAGCAGCTGCCCTCTGCTCCAACCCCAGAGTCCCCAATCCTGGCTTCTGCTCACTCAGGTCCAATCTACTCTGCTCTCCCTCTACCTGCTGCACATGGAATTTTTAAAAAAATATATTTTATTGATTTTTTACAGAGAGGAAGAGAGAGGGATAGAGAGTTAGAAACATTGATGGGAGAGAATCATTGATCAGCTGCCTCTTGCACACCCCCTACTGGGGATGTGCCCACAACCAAGGTACATGCCCTTGACCAGAATCGAACCAGGGACCTTTCAGTCTGCAGGCCAACCCTCTATCCATTGAGCCAAACCGGTTTTGGCTGCACATGGAATTTTTTGTGTTGGCCCTTTAAGATGGTGTTGTCTCTCAGCAGGCAGCAACACTGCCACTTTTCATAGTCAGATGTTATGTGGGTGCCTTTCTCAGTTCTGGCTCTCTGGTCCGGGGATCCCCATCTGGCGTTTAGACCCAAGAGTTCTCAACTGCAACCTCCCACAACTGAGATATCCCTCCGGAACTTCAGCTGCTCTCCGTGGGAGCTCAGTCAGTCTTTTCACACCTCTGCACTTCCTACCAGTCTCTATGTGGTCTCCACTTTTCATCCTTGGTTATCAGGATTCTCTCCATCTAGTATTCAGTTTATTTTTCAGGGTGGCTTTTCTGTATTTTAGTTGTATTTTCCAGTTTGGTCCTGGGAGAGTGTCAATGTAGCTTACACTTACTCTACCAACATTTTTGAAATCTCTGGTAGCATTTCTGACTAGCATTAATAACCATTCCTAGTTGGACACTTTCAAATTTCTTTTGTAACATCACTGAAATCAGAATTGGGCAGATATGTGTATCATAGGTTCTTATGATCTTATAGGGGTGTCGAACTCAATCAGAGAAGGGGCCAAAATCTAAAATCCAGCCTAAATCACGGGCTGAATGGTTTACTGAACAGTCATAAACTGACAATGTCATAAACTGACAGCGGAGTGCAGTGATGACAGCGCGGTGCGGGCCACATTGCAAGGCCTGGCGGGCTGGATTTGGCCCGCGGGTCTTGTGTTTGACACATGTGAGAAAGAGCTCAGTCCATTACACACCTGAACAGTTGTTTCTAAACTCAGGGAAAGTATATTTCAATGTTTAATTATAAGTCTAGTGAAAACATCTTCCAATAATAAATGTAAAATAAAAACAAATTTTATATAAAGAATCACTTGCAAAAAAAATTTCAGAAGGATTTACTACAAAGAGAAGGAAATTAAATTTTGTAAATAGTTCTAGTCAAGATGTCAGAGTAGTTAAATACTGGGCCTCCTTCTCCTAGGACACATTAAAATTACAACTTAAGTACAGAACAATCAACCAGAAAATTTATCTGAAAACTAGATTAACAGAAGTCCTACAGGTAAGCATATAAAGAAGAAGCCAAGTCAAGACTAATAGAATGGGTGAAGAGTCAAAACAAACTGATCTCACACATACATGTTATGGTTGAGAACATGGAAAGGTATTTCAGCTACAGATGATACCCTTGAGGAATCAAGGATCTCATTCCCATATTGCATACCCAAACTGGAACCCAAGTGCCAGAATGAGGAGCCCCAAAACATCTGGCTATGAAAATCAATGATAATTCCATATATCTCTGTGATTGAAAAGTTGCTAGAAACACAGTGCCCTCTTAAAGGGCCTGCACATAGACTCACTAGCTCACAGGCACTCATGCTGAGTTCCAGTGAAGAAGGCACAGCAACTGCAAAGGCACTAGAGACAAATGGAGAGAAACTAAGTAATGTGGTGAGCCCTCCTCTCACACATCCTCCAGATGGGTGACAAATCTAAATATACTTTACCTGGTGAATACTACTAGCCCCATCCCGATGACTCCCCAAACCAACTCGTGCACCATCGGTAGCCAGCAAGTAGCAGCTGTTCCTGAGGTGTCCTGTGCCTTTGGATGAGCAGCACCAGTTCTGGTGGAACTCCACCTAAGTTCACAGCATGGCCTCTACCCTGAATCTCCAGCCTCAGCATAGGCAGCTACCAACCACTGATTGCTTTGTAGCTCCTATCAGATGGCCCTGGGTCAGTCACAGACAGTGGCTAAAATTGGCAAGCACCAAAGCCCTTCCAGTATACCTGGAAGAGGACCCAGAACCAGTACGCCTGATGGCACACTACAGACCATAATAGAGCATCACCCTATTAGTTCTGCAAGCTGCACACCCAAAGGATGGTCTCAGTAGTGGCTACCCTCTCACCTGCTGGGTTGAATCTTGCTGTGTAGGGTCACCCTCTACACAGTAGCTTGTATGATGTGTTCACGGCCAAAACCTTTTAGTCAGTCTGACTGAAGGCCAATAGTATCTACTGACATGCAAACAGCGATAAAGGCTGACCTACAAAAGGACACCTATTATATAAGCCAACTCTGTCAAGACTGGGAGATGTAGCAGATCTATCTAGTACACAGAAATAAAACACAGAGGTCAGCCAAAATGAGGAGACAAGGAAAAATGTTCCAAATAAAAGAATAAGAGAAAACCTGGGGTTAAGGAACTGAATTTAAATGGAGGTAAGTAGTCTACCAGATGCATAGTTCAAAGCAGTGGTTATAAGAATGCTCAATGAACTAAGGAGAAGAATAGATTAATTCAATGAGAATCTTAAAAAGGGGATAAAAACCTAAGAAGGTCATAGAAACCTATTAAAAGAAGAGGTTAAAATAAAGAATACAACTACTGAAATTGAAATAAACCAGGAAGAAAGCAACAGCAGACTAGAAGAAGAGGATTGAATCAACAATTTAGAAGTTAATGAGGAAAAAAAAAAAACTCAGCAAAAAAACAAAAAAGAGAAAGAATTATTAAAAAGTGAGGGTATTTTAAGCAACCTTTGGGACAATATCAAGTATAACAATATTTGCATCATAAGGTTATGTAAAGGAGAAGAGAGAGAGGAAGATATTGAAACCTTATTTTGAAGAGAATGATGGAAAATGGATTTTCAAAAAAACTCAGGAGCTGGATTTTCAAAAAACTCAGGAGCTGGAGAAACCAAGATGGAGGCATAGGGTAGACACCCAAATTCAGCTTACCACAACAAATTTGAATTTAGAACTGGAAAACAGGGGAGGCATTGCCCTGAAGCACTGAACGGCTAGCTGAGAGGAGGCTCTGCCATCTGGGAAGGCACGCTGACCCTCAGAAACTGTGAAGGTGCAGAGAACTGTGCATGCAAAAAGGAGCTGGCTCACTCCTGGTGTGTGGAGAGGGCGGGCTGGGCCTAGTTTACTGCTGGCTGGCTCCAGGCATGCAGAGAGGGTGGGCTGGGCTGAGTTCGCTGCTGGATTACTCCCGGTGTGCGAAGAGGGCAGACAGCTAATGCACGGTGGCTTTCTTGTTTCGGGAGGAAAACAGAATTACCCTATTGCTCTGATAGACAGCCCCAGTCAGGGAGATGCCAGACTGTCAGGTAGCAGGCAGAGATCACTTGGAGGTATGTGAAGCCAGTGGCCATTACTGTGAGACTTGGGGAGGGGCTGACAGGAAAACAAAGCTTGTCTGCACCAACCTGAGATTCCACCTCATCCAAGCGGAGCACAGAAGTTCTCCTAGAGGCTGGCTTTTTCTAAGGAGGGACTGACCGGAATCCAAAGCTTGTCTGAGCCTTTACCAAAGAGGTGCGTGCGCCTGCAACTAATCTTGCGAGACTCACCGTGAACAGGACTTTCCTAAGGCAAGACTGGCAGGGAACCAAAGCTTCTCTGCGCCACCCTGAGACTCTGCCCTATCCAAGGGAAGTACAGAAGCCCTCCTAGCTGAGACACTGCTAATCCTCACAGCCAATTGGCTTGAAGATCAATGCTTCCCAGTGATACCAACAATCAGCAAGGCTTAACAACAAGACTGCACACACAGCCCACAAAGGGCTACACCAAAACTGTCCACCACAGGTAACTGGGAAGGCTGTGCTACTGGGCTCTACCAAAACACCTAGCACACAAAACTATTCCATCAAATCAGGGAAACTACTAAAATGCAGAGAAGAGGCAGGACACAAAGGAAGGAGATGGAGGAAAAGAAAAGAATGGACATTGAGTTCAAAACTATAGTTATATGGTTTTTCAAGAATTTCCTAAAAAAGGCCAATAAAATAAATGAGAGCTATGAGGATATGAAAAGGGATCAACTAGAAATAAAAAGGGTTCAACTAGAAATGAAGAAAACATTGTCTGAAATAAAAAATATTACACAGAGTCCTAAAAACAGACTGGAAGATCTCAAGAATCAAGATAAAGATTTAGAACACAAAGAGCCAGAGGACACTCCTCTGCAGAAGCAAGAAGATAAGAGAATCCGTAAAGTTGAAGATAGTGTAAGAAACTTCTGGGACAATTTCAAGTGAACCAACGTCAGAATTATGGGGGTCCCAGAAAAAGAGAGAGAGCAAGATACCGAAAGAATACTGGAAGAAATAGTGACAGAAAACTTCCCCCACCTGGTGAAAGAAATAGACTTACAAGTTCAGAAAGCTCACAGAACTCCAAACAAAAGGAATCCAAAGAGGACTACACCAAGACATATAATAATTAAAATTCCAAGAGCAAAAGACAAAGAGAGAATATTAAAAGTAGCAAGAGCAAAGCAGGTAGTTACCTATAAAGGAACACCCATATGATTGTCAGCTGATTTCTCAACAGAAACTATGCAGGCCAGGCGGGAATGGCAAGAAATATTCAAGGTGATGAATAGCAAGAACCTACAGCCAAAAATACTTTACCTAGCAAAGCTATCACTCAGAATTGAAGGCCAGATAAAGAGTTTCACAAATAAAAAAGCTAAAGGAGTTAATCACCACCAAACCAGAATTATATGAATTGCTGAAGGGAGTTACTTAGGAAGAGGAAGAAGATAAAGATAAAAATTATGAACAACAAACACGTAACTATCAAGTGAAACTAAAAAAACAGGGGAATTAAAAAAAAATCTGATAAACAATATTAACTGGTGAATATAATAGAATCAGAGGTATGAAAGGGGAGTGGTCTGACAATTCTTGGGGAAAAGAGGAAATGGGGATGTGGGAAGAGACTGAACAAAAACTGTGCACCTGTGGATGAGAACAATGGGGGATGGGGAAAAGGCAGAAGGTGGGGTGGGAACCTGGTGGAGGGGAGCAATTGGGGCGCAGGGGGGAGAGAAACATATTTGTAATAATATGAACAATAAAGATTAAAAAAAAAAGAAAATGTCTCTAACCTGCAAAGAAAACACAAACAAAATTAAGAAACACACAGAGTCACAAAGATGAACCCAAGAACATTCACACCGAGATATATAATTAAAATGCCAAAAGTGAAAGACAAAGAGGGAATCTTAAAGGCAGCAAGAGAAAATCAATTAATTACCTACAAGGGAGCACCCACAAGACTTGTCAGCTGATTTCTCTGCAGAAAGTTTGCAGACCAGAACAGATTGGCACACAATATTTAATGTGATAAAAACAAGGACCTATAACCAAGAATACTCTACCCAGAAAAGCTATAATTTAAAATTGAAGGAGAGATGAAGAACTTCTAAGAAAAACAAAGTTAAAGGAGTTCATCACTAGCAAATGAGTATTAAAGCAAAAAAAGAGCAACTTATTTAAGGAAAAAAAAAGGAAAATTATAAAATATGAATAAAATAGCAATAACTACATACCTATAAATAACTATTTTAAATGCAAATGGGATAAATATTTCAATAAAATATACTGTGGCAGGATTAATAGGAAAAGAAGACCCGCACATATGTTGTATAGAATAGGCCCACTTCATATAAAAAGACATGCACAGAGATTGACAGAAAAGTGATGGAAAATTATATTTCATAAAAATGAAAAAGGCACAAAAGCTCAAGAAACAGTACTTATATCAGACTTATATCAGGCATAATAGACTTTATAAAAAGCTATAATAAGACACAAGAAAGACCAAGCAATTCCACTTCTGGGTATTTACAATTGGAAGCAACCTAAGTGTCCACTGACAGATGAATAAAGAACAGATAGTATATATGCAGTGGAATATGAATCAATTATAAAAAATAATGAAATCTTGCCATCTGCAACAATATGGAAGGATCTAGAGAGTATTATACTAAGTACTGGTAAAATAAGTCAGACAGAAAGGGACAAATACCATATTATTTATTTTTATGTAGAATCTATAGAATAAAATAAAATAAATAACTGTACAAAATAGAAACAAACTTATACATGCGGAGCACATTTTGATGGTTGTAATATGGGAGGGAGATTAAGGAATAGTCTTGGATGACGTCACAAATGAATTTTACTAAAAAGTCAAAGAAGCATTAATACCTATCTTTATTTTTATTTATTTATTTATTTTTTAATATATTTTATTGATTTTACACAGAGAGGAATTGAGAGGGACAGTTAGAAAAGTCGATGAGAGAGAAACATCGACCAGCTGCCTCTTGCACACCCCCTACTGGGGATGTGCCAGCAACCAAGGTACATGACCTTGACCGGAATCGAACCCCGGACCCTTTAGTCTGCAGGCCGACGCTCTATCCACTGAGCCAAACAGGTCTCGGCTTAATACTTATCTTTAAATGATGCCAAGGAATTCAAGAGGAGGGAAGTCTTCAAAACTAATTTTATAAAACTAGCATTACCCTGACTCCAAAACCAAGGACAGTATAAAAATAACTATAGGCCAATATTTCAGATGAACATACATGCAAAAATTATAAATAAATATTGGTAAACCAAATTCAGTAACACATAAAAAAAAGATAATACAGCATGACCAAGTGGGATTTATTCCTGGGATGCAAGATTGGTTCAATATCTGCAAATTAATTAAAGTGATGCGCCACATAAACAAAATAAAATATACAAGTTGTCTGATGATATAATTGATGCTGTAAAAGCACTTGTCAATATCAGCACCCATTTATAATAAACACTCTCAGCAAAATGGAACTAGAGGAAACACCTCACCATAGTAAATGCCATATGTGCAAACTTACAGCTAAAATCATATGCAATGGACAAAAACTAAAAGCATTTCTCTTAGGATCAGGAATAAGACAAGAATGTACACTTTTACACTCATATTCAACATAGTATTATCAGTGCTAGCCACATCAATAAAATAAGAATACTAATAAAAGATATCTGTATTAGAAAGGAAGAAATAAAACTGTCATTATTTGCAGATATCATGATACTATTGTGTGTATATATATATATATATATATATATATATATATATATTACCCTAAAGATTCTGTTGGACATCCCTCTCAGAATCTGGGACCACTGGTTGCTATCCACTCGCCTGCCAGCCTGATAGCCCCCTAACTTTTCCCCCTTGCTGGCATTATCTTGCTTTAACTGCTTCCCCTGTCAGCCTGATTACCCCTAACTGCCTCTTGCTTGGCCCCTGCCAACATTGTTTTTTCTGGAAGGACATCTGGAATATCTCTGGTCTAATTAGCATATTACCTTTTTATTAGTTTAGATATCCAAGCAATGAATACAAACTCAATGACTATCAACAAATAACTGGATAAAGATAATATGCAATATAAATATAATTGAATATTACTAGGATATAAAAAATAATGAAATCTTATTATTTATAGCAACACGGCTGGACCTAGAGAATATTATGCTAAATGAAATAAGTAAAAGAAAAATACTCTATGATTTTAGTTATATGTGAAACTATAAAACAAAATAAATGCACAAACAAGGCAGAAACAGACTCAGAGACACCGAGATCAAATGGAAGGCTTCCAGGTTGGAGGAGGCTGTCAGATTGGGGCTTGGTGAAAAGGCTAGAAATTAAGAATTACAAACTAGCAGTTACAAAATAGTCGTAGCTTAGAAAATCTAGTAAAAAGTATTGCAATAATTATCTATGGTGCCAGGTAGGTACTATTTACTGAGGATCACTTCATAAGTTATATAAATGTTTAACTGCTATGCTGTATACCAGAAACTAATGTAATATTGAATTTCACCTGAATTTGCAAACAATAGAAACATTAAGAGAAAACCTGGTAAGTAGAGTGTTCAGAAATATAGGAAGGAATGAAAAACAAGTAGATTACTGATTGCATTGGTAAAACAAAAATAGCAACGTGTACCTAAAATACTAATAAAAAGAAATAATGGAATAAGAAATAAACATGAAATGTAACTTTGAGTTTAGTCACTTGATTGGCTCATTCAACTGCCATTGGAAACTAAAATGTGCACTTTTAAGACCTAACTGAAACTAGATTTCTGGATGCACATTATTCTCCAAAAATCAAAGTATTTAATTTATGAATCTGAGCGGTACAGTGAGACCAGAGTCACTGTCCTGCTTTCTCAACTGTTTCTACTGCCCCAGGAAGTCATGGCACATGACGTGTCCTCTGCCACCAGTTTCATAGGCCTCTTTCTTCTCCTCTCAGAAACTGACATGTAGTGTCAGGTCACAGTGGACTCTGGTCTTCAGGCTGGCATTAATGATGTCCTCATTGGTGACAGCTCCCTGTTAATCAACTCAAACATGTGGGAGTCACTTTGAAAGACTCACAAGAGTCCACACCAGAAGAGCTGCCATAATTCTGGAAACAAATTATTTCCTGTGTTAAATTCATTCCTCCTTAAAATGTCCCTGGTTATTGTTTCTGCAATGTACTGTGATTGAGAGTGAAAAAAAACAAGATAGAATCACAGGAAAAGCTGAAGAAGTAGAAAATAAAAAGGCAGAAGCAAATTCAACCTTAATAAGTAACCCCAAAATATAAAGGGACTTACTTTTGCCAACTTATGAAACTGATGGTCAGACTGGATAAATTGCAAAATTGAATTCTATGCTTTTCATAAGATTATACATGAGACTTAGAAAAAGAAATATTAACAGAAAATATATGGAAAAAATAGGCCAGGTAAATACTAACTAAAGTGAAACTTGAATGGCTCTATTAATAACAAAGTAGATTTTATCACAAGAGAAATTAAAGTTTAAAAATAATGCCAGTAATTTAAAAAACTCATTAAAATCACTGGAAAGTTTTAAACTTCCCTGAATTTAATAAATACCTTCATAAAATATAAAAATGACAATTCATAGAACTTCCAGTAGAATAAAAGAAAATCCACAATTATAGTAAGATATTTCAATCCCTTTTCAATGGATAAATTAGTAAAGAGATTAAGGATTTGAGCAAAGCAAAAACTGGTGTTTTCAAATTCTCAATGTCTTTAGGTGAAAATTAAATAAATTTAAGTAAAAAATTAAGCAAGCCTTTTAAATTAATAGATTAATTCTAGATTAGGTTAACATTCACTTAGTGTTTTTTTTTTGTTAAATTATCCTATTCAAGATTCTGTAATACTAGTACAGAGGCAAATGCCAATTCCCAACCCTCCACACACATATCAGAGCTTCTCCCGTTCCAGAAATCTTGGTTCTAGATTTGAATCACATACTATCCTGGTGAAAATCATTGGCTCACTCACGTGGACAAAGCCCAGTGGACCAGAGTACAGACCTGTGACTTTGCCCAAGGTGAGCGACCTCACAGCCCTGAACTCCACTTCCGGGGAGAAGTTATGGTTGAGTCGGAGCTGCTCATCCACCTGCAGGGAAAGAAACAAGGTGTATCAACAACGTCTGCCTCCAAAGGGCACACAGCTCTAACTTTGCATTACGCTGCGTCATAATGACCCACTTTCTTTCTCCCCACCCTCTCCAATAAACTATTGGTTCTTTGAGATTATGGATATCTTATCAATATATGTCTTCTAAAGGGTCTACTAAAAAGAAGGCTAAATGATTCCCAGCACAGGCTTGCTGAGTGGTTAAATAAGCCCATAGATTCAGATTGCCCTGAAGATGCTCTCTTCCTATGCTACCTCAGAGCTCTCACCTGCCTCCTCTATTCTCTGAGACTGCCGCTCCCAGCAGGGGCAGGGGTCCTCCTCCATAATACAGGTGGGGAGGAGGCTAAGGTGAGTGGGGATATCCTGCTGAGTGGAAAGCAGCAGCAGAATTTGGAGAAATAAAGCTTCAGCTGAGATTCCCCTGCCTTCTGCCCTCAACTCCTCCACAGGTTCCCTGGACATTGACAGGCCATGCTCAAATGTCCTACATGGGAAAGACAATTATTCAAGTACATGAGTCATTCCCATCCTTCTCTTCTGCTTTGTAAGGACTTACCAGATGGCTAAGGAAAGAGAGAGGGAGGCAAATGGCAATTAAAAGGGTTTTAGAAAAATGAGGTTTAGAGAGGAAGGTTGAATGACTCAAAAGACATGAGGCTAGTGATGGAGTATTGGACATGGGCTGAGGCAGGACATGGTCTGAGGGCACCTGAAAACTATACCAATTCAGATGCTGTAACCAATATGAAAAATGTAGGAAAGCAGTAAAAAGGGGAGTACCAAAAACATTCATTCTGAGGAATTCTATATGTACGAGATGGCCCAGGGCATCATTTAAATATTGAGTGGGAAGTGCATTTTTGTGTTAGACTTTTTTCATTGTTACTTTCTAGCTCAACACTTTTTATTCTTAATTACAATTGGAGGCTCCGGTCTGTCACCTGGCTGAGCAGCTTGACTGAACTCAGAATCTGGAGGTCACTAACTGAGATGAGAAAGGGAGGAAAATGCCAAGGTGAGAGGCCTCAGGCTTGGTTCCTTAACTCCGCTCTTTCATATGATATTTATGAGAACTGACTGCACTGAGTTCTACCTGCACCCCCCTTTTCTAAAGGTAACTATGCTGAGGCTCAGAGAGGTGAGTCCAAGACTCATAGCTAGACCAAGACACATAGTATCAGTAAAGAGCATGGATTCACACCCAGGTCTGTGTAACTCTTTTGACCTACAGATCTTCATCTTTCCAAAGAGGCAATTAGATACTTGGTTTCAAGAATGCCTGGCACCTCCTCCTCTACAGCTTGTTGTTTTTCTGGCATTTTGGGCACTGGCTTAATCTGTTTACTGTCATAAGTGCATTTTAGATTAAAGTTCAACTTCCCTACCCAGCCATTTCTGCAAGCACTTGTCTTAAAACACACTAATCCTATTACAATCCTCAAAACATCACTAGCAATTCTTGCTTCTGGCTGCAGACCCAGCCCTCAAGGTCTCCTTCCTATCATCAGAAACAGAAGAGAGGAGTAGGAATAACTCCAGGCCTGGGGAATGGGGGATCTGCTATCAGGTACTGGATGCATCTGTCTTGCTTGCTTCTCTCTCTAACAGGTTCTGAGTGCTGCCAGAGACCCTGAGACCACAGGACAAGTGGAGGTTAAGGATGGGGGACAGTGGTGGTGGTAGAGGGAAATGGAGGAGTAGAATAGTCTCCCCTTTTCTGATTTTACTAAGCAGTTTGTTCTAAATGGGCAGGAAGAAGAAGGGATAGAGACTGAAGGGGAGAGTGTCAGGGAGGCCAGCATATTATGTTACTGGTTAAAAAAGTGGATTTGAAGTTAAGAAAGAAAAATGTCTCTGCCTCTAGTTCTCTCTGCTCCCTTCAATGCTTTGGAAATTGTATGTCATTAACCACTATGTGCTTATCATTGCCTATTAATTGATTGGTGGGAATTTTTTAGAGGGAGAAGAAAAGGAAATACCTTTTGTAATTCTCTCACTTCCCAGTTTGTGTCTTTCATTTCTGGAAGTTAGGAATTCTAAAGAAGGAGGAGGAGAGAAACCAAGATGGTGGCATAGGTAAACACCTATACTGCTGCCTTGCACAACAATTTCAAAACTACAATTAAAAGACAGAATGAACAGGAAATCTTGCTGAGTGGGAATTCTATAACTGCAAGGAAAGAGGAAAGCACACTGAGAATTAAAGGAACTGCAAAGGACTGAGGTACGAAGACACAGGCACAAACAGGAAGGACAGCTGAATGCCTGGCTGGCATTCTCTGGTGGGAGAGGGAAGGAAGCCCCCAACTGCACTGAACCCCAGTTCTGACTGCACTGAACTCTAGTTCCTGGCAAAACACCGTGGACCCAGGCTCATACGGAGGGGAGTCTAGACTGTCAGGTAGAGAGAAAGGCACACGGAGACTCAGAGACTCGAGAAAGCCATGGCGGGCAGGGTCTGGAGGTGCACACATGTGTGCACACAGAGAAGCCAGACTGCTGAGATTGCCACTAGCTCTCCCTAGTGGAAGGGAATCAGAAGCTCTTGACTGCACTGAACCCCAGGTCTAACTGCACTGAACCAAAGTTCCAGGCAAGCCTGGGGAAATCTGGACTGTCAGGTGGAAACTCAGAGGAGCCACAGAAGGCAGAGGTCTGGAGACACACGTGCGCATGGGCAGGGCTGACGGGAAACCAAGACTGTTTGCTCAGCCCTATGACTCCACCCCCTCCCAGCTGAGCACAGGGGCTTTTGCAATTTTTGCAAGTCTGGTCCTATAAGACTATCTCCAGCACAGGTCTCCCAGTGTAGAAACAGCTGATACATATAGGCAATTGACCTAGAGATCAATTCCTCTCAGTGATACCAACAACAATCAAGACTTAACTACAACAAGGCTGTACACATAGACCACAAAGGAGTGCACCAAGAGTGTCCACCTCAGGTGATTGGGGAGGTTGACCGACTGGGCCATATAGGAAACTTAGCACACACAAGCTACCCTACCAACTCAGGGAAGCAGCAAAATGCAGAGACAAAGTATCATATCACAAACGAAAGAAATTGAGGAAAATAAACAGCTGGATATAGAATTCAAAACCATGGTTATAAGGTTTCTCAAGAGTTTCCTAGAAAAGGCCGATAAAGTTAGCCAGATGGTCAAGGATATCAAAAAGGACCAACTGGAAATTAAATATTCAATGACTGAAATAAAAAAAAATATTATACAGAGTCCCACAGCAGACTAGAGAAACTCAAGAATCAAGTCAAAGATTTGAAATACAAAGAAACAAAAAACACTCAACTGGAAAAGCAAAAAGAAAAAAAAAAAAGAATCCAAAAAGTTATAGTGTAAGAAGTCTCTGGGACAACTTCAAAGGTACCAACATCAGAGTTATGGGGGTGCCAGAAGAAGAGAGATGGCAAGATATTGAAAACCTGTTTGAAGAAATAATGACTGATAACTTCCCCCACCTGGTGAAAGAAATGGACTTACAAGTCCAGGAAGTGCACAGAACCCCAAACAAAAGAAATCCAAAAAGGATCAAGACACATCATAATTAAAATGCCATGAGCAAAATACAAAGAGAGAATATTAAAAGAAGCAAGAGAAAACAGTTAATTACCTACAAGGGAGCTCCCATACAATTGTCACCTGATTTCTCAACAGACACTATGCAGGCCAGATGGGAGTGGCAAGAAATATTCAAAGGAATGAATAACAAGAACCTAAAACCAAGATTACTCTACCCAGCAAAGTTATTCAGAATGGAAGGTCAAATTAAGAGTTTTACAGATAAGAAAAAGCTAAAGGAGTTCATCACCACCAAACCCATATTATATGAAATGCTGAAAGATACTCTTTGAGAAGAGGAAGAATAAAAAGTAAAGATAAAAATTATGAAAAACAAACACATATCAATCAATAAGTGAACCCCCAAATCAAATGAATTAAAAATCCTAGGAACAAAATAAACTGGCAAATATAATAGAATCAGGGGCATAGAAAGGGAGTGGACTGATAATTCTCAGGAGGGAAGAGGAATGGGGAGTGCAGAAAGAGACTGGACAAAAATTGTACACCTATGGATGAGAACAGTGGGGAGGAGGTAAGGATAGAGAGTGGGGTGGGAACTGGGTGGAGGGGAACTATGGGGGAAAACTGAGAAACTATTATAATAATCTGAACAATAAATATTTATTAAATTAAAAAAAGGAGGAGGAAAAAGGCATCTTATATACAAATGTGCACCAGAATGCATCCCAGATGTCCCCTCAGGACCTCAGTCAAAACACATTCAAACAAGAACTCATCATTCTATCTCTTTCCTCCTTCATTCTGGCCTAAAACCAAAGTTTCTCCTATGATTTTCCTTCTTATTTCAAGAGTAAATGCTAAAGTAAGAATATTAATTTGAAGTTACCCAGGGGTTATTATTTCTATTACATATTTGACAGTTAATCCTGAACTTCCACCCAATCAGTAAAACCAGCATCCTCTCATAGCCCATATCCACACACCCCTGACCTTAAAAGGACAGGGAGCTTTCAAGAACTCTGGAAATAAAAGGAGATCAGCGTGTGAAGCACGGAGATTCAGAGGTTCAGAGGGATGGTGATAGATGAGAAGATTGCAAGGGTGCTGGCTCATGGAGATCCTCTCAGGTCACTTCAAGATGGCTTTGGACAGAAGAGTACCACAATCTGACTATTCTCTTAAC